>NC_064621.1:154454520-155079520 GCF_023898315.1 Schistocerca nitens | reverse complement strand
GTTTTATCTGCACAGTGGTAACGCGCTTCACACTGCTCTCTGTTAGTATTTTAAATTGTATAGTTAGCAAACTGCTATTGTGCACATCTGTAAATTAGCATATATTTTAGTTAAATCGGGTATGACTGAGACAATAACTTCCTGAGGAAAAATAGTAAATCAAAAATGACATCGATCTGGGAACTGTTATTGACTTGGTGGTAAGTAACAATATGGCAATAATTTTAAAATCTGTAGTTTTACTCTTTGAAAATTAATAATACTGATTTTTAACACTCTAAATAAAGTAATTACACATCAACAATTACCTTTACAAATTCATTGGATGCGATTGCTATACATTGTCTCAATCATCACTTACGAAAACTCGCATTGCATTAGTAACAAAACAACTTTCTTTACCTTAATTATTTCCAATATCTGTTGATATTTCTTTTACAGTTAGCAAACATCATAGAATTTCGCTAATAAAACAATCGTTACTGCCCATAGCGAGTAAGTGTACATCCAGCACACAGCACATACAACACGTCTTTGCACTTGAGTGTCCTCCACATACCTCTCGACCTAAAGTTGCTCTAACACATTACCCACAACACCTCGAATCAGTAATGGCAGTTGAGCAGCGATGTTACTATACAATCGATACTACATTTGACCATCTCTGTTTCAATACAATATTTTCTAACCAAACTTGAATTAGTTTAGCCTGTGTATATACCATTCAATATTTACACCAGACCGGGCTTCAAAGTGCAGGTTCTGTGTTGCCTCACCATGAACCAACAAATTATCTAAACGGTGAGTAAGTTTAATTTTATATATAATTAAATAACCTGTGCAAGTTCCCTTTCCAGTAACATCTCATCTGCGTTTTTTTTTTTTTTTTTTTTGTCGAATAAACAACAGTGAATCCCTTGCACTTAATACTTCAGCGAGAAGGAAGGGGTAATCATCTTTGAAAACTCCAAATAACTGATTCTTCTTTTTCCTTTGTGTATCTTTTTCTTTTTTTCTTTTTTGCTTAAAATATATGGGCTCCCGGATGTGTGCTTTTTGTAGTGTTCATCCCAAATTCGCCACGTTATCGAATTACAATGCGATTTGTAAAAAAATAGTCGACGTATAATTTCAGCGACGGACTAATAGGCATTATATAAATTATGAATATGCTCGAACTTGAGATCGAGCCAGCCTGTTGCAACTTCTGCATAAAGGTGAACGTAAAGTGTTTCGAGCGAGCAGAACAGCTGATGATAGAAGCTGCGAAAGAGGCCCATGGGATCACCATGGCCACAGAGAAGATGGAAGAGAGTCTCCTTTTGGATCTGGAAGGATAGCTGTATGGTCCAGAGATCGCTGGTTAAATACAAAAAAATGTAACTCAACACTTTAAATAGATTTTTCTCGAAACTGCATCTTAAATTCACAGAAAACATGAATTTATAACGGTAATATGATTTTGATCGGAATTTGACACCGCCATCCGAAATGTAATTCTCTATCAGCATAAGTAGTCCTTTTACGGTATCTTCAAAAATCTGTTTTCGGTGCATGCTTTTGTCTCGATTTTGTGGGCGAAGAAAATGACATTTGTTTCAGAACGTCACCATTTTGTTAGAACTTCACATTTTTAATCATCTTGTGTATGCTGATAGCAAATATATTGAAAATGATCTATACAAAATTATTTTGTTACAGGTCCAGTAGGAGCGCTTTGGAATTATTGCCGATTACCAATGTTCTGGTTGCAAGGGATTCTTCCAACTAGTCCAACGGTTGCAGGGAGCGGCCGATTTCAACACAAAAATAATTTTTTAAAGATAAAAGTATAAAGAATAAAACTATATAATCAGATTTAGCAATTACTTTTCATTTTACTTGAAAAATCACGAAAATCACCTTTTTTATGCGTTCAGAGATGGCTATCCCTTTAAAGCAAATATCATTCCAATATGCTTGATAATTCAGTAATGTATAATTATCCTCATTCTAATCTAGCGAGAAAGCTTCTAACATATGCGTGGTCTTTATCGACTCAAACAGAAGAAGTCTCTTCATTTTTTCTCGAAAGTGACGGAAAGAAGAATATAGGCACACCACATATAATTCTGAGCAAAACGGACTCTTAAATACTCTTTCCGATCAACATCATCTCTTCCGTATAGCAAATACGAAAAATATCTTCTGACATATTGCAGTATAACGTACAGCTATATTGATGGGTAATTACGCAGATGGTTTAGCGCATCCAAACGACTTTGGAAGAACCTCACGAATTGCCAGTTCTATCACATGCAAATCGTGTACCAAGGGAATCTTGACGGTATCTGGAATAAGTTTAGTTGTTGGGATGAGGGTGGTTGCAAGAATAAAGAGAAAACATTTTTACAAATGAAACGAACAACGTGAAATAATAATCATGAATTTGTGATATATGTTTGTATTTCTATGCTTGTAATTTCTGACCTTCAACGATACCATTTACATTTTACTGTTGCTGAAGAGAAGTTTCACGAGGAACACAAATATAAAATATAAAGAAGTAAATAAATGGGAAATGTATAAGTTAGTAGTATTCGCTTTTTAACTGTTATATCACTAAGACCACAATAGCCCCTAACTGTATTTTGAGATTTTAATTGAACTTCGTATTTTATTAAAGCGTGTTCGGCCGTAGTGGTAATAGGTAAATCAGAATTCAAGGCGACGATGACAGTGTGTTGTAGTTTCGGAAAGTATTTTCGTTAAAAAAGGTCAGCTTCTACGGCGGTCAAACAGTTACCTTTGACAATGCTGTCTACAAATTGTCCAATTAATAACTACTTTAAAACAAATAAAATGGTATTTGTAATAAGACAACTGAAAATGGAGTCTCTTATTCGTGATTCATAAGTTAGCTTCGTAAAATATAGGTGACTGGTACCCAGAATGCCCTTTTGCCTACAGCAGTAAAAAATCTTTTATGTTAAAATATTCCACTAATAGTAAGTTTTAGCACAAAAGCGGTATGTAGTGTCAGAAGCCAGTTAAAAAACCTTTCCCACTACACATCATTTATTCCTGTAGGATTATATGTGTTGATAAAAAGGGATGTTGATTTGAGATATATAATACTGAATGGTTCAAATGGCTCTGAGCACTATGGGACTTAACTTCTGAGGGCATCAGTCCCCTAGAACTTAGAACTACTTAAACCTAATTAACCTAAGGACAGCACACACATCCATGCCCGAGGCAGGATTCGAACCTGCGATCGTAGCGGTCGAGCGGTTCGAGACTGTAGCGCCTAGAACCGCTCGGCCACTCCGGCCGGCAATACTGAATGGACTGGGATGTTGTGGAAGGAGGGTTGAACACATAAAAAACTAGAAAAATATCAGAATAAAAACGTAATACAATATTATGATGTACACTGAAACACCAAAGAAACTGGTATAGGCTTGCGTATTCAAATACAGAGATATGCAAATAGGGAGAATATGGTTCTGCGGCCGGCAACGCCAATATACGACAACAAGTGTCTGACTCAGTTGTTAGATCGGTTACTGCTGCTACAATGGCAAGTTATCAAGGCTTAAGTGAGTTTGAACGTGGTGTTATTGTCGGCACACGAGGGATGATACACAGCATCTCTGAGGTAGCGATGAAGTGGGGATTTTCCTGTACGACCATTTGACGAGTGTATCATGAATATCAGGAATCCGCTGAAACATCAAATCTCCGACATCGCTGCGACTTGGAAAAGATCCTGCAAGAACGGGACCAACGCCAACTGAATAGCCTCGTTCAACGTGACAGAAGTGTAAATTGCTGCAGATTTCAATGCTGGACCATCAACAAGTGTCAGCGTGGGAACCATTCATCGAAACATCATCGATACGTGCTTTCAAAGCCGAAGGCCCACTCGTCTACCCTTGATGATTGCACGACACAAAGCTTTACGCCCCGTCTGGGCCCGTCAACACCGACACTGAACTATTGATGACTGGAAATATGTTGCCTGGTAGGACAAGTCTCGTTTCAAATTGTATCGAGCGGATGGACGTGTACAGGTATGGAGACAACCTCATGAATCCATGGAGCCTGCATGTCAGCAGGGGACGGTTCAAGCTGGTGGAGGCCCTGTAATGATGTTGGACGTGTGCAGTTGAAGTGATATGGGACTCCTGATACATCTAGATACAATGTGACAGGTGGCAGGCACGTAAGCAACCTGTCTGATTACCTGCATCCATTCATGTCCAGTGTCCATTGCGACGACCTTGGGCAATTCCAGAAGGGCAATGCGACACCCCTTACGTCCAGAATTGCTACATAGTGGCTCCAGGAACACTCCTCTTAGTTTAAACACTTCCGCTGGCCACCAAACTCCCAAGACATGAATATTATTGAGCATATCTGGGATGCCTTGCAATGTACTGTTCACAAGAGATCTTCATCCCCTCGTAAACTTACGGATGTGTGGACAGCCATGCAGGATTCGTGGTGTCAGTTGCCTCCAACACTACTTCAAACATTAGTCGAGTCCATGCCACATCGTGTCGCGGCACTTCTTCGTACTCGCAGGGGCCCTACACGATATTAGACTGGTGCACACCGTTCCTCTGGCTCTCCAGTATATTTCAAACGATTGTACATGAACAGAGGATTACAAAACTGAAATTGTGTTTCGTCTGAGCGGCGTATTACAAAAGTCATTACTGTATCTTAATCGGTGTTTATAATTAACAGCAATTCAAATAGCGTCTTTTAAATGGAACTTTTCATCTGAATCGAGGTGTTCGAATGGAAATACAGCAGTTGCTTCAGAAGCCTTTTATAAAAATGAAAACAAAAGTTACGGACAATTACTGAAACACAAACCAAATACTTGAACCAAGAGAAGAACGGTGACAGAGTAAATGTCAGTAAAAACATCGACATGGAAAGGGACGGACAATATCAAGTAATTTTATGTAGTGGTCAAAAGTGTTTGTTACCTTACGTCAGAACCAATTACACTCCTGGAAATTGAAATAACACCGTGAATTCATTGTCCCAGGAAGGGGAAACTTTATTGACACATTCCTGGGGTCAGATACATCACATGATCACACTGACAGAACCACAGGCACATAGGCACAGGCAACAGAGCATGCACAATGTCGGCACTAGTACAGTGTATATCCACCTTTCGCAGCAATGCAGGCTGCTATTCTCCCATGGAGACGATCGTAGAGATGCTGGATGTAGTCCTGTGGAACGGCTTGCCATCCCATTTCCACCTGGCGCCTCAGTTGGACCAGCGTTCGTGCTGGACGTGCAGACCGCGTGAGACGACGCTTCATCCAGTCCCAAACATGCTCAATGGGTGACAGATCCGGAGATCTTGCTGGCCAGGGTAGTTGACTTACACCTTCTAGAGCACGTTGGGTGGCACGGGATACATGCGGACGTGCATTGTCCTGTTGGAACAGCAAGTTCCCTTGCCGGTCTAGGAATGGTAGAACGATGGGTTCGATGACGGTTTGGATGTACCGTGCACTATTCAGTGTCCCCTCGACGATCACCAGTGGTGTACGGCCAGTGTAGGAGATCGCTCCCCACACCATGATGCCGGGTGTTGGCCCTGTGTGCCTCGGTCGTATGCACTCCTGATTGTGGCGCTCACCTGCACGGCGCCAAACACGCATACGACCATCATTGGCACCAAGGCAGAAGCGACTCTCATCGCTGAAGACGACACGTCTCCATTCGTCCCTCCATTCACGCCTGTCGCGACACCACTGGAGGCGGGCTGCACGATGTTGGGGCGTGAGCGGAAGACGGCCTAACGGTGTGCGGGACCGTAGCCCAGCTTCATGGAGACGGTTGCGAATGGTCCTCGCCGATACCCCAGGAGCAACAGTGTCCCTAATTTGCTGGGAAGTGGCGGTGCGGTCCCCTACGGCACTGCGTAGGATCCTACGGTCTTGGCGTGCATCCGTGCGTCGCTGCGGTCCGGTCCCAGGTCGACGGGCACGTGCACCTTCCGCCGACCACTGGCGACAACATCGATGTACTGTGGAGACCTCACGCCCCACGTGTTGAGCAATTCGGCGGTACGTCCACCCGGCCTCCCGCATGCCCACTATACGCCCTCGCTCAAAGTCCGTCAACTGCACATACGGTTCACGTCCACGCTGTCGCGGCATGCTACCAGTGTTAAAGACTGCGATGGAGCTCCGTATGCCACGGCAAACTGGCTGACATTGACGGCGGCGGTGCACAAATGCTGCGCAGCTAGCGCCATTCGACGGCCAACACCGCGGTTCCTGGTGTGTCCGCTGTGCCGTGCGTGTGATCATTGCTTGTACAGCCCTCTCGCAGTGTCCGGAGCAAGTATGGTGGGTCTGACACACCGGTGTCAATGTGTTCTTTTTTCCATTTCCAGGAGTGTATTATTACGTCGAAATTAGGTCATGATAAACAAAACAGTTCGCATTTTACGCAATAGATTTGTTATCGATACATTGGTAGTAGTTGAACTCCGATTTATGAAAAACAGGCACTGAAGACGCTTCACGTCAAAAAAACTAAGAAAAGGAACGTAAAGCTGGGATCGTAAGATGCTTTAACGTCGGACGTGAACGAAGCCAGGACTCTGCCGGTGCGGCTGTCGAACGCAAGACGGACGGTGCAGTTCAGTGGCGGCGCAGGCGCGTCTGCATTTCAGAGCTAGGCGGAGGGTGCTTTCCCCAAAAAAGGGGCAGAGCCGCTCGCTGGTTAACTTTATAATGAGGCGCTGCAAAGGCAGCCGCCATTACCATATAAAGTGCGCCTCGCCTTTTTCATCGATTTCTTTGCACAGTCAGTCGGACGAGCGCCGGCCCCTGAGAAACCAGCTTTTGCCTGGGAGCGCTCTCCGTCCTTTTACGAGAAAAGCGGCTGCAATGCGATGCGAATAAACCGGGAATTGCCCTTACTAACCACAGGCATCAGGAGCACAGAGCGAAGCAGCTCTTCGTTCCATTGAAACAAACGTTATTTACAGGCAGATGGATTTATTTTCTTTTATCTTCGGTGTGGTTAGCTGCATCTCAGTGGTACATAATCGCAAAATCTTTCGTAACCTGTTATTTTTCCTTGTATTCAAGACTACTTAATCTGGGGTTATACCCATATCTGCTGCCTGATACTTCCTTTACACATCTTAACCTCCCACGGGGTGACGGGGTTCTTGGTACAGAGATATTAATTAACAATAACAGCCCGATTTTCATTATATACACTGGTTCTACATGGAACCTTACATCTAATGATTTTAACAATGAAACGAATAACGCAAGCTGCACCACGAACTAACACATTCAGTACAGAGGGCGGTAGCTGTTGGTCTGTTCATCGCCAAAAGGGATATTTTTTTTTATATTGTTCCATTAAATGTTTAATCATTCCTTCTGTAATCTCTTTAGTATTTAAAATTATTCTTTGCTGTGGGCTTAAACACAGCCTGCATTTAGTAAGGAAATGGAGAGGTGATTCGGTTAGAGTGGCTTCAAAATGTGGTTCTTTACACTTATCCACACTTATTGATCTAAAGCATTACCTTCAAGATTAAGTAATATAAATATGACTGACTCTAAATATAGTAATCACGTTTCTTCTAATGACAATACTTATGAATTTTACGTCGGACTAATAACAAGAGTTGTGAATTTTACTTAATTTGGTACTCTACGTACGGAAGGGAACTTCTAAAGCACTATATGGAAAGGGTATCGATGAAATTCAGTGTTGTTCCACGCAGCAGCATGCAATATCACAATCACACAGAAGCACGCAGAAACTAAAGCAAGAAGGCAGAATTTGGGTGTGGTAGATGTTAAGACTAATCGTGCCATCTTGCACTTAGGAAAGCGAAACAAAACCGATTTCTGAGGGGCTCTTACACAAATTACGTTATACACCGTCAGAATAGTCATTGTATCTGATATCGTTTACCAAAGCAAACTGATGTGGATGGGTTTAACACGTAACCTTTACCGCGTAGTTTAAAAATTTGGGACAGGTCAATAAATTCGGCTTTTATGAGTTATTATTTCACGCCAGGGGATTGCAACAAACGACATACACGGACAGGGGGTAATTAACACACAGTGGCGGGAACACATGAGGGCATCAAATCTTACTGCAGGAAATTAAATAACATCTGAATCATCATCACATTTATGTACCATGTGAACTATTACTCGTACTAAACAAATAACCAAACGTCACTCACAGAGTATAAGTTAAAATCGAACAAAAATTCTCACGAAAAGGGATGATGACTTCATAGAATCACTTTTGAAAAACATTAATACACTTAAGCACACTCTGATACCTCAAGTGGGTGCAGGAGAGATTCCATTCACTCATGTGGCGAGAACAGTAGATGCATTACAAGTCACAAAGCAAACTGCGTAAAACTTATGAAATAACAGAGCGAAAATACTAGAAAGCATTAAGATTCTTGATGACGATGAGGTCCCATACTCCGAGGAGCGTATTCTTAACCACCCGCAAAACCTTGAGTTACTAATTAATCTGCGCTCACAGAAGTGGAGCGGACATGTGGTCAGGACCACATCACAAAGAAAAATTTTATGAAATATTAACTTTATCCCACAAAACTACACTTAGCCAACTGTCATTCAGTCAAGATGGTATACTCAGTGATGAAAAAAAGCGGTAGGTTCTGCCAGAAATATCGACTCTTAGACAATGTGTCTAATAGTGTATTTTAATACGACAGTATGCCATCTTAGGCACAGTATAACACTTAAAACACTTAATAATGGTACTTTCAAGCCGAAATCATGATTGTGTAAGTGTAAGTGTAACACTGTAAGTAAACAACAGTCTAATGGCGGTACTCACTCTGGAGAACATGCTGGCCACTCTATTCGAGCGATGTCGTTATGCTAAAGGAAGTCATTCACAAGATGTGCACGATGGGGGCGCGAATAGTCGATGCTGCCGATATGGTTGCGCTATCGGTGGGTGGATGGCATTCACTTATCGTGCAGCCCTTACGGCGCCTTCCATGACCACCAGCGGCGTATGTCGGCCCCACATAATGCTGCCCCAAAACGGCAGGGAACCTCCACCTTGCTGCACTCGCTGGACAGTGTGTCTAAGGCGTTCAGCCTGACCGGGTTGCCACCAAACACGTCTCTGACGATTGTCTGGTTGAATGCATATGCGACACTCATCGGTGAAGAGAAGGTTTTTGCCAATCCTGTGCGGTCCTTTCGGCATGTTGTTGGGCCAATCTGTACCGCGCTGCACGGTGTCTTGGTCACAAAGATGGATCTCGCGATGGACGCCGGGAGTGAAGTTGCGCATCATGCAGCCTATTGCGCACAGTTTGAGTCGTAATAGGACGTCTTGTAGCTGGAAGAAGAGCATTATTCAACATGGCGGCGTTGCTGTCAGGGTCCTCGGAGCCATAATCCGTAGGTAGCGGTCATCGACTGCAATAGTAGCCCTCGGGCGGCCTGAGCGAGGCATGTCATCGACAGTTCCTGTCTCTCTGTATCTCTTCCGTGTCCGAACAACATCGCTTCCCTTGGCACCAACTAACAATGCGGACGCGATCGAACAGCGGTATTGACCGTCCCAGCATGGTTGAACTACAGACAATACGAGCCGTGTACCTCTTTGCTGGTTGAATCACTGGAACTGATCGGTTGTCGGACCCCCTCCGTCTAATAGGCGCTGCTCTTACATGGTTGTTTACATCTTTGGGCGGGTTTAGTGACATTTCTGAACAGTCAAAGGGACAGTGTCTGTGATACAATATCCACAGTCAACGTCTATCTTCAGGAGTTCTTTTTTTGATGTGTGTAATTAATGAATCGTTGTGGATTTTAGTGCTGTCATTTAACACACAAGCACAGTTAGCACCCGTAGGCAACCTAGGCCGAGAGGCAATATAGCTGTGGTTTCTGTCTGGCTTCCCCTCCATTCTTGTCATGTCGCACATGTCTTTCCAAATGGATTGCGGATCCCTAATGGTCCGAAACTGCCTCTGTCTTCACTGTTCTGCTAGCCTTTGCTCAACATTCATTCAGTCAGATTCCCAACTACACTTTTCAAAAATTCCCCAGAATAAGAAATTAATGTGTAATGTGGAATTTTAGTAGTTAGATATGGTAGTCACTGTCTTTAGGTTTAACCATACTCCTACTCTCACTCAAGCTGGTACTTAATTTAGATTAGATGGATTTATCAATTTGATGGTATTTGATTATAGTGCGTGACAGTTTAGAAAAAGTAGCCCCGAACAATTGAAAGCAGACAGATGGGGCACACAAATTTCGTCCTTGGTGAGGGCAGAGGGGAAGACAAGTGAAAGCCTGTCCATTACCTCTTAATTGGAAATCGTTACCAAAACGCCTTCGAGTATCGAAACTCTGGCATGCTCAACTGCAGAGTATTTTGCATCTGTGTGGCTTAATAGTCCTTATGTGCAAAAGATAGAAATACGACTCAACGAATTCATACGGCCTGTTAGTGGGTCAACACGATCTATCTTGAATCACGTTCCACCCCCTAACATCAGACAGCATATTGTGCTACTATGTGAGGATCAGAAGACTGTTGACAGCCCCAGCCCTCCAATAGTGAGTTATGTATACCTTGTGAAGCGAAAAAGATGAAGATCAAGACATTCGGCGTTTTTATCACAGCCAGGATTCTTGTTGAAAATGAATTCGATGCCATCATTGAATGGAAACACTGCTAGAAATAAAACTGTCTTCCTCAATACCTGAAACTGCCGAGACAAGCCCTCTAGACTGGACCAGCCTCGGTAAATTTGGACTACTCTGAACCACATCCCAATCGGCTCTAGAACATGTGTAGACACAGGTGGTCACCATCATGTCACTGTGGTGCTGAATGACAGACAGTCATTCATGTTGCATCAGCATGTCCTGCACTAGCATACAAGGATCACTTCGAACATTTCCTGACAGTGACTAGTGAAGTGATAAACTATACAGAAGGCCTTTATGTTCTCTTATAGCTGTTGTGATATCTATTATATTATGCAGGAGAGCTGTGTTGAAGTGTTGATAACTGGTAGTTTAGTAATACTTGTACATGTGTAGCTGTTCTTGTGATTCAAAAACTGTTTATACGCCATAAAGAAGTTAAATAAATAAGTATACAATGAATTTTATGCATAGTGGATGCTGCCGAACTCCGTGACTGTTCCTTTATAGGGTGTATCCAGTGACAATAAAATGTTATTTATTTGTCACATGACCGGTTTCAGGCTTGGGCCCATCCTCAGGTGTTTATACATTCATGTACATGTTTATACTGCTGGAAATCACTGTATAAATACAAATAATTATTTGCTGGTGACTAAACACATACAAGTGGGACAATTTTAAGTGGCAAGGCAGTATTCGACGAAAATACATCTGTACTTATATAGAGATGGAGCACCATTATTATAGTTACGCTGTGGTGACAGTTTTGCCACTTAGTTGCACAATTATTATCATTTCCACGTCCATATTTCAGTTTTACCAAGTTTAGCTGCATACCTCACTATCACGACGTGCACACGTGAAATACACTATGTTTACATACAAACATGTGGGCTGTGGTCAAAGAACTTAGACATAGCAGATGTAAAGATGTTGCTCATACAGAAACATGTAGGTAATGGTCAAAGAACGTAGCCACAGGAAGCGCAAGGGCGTTGGACATACAGAAACTTAAAAAGCTATTATAGACTGCGAAATTTGTTGATACACATTATGAAATTTTTTGATCCACATTTTTGTCAGAGAATTTAAATCTAGGGAGTACAATGATGTTATATATATGAAATTACAGAAAAGCTATTACAAATTAAAAAATGACAGCTAGAACTGTTTTCAGCCACACTGTTGTCAAAGAACTTAAATCTAGGAAGTACACTGATGTTACACATATGAAATTTTGAAAACTATTACAAATTATACAATGACAATTTCAGTCTGTGTTTACAATATGACTATTACAAATTACGATAATGACATTTGGACTGTTTTATGAGTGCTACATCGAATTTCCATAGATTATTATTTTGTTATTATACCAGAGGAAAACTAGTTTCTGTTTTTGAATATTTCATGAAATACGTGAACATACGATATCTTTGCAAGAACCACTTGTTCGTTGAGAATAAGGTCTGGTGAGTTAGAGCTGTGGATATAAAATTCTAGCTCTTCAAGCAGATTCATTTTCTTTCCTTTGTTGGCAGTGTGTAGTATTTGTAGGTTTTCTGTAATGGCTGTGGCTGAGTGACTGTGGTCATTTAGATGCATAGCAAAGATGGATTTATCAAAATTATTTAGCTGGAAGTCATCCATATGCTTACAGTATCTTATAGTGAAACTCCTTGAAGTTTGGCCTATGTATAACTGTGGGCAATTGTCACATAAAAGTTTGTAAATACCTTATTTGTGGTGACATTGTTTGCTTGTCTTACTGGGAAGGACCAGGGGAAAGGGTTAAGGAACAAAACGGATTCAGTAGTCTGAATGAGAGGGAAGACAGAGTAAGCGAGTTCTATAGTAAATTGCAGCACGAAATACACCGTTAAAAATCACAACAGGAAGAGGTACAGTTGAAAAGTGGATGGAGACACAGGACGACATCAACTGGATTACAGCAGGATTGTACAGAGATTCTGAAACTAAATGTTGGATTGTAAGGCATACCCAGGAGCAGATACAGACTGGGATCATAATTTGGTAATAACGAAGAGTAAACTGAAGTTTAAGACAATTGTCCAGAAGAATTAATGCAGAAAGAAGTAAGGCAGCGATGAGGAATATTGAGGAGCATTTGAAGTTCTCTGAGGTTATAGATACTGCGGCAGTGAATACTGTAGCAGGCAGTCATATTGAAGAAGAATGGACATCTCAAAAAGTGCAATTACAGAAGCTGTATGGACAAACGTAGTTACAATGAAGATATCCATGAAGAACCCTTTGGAGCAGTGTAGTAAGTTACAAGCTTGGATACTTCGCACTTGTCAAGGTCATTTAAGAGCAAAGTGATTATGTCTAATGTGTGGGTTGCCTAGATGCAGGGACGACATGCTCAGTCAGCTGTAGCCTGATATACAGTTACATCAGCAATAATTCTGCCTTGCCAGCAAGAATTCAGCTTCGTCGACAAAAAATCTGCCTCACGAGCAAAGAATTTGCCTTGTCAGAAAACCACACTCACAAAGTTTACTCTCTGAAATACGGTACTTTACTGACCACTTAAATGAAACACCCAATCAGTATATAGCTCTGTGTTCAAAAGTGTCCAAATGATCTGAATGTTTTAGACATGTTTGAAAGTATTCGATTATTTTTCAAAATACATATTTCCAACGTCAAAAATATGTAAGCACCTAAACTTGTGCTTCTTCAGTAAATATCTCTCGCTCTCTTTGTTTCTTGTGTCACTAAGAAAATGTTTATGTCAAACATTGTACTGTATCATCAGTAACACAAAAAAAAATTACATTCTGGTGGAACTCACAGTATTTCCAAGCTCCAAAATATGTGAGCACCTAGTGTGACACCTAAAACATGACTGTGAGCTCTCAGATTTATTGCCACAATATTATATCCTTGTCTAAACAGTTATAAAATACATGGCAAAAAGTAACATGCTAATCAGCGAGCCTAGGCCTAAGTGAGGCTATGTACCAAACCTATAACTGCATAAAACACATTTCGTCTAAAACACTAAGCTATGCAGAGAAGCACATAAACAACTAGTCAGTCTGAATTACTGTCAGTTATTGAAATAGTGCAGCTGCTGTGTAAATAACACTTGACGCCTGAAATATGACTGCAGACTCTCAAATCAAGTGTCGCAATTCTGTTTCCATGTCTGAAAGTTATACAACAATAAAAAAACGCAATTAGGTAGAAATAACATGCTAAGAAGGTAGTTAACATTTTATTTGAGGCCTAAGTAGGGCAGTGTACAAAAACAAAGGATAAGGGAAGATGCAGCATTTACCCAGACTGTATGTCCTTTCCCTTTCGTAGTCACCTAATAGATGATACCAACATGTATTCATAATGCGCCAATACATAATGTAAACAAACAATGTGGTCCACACACAGAAGAAAGTTCATTCCATGTCTAAATTGTCTATAATTTTGTAAATATCCTGGCACTTCGATACTTGGCTTACCTGAAGTTCGGTACTGATTCTACAAAGAATGAACTATGAAAAGTTACGGAAGTTTTTCAGTTATGATTCTACATCTACATCTACATCTACATTCTACATCTACATTTATACTCCGCAAGCCACCCAACGGTGTGTGGCGGAGGGCACTTTACGTGCCACTGTCATTACCTCCCTTTCCTGTTCCAGTCGCGTATGGTTCGCGGGAAGAACGACTGTCTGAAAGCCTCCGTGCGCGCTCTAATCTCTCTAATTTTACATTCGTGATCTCCTCGGGAGGTATAAGTAGGGGGAAGCAATATATTCGATACCTCATCCAGAAACGCACCCTCTCGAAACCTGGCGAGCAAGCTACACCGCGATGCAGAGCGCCTCTCTTGCAGAGTCTGCCGCTTGAGTTTATTAAACATCTCCGTAACGCTATCACAGTTACCAAATAACCCTGTGATGAAACGCGCCGCTCTTCTTTGGATCTTCTCTATCTCCTCCGTCAACCCGATCTGGTACGGATCCCACACTGATGAGCAATACTCAAGTATAGGTCGGACGAGTGTTTTGTAAGCCACCTCCTTTGTTGATGGACTACATTTTCTAAGCACTCTCCCAATGAATCTCAACTTGGTACCCGCCTTACCAACAATTAATTTTATATGATCATTCCACTTCAAATCGTTCCGCACGCATACTCCCAGATATTTTACAGAAGTAACTGCTACCAGTGTTTGTTCCGCTATCATATAATCATACAATAACGGATCCTTCTTTCTATGTAATCGCAATACATTACATTTGTCTATGTTAAGGGACAGTTGCCACTCCCTGCACCAAGTGCCTATCCGCTGCAGATCTTCCTGCATTTCGCTACAATTTTCTAATGCTACAACTTCTCTGTATACTACAGCATCATCCGCGAAAAGCCGCATGGAACTTCCAACACTATCTACCAGGTCATTTATATATATTGTGAAAATCAATGGTCCCATAACACTCCCCTGTGGCACGCCAGAGGTTACTTTAACGTCTGTAGACGTCTCTCCATTGATAACAACATGCTGTCTTCTGTTTGCTAAAAACTCTTCAATCCAGCCACACAGCTGGTCTGATATTCCGTAGGCTCTTACTTTGTTTATCAGGCGACAGTGCGGAACTGTATCGAACGCCTTCCGGAAGTCAAGAAAAATAGCATCTACCTGGGAGCCTGTATCTAATATTTTCTGGGTCTCATGAACAAATAAAGCGAGTTGGGTCTCACACGATCGCTGTTTCCGGAATCCATGTTGATTCCTACATAGTAGATTCTGGGTTTCCAAAAACGACATGATACTCGAGCAAAAAAAATGTTCTAAAATTCTACAACAGATCGACGTCAGAGATATAGGTCTATAGTTTTGCGCATCTGCTCGACGACCCTTCTTGAAGACTGGGACTACCTGTGCTCTTTTCCAATCATTTGGAACCCTCCGTTCCTCTAGAGACTTGCGGTACACAGCTGTTGTTGTTGTTGTGGTCTTCAGTCCTGAGACTGGTTTGATGCTGCTCTCCATGCTACTCTATCCTGTGCAAGCTTCTTCATCTCCCAGTACCTACTGCAACCTACATACTTCTGAATCTGCTTAGTGTATTCATCTCTTGGTCTCCCTCTACGATTTTTAGCCTCCACGCTGCCCTCCAATGCTAAATTTGTGATCCCTTGATGCCTCAAAACATGTCCTACCAACCGATCCCTTCTTCTAGTCAAGTTGTGCCACAAACTTCTCTTCTCCCCAATCCTATTCAATACCTCCTCATTAGTTACGTGATCTACCCACCTTATCTTCAGCATTCTTCTGTAGCACCACACTTCGAAAGCTTCTATTCTCTTCTTGTCCAAACTGGTTATCGTCCATGTTTCACTTCCATACATGGCTACACTCCATACAAATACTTTCAGAAACGACTTCCTGACACTTAAATCTATACTCGATGTTAACAAATTTCTCTTCTTCAGAAATGATTTCCTTGCCATTGCCAGTCTAAATTTTATCTCCTCTCTACTTCGACCATCATCAGTTATTTTACTCCCTAAATAGCAAAACTCCTTTACTACTTTAAGTGTCTCATTTCCTAATCTAATCCCCTCAGCATCACCTGATTTAATTTGACTACATTCCATTATCCTCGTTTTGCTTTTGTTGATGTTCATCTTATATCCTCCTTTCAAGACACTGTCCATTCCGTTCAACTGCTCTTCCAAGTCCTTTGCTGTCTCTGACAGAATTACAATGTGATCGGCGAACCTCAAAGTTTTTACTTCTTCTCCATGACTTTTAATACCTACACCGAATTTTTCTTTTGTTTCCTTTACTGCTTGCTCAATATACAGATTGAATAACATCGGGGAGAGGCTACAACCCTGTCTCACTCCTTTCCCAACCCCTGCTTCCCTTTCATGCCCCTCGACTCTTATAACTGCCATCTGGTTACTGTACAAATTGTAAATAGCCTTTCGCTCCCTGTATTTTACCCCTGCCACCTTCAGAATTTGAAAGAGAGTATTCCAGTTAACGTTGTCAAAAGCTTTCTCTAAGTCTACAAATGCTAGAAACGTAGGTTTGCCTTTTCTTAATCTTTCTTCTAAGATAAGTCGTAAGGTTAGTATTGCTCACGTGTTCCAACATTTCTACGGAATCCAAACTGATCTTCCCCGAGGTCCGCTTCTACCAGTTTTTCCATTCGTCTGTAAAGAATTCGCGTTAGTATTTTGCAGCTGTGACTTATTAAACTGATAGTTCGGTAATTTTCACATCTGTCAACACCTGCTTTCTTTGGTATTGGGATTATTATATTCTTCTTGATGTCTGTGGGTATTTCGCCTGTCTCATACATCTTCCTCACCAGATGGTAGAGTTTTGTCATGACTGGCTCTCCCAAGGCCATCAGTAGTTCTAATGGAATGTTGTCTACTCCCGGGGCCTTGTTTCGACTCAGGTCTTTCAGTGCTCTGTCAAACTCTTCACGCAGTATCTTATCTCCCATTTCATCTTCATCTACATCCTCTTCCATTTCCATAATATTGTCCTCAAGTACATCGCCCTTGTATAAACCCTCTATATGCTCCTTCCACCTTTCTGCCTTCCCTTCTTTGCTTAGAACTGGGTTGCCATCTGAGCTCTTGATATTCATACAAGTGGTTCTCTTCTCTCCAAAGGTCTCTTTAATTTTCCTGTAGGCAGTATCTATCTTACCCCTAGTGAGACAAGCCTCTACATCCTTACATTTGTCCTCTAGCCATCCCTGCTTAGTCATTTTGCACTTTCTGTCGATCTCATTTTTGAGACGTTTGTATTCCCTTTTGCCTGCTTCATTTACTGCATTTTTATATTTTCTCCTTTCATCAATTAAATTCAATATTTCTTCTGTTACCCAAGGATTTCTATTCGCCCTCGTCTTTTTACCTACTTGATCCTCTGCTGCCTTCACTACTTCATCCCTCAGAGCTACCCATTCTTCTTCTACTGTATTTCTTTCCCCCATTCCTGTCAATTGTTCCCTTATGCTCTCCCTGAAACTCTTTACAACCTCTGGTTCTTTCAGTTTATCCAGGTCCCATCTCCTTAAATTCACACCTTTTTGCAGTTTCTTCAGTTTCAATCTGCAGTTCATAACCAATAGATTGTGGTCAGAATCCACATCTGCCCCTGGAAATGTCTTACAATTTAAAACCTGGTTCCTAAATCTCTGTCTTACCATTATATAATCTATCTGATACCTATTAGTATCTCCAGGATTCTTCCAGGTATACAACCTTCTTTTATGATTCTTGAACCAAGTGTTAGCTATGATTAAGTTATGCTCTGTGCAAAATTCTACAAGGCGACTTCCTCTTTCATTTCTTCCCCCCAATCCATATTCACCTAATATGTTTCCTTCTCTCCCTTTTCCTACTGACGAATTCCAGTCACCCATGACTATTAAATTTTCGTCTCCCTTCACTACCTGAATAATTTCTTTTATCTCGTCATACATTTCATCAATTTCTTCAGCATCTGCAGAGCTAGTTGGCATATAAACTTGTAGTACTGTAGTAGGCATGGGCTTTGTGTCTATCTTGGCCACAATAATGCGTTCACTATGCTGTTTGTAGTAGCTAACCCGCACTCCTATTTTTTTATTCATTATTAAACCTACTCCTGCATTACCCCTATTTGATTTTGTATTTATAACCCTGTAATCACCTGACCAAAAGTCTTGTTCCTCCTGCCACCGAACTTCACTAATTCCCACTATATCTAACTTTAACCTATCCATTTCCCTTTTTAAATTTTCTAACCTACCTGCCCGATTAAGGGATCTGACATTCCACGTTCCGATCCGTAGAATGCCAGTTTTCTTTCTCCTGATAACGACGTCCTCTTGATTAGTCCCCGTCCGGAGATCCGAATGGGGGACTATTTTACCTCCGGAATATTTTACCCAAGAGGACGCCATCATCATTTAATCATACAGTAAAGCTGCATGTCCTCGGGAATAATTACGGCTGTAGTTTCCCCTTGCTTTCAGCCGTTCACAGTACCAGCACAGCAAGGCCGTTTTGGTTAATGTTACAAGGCCAGATCAGTCAATCATCCAGACTGTTGCCCCTGCAACTACTGAAAAGGCTGCTGCCCCTCTTCAGGAACCACATGTTTGTCTGGCCTCTCAACAGATACCCCCCTCCGTTGTGGTTGCACCTACGGTACGGCCATCTGTATCGCTGAGGCTCGCAAGCCTCCCCACCAACGGCAAGGTCCATGGTAGAAGGGGGCCAAGTTCTTTCGCGTACTCTGTGTAGAATCGAATTGGTATCCCGTCAGGTCCAGTGGACTTTCCTCTGTTGAGTGATTCCAGTTGCTTTTCTATTCCTTGGACACTTATTTCGATGTCAGCAATTTTTTCGTTTGTGCGAGGATTTAGAGAAGGAACTGCAGTGCGGTCTTCCTCTGTGAAACAGCTTTGGAAAAAGGTGTTTAGTATTTCAGCTTTACGCGTGTTATCCTCTGTTTCAATGCCGTCATCATCCCGGAGTGTCTGGATATGCTGTTTCGAGCCACTTACTGATTTAACGTAAGACCAGAACTTCCTAGGATTTTCTGTCGGTACATAGAATTTTACTTTCGAATTCACTGAGCGCTTCACGCATAGCCCTCCTTACGCTGACTTTGACATCGTTTAGCTTCTGTTTGTCTGAGAGGTTTTGGCTGCGTTTAAACTTGGAGTGAAGCTCTCTTTGCTTTCGCAGTAGTTTCCTAACTTTGTTGTTGTACCACGGTGGGTTTTTCCCGTCCCTCACAGTTTTACTCGGCACGTACCTGTCTAAAACGCATTTTGCGATTGTCTTGAACTTTTTCCATAAACACTCAACATTGTCAGTGTCGGAACAGAAATTTTCGTTTTGATCTGTTAGGTAGTCTGAAATCTGCCTTCTATTACTCTTGCTAAACAGATAAACCTTCCTCCCTTTTTTTATATTCCTATTAACTTCCATATTCAGGGATGCTGCAACGGCCTTATGATCACTGATTCCCTGTTCTGCACATACAGAGTCGAAAAGTTCGGGTCTGTTTGCTATCAGTAGGTCCAAGATGTTATCTCCACGAGTCGGTTCTCTGTTTAATGGCTCGAGGTAATTTTCGGATAGTGCACTCAGTATAATGTCACTCGATGCTCTGTCCCTACCACCCGTCCTAAACATCTGAGTGTCCCAGTCTATATCTGGTAAATTGAAATCTCCACCTAAGACTATAACATGCTGAGAAAATTTATGTGAAATATATTCCAAATTTTCTCTCAGTTGTTCTGCCACTAATGCTGCTGAGTCGGGAGGTCGGTAAAAGGAGCCAATTATTAACCTAGCTCGGTTGTTGAGTGTAACCTCCACCCATAATAATTCACAGGAACTATCCACTTCTACTTCACTACAGGATAAACTACTACTAACAGCGACGAACACTCCACCACCGGTTGCATGCAATCTATCCTTTCTAAACACCGTCTGTACCTTTGTAAAAATTTCGGCAGAATTTATCTCTGGCTTCAGCCAGCTTTCTGTACCTATAACGATTTCAGCTTCGGTGCTTTCTATCAGCGCTTGAAGTTCCGGTACTTTACCAACGCAGCTTCGACAGATGACAATTACAATACCGATTGCTGCTTGGTCCCCGCATGTCCTGACTTTGCCCCGCACCCATTGAGGCTGTTGCCCTTTCTGTACTTGCCCAAGGCCATCTAACCTAAAAAACCGCCCAGCCCACGCCACACAACCCCTGCTACCCGTGTAGCCGTTTGTTGCGTGTAGTGGACTCCTGACCTATCCAGCGGAACCCGAAACCCCACCACCCTATGGCGCAAGTCGAGGAATCCGCAGCCCACATGGTCGCAGAACCGTCTCAGCCTCTGATTCAGACCCTCCACTCGGCTCTGTACCAAAGGTCTGCAGTCAGTCCTGTCGACGATGCTGCAGATGGTGAGCTCTGCTTTCATCCCGCTATCGAGACTGGCAGTCTTCACCAAATCAGATAGCCGCCGGATGCCAGAGAGGATTTCCTCCGATCCATAGCGACACACATCATTGGTGCCGACATGAGCGACCACCTGCAGATGGGTGCACCCTGTACCCTTCATGGCATCCGGAAGGACATTTTCCACATCTGGAATGACTCCCCCCGGTATGCACACGGAGTGCACATTGGTTTTCTTCCCCTCTCTTGCTGCCATTTCCCTAAGGGGCCCCATTACGCGCCTGACGTTGGAGCTCCCAACTACCAGTAAGCCCACCCTCTGCGACCGCCCGGATCTTGCAGACTGAGGGGCAACCTCTGGAACAGGACAAGCAGCCATGTCAGGCCGAAGATCAGTATCAGCCTGAGACAGAGCCTGAAACCGGTTCGTCAGACAAACTGGAGAGGCCTTCCGTTCAGCCCTCCGGAATGTCTTTCGCCCCCTGCCACACCTTGAGACGACCTCCCACTCTACCACAGGTGAGGGATCAGCCTCAATGCGGGCAGTATCCCGGGCAACCACAGTCTTAGTCCGATCGGGGGATTCACATCAGGAAGCACCATTTTATGGGTAAATAAAATAATGAATCGTTTCTGCACTTCAAAAATGTAATTAGCATCAATGTGTGACTGAAATACCTTTTTTTTATTCTGAACATGCATGACTTACGTCCTAAATACTGACTTCATATTTTTCTAGATTTTCGCACAAAAGATCTCAATAAAAATCATGGATTTTCACTATATTTGCAAGGTGTTACATCAATTAAACTACAGATTTTCGTACTACATAAGGAGAACTATGTTGCAGGCCAGATACTTCATGTATATATACAAGATGATGGACCAAGCATCCACACAAAGATGAAAATTCGATATCTCCGAAATATGACTTTTGGACCTAAAAAATAATTTTTTAAATATGTAAGATTATGAGTACAAAACATACATGTCACTACCATTGTAGTTTAATTGTTCTATAAGATTTAAATAATACATATAGCTAGCATATTGACACTACTGAAAATCTTGCACGTCCAGCAGCATGTATCGACGATTAAAGTTAGATGTCTGTACATCCAGTTGCAAGGTGAAATGGACCACTAAATTAAGTATTTGCAGATCGCAGTTAACTGTATTACTTGTCAAATACGCACAGATTGCATAACAGCACTATCGATATAACTTATATGTTAGTCAACAAGCATAATTCCATTTTTGTACCATGCATTAAATTTTCAAAATACATAAATGTTTGCTCTATAAATTACAAAACCTGCACTGTCACTACTACTGATATAAAGTACAGGTTACAAGTGCACTTGTCGGTGAGAAAAGTTCAATACCAAGGCCAATAGTGTTATTTTCGTGTCTAAATTTTTTGTATTATTTCTCAAAAACTCGTCTTAGTTCGGAAAAAAACCGATATCAAAGCCAGCCAAGCATTGTAGTGGTCCCTATTCTAGGATACTAACTTCATCTTCGAGTACAAAGCATTTGTCATCTTTTGCTCGTAGTGCTAACTTACGTTGTCTCGCAGTGAAAACTGCAAGGAACTTCTATGAAATAGCGTACTGAACAGAGAAACATACATTCATATAGAGATGGGACGAAGGTTTCTTAGCTTTCAGCTATTTTTAAAAGTTACCCAACATTACAGCCACTCTATTCTAGGGTATTAACTTAATCTTGCAGTACCAAAGGTTTGTTATTTTCTGCTGGTAATGCTAACTTACCGGAAACTTACAGCGTATATGCCATAACTTGACATTGGGGTCAGCTACCTGATCTTCAAACTGTATTGTGACACCAGAAGCTGACTGTGTACGTGTCATTACTTGACAGTAACTAGTGATCCAAA
Organism: Schistocerca nitens; assembly: GCF_023898315.1. Lineage (NCBI taxonomy): Eukaryota > Metazoa > Arthropoda > Insecta > Orthoptera > Acrididae > Schistocerca > Schistocerca nitens. Next base: position 155,056,935 of record NC_064621.1, on the reverse strand, counting down.
GACAGACGATTTTTTCTCTTTTCAAATGATGCAAGGTGATCGATGCACCAATGTCCAATTGAGAAGTTTAACGCACATTGTGTGGGGGCTCTACTTCAGGATGGACGTGGTTCTGTGCCGTTTTTCTTTTTTCTGCAGGGTTGGCAGTGCTTTTCTGACAGATTGGATCTACTCATTCACGTTACCGTGAACATGAACCAGGATGTTTATTTACACATTCTCTGCGACCAAGTGTTGCTGCATCTTCTACATATTCGTAATCACTGTGCTATGGATATTTCCGTCTTCCAAGATGACATCAGCCCTGTTCACGACGCTGTACACATACGTTTCTGGTTTGGCTTACTTTCTGTCAAACTGCCGCACGTCCACTGTCCAGGTAAATCACCCGATCTTAATGGCATAGAAAATTTCTATGACACTTACTCATGTTCACTTTCTTATTTCTTGTATTCCGAGAAAACACCAACTAATGTGATCTCACTACTAATGTGATCTCACTACTCTGATATTACATTTACACTTCCTTTTTTTTTTCATTTTCTTATCTCTTTTGGGAAAGATAAAGTGGATGGTGCTTCCAGAATACACTCTTCTACAACTAGTTTTTTGTTATTGAAAATTACCTATCAATGTTACATTCTGCGGCCCCCCTTTGCTATCACAGTCTCTCACGTTTCTTGCAGTCATTAAGAGTACGGCTAATCATGGTCGGTTTACTATTCAACTAAACGAATGCTTCATCTCAAATGACGTAGATTTCGACGGGACAATGTATTCTAACTCTGATATCTTCTTATCCTCTCCCTGATCTCTGTCTCTCTCTCTCTCTCTCTCTCTCTCTCTCTCTCATACACACACACACACACACACACACACACACACTCACATACACACACTGTTACTCTCTCTTCCTCATTTCATGACTTTCTTTTGCATTAACTAACTGCCAGATTGAAAGTATATCTTATCTGTAACTGACAAAAAGCTACTGCCTCTAGCGTGCGATACATCTCGAACAAATATAAGAAATGTTGTTCATACCCCTTTATTTGGTACTTATCCAAACAATATTATTAGCAGTTAAAAAAACAGGAAAACCATGTGAACTAAGACTGCAAAATAAGACCTAAGCAAGTAAATTGGGAAGAATTTTATAATTCAACGCCTTTGAGGATAATCATTAAAATAATATGTCCGATAACTGTTGCTGCTGGAAACTTTTTATATTCATACCTGAGTTTACCACATAAACTTCAGTCAGAATACTTGATAATCAGTTAATCTAAAAACATTATAAAAGTTTACAATGTGCATGCCGTCCGTCGTGGGTTCGAACGGCAGTTTCTTATCAGTGCGAAGGGAGGAACCCAAAAAGTGGCGCAGTGAGTGAATAAAAACAAACAGTGAAGTGTGAATAGTCAAAGTACACGAAATACTGCGACTAACAAAAAATATGGGAGTTGAACTATCGAAACAGGAAACAACAGCACATTTTGCTTAGCAACTTTTGCAAACAGGCGAAGGCAGATACCCCACTGACCAGACGATCGGCCTCATTAAACTCAACAGTGATGTCTCCAACATAGCCACTGCTGAAAACGAACTCGTCGACCAAATTTATCCAAACATTGTTCACATTTGTACCAATCCGTATTTGAAATGACAATTCTGGCAACTAGAAATAATATTGTCGAAGACATCAACTTTAATTTTCAAAAGAAAATTCCCGGCGAAGAGAAACTATATAAATCGATCGATACGATGAGTTAAGTGTGGACTGCCCTACAGAATTTCTAAACCCTTTGGAAGCACCAGAAATGCCATTATATTGCCTTCGAATTAAAATTAGATCTCCGATTATACTACTCGGAAATCTCAACTCATCAAAACTATATAATGGAACAAGGATGATCGTCAAACGGCTAACGAACAACATCATCGAAGCCGAACTTACGACTGAAAAGTGCAAAGGACACTTACTATTTAACCCCGGAATACCACTGATCTCTACTAAACTGCCATTCCAATTTAAAAGATTGCAATTTTCAACCAAGTTAGCCCGCAGTTTTACAATTAACAAATCGCAAGGACAAACTTCAAGATATTTCGGCATAAACCTCAGAGACTCCTGTATATCTCACGGTCAACCACATGTAGCTCGCTCTAGCGTAGGAAATTCGAAAAACTTGTACACATATGACCCGGATAACAAAATGAAAAATGTTGTTTATAAACAACTATTGTAAATAGTTAGAATATGTTTTCAATGATTTTTTGCCTCATATGGTTTAGTTTATCCTTTTATTCGAACTACAACATCTCAGTCTCATATCGACTCCCTGAGCGAAATTTATAGTCTCCTGTAAACGAGGATCATAGTCTTCGCCGAATGCAGCTCGAAACTACAGCAGTGGTCTCTCGTTGTATTTTTCGCTGCAGGCGTCGTGTAGATATTTACATGGAGCGCCTAACACAGAATGGCACTCTAAAGCCAGCTCTAAAAGCAAGGCTAAAGGGGAACGAAGCTTCCAGAAGACACACTGCGTGGAAAGGCTACCCGGAAACAGGGGACACTACTTCCATCTGAAGTTCAGGAAAACAAAGGCAAACACGCCACGAAAAGGGCAAGTGGAATGCGCAGACAGAGCTAGAACATAGCAGCATTGTTACAAGGATGTTAAATAAGCGATAAAATGGTAACACTGTAAAAATTTAAGGTGTATCACAGTCTGTAGCGAAAATTAACTTGGTTGAAAGTATACGACGGTAAAAGCAAAAATGTTCGAGTTAGTGTGATCCATGCCGCTTACAAGATAATTGCGACTGTGTGATTATGAGCCGCACTTAAAATCAGTGTTGTCTTAGTTAGCAGAAATATACACTCCTGGAAATTGAAATAAGAACACCGTGAATTCATTGTCCCAGGAAGGGGAAACTTTATTGACACATTCCTGGGGTCAGATACATCACATGATCACACTGACAGAACCACAGGCACATAGACACAGGCAACAGAGCATGCACAATGTCGGCACTAGTACAGTGTATATCCATCTTTCGCAGCAATGCAGGCTGCTATTCTCCCATGGAGACGATCGTAGAGATGCTGGATGTAGTCCTGTGGAACGGCTTGCCATGCCATTTCCACCTGGCGCCTCAGTTGGACCAGCGTTCGTGCTGGACGTGCAGACCGCGTGAGACGACGCTTCATCCAGTCCCAAACATGCTCAATGGGGGACAGATCCGGAGATCTCGCTGGCCAGGGTAGTTGACTTACACCTTCTAGAGCACGTTGGGTGGCACGGGATACATGCGGACGTGCATTGTCCTGTTGGAACAGCAAGTTCCCTTGCCGGTCTAGGAATGGTAGAACGATGGGTTCGATGACGGTTTGGATGTACCGTGCACTATTCAGTGTCCCCTCGACGATCACCAGTGGTGTACGGCCAGTGTAGGAGATCGCTCCCCACACCATGATGCCGGGTGTTGGCCCTGTGTGCCTCGGTCGTATGCACTCCTGATTGTGGCGCTCACCTGCACGGCGCCAAACACGCATACGACCATCATTGGCACCAAGGCAGAAGCGACTCTCATCGCTGAAGACGACACGTCTCCATTCGTCCCTCCATTCACGCCTGTCGCGACACCACTGGAGGCGGGCTGCACGATGTTGGGGCGTGAGCGGAAGACGGCCTAACGGTGTGCGGGACCGTAGCCCAGCTTCATGGAGACGGTTGCGAATGGTCCTCGCCGATACCCCAGGAGCAACAGTGTCCCTAATTTGCTGGGAAGTGGCGGTGCGGTCCCCTACGGCACTGCGTAGGATCCTACGGTCTTGGCGTGCATCCGTGCGTCGCTGCGGTCCGGTCCCAGGTCGACGGGCACGTGCACCTTCCGCCGACCACTGGCGACAACATCGATGTACTGTGGAGACCTCACGCCCCACGTGTTGAGCAATTCGGCGGTACGTCCACCCGGCCTCCCGCATGCCCACTATACGCCCTCGCTCGAAGTCCGTCAAATGCACATACGGTTCACGTCCACGCTGTCGCGGCATGCTACCAGTGTTAAAGACTGCGATGGAGCTCCGTATGCCACGGCAAACTGGCTGACACTGACGGCGGCGGTGCACAAATGCCGCGCAGCTAGCGCCATTCGACGGCCAACACCGCGGTTCCTTGTGTGTCCGCTGTGCCGTGCGTGTGATCATTGCTTGTACAGCCCTCTCGCAGTGTCCGGAGCAAGTATGGTGGGCCTGACACACCGGTGTCAATGTGTTCTATTTTCCATTTCCAGGAGTGTATTTGAAACGTAAACTTCACGATTAAGTCCTGATCTAATTGAGCCCAAAGTGCACCCTTGCACTACCTTAATGAGAAATACTGTAACGATAAATCGATTCCCTTTCCAGAATATCTCAATTTCTCTTGAAGATGTATTTATTTTGTGTTATAAATGCTATTCAGTATCTCCAACTGTCATTTTACGCACACAGTCAGAGAAGACAAACTTACATTTAGGTGACAAAAGTCGTGGAATACCTCCTAACATCGTGTCGAACCTCTTTTTGTGCGGGGTAGTGCAGCAACTCGACTTAGCATCGACTCAACAAATCGTTGGAAATCCCCAGCAGAAATATTGAGCCGTCTTGTTCATTTAACATACAGTTGGAAATGTTACAACTGGTATCATATGATCGGTACACACAATTCAGTCCGAAGAAGACATTAAATAGGTAACAAACGATGTTTCTTAGAGTGTTGTTACTTACACAGTAAATAAATTAGTTACAAACTATCTACCACACTTAAGATCTTGGTTGAACAGACGTTTTTATCATTATTACCAGGAACTCTGATATTCGAAAAGAAAGTAGATTTTAGTCGTTTGTTTATAGTTGTCTGCCAATAACTCATAAAATTTCATAATTATTCTGAAAACTACTGAATATAGTTACATATGTAGATCATACAAATGAATAGCAGCTGTACACAAAGTAAGGTAAACTTTGTCTGCGGGATTTTTGCTGACAACTGAAAATGAGCAACTTGTGAAAACACGATTTCACGATCTGCTACTTACTACTAAATGTGCCAATTTCACATGTCCTACCAATTAATTGAGTTCTATAGACATGCTGCATTGTTGTTTGAACAGCATGTACATAAAATTCACAAGGCAGGGATTAAAGGTACTGGCATTTTATTTAAACTATAATTATATTTTTAATTGGGATATGGGAGATTACATGTCCTAATTTAACTACGAGTTATTGTATCGGACCATTCAATTTGCTATCTAAGCTGATCTGTTACATTTCAACCACAATACAAACGTTTTTAAAACATAAATCTATTGCCATTTAGAAGAAACATATGGATGGTACCAATGATTACAGTCTTACAGTGGACTTTATACTCGTGCCTGTTGTGTGGTGTTCGTCTTCGCATTTGGATCCCATACAGCACTTGTCTCTGCATTGAGTTACGAATTCTTTTATACGCCACCGGATTGTCATGTTAATCTTGACAGTACTGTACCTTTGGCTCCTGCTGTTCACTTCACTTTTGAGACTATCCCCATACCGGTAAGTCCATATGACTGACGTGAGGTAATCTTGGAGGTCAAAGTAATGCCCGTGCAAATTACGCTGACACTCAGCGCGGTGGCTGATGGGAGCAACCGCAAATAGGACATCCATTTACCTTTACTCCCATTAGCTGTCGTATGGACCATATCAGCATGCTGGGTAACATCTTACATTAGCATCATGTGCTGGCGCCCCATAATACAGGGTGATTCAAAAAGAATACCACAACTTTAAAAATGTGTATTTAATGAAAGAAACATAATATAACCTTCTGTTATACATCATTACAAAGAGTATTTAAAAAGGTTTTTTTTTTCACTCAAAAACAAGTTCAGAGATGTTCAATATGGCCCCCTCCAGACACTCCAGCAATATCAACCCGATACTCCAACGCGTTCCACACTCTATGTAGCATATCAGGCGTAACACTTTGGATAGCTGCTGTTATTTCTCGTTTCAAATCATCAATGGTGGCTGGGAGAGGTGGCCGAAACACCATATCCTTAACATACCCCCATAAGAAAAAATCGCAGGGGGTAAGATCAGGGCTTCTTGGAGGCCAGTGATGAAGTGCTCTGTTACGGGCTGCCTGGCAGCCGATCCATCGCCTCGGGTAGTTGACGTTCAGGTAGTTACGGACAGATAAGTGCCAATGTGGTGGCGCTCCATCCTGCTGAAATATGAATTGTTGTGCTTCTTGTTCGAGCTGAGGGAACAGCCAATTCTCTAACATCTCCAGATACTGTAGTCCAGTTACAGTAGCACCTTCGAAGAAAAAGGGACCAAAAACTTTATTGGCTGAAATGCCACAGAAAACGTTCACCTTAGGCGAGTCACGTTCATACTGAGTTGTTCCCCGCGGATTCTCAGTGCACGTTGAACAACTGTCGTCGATTCACTTCTGCCGTACTCAATAACACAAAAAGCTTTCTGTTGAGCGGTCGCCATCTTAGCATCAACTGACGCTGACCCCTAGTCAACAGCGCCTCAAGCGAACAAATGTACAACTAAATGAAACTTTATAGCTCCCTTAATTCGCCGATAGATAGTGCTTAGCTCTCCCTTTTGTCGTTGCAGAGTTTTAAATTCCTAAAGTTGTGGTATTCTTTTTGAATCACCCTGTATATGCATCACATACCTCAGCCATGGGCAGTGGGTGAGTTTTTAGACCAGTTACATAGAAAACTAAGAAAAAAATTTACATTTCAAATACACTTACCGCAAAAAAAAAAAATAGCACACACTTTTAGAGACTTCTAATTCACTGAAGATTTATCGTTGCAACAGTGCAAATGGGGTACATGAAATGGTTGCATTTACAGATCAATAGCACAAGCTGAAATGACTAGTAGTGGTACAGGGTACCCTCTTCGACATACCGTATGGTGGCTTGAGAAGTATCTGTGTAGATGTAGATGTAGGAGCGGTTCTGAAGTACCAGGTGTCGAACCATGCAAAACACCAATATTAGTGCATTGTGCAGATGCTGAATCTTGCATGCAGTCGATCTTAAAGATGGCGAATACTGTTCTGGGATACGTTATGCCACGCCCGCTCGACCTGTTCATGTAGCTCTGTAAGAGATATTGGTTGACGAGTCAGACGAGTCTCTTCTCGTCCCATCATATCTCACACATGCTTGATTGGAGACAAGTCCAGATATCGTCCAGGCCAGAAAAATTGTTGCACATCTTGCAAAGCACATTGAGTTTCACAAGCGATTTGTGGGTGAGCACTATCCAGTTGGAACAATACATCACATTCCTGTTGTAAGAACAGCAAAAGAATAAGTCTAACAACTTTCTGCATGTTCCGTGCGTTGGTTAGCGTCCCCTTCAACTCTCGTACACAGATGTAACTTATCGCACACCAGAATATAAGGCTTGTGGTGGGGCCAGTGTGTCTTGGACGAATGCACACTACAAGACAGAGCTCATCAGGTCTATGTCGTACGCGCAAACGGCCGTCACTTGCGCGCAGGTAGAATCTGCTTTCATCGCTGAAGACGATGGCCCTCCATTCCGTCTTCCAAGTGATTCTCTGATGGCACCAGTCGAAATGTCCACGTCGATGCTGTGGCGTAAGTGGAAGATGGGCTAGAAGTGTGTAAGCCCTTTTTCCCAATGCTAATACCCAGTTCCCAACAGTTCGTCTTGACAAGTCTGGGCTCACAAGCCCTATTATATGTGCTGTGGTAGCTGTAGGATCTGCCACTGTTGCCCTTACAATACGACGATCCTGCGGCCGTCCGTGCTAAGTGGATGTCCAGAACTTCGTCTATGGGTGTGAGAATGTTGACGTGACCTCTGACACGAGCAACGTCGCGCAACTGACACAGCATGTCAAAGTTGTGAGGCACTTTTCCGAAAGGGCCATCCCGTCACTCGTAAGACAACAGTTTGATCCCTTTCAAACCCGCTCAGTTGTCTGTAGGAAGCGCGAGTGAGTCGTGGCATGGTTGCCTGCTTACTTCACACTTCTGCACTACACCGAACCTTCTGGCTCTGAACATTCCCTATTAAAGCGTAGACACAGATGGCGCTCTGGTAGCTGTCCCACTACGCTCTCTGTTGACAGACGACATTGACAGCAAAATCAGTACGTCTAATATATGCCGCCATCGGATCGAAATCGACGTTGTCTTTGCAGGTGTTTTTTTTCGGCAGTGTACGTTTGTCCTAACTAGAAGGATACTTCATAGTGAAGTCGTTACCACATATTCAGGATTATCTTGCAAAAGGCTCGTTTGTAGCCAGATTTACTGGTACATTGTCACTCCTATTATCGCGCACTCACACCTGTGTCAGTTTTCACTATTATTTATGATAAATCCTGCATAGGAAAAGCGCAGACTAGATATGAACACGCCTCAACTCCACCCTCCCTGACAACTCCAAGTACTGGCCTGCCTTCCACCGCCTTGGTGGTAGCCATCCCGCCTCACATACTCTCACCTCCACGACAACCGCCCCTTCTCTGACAACCTCAGTAAGGCCAACCATTTTCCTTCCCACCTCTCCAAGGTCTTCTTCATTCCTGACGATTTCCATTTTGATTACTCCCTCTTCTCCACCATCCGTGAATGCACTGATACCTCTGTCCCATCACTCGCCCCTAGTTTCTGGTACTTGGATCAGTTACCCCTCAAACACTCCTATCTCTGCATACAACATCAAACTAGTCCTCCACTCCAAACGCAACACCGCCCCAGGGTATGATATTATCACTTACCCCCACCTTAAGGAATCCCCCCTCCCCTTCCTGGCTGCTCTTGCCACCCTATACAACATCCTCCTCTCTACCAGCTTTTACCCTGACTTGTAGAAGACATCCCATGTCCTGCTGTTCCCTAAACCAAACAAATCAACCTCTGACACCTCTTCCTATCTACCCACCTGCCTTACCTCCATTTTCAGTAAGTCTTCAAGTCCATCCTCTCCCACCATATTCATCACCACCTTAACTGCCACCACCTCCTTCCCCTTACCCAGTGTGGCTTCCAACCCTGCTTCTCAGCTGACAACTATCTCCTTAACTTTACCATTCTCCTTTCCCTGCAACTCAACTCCCATCACTCATCTTATTATCCCTCAACCTCCAGAATTCCTACAACCATGGCTGGCTTCTCGGGCTACTCTTCAAACTCCAGACCTATGCTCTACCCATCAATTTCCTCCATCTTGTTGCTTCCTTCGTCTCCCATCGTCCCTCCTATGTCAATATCCACAATACCAACTCCCGTACTTCCTATCCCATGGTGGCATGCCCCAAGGCTCCATCCTTTCCCCTCTCCTTTATCTCCTATATACTGCAGGTATTCACAAACACCCCCACCGGATTACCTCCTCCAATTTGCTGATGACACAGCCTTCCTGGCCATTTATCCTACCCTTGAAGGGTCCCAACGTACCCTTCAAAACCACATCGACCAGTTAACTGTCTGGTGCCACAAGAGGGTCCTTCACATCAACCATTCCCAGACCCAGGCAATCATCGTAGGTTGTACTACATGCTCCTTCCGGCTTCACGATTTTTACCTCACCATTTATGGTCGTCCTATCCACTTCACTCCTACCCTGAAATACCTTGGCCTCACCCTCAACTGTCACCTCACCTGGACTCCCCATCTCCTTATGATCCAACACAAAGTCCACAATAGAAACTCCTGTCTGGCCGGTCATGGGAACTGCATCCATCCACCATTCTTCACACCTACAAATCCTTGATCCACCTCCGTTATGCCAGCATAGCTTGGATTTCCGCCCCTCCCAGATTATATAAATCCCTCCAAATGTTAGAACGCCATGCACTCCATCTTTCCTTCCGTTTCCACCTTCCATCCCCCATGCGAATCCTGTATGACCTCATCCCCTTCCTACATCTTCTTCTTTTCCTCAAACATATCCACCCCTGGTGTCTTTTATTCCTTCCACTGTCAGCCCATTGCTACACCTTTACCGTTGTGTCCCACCCTCTCTCCATCTCCACACCCTCCACCTCCTTTTCCAGCGCAACTTGCAGCACCAACCCCTCCTGCATGATGAGCTTCACCCTGATCTCTACCCCTACCAACTCTAACCACAACTTGCCCCCTCCTACTCATCAGGGCTTCCTCTCACCTCCTCTTCCCTTCCCCTGAGCATTTTTCCTTCGTACTACACCCCCTCCCATTCCTGTACCCCAATTCTGTGACTCTACACTCCCTCCTGACTTGCCTTCCCTCTCCATTTCCCACCCCATCCATGTCCTGCCATTTGGTACGTCCGTGACTCCCCCTTTTTTTCTTTTCCTCCCACCCCCTCCTGTCCCCCTCCCCCACTATACCTTCCTCTCCCCTCTTTTTCCCTCCTCTTAGGCATCTTCTCCCTTGGCAGGTCCCTCCTGGCAGGTTTTATTCTTCATGTTTGCTCCACCACTTACAACGGTTTTTTAAGTGTCTGTCGGTGTATGTGTTTTTTATAGTGCGGCCAACTTTTAACTTGTGCATGTGACTCCAGTGTATTTTAAGTGCTCCACGTCTCGCCAGATGTGTTCTTTTAACGTTATGTCGACTTTGTTTTAACTTTCCCACAATGGACTGTCTCCATTTATCATGTTTTTATGTCCCCCTTTTCCCAACCATTTTATGTATAATTTCCTCTTTTTATTTCAATGTAATGTCACTTGGCTGAAGAGCGATGGACTGTGCCGCTGCCAGCCCTCCCCTGCTCATGTGAGGCAGGGGAATGAAATCATAATAAAGAATAAAAAGGAAAAGCGCAGAGTCCAGTCACATTACTGTGACCATCGTCTGTGATCGACATCAACGTGCAATAACCAGTTACAGACGGCAGGTAGCACACTAGCAACAGAGGGTATATAAAGCGTGTTGGGCAGGAGGGGAAAACAGCGCAGTCATCAACGTAATGCGGAAACAGAGCGATTTATCTGACATCTAGTAGGGCATGCTTATTGACTTTTGGGCCAGGCCAAGGGTGGAAACATTTCTGCAACCGCTAAGTTTGTAAATTATTCGCATGCCACTTTGGTTAATGCATACAGTGAATGGTGAAATGGCGCTATCCAAAACCGACACCGAGACAACTCTGATGCATCAAGGACCATAGATGACAAGGGTGAATAACTGCTGTGGAAATGAGTGTGGGTGAATAGTTGTGCAAATGTTGAGCAACTGACCGCCCATGTGAACCAAGAGTTACGAACAGTACCTCTTCAAAGATTGCTGCGTATGGGTCTTCGCGCCAGGTGCCTGGTTCATTAAACCATGCTGACTGCTATTCATCAGCGACGAAGGCTGGAATCTGCATACCAGTACCGCAGCTTCGCGTGCACAGAGTGGCTACGTGTGCTCTTTTCACATTAGCCTTGTGCTCCTTCAGATAGATAAAAGACACCCTGCAGCAATCGTTAGAAGGGTCCAGGCATTATGGTCTTGGCGAATGTTTCTTGTGTCATTCCCTGGCTGATCTCTTCAGTCTGCAAGGTGCAGTGAATCAACTCTAGTATGCACCTATCCTTAGAGACCATGTCTATGACTACATGCTGTTTGTTTTCCTCGGCAGTTGGCATCTACCAGCTTGACAATGCAGCCTGTTACACACCTCACAGTGTACACATGTATCTCAAAGAGCAACAGGATGAGTTTACCGTAATCCCCAGATCACCAAATTGTCCAGGTTTAAACGCATAATCTGTGGAACGACCTTTATCGGGCTGCTCGCGCCATGAATCCTGAAACGAGAAACTAAGGCAGCTGGTCGCGGCGCCAGAGCCGGCTTGGATTCACATCCCTCTCAGCACCTTCCAGAACCTTAACGACTGTCTTCCAGCACGTCTCGCAGCAGTCCACCCTGCAAAAGAAGGTTACTGAGGCTTTTCGCAAGTGGTCACATTAATGTGGCTGGACAGTATACTGCCGATGCACAGCAGCCGCATTTACAGAGAGTTTGAAGACGATATTTCAAAAATTTGGGGATACGTTCCTTGCACCAAAATAAGAACAAAATATGCAGCAAATATGGGCTCTAACATGGATACCTTACGAGCTATGAGCACTTGTTCAGCAAATGAGATGTGTTTCACTGTAGCGAAGGTGGAGCTGGTAGCTCTTAATGTATGCATTTTACAGCCCATGTCTACATGACATTTCTTCTTCTTTGGCGTAAGTAACCTGTCTCAAATTTTTAAACTTTATTTCGTAACGCCCTGTACAGGCCCCCGTCTGATAGGGGTTATAGGAGAGGCTTAGTAGATTAAGTTTTGATAAGGAACTCATCTTCAAAAATGTACCGTTTGGTCATCAAATAAGTTTAGAAATCGGATCGCTTTCACCTCTCACGCTTCACGGTACAGTACGTGATGGTTCACCTGTACAACACGTGTGTCGAACACGTTTTCCACATCACTTCAGTCCATTACATATCACTTTCGTCCGACAACGGCTGTGAGGAACTGGTACGTTCGCAAGATGTAATCGACCCTCGACTTTGCAGCTCCACAGACACGCACCAGGGTGTGTAGACAGTTTGTATGAAAGCATGCGTTGCAGAGAGACCTTCTGCAACGGGCAGCAGGATCGCAAAGTAGAGCAGTTCCTGCAGTGCTCATACGTCAGAGCCCATTGTCTTCGCTATGTATGTACTGTGATGCAGGAGATCCGAAGGTGATCCGATCTCCAAATTTATTTCCCATCAAAACGGTACATATCCCAATCTGAGCAACTTTCCAAAGCCTTATCTACAAAGTCTCTACAACCTCAAAAAGCCTGTAATAGGAATTGTGCAACACCCTGTATCTCTCCGTATATTAGTGACAGCCGTTCGACGCTGTAGCACCCTGTCCACAGGCAAAAAAGGGTGTAACATCGTCTATAACATCTGATTAACACTGAAGAGTTTAATTAAAAGGATCCAAATCGATATACTGAACGATGGTTACTAAACGGAAACTAACACTGAATGTATCGAATGGAAACGCAATAAGATCGCTTATGTTCGTAACATACATGAAAGACTAATTAAATTTGATCAGTAGCACCCTCAGATCCGTATTGATGTTACTGTTTAACAAAATTTGCATTCCTAATTCGGAACACAAACTCTCTTTAAATGAGGATACATCTATGATAATTCGAATACATAATGAATAGAAGCTGGTACACCATTAGGAGTAAAACTCAGTTAAGCCGTCGCCGTGAGCTATTCTTATTTCTTGGAACAGTATAAAAATTCTTTGGTCTATCTATTAACGATTCGTATGGCTATAAGTCATCTGATGAAACGTATCCGGACGCAAATATGTAATGTGGAATTCACCGCTTCACATGTAACAGGCGACCCACCACTATAACAAGGGGCTGGGAGTACTGTGTTGTCGGCAGAAAAGCTTTAACAGCACAATGTGCCGGTCAAGAGAGCTCAGTAACTTGTGCTGTGTCTAGGAATGCTGCATACTCGGTTCGCTAGACAAACAATCAAACAACTCGTATTAATGAGTTTTATTGTGGCGAGACAAGTACAAATACTTAACTTTGATCAATGAATTCTTGTAGTCCTTTATACACGATCATCCACAAGTGCAATTACACAGACGTCTTGCAAGTAAAGGGCGACATACAAACTAATCAGTCTTCTTCAGAATAGGCAGACACAAGTAACACTTCTGGTCCCAGCGACCGCTACTAACAAAAGTCTGTCAACTGAACTGCAGTGACTGCTGCTCTGTTAATGTGCTACGTAGAGATTCCTAATGACAGAGGATACGATGCGTCTGCTAACGAAGTGGCTAACTTTGAAGCTGCTATCGAAGTAGGCTGCCCCTAGTCACGCGCGGCGCTTATGTCGTCTTCAAGTAGGGGCCGCTAATGTCGCGTTGTCGTCTTGGAGGGAAGACGGTCAGCATGCAATTGGCTGACCTCTTCACGCAGCCTTCTCTTCACTGTCGTTCCCGACTTACGTGCCGGCGCTGACTTTACGCCGTAACAACTTCGGACGTGGATTAGTCGTTGGAAGTCACCTGAGGAACAGTTCCATCATGGACATTTCAACTCTTTTAAAGCTGCCCGAGTTGACTGTTGGTGATGTGAGTGAGAAGTGGAAATGTGAAGGAACATCCAAAAGTACACCAAAGCAGGCAGACCCCTGGCGCTGACGGATGGAGACCGTCAAACAAATGGAGTATGGCGTAAAAAATCACGTGAAATCAGCGGAAGGGAATCAACTGTAAGTTTCAAAGGGCTACCAGGGTTCCACCTAGCACAATGACTATTAAAAAGAATGGCTTAACAGTAGTCGAGTAGCTCCTCATAAGTCACGCAGTCAGTGTGGCGTAAACAGCAACGCCACTGGACAAGGAATGACTGGAAACGAGTGAACTGGAGTGATGAATCACCATCTACCCTGTGGCAATCCGATGGAAGGGTTTGGGTTTGGTGAATGCCTGGAGAAAGTCGCCTGCCGCCATGTGCAGTGCCAACACTGAAGCACAGAGGAGGAGATGTTACAGTATGGGAGTGTCTTTCTTGGTTGGGGAGTGGTCTCCTTATTCCTCTTAAGGAAACGCTAAATACTAAAGGATATGAACCCAGTTTACAACATTGGTACTGCATACCGTAGAGGAACAGTTTGGAGACGATTGTTTATATCAGCATACAATGTACCCTATTATAGAGCAGCATCTGTGAAGCAGTTGTACGTAGATAATATCATTCGTGAAATGGACTGGCCACCCCAGGGCCCCGGCCTGAACTTAATGGAACACCTCTGGAATGAGTTTGAGTGTGAACTTACCTCCAAACACCAGCCCTACGTCGCTACCTTTTCTGGTTTCGACTGTTGAGGAAGATTCCGCTGTCATTCCTTCACAGACATACAAGCGCCAAGTTACTGAAAGTGCACCCATCAGGCGGAAATCGTACACATTTCGTTTTAATATCCACTAACAGGTGTCCTGTTACTTTAGATCACATAGCGTACATCTGACTCACCTCCGTTTTACTCTCATTGTAGTCATATTTATATCTTCCACTCCAGTCTGATCTCTGACCCGATTTGTGTCATATACGAGTATGCTTACATGCGGAGGATAACACTTATCAATACGAAATGGTAAGAAAACGCGAATGCATGTTGACGGTAGACAATGGGAAGACAGATCACTTACCGAACTGTTGGGAAGATGGAGCACTGTTGCAGTTTTTGGAGTCCTCATCACGCAAACCTCGGACAAAACGTCAAAGAACTTAGAAAGATACTGCTATACTTGTAAGAGGCCAGTAGAGCCCATATGAAGTGTAGGAGAAATGCCTGTGGATCTCAAAAGCGAACATTGGGTAAAATGCTGACATTGCTTCCAAGAAACCAAAATTTAGTGAAATTATTTTGGATGTAAACTACAGAAATGTTCTGCTGCCCCCATCACATAGTTCAAATGGCGACCGTGTATGAGATAATACGGTACACATCCCTTTCTTTCACTCCTTATGTATATTACTAAAAGGTTAAAACGGTCACCTGGTCACGAGCTCCCAGCTACAGGTTGCGTATCGAATGGATTTCAGGGCAACAAAAATTCGATTTTCAGTGCTCCATACAGAATTTAAAAACAAAATGCTGTGATAATCTGCTCATTATGAGTTGCAATCTTATGTTAAGCGTTTCACATAATACGTCAAGAGTGAAAGACAGAAACTGCATGTGCAAATTACCCAGAAAGCATTCATCTAGTATTTGACAATGAGAGCACTTAGCAACTTCGAAAATTCTTAACACATCATTTCTACCATGTTCGAAAATTTTTCTCACTCACACAGTAATTAAAAGAAAAATGTTCGTCGCTTACCACATTTTCGCTATTGATGCAGTAAAATTGCACCAGGAAGCATAGTGTTTTAAATTATTACTTATTTGCCACTAACTCTATCTGCAATACAGTCTGAAGACAGTATCCACATATTCCATGTAAGGTACCGCAGAATTATATAATTGTACGACACAAACAAAGTCATAATCATAGAAATGCATGAAAAAGGTGTTTTTCACCTAGGAGTTCGTGTCTTTAAGGAAACGGGGTCTGGGAAGGTGACTGGTAGTACATGGTTAACACTAATGTTTAGAGAAGTATCACTGTTTATTAGTATTCTGGTTTCCAGCTGTTTGAGGCACTAAAAGAGGTTGGAGTGTTTTGATCAGCATTCCACCAATCATCATTTGGATTTTTCAGTTCGTTGGTAAAGCCGGTGTGATTATATTAATCGTTGTGGCCGAGCGGTTCTAGGCGCTTCAGTCCGGAACCGCGCTGCTGCTACGGTCGCAGGTTCGAATCCTGCCTCGGGCATGGATGTGTGTGATGTCCTTAGGTTAGTTAGGTTTACGTAGTTCTAAGTTATAGGGGACTGGTGACCTCAGATGTTAAGTCCCATAGTGCTCAGAGCCATTTGAACCATTATATTAAAAATCTAATTGTTTAGCAAATAATTAATTAAATGGTAGATGATTTAGGAAAACATGAATTATCGTACTGAAATTACGTGTGTGGTTCAATTATTGTCTGTAGGTGAACTAATAAATGATGTACTAGTATGAAAAAACGCAAAATCTGTTCATCGGCCTTGCCGGGCCCATCGATAATGACCGACTGCCGTGTCATCCTTTGCCACTGGCGTCACTGGATGCGGTATGGGAGGGTCGTGGGGTCTGCAAATCGCTTTCTCGGCTGCTGCAGCATCGTCAAGTAGCTCCTCAATTGCCATCACGAGACTGAGAACATTCCGTTGCAGTCCTTCAACCAAGAAGAAGTTCTAGTAGTATCGAGGCAACCGAGTCCAGGTCTTCCTCATACCAGTCGCTCGTACTGAACACTCAGCTGCGAAGAAGGATTAATTTCTGAGCAATTACAACTACGAAGAACACTGATGAGCCAAAACATTAGCGCCACCTGCTTAATAGCTTGTTTGTCCTTCTCTGGATCGAAATATATCACTGACTCTGCGTCTCAGGGAGCAGACAGTTTGTTGGTAGGTTTCTGGAGGTATGTGGCATTAGATGTCTAAGTACAAATCATGTAATTCACGTAAATAACGGGCCGTTGATTTACGTACGCGGTGATGGCGCCCGATAGCGATCCAGATGGGTTCCATAGCATTTACAACAGGCGAATTTAGTCGCCGAGACATCAGCGTAAGTTCACTAAAATGCCCCTCAAACCACTGTAGCACGGTTCTGGCTCCGAGATACGGACAATTATATTGCTGAAAGACGACATCGCCGTCGGCTAAGACATCAAATATGAAGGGATGCAGGTGGTTCGCAACTATCAGCGTGTCTTCATTTACTACCCAGGTCCCATGCAAGTGCAAGAGAATGTTTCCCATAGCATAACACTGCTCCAACCAGCCTGCGTCCATGGCGGGCTGCACGTTTCCAGCCACCGTTCAGATCGATGAAGGCGTTTGTGCAGACGACTATCAACCTAGAATAGCAAAAATGTACCCAACCGAAGAGCTGACACGTCTCCATTGATCGACGGTCGAATCCCGATGTTCCCGTGCCCACTGCAATAGTAACTGAGCATGTCGTTGGGTCAACATGTGGTCTGCTGTGGGGCTCCATGTTCAACAGTGTTCGATGAACGGTGTGCTTCGAAACACTTGTGTGTGCACCAGCATTGTGCTCTTTGGGCAGATATGTCACAGATCACCATCTATCCTATTTTACAGAGCAGACGAGCCTCCGAACCCCACGTCCTATGAAGAGTCGTGGAGGTCCAACCATGTAGCACCAAGTGGTAGTTTCACTGTCTTTCTAACTCTCACGACAGCAGCATGTGAACAATCCACCAGCTGTGTAATAATAATTTACACTTTGTCACAGTCGCTTATCTCAATGAATTTTGCCAATTGCAACCCATATCTTCGCTAGAGTGATCCCCCGTCCTTGTGTGCTCTGCTTACATACTTTTTTTACCGCTTCACGTGCTCGCAACGCCACCAGATGGCATCCAATGTCGCGGTGGGCAGTGGTCATAACTTTTGGCTCACCAGTTATCCCCGCACACCCACCGTCGTCGCGACTGCACACATATCGCTTCGCCCCCCCCCCCCCCCCCCACACACACACACACAACCCGGCAGCGGAGCTGATCTCAAAAGTTTGTGTATGTATTGTCCCGGCTGGTTAAGAACCATTCCCTGCAGTGTGGGTCGGGCGTAAAACATCTCTGAATCACGTTGTGTATCTACTCGTGTGAACTAGCAGTTAAATTGATCGCGTATTTCCAGAGAGATTTCATACACTTTCAACCACGACGGATCCAAAGACAACTTTTTTTTTCTATGGAGTAAGATATCAGTTGAGTTCCAGTCTACTTTTTTCTAATTTGTTTCCCTGTGTAACTTGATTTAGTTACTTTAGCAGTCTGTATGTATTCGTTGAATTCTATTAAATCTGTTTGTAAAAAGGTTTATTAGCTTCCTTCAGTAACCCTTGAATGTTCACAGATATTGTTTTCTATGTACTAGCTGATTATGGAATTTAGTAAATACTGAAAATGTCTCGTATATTTCCGTTTTACTGACACAATTAAGTTCTTAAATTAATGAGAGATTGGACTGAGGGATCAATGAAAGGAGAGTTGATCCTAGTGTGTATTGTTTCGGTATGATAACAGTCAGTCAGTACTACATTCCTTCGTGTACCTATCACCAAAGATATGCTTTCCCATGAAACTGTCCCTTGCCATTAATGTCCGATAAATTATTAATATGTCTCTGGGCCTTACAATGTCTAAGCTTCTCAATTCTCAAGACACGATATTAATTATGGGTTCGAATCATTTCTATGTCTGTTCAGCACAAGTTTAATCTTTTAACGGGCACTATTTTTCACTTCTCGTTTAGTAGCGGAATCACCTTGACAACGAGCGGCAAAGATACTAGTGTGATAAGGTCCAAACTATTTTCGGTCACAATACTCTTTAACAATTAGTGAATAAAGTCCTAATTCAACATAAAAGTTTCCGTATCGTCAATAAAACTCTTCACAAACATAAGTATACGATGGTAGCGTTTCGTTTAACATTTAGAATCACCATTCAGTTGAATATCAAATGGTTCAAATGGCTCTGAGCACTATGGGACTTAACATCTGAGGTCATCAGTCCCCTAGAACTTAGAACTACTTAAACCTAACTAACCTAAGAACATCACACACATCCATGCCCGAGGCACGATTCGAACCTGCGACCGTAGCAGCAGCGCGGTTCCGGGCTGCAGCGCCTAGAACCGCGTGGCCACCGCGGCCGCAGTTGAATATCAATGTTCGTAGACCCAGTCACCTCTAACTGACTCCGTCTCTGAATTTATCCCAAAATAATCTATTCCCCACCACTCCAATATCTAATCCAGTTCTAAGAATTCAATTTAATTACGGCTCTCATCCCAAAATTCCGACTACCACGGAAGAACTGCAAACACACTCGTCACCGCTAAAAACAAAAACTCAAGAGACCTAACAATGCTGTGCATTGGTTTATGTATTACATTCTTCTTTGGATTCCCTTTGTACTATTTTGCATTACTCTGTTTCGAATATCTACTGTTTATAAAATTTTAACTAACTATTACTTCGAAGTACTACTACCGTTTTTTAGCTCTTAGGTCATTTAGTATTACAGAATTTAATCTAATACTCGTTTCTGTACAACCAGTCTCTGAAGAGCGGTTACACAGTGTAGTAGTGGATTGCTTTCTTCAGGATAATTTGCACGGTTTGTTCACCTTTAAGTTCCTACCTTCCGTGTGTGTGCTAATTTCGGTACAAATGTTTTAAAGGTGAAATCCAAAAAAACTGAGCTTCTGTCTACTATTACTTGTAGAAAATCAGACACACCCACGGGAGACATCACGCCAATACCGTGCAGCCGGCCGGATTGGCCGAGCGGTTCTAGGTGCTACAGTCTGGAACCGCGCGACCGCTACGGTCGCAGGTTCGAATCCTGCCTCGGGCATGGATGTGTGTGATGTCCCTAGGTTAGTTAGGTTTAAGTGGTTCTAAGTTCTATGGGACTGATGACCTCAGAAGTTAAGTCCCATAGTGCTCAGAGCCATTTGAACCAATACCGCGCAACATCCCCTCTAGCCTCGATAACGACGTCGATCACGGCGAAGGAGAGAGTCGACAAGATTTTCAAGTACGGTATACCCAGACGAAATGAATCTTTGGTGATTAGATCGCGTAGAGCCAACAAATCGTGGTGATGTGTGAGGTGCGTTCAATAAGCAACGCACACATTTCTTCCTCAGTCATTTTTGATTGAAAAAATGCAATTTTGTTGTGGGGCATCGTGGAATACTCCCGCTTCAGCCCCTATAGTTTCATGAAATTCCGAGAGGTAGTGGCGCTGTACGTAGCGTTCGAAATGGCGTCTGTAACGGAGCTGCGTTCCAAGCAGAGAGCTGTCACTGAGTTCCTCTTGGCGGAAAACCAGAATATCTCAGATAGTCATAGGCGCTAGCAAAATCTTTTTTGGGGACCTGACAGTGGACAAAATCACAATGAGTAGTTGGGCAAGGCTTCTGTCATCATAGCAACAAGGTCGCGAAAACCTGTACGACCTCTCGCGTGCCGGCCGGCCGCACAGAGCTATGACTCCCGCAATTTTGGAACGTGCGGACATTCTCGTTGAAGGTGATTGATAGGTCACAATCGAACACCTCGCTACTCAACTGGACTTCTCTGTAGGTAGTGCTCACACACTCGTCCACCAGATCGAGTACTCAAAGGAGCGTGGCTGCTCGGTTCCTCGCCGCCTCGCAGAAGACGGTAAAGAGCAACGAAGAACCATCTGTGTGGAACTGCTTGCGTGTTACGAGGCTGATGGTGACAAGTTTTTGTCGAACATCGTCGCAGGTGATGAAACATGGGTTCATCACTTCGAACCGAAAACGAAGCGGCAATCGATGGAGTGGCGACACAGCACCTCTCCTTCGAAAAGAAAATTCAAAACCGCACCTACAGCAGGTAAAGTCATGTCGACGGTTTTCAGGAACTCTGAAGGGGTTTTTATGTTTAATGTACTCCTCATAGTGCAATGATCAGATTTTTACTTGTAAGGGATCCGTGGTCCCATGGACATAGGTATTAGTATCCAACACCCAGGTCGATAGCGCACAGAAATCGATTGTCGAGCGCTGCAGGAGGCAGTGAGGTTAGAGTCGGGTGAAAGGGTACTGGAAAGCCTGGCAAAAATAAAAAATGGCCGTCGAGCTGAGTACGGTGTCAATGGCGAATGTGCCGAGTGAGGATACAAAATGGTTCAAATAGCTCTAAGCACTATGGGACTTAGCATCTGTGGTCATCAGTCCCCTAGAACTTACAACTACTTAAACCTAACTAACCTAAGGACATCACACACATCCATGCCCGAGGCAGGATTCGAACCTGCGACCATAACAGCAGCGCGGTTCCGGACTGAAGCATCTAGAGCCGCTCAGCCACAGCTGCCAGACCGAGTGAGGAGTAAATGGTAAATTCACCAGAGTGTAACAAATGAGCGCATCCTGTTATTGTCGTGGGGTTGGCCCTCATCAATACCGATTCGCGAGTGACGTAAAACAAAAATTGACAAGTGCTGAATTACGTGTTTCACGTCAAACGCGTCGGCCAGCAACAACCATGGATTGCAGTGAGGATTGTTGTGAATACGAGGTGTGGCTAGAAAAAAACCGGACTAGTACTGGTGAAACAATAAAACGAATGCAATAAGGCTGAAAGTCGCGTGGCCTGTCACGTGACTCTCGCTCCGCCTACTGCTCGAGTTTCATCTGCCTCCTGCACTCAGTCTGCCCGTGGCGTCTGTTTTAAGTAGTTGACGTTTTGTCTGTGCGTCGGAAAATCTTGAGTGTACAGAAAGAACAGCGTGTTAACATCAAATTTTGTTTCAAACTAGGAAAATCTGCAAGTGAAACGTTTGTAATGTTACAACAAGTGTACGGCGATGATTGTTTATCGCGAACACAAGTGTTTGAGTGATTTAAACGAGTTAAAGATGGCCGCGAAGACACCAGTGATGACACTCGCACTGGCAGACCATTGTCAGCAAAAACTGATGCATACATTGAAAAAATCGGTAAACTTGTTCGACAAGATCGCCGTTTAACAGTCTGCTCTGATTGTTAAACGGCGATCTTGTCGAACAAGTTTACCGATTTTTTCAATGTTTGCATCAGTTTTTGCTGACAATGGTCTGCCAGTGCGAGTGTCATCACTGGTGTCTTCACGGTCATCTTTAAATCGTTTAAACCACTCAAACACTTGTGTTCGCGATAAACAATCATCGCCGTACACTTGTTGTAACATTACAAACGTTTCACTGCAGATTTTCCTAGTTTGAAACAAAATTTGATGTTAACACGCTGTTCTTTCTGTACACTCAAGATTTTCCGACGCACAGACAAAACGTCAACTACTTAAAACAGACGCCACGGGCAGACTGAGTGCAGGAGGCAGATGAAACTCGAGCAGTAGGCGGAGCGAGAGTCACGTGACAGGCCACGCGACTTTCAGCCTTATTGCATTCGTTTTATTGTTTCACCAGTACTAGTCCGGTTTTTTTCTAGCCACACCTCGTATTAACCATCATCATTTCATGTGAGGAAGTACTTAACACCAGCAACCAATAAAAGATATAACCGTAACTAAACGTGTAAGGCGAAGGTAGTAACTGCCTCAGAATTGGTGTGTTAAGAGAAAACACATATCAGTTTCTATATCGCAACCTCTGGGGTCTTTAATCACAGAAAATTTTCAGTCATTAACTATTCCATCTCAGAACACCCGCACTCTGTTGAAATACCCCTGAAACCACAGCAGAAAAACCGATGGCCTTTCATCTATTAAGCACACGTTCATACAATCATAATAATTAACTCTTTGGCGGCTACGGTAAATCACAAAAGACCCAATAAAGAATGTAACGGGGACGTCTTAAAGTGGAATGTGCTGCTATCTGGAAATTAAGCAATGCTCCTTCTTTATTTTTTATTTATTTATTTTACACGTCTACTCCCGTACCACCAAATTGAGGAGCAAATCCCCAAGATCATGTACATGAAATTACAATGTAAAAGTAATAAAAGATAAAATAAAATGCTTATGAACCCAAAAAAAGACAATATGTAAGTTTATGTAAAGGTAATCAACGATATAACACACGAATTAGCTTAATTTTTCAAGGAACCCCTCGACAGAATACGAGTGACACATGAGGAAACTCTTCAGTTTCGATTTGAAACCGCGTGAATTAATGATAAGATTTTTCAAAATGGATACAGCAATATACTACACGCCTTTCTGCACAAGAGTCAAGATAGTGGCATCCAAATGCAAACAGTTTCTGCCTAGTGTTAACTGAGTGAAAGCTGATAAATCTTGGGAAAAAGCTAATATTGTTAACAAGAAATGACAGTAAAGGATATATGTTTTGAGATGCCAATGTCAGAACACCCAGACTAATGAACAGGGGTCTACAAGGAGTTCACGAACTTACACCACTTATTGCTCGAACCGCCCGTTTCTGAGCCAAAAATATATTTTGAGAATGGGTAGAGTTACCACAAAATATAATACCATACGTCATAAGCGTGTGAAAATAAGCAAAGCAGATTAATTTTTGTGTCGACCTATCACCTACTTCAGATACCGTTCGAATAGTAAAAATGGCAGCATTAAGTCTTCGAGCAAGATCTTGAATGTGGGCTTTCCACGACAGTTTACTATCTATCTGAACACGTAGAAATTTGAACTGTCCAATTTCACTAATTATATGCCCATTCTGCGAAATTAAAACGTCGCGTTTTGTTGAATGGTGTGTCAGAAACTGTAAAAACTGAGTCTTACTGTGATTTAGCGTTAATTGATTTTCTACAAGCCATGACCTTATATCTTGAACTGCACTATTTGAAACAGCGCCAGCATTTCACATAACATCCTTTACAACTCAGCTTGTGTCATCAGCGAACAGAAATATTTTAGAATCACCTGTAATACTAGAGGGCATACCATTCATATAAATAAGGAACAGGAGTGGCCCCAGCGCTGTTCCCTGCCCCCCCCCCCCGGTCCCCCTCCCCCATTTAACCGTGCCCCACTCAGACCCGCATCGTAGCCATTCTCAGCATTGTGGAGAATGACATTTTGTTGTTTGTTATTAAAGTAAGAGGTGAACCAGTTGTTAGCTACTCCCCATATTCCATAATGGTCCAGCTTCTGGAGCAATATTTTGTGATCAACACAATCAAACGCCTTAGTCAAATCAAAAAAGATGCCTAGCGTTCTAAACATTTTGTTTAATCCATCCAGTACCTCAAAGAGAAAGGAAAACAAAGCATTTTAAATTGATAAATCACTTCTAAAACTGAACTGTACATTTGAAAGCAAATTATGTGAAATAAAATGACCAATTATCATTACACACACAGCCTTTTCAATAATTTTAGCAAACAGTGATGACATAAAAACAGGTCTATAATTGTCTGTATTATCCCTTTCTCTCTTTTTATAAAGCATAATTACTACTAAGTACTTCAATCGTTCAGAAAACTGACCATTCTTAAAGGAAAAATTACAAATGTAACTAAGTACAGGGTTAACATTTGCAGCACAGTACTTCACTATTCTGCAAGGTACTCCATCATTCAGTGAGAGTCCTTAGTCTTGAGTGATTTAATAATTGACTCAATTTCCCCATTGTCCGTATCACAGAGGATTACTTCAGACATTGGTGTCGGAAAGGCATTTTCCAGGAGAGTTATATGATTCCCTGCAGAAACTATCTTTTTATTTAATTCATCAGCAGTGCTCAGAAAGTGATTGTTAAACACTTTTTATATATCTGACTTATCAGTAACAGAAACATTTTCACTATGAACAGACTTTATGTTGTAGACCTCGTGCTGATGACCAGAAACTTCGTTAACGACTGACCACGTGGTTTTAACTTTATCTTGTGAATTAGCTATTCTATTTGCATACCACGTACTCTTTGCCTTGTTAATAATATTTCTAAGCATCTTACAATACTGTAGCTCTATTTTTACTACTTCTAACATATTGATATAATTCCCACTTTGTTCTACATGATATCTTTATCCCACTAATGAGCACACAGACTGCCATTTAGTGCTAGTATCCTGTTTAGGACGTTCTAATGCAAAGCAATTTTCGAAAAGCATGAGAAATGTGTTAAGGAAAGCATTATATTTGTCATCTATGTTAGCGACACTATAAACATCCGGTCACTTTGTTACTTAACAAAGTTTAAAAAACTCTCTACTGTCATTGGATTAGCTTTACTACATAGTTTGTTATTATATATAAAGTATATGTTTGAGTACAAAAACCTTTTAGTGTTAAAATTTGTGCGTTATGGTGCGAAAGGCAGTACTCCCTTTCACTAACAGAATGCCCATCTACTAATGAAGAATGAATAAAATTTTGTGTATGATCGTGCTACTGTTCCCAGGCATCCTGGTTGGAAAAAACACAGTCTGCATCAGATCATATCAATTTAGGAGATCTTCCAACATCCTTTTCCTTGCACAATCACATACACAATTAATATTGAAGTCACCACATACAACTAATTTCTGGTACTTCTTATAAAGTGAACCAAGAACCCCTCTAGCTTGAGATCATGGATCATAACGCTGCACAAATCAGTGCACAGACGAGATGCTGCTTAGTGGGCTTAGCGAGTGGTGTGGAACATAGGTTTCTTGTAGAAATGGGGACACATGTGTCCATTATCAGACTGTACATGGTGAGGAGGAGACCTGGGCCACCAAGATATAAGTTATGTGAGGTTGGTGACAATAATGTAGAGTCACCCCCATATTGGGAAACAAAGTTTAGGGAGTGTATGGAAATTTTTCTGTGGATGCATTCAGGATATTAAATGATTCTTGGACTAGATTTTTTGAACTAAAGATCGTACTAGGACTGATCTTTGGCAGTTCACAGACTCAGTGGAACTTTGTTTCAATAGGGTGATACAGCTGCAAATGAAGCCATGTCGCAAGTCTCAGCTGTCATGTAGGTGATGCCAACTAAATTGCAGACAAGTTCATTAAAGATTGATCAACACGACAAAATATCTACAGGTACAGGAAAAGTAGTGTGTGTTTCAGTGCCTAATAATTTGCTTTGTGGGGCTTTGTACGTGATGGAATCACTCTCAAACAATGACAAGTTGGTTGGTTCACATTGATTTGTGTATGGCAGCAAAGTGCACATGAGTGATGTCAATGTGGAATATGTGGTCCCAGTTAGCATAGTTAAATTTGGCAATGGAGAAGTGAGTTTGTCGAAAAATATAGTTATGGACACTATAGAAGTATTAGAATAAGAACACTTTGGTAAGTCTAATCTGGATACAGGCCATAAGCAAAGCAGTGAGAAAGTGGATCATTTGAAAGGTAGTGATCACACAGCTGTGGAAGAAATATTGTTGTTTGTTTTGTACAGAAGGATAGTTACCGGAAGCTGGAGTAACGCAGCACAGCATAACCACAGGAGATAGTACACTGCTTTAGATTCAACCGTATCGCATAGCAAGACATTTTTACAGTTGCTAACAGAGGAGTTCATAAAACAGCAGCTGCTTGGTAGGATCATAGAACATAGTAACAATCCATGGAGAACAAATATATTCATTGTCCTTAATAAATAATTTGTTGGAATGAAGAAATATAGGTCTTCCTGTCATTGTACGTTTGTAACTGCACAGACCGTTACAGATACTTATCCAATCCCTAATATAATGGAAACCTTCGATGTCTTGGGTAAATATAGCTATTTTACTAAAATGGATCTCAAAAGTGATTATCATCAGTTAGAAGTAACACTTGAGGAAAGACCAAAGACAGTGTTTATGGTCATTGTTACTATAAGCGAATGCTATTCTGTATAAAAATGCACCTGCTATTTTTTCAGTGGTTACTGGATGGAGAGTTCCCAGTGGGTTGAAACCTAAAACATGTATGGTGTATTTAGATGACATAATAGACTATACAGAGGGCAAACCAGAGTATGTGAGATGGTTGGAGATGGTTGGAGGATGTCTTTAGTAGATTATAATCAACGTTTTTGACAGTGAGCATGGAGGAGGTGTGTTTCACTCAAATTTGAGTTAACTATCTGGGAAACATAATTAGTAAATGCGATGCAGACTGATCATCATCTCATGAAGCAATCTGAAATTTTCCAAGACCACAAACAAGCAAACAGATGCACTCATTTCTTGGTTTGTGTAGCTACTACCTAAATTCGTGAAAGATTTCGTAAAAATAACCAAACCTTCGAACAGATTACTCGAAAAGGGTGTAAAGTTTCAGTGTACATAGGAATGTCAGCTATCATTTGAGAAACTTAAGGACGTGTTGATGTCAGATCCGGCATTGGTTTTTCCAGATTTTGAAAAAGAATTCACCCTCTCATGTGATGCTTCTAATGAAGCAGTTGGTTGTATTTTTGGTTAAATGGTTAATGGGCAGCATCTTTCAGAAGTATATGCTTTGATGCAGTTAAATAAAGCAGAATGTAACTACTCAACAATTGAGAAGGAACTGTTATGAATCTTATATGGCGTTTATAATTTCACCATTCCAGTGTTATTTGTACGGTACAAGATTTAAGGTTGTGACTGATCATGCATCACTGAAATGGTTTCTTGGTCTGAATGACGCATATGATCATCTAATGCAGTAGGCTCTCAAGCTCAGTGAATCTGATTATGTGGTCAGCCATAAGCCAGCCAGAAAAAACACATGAACACAGATATGTTCAGCTGCAAAGTGGCCTTTTTGAGCACACTGGGCAGGAGGATGTAGGAATGGCAACAAGCACAGGCAGAGGATGAAGTGTGTCAGGCTTTTAAGTCACAGCCACTCTTTATCGTGCATGAGGAATTGCTGCATGCAGTCAAAAAATGTGGACCACAAATCAACAAATCATGGTCTTGGCAGTTTTTCAAAAGGAACTGTTACAACAAGCTCATGACCATGTGTTGTCAGGCCATGGTGACTGACAAGCACCATTTGGATGGGTTGTGGAATGGTTTTGATGGAGGAATAAGAAGTGTGATATGGACTAGCAAAGAGTGGACATTTATTATCAAGAAAACCCCTTTGTGGAGGCTACCAGAGGCATCAAAGCCATTTCAAATACTTGGACTTACCATGCGTGCAAAGACCGGACATTTCACATCAGAAAATCCCTTTGAGGAGTTTACAAGAGGGCTGGAAGCCATTTGAAATGGTTGGGCTTGACATTTGCACGCCATTCAACAAAACACCTGCAGGGAATAGGTATTGCTTATGATCATCGATCATGTTTCACAGTTTCTAGTAATGGTGGCAAATCCAGACCAACAGGCTAGTTACTGTGGCACAGGCATTTGTTAAAAGTTGGATATCGAAGTTTGAAGTGCTTGGCATCTTAGTCATGGTTCATGGCACTAACTTCATTTCAGAACTTTTATGTAATGTGCTACCTTTTCAGAAGTGGAGAACGAGTTCATTTCACTCTACAACCAACAGTAGAGCAGAACGCATCCATTCATAAGACCATTTTGAAGATGCTAAGCCTCTACGTGAATGCAGGACATGATTGCTAGGATAACTATCTTCTATATGTGATTTCTATGTACAGTGTCAAGACTCACACAGGAAGGGGCATGGCACCGTTTGACGTGGTGAACGGAACTAAGATGGCATTCACCTTTGATATTTTAAGTCCTAAGTTGGGACCACATTGTGAATCAGTAAAGAAGTTTGCAAGAAGTATATGAGAAGTAAGGAGGAATGTACGAAAAGTGAACACGGAAGCTCTGGAACTCCAGGGACAGCCGAATTGGCGCTTGCGCAGATTACCACAGAATCGTATGGGGCGGAGGGTACTGGTCACTAATCCTTGTACATCGACGTGAAAGACATACGTTTTTGACCAAATATCACTGACTGTGTCAGGTCATGCACATGACCTCACTAGTTAATGTAAAGATACACTTTCCTACCAAAACGTCTATCGTTCACATCAGTTGGGAAAACCCTCTGAAGGTATGATGGATGCAGTACCACTGTTATCTGCGGCTGCCCTGGTACGCAAAGGTGAAGCAGGCAGAAAGAGGAAACCTGTAGTGGTTAGAGAACACAGGGTGCATGACATGACTTACGTTTTGAGGTCATGTAATTAGTTGTCTTATTAGATTCATTGCAATGATTTCGTGGTTTTAGGTTTATTCTGGATATTTGAGTTTATGGATACGTTTTAGACTGTGTCGTGTTCAGATGGATACAGTGTTTTCATGTCATTGCCCTGTGTAGTTTTCTTTTATTGTTGTATGGCTATTGTCAGGTCTCTTTACTGTTGTTTCTTGTTTTCTGCTTGTTGGTAGCTACACGTTTCGAAAGAAGGGAGAGGATGGTGGGCAAATCCTTTCCTCAGGTGGAGAGTTCGTGGGATTTCCCAGGTGATAAGGAATGGATACTGGTCAAGATGTAGGAGATGTGGGTGATTTTAGATAATAGGAAAACTCATGTAGCTCTATCATTAGCGGATTTTGAGAAGTGCATTGAAAGGAGTATTGTTGCCTGTCCAGACAGCCCAGTACAGACTGATATGCGGACATGCAAGGTGAGTATGTTTTTGGGGAAAACGAATGAGACAAGTTGTGAAAACGAAATCTTGTCCACACAGTCTTACTTTCAAAAGACTGGGTTGCATTGGTTGTATTCCACCTTCTGGTAGAAACTGTTGACAAATTGCTATGAAGAAGGGGAAGATGAGGGGCTGAGGAAAACACAGTAGCAGGGAAGTGTTGTTGTCATTAACAGTATGGCTCGTGATATCATCAGGAAGGATTTCCACTTCCTGGCTGCTATCACTGGTATGGCTGTCATGTCATTGACACAGAAGATATTCTATTGCCCACAAGTAGCACTAATGTTACTACCCACCCAAAATAAAACACACCCTAATGACACCCTCAACCTTGAACTTATGCATGCATTAGACAAATTTATCGAGTCACCAGAGGGGGAAATTTCAATGGAGCAGATGTTACAAGAGGTTCAAAATTTTCAAGAAAACCGATAGCACAATATTGTATCGATAAACATTTAAGCTTTTATGTATGACGTGCACAGTCTATAGATCCACCAATGCATCAGTTGTCACTCAGGTGTTAGTTGGCATAGGCTAAGAGAACATTTGATGGAAGTAAAACAGCTGTATTCAAGTAGTGTAAGCATTAGGTTAAGGATTCTATTATAATAAGGTTCTGGAAGCTCTGCTCTAAGAGTAAGCTCATGTAGTATTGGATGAGAGAGAAACCCATCTGGGATAGATAATGATTAGATGGGTGTTTCCATGATCACAGTAATGTGTTCTGTTGGTTGAGAATAATTTTAAAGGAGCCTAGTCTGAGTAGATTCAAGATGAATCTTTCGAAAGTGGGGAGGCCTGCTGCACCCAAAAAAGTTTGGCTGGTAGACTGTAAATTTTTAAACTTTAATTCCACCTGCAGACATGCAATAGGGACCAGCTTTGGCGATGTTCTACTCAAGCAACCCACTGGACAATACTGTGGACATTACACCAAAACCTAACAGCCAGATGGGGTTGCTACATCAGCCTCTGTCAAAGTGCATAGAAACACGAATGGCGCAAGACAATGTGACAAAGAGTGAGACAATACTTTGTAACTCAGAGTACTTGTGTGAAACTGAGAAACTCAAATGTTGGAAATTAAATTGGGTGTAGCAACCGTGCTTGGTGCAGAACAAGCTAGGAAAAGCTTATATGACAAATAATATGGCAAATTCGCTTGTCTCCATTCTTTCTAGTAGAACTACGACAGAAGCATAACTATAAAGGTATAAATAATCGAGGATAAGGGGCTTAAAGCATTTAGTTGTGGTGCCATTCTGTCTGTGTCTTCAACCAGAGAGAATGACAAGTTTTTGAGTTTCAGAGAAACCACAGCTATCACTGTGTCATAAGGCACACCATACCCATAGTTAGCGATTGTGTGACATGGGGTAGTTCCATCAATGCAGGTACCTGGTTTCTGACCAGCTTCCACACTGAGGGACTTCAGCTGATGAACTGCCAGCTGTGTACAATCTGGCTGGGGGTGGGGGGAGGGAGGCGCGCCCTTGCGGCCTCCTTGCCTCCAAGACGTCATTGGCAACCCAAGCACACAATGGGGAGACAATGAGTATACACAGGGTTAATTAGCTGGCACAACTCCAGATGGCCTGGGCAGGTTGCGCCTATATTCGCCTACTGGCGACCCAGAAGGCGCCACAGCAGCAGCTACCCGTGACTCAGGACAATGGATGTCACCAATATCATCGGGTCATCTGTGCATTCTGCTATCGGCTATGTTTCCATGCACACACTTCGGCTCTGAGGTGGGCTGGAGTGCTGTATAAGGCTGCTTGAATGAACACTTGTCGATACAGTCGGACACTCTGGTGTGAATCTGCAATCTGCCATATCACTTTTCTCGCCCATCGTGACGCATAGCAGCCCAGAGTCGGCCAGGTCGCTGCAGCACTTTGGATTATCGGTATTTGGTGTCAGTCTCAGATCTGTAGTAACACAGATAACTGGGTACATACTATATTTCAGTTCCCATGACGGGGTGGGCCGAGCCCTGGTGCTACCACTCTTTAGCCATAAGCTTCAAAAGTTTAAAAGTCGTATTAATTAATATATACACATCAGATAGCAATAAATTCTGTTTTTGAAAATGTGCATTGGGTGGAAAATTTAATTTTTTAAAAGTGTTATAGATGGTTTCAGATAACTATTAAAATTTAATTAGTGTTGTTGCTGGTGTGACAGTATAATGGTGATGCTGGTGGGGCATGTTTCCATGCACGATTGATAGTTGGCACAATTGGTTCCTGTGAATCTGCAGGAAGCAACCAACAGTTTTTTAGTGGGAGGGTGTGAAGTGGAGTGTTGCTAACTATGGCTGGAAGGAAGAGTGTATCTTGAGATGGATGTTATTGCTGGCTGATGGGATTTGGATGAGAATGAACAAAGTGCAGAGGTATGTGGATGGTGGGGTATGTAGGTTGGTGACTAGGAGGTGGGTTATTGACTCCTTCCTGTTAACTATGCCCTTTTAAGACATGTGCAATACAAAGTAGTATCGAGAGTATGAAACATTTTATCTATCGGTTGGATCTGGAAATAAAATGGACAGTTTTGGTTAATAGTCCCATGAAGCACGTGTACCTATAAGTAAAGAGTTCGTGTAAGAGCTATAGAAGTTAAATTAATTAGTAATAGTTGAATCTATTTAAAATCATTTTATTTGGTATGTATGAATATCGTTAATGGAAATAATCCATATTGCTAGTGCTAGTATATAAAGATTTTTAAGCATGTTGTCAGCTTCGTGCTTTTTTGGGTGGTCAGATTCTTTATTATTATCCATTGATTTGTTTAAGCTGCAGTACGTATATAGATTAATAGATAACTAGGAACTTTAAATGTTAGCCAGAAAACCTGTAATAGTATCATGTATTGATTTCAAGAAACCATTTCATTCGGTAAACAGAGAAATAACAGACAAAATCTGTAGAGAACTCGGCTTTAAGGTAAAATTAACAAACACAAGTCATGAAAGTCTCACAAATACGATATCTAAAGTTAAATTTATGGAAGATGTATCTTAGCCATTTTTTAAATAAAAACTGGTGTCACATAAGGGGACAGTTTATCGGCTTTCCTACTTATAAGCGTTTTAGGAAAAAAACTTGTAAGGATCTGGAATTTGGTACTAAAAGTTACAAAATGTAACCAGTAATTTTGGGAAGGAAAAGAGCTAGAACTAAGGAAAACTTCCTGGCTTTTGCAGATGATTTTCTAATATCTGACAGATGCAGTTATTCGAATAAATCTTCTGGAAAAAATAGCGAATAGAATTTGTCTGAACATTTCGGCTGAAAAAAAGTTTATGACAAACATAAAAAATGTACCAAAATACACAGAAACACGGATACATTAAAGTACAGCGACTTAGTAAATTTAAGTATCTTGGAGACTCTACACAGGAAAATGGACTAGAAAAATTGGCAATAGACGTAGAAGTTAATAAAATACAAGAAACATATGGTTTGAGAAAAAAATATTTACGACTTGAAAGGTATGGAAATGAAATGAGCGTTTGGCGTCATTGGGCGGGAGGCCCCTTGTGGGGCAGATCCGGCTGCATATGTGCAGGTCTTATTACATTCGAAGCCACATTGGGCGACCTGCGAGCCGGATGGGGATGAAATGATGATGAAGACAACACAACACCCAGTCCCTGAACGAAGAAAATCTCCGACCCAGCCGGGAATCGAATCTGGGCCCGTAGGACGGCGATCCGTCACACTGACCACTCAGCTATTGGAGCGGATCCACGACACGAAAGGAGTACCTAGCGAAATAAAAGTAAAACACTATAGCACAGTAGTACGACCAGAATGTTTATATGTGTGTGAATGCTTAACTATTAAATATAAGCTGGACAAATAGAGGTACTTAAAAAATAATGGACTCAATACAGCCTACAGGCGGATGGAAAATGAGATATAATGAGTTGAACTACGAACATATGGATAAAATATTGAAAGTAGTGGGAAAACGAACAAATATGCCTGTATTTCTGGAAAAAGAAGTCGACAGTAGCATTGATTACAGAAATAAGACAAGATTAGAAAGAATCAACATTAAATAATATTAAATTACAGAAATGAACCTTTTTGAAAACGATATACTAAATCTGAAAGGCTTTCAATACAGAACAAGATAAGAAATCGGTAACAACATTGGTAGAGGAGAGAAAAAGACAACACGGGGAAAATATGAAGGAAACAAGAAACTAAGAAAAGAAATTGAGGTTGATAGTTGACCCTAATTGATCAATATGAAGATGAAAACAAAAGAAGTACTTTGATAAATATGCATATGAAAGAAAGAGAGAGAGAGAACGAGAGAGGGAGAGAGTGTGCGTAGATAACGGTAGCTGTTAATCTGATTGCGACGTGGGCGGCATGAGACACTACAGGCTATGCAGCAGGGCCCAGGCTGGGTAAACACGCTGCAATTACGGCCGACCTGCTAACAGGGACGGAGGCAGCTGGGTGACACCCTAATGGGGTCCAGTCCTAATTAAATGGGACAGGCGCGATGTACGTGCTTGGGATTACGCGTATATCCGCCAGAACTACTTAGCACATCCTGTAAACCAGGGAATATAAGTACTATTACCTTACATACCGTGCAGTACTAAAGTACCATAAGAATTAACTAGGCTGAAAGTCCCGTTGTATGAGGCCCAGCTGGAGCGATATTTGTAGGTGACAGGGAGGCTGGTCTGGCGACCGTGGCCTGCCTCAAGCCTCAGCCCAGGCTGCTCCTTCCTCCGTGGCAGTGGCGTCTGTTGATACGGCTGAAATTTTTCAACACAGTACGTAGAGAATGAGTGGGTGCTATGACATCGACTACGGTAACACAGTTCTTGTAAAATCAACTCTACTGTGAGATTGGTTCTTTCTCACTGCGGCACTTAGCGCATGCTAGTCCATACATATTAAGAAAGGGATGGATGTATATAAGTATGTCTCAAAATTATCACTGGGGAAGGGGGGGGGCAGGGGGGTGAGGCGGGGTACGAACCACCTATCAAAGGGGTGTGGCTGGGAGTGAAAAGCAGTATATTCCACGACGTGCAATTACCTATAATCTAATCATATAGTATTTGAGAATCAGAACAAAGACACTTCCAACAAAATCTACACATAATTTCAAACCTTAATTAAACTTTTTCTCGCTGAAGACTCAACAAAGTGATGGAAAGATAAAGTTTAGCGCTTACTACATTTTCGTTGTTCATGCGAGAAAACTGCCGCATCATGTATATCGTTTTAATTTATTGTCCCTATACTACTACTAACTCTATTCGCAACATGTTTCGTATATAGTTGAGGAGATACAACGTCATAAACATTAAGCTCTGAGAAAATAAACTGCAGGGCAAAATTAGCTAGAGATACACATCTGAAAACTGTTAAATATATGTGAAATGGATTTTACGTGTAAACAAGTGGGGAAAGCCACTGGTAAACCCCTGGAAAGATTTCAGCCAAATTTGGTACACGTATTAGTTACACACCGGAAAGACATACTGTGAGTGTAAGAACCACCAGCCTCGTATTCTCGTGAGCGTGGTACCATGGATAGAGGAGAGGGGTGGAGGATATGGACAGACAACAAGGAAGAAGGAGGAGATGGGCACAGATAGGTTGATAGGACGAGATGGACAGGGAAAGAGAGAGGGAAATGGACAGAGAGGGGGGGGGGAGTAGGAGATGAACTAGTAGATAGTTGGAATAAATGCTTACGTGAGCGACACCATGTACCCAGAGAGTCTCATCATGAATCTAAGTCACCATCACTGTCAAACGACGCCAGTCAACTGATCGCTTTGTTGTCAGCCTTCCCACGATCTTCCCGGTCCAATCAAAGTGGAGTGTCAGATATGAACGAACATACGTTTATAATGCGAACGAATTAGCTTAAATTTTGCACTGAACGTCTCATTTGAACTACTAAGCGGCACACAGGCACACCGACCACTAAATAACTGCCTTTTGCCATTCAAATAAATTTTATCTCCCGAACGATTCTGAGACGAGCGAACCACTTCCCATTGCCCTCTGTCGGCATCCCAACAGTCTGTTTTCGCGGTAACTGCCACCGAGTGCGTGCCATAGATACACATGTCAAGCTAACGGCGGACTACCGACACACAGAACGATATGCAGCTTACTCCGTGTAATCTGTAACGCGAAGCAACCGTCGTAGAAACAGAGAAAGACGCTTGTAATTTTCTCAGCGAGGAGAAAAATCCAGATAACTCGTTATTTAATTTTTCATCGATAAATGGCGCTACAAATGAGTCAGTCGCTATCGATTGACGATTTTCGCTGGGTTCTCATCACAACTGAGGCAGAAATTTAAAAGTAGAACCTTAATTACCAATGCAGAACATTAATTACCGACGACCAGAATCAGAAGCGAGGCTAGCATCAATACTCTGGCTATTAGCAAGACGAGATATTTAAGTCATCGTAGCGATTGTTTCGCATTTCAATAGTTGCTACACCTTAGATGGTTTCTGGGGCCAGTAGTGACATATATGGATTTCCCCTCCCTCCATCTATCCCTCCTGTCAACTCTGATGCTCACCTCCCCCTAACTCCCTCTGTCCTTTCCCTGGGCTCCCTCTCCCTCCCTTGCATCCTGTTCTTCCCCACCTATCCTCTCTTTGACTCCCTTCTCTCCCGGCAGTACTTTTGCTTTCCCCTCCACTGCCTTCCCCACTCTTCTCGTGTCCGCTCTGCCCTCCCTCTTTCTATGCACTTTTTTCTTTCATCCTCCTCATCCCTTTTCCCCCTCATCCGTCCGGGTCCTCCCCCTGCCCTCATCAGCCGCCGTGTCGCCTTTAGTGCTGTTTTCAGTAAATGTTCAGTGTTGTACGTCCCCAGTCTGTGTTGCGAACAGCCACCATACTATCGCTCGTTGTGTTTTTTATCTCATGCGAACAGACAGCAGATTGTCGCCATGTTTTTTTTTATTGTGCCTGTCTAGTTACTGTTTATATTTTAAACTCCGCAACTTTGCGCCATTTTAGGGTATTTAAAAAGTCAGTTTTACCGCCTTCTTTGTACTGTTTGTTATCTTACCACTGTTTATTTATCTCATCTCTTGGCTGTAGAGCAGCGAATTAAGCTGCTATCAGCCCCCCCCCCCCCCCCACACACACACCTTCTGGGGGCTGGGGTGAATCGAAAATCAGTAAATGAAAAAAAAATTCAAGGGTTTCATTAAAGTACATATAATGAAAAAATGCCAATAAAATAAGATCCGTGGAATGAGAAATATTGTCACGTAGGCAGCTTGCTAAAATCTGCTATCTACAATGTTGGAAAAAATTAGTACATCTGGAAAAAGTCGATTTAATCAGATGAGGGCATATGCCACCTGGGGAATAGTAACTGCGGTGATAATGGTTCCAGCGTCGTCTGTCAACAGATAGCATAATGGTATAGGTACCAGAGCGCCATCTGTGTCTATACATTAATAGGGAATGGTCACAGGCGTAAGGCCCGGTACAGTGCAAACGTGTGAAGCAAGATGGCAACCATGCCGTGGAGACTCACTCGAGCTTCCCACAGCTAACAGAGCGAGCTAGAAAGTGGCCAGATTGTGGCCCTCCGAGTGGCGGGATGGTCCTTTCGGACAATTTCCACCCAAGTTGGGCGCGCTGCGTCAGTCGTGCAACGATTCTGGTATCAGTAGTCACGTGAACATTCCCACACCTGAAGACGAGGTTCTGGATGTCCACGCAGCACAGTTGTCTTCCAAGATCGTCATACTGGAAGAGCAGCATTGGCGCAATGGTTATGAGCAGTGGGATTATGGGGACAAACGCCTCTAGCCCGTCTCATGCATCACATGCACGACTCGAGTGGTGCCGTCAGGAGATAACTTGGAATGGCGCTCCATGGTCTTAAGCGATGAAAGCAGATTCCGCCTGCATGTAAGTGATGACCGTTTGTTTACACGTACGACATAGGTCTTATGAGCACTGTCTCGTACAGTGCATTCGTCCAAAACTCACTGTCCCCATCTCAGTCCTTATGGCCTAAGGTGCCATAGGCTATAACTCGTGTTCACCACAAGTGTTTCTGTTAGAGCCGCCAACTAAAGCTCCGTACATACTGCATGTTGTTAGAGTTGATCTTTTGCCATTCTTGCAACAAGAAGATGTTGCGTTGTTCCAAGAGGTTTAATGCTCGCCCATACACTTCCCATGGAACTGAACATGCTCTGCAACATGTGCAGGTACTTCCCTGACTAGCACCGTCTCCGGACTTGTCTAGAATGGAGCAGGTGTGGGATATGATGGGACGAGAAGTGACTCTAACGACTCGTCGACCAACAATTCTTACAGAACTACGTGAACAGGTCGAAAGGGTGTGGCATAACGATCCCAGCACAGTATTTGTCATCTGTACGATCGACTAGATGCCAAAGTCAGCGCCTGCATTGCGCCCGTCGAGGCTACACCGTGCACTAACATAGGTGTTTCAGCGCGGGTCGATACCTGGTACCTCAGAACCGCTTGTGCTATTGGCCTATAAATATAATAATTTCATGTACTCCTTATGCACTGTGGAACGATAAATCTTGAGTGGATCGGAAACCTCTAAAAAAATGAACTAACTTTTTTTGTTGAAGGACAATACCGATATCCCGGGTAAACCATTTTCAGTCATCATAGAAAAATCTCTAACATAACTGTGAGACATCAGCCATGTAATTACAGCTAACGTGAACGTAAGAAACGAAAATGATCATGTCTTTCAAACAATTTTTATTTTAATCAGCACAATAAATACTCCTTCGCATTTGTCTATTTTCAAGCAGGTTTATGGTACCAGGTGATCCAAAAGTCAGTATAAATTTGGAAATTGAATAAATCACGGAATAATGTAGATAGAGAGGTACAAATTGAAACACATGCTTGGAATGACATGGGGTTTTATTAGAACCAAAAAGTACAAAAGTTCAAAAAATGTCCGACAGATGGCGCTTCATCTGATCAGAAGAGCAACAATAATCATAACAAAGTAAGACAAAGCAAAGATGATGTTCTTTACAGGAAATGCTCAATATGTCCACCATCATTCCTCAACAATAGCTGTAGTCGAGGAATAATGTTGTGAACAACACTGTAAAGCATGTCCGGAGCTATGGTGAGACATTGGCGTCGGATGTTGTCTTTCAGCATCCCTAGAGATGTCGGTCGATCACGATACACTTGGGACTTCAGGTAGCCCCAAAGCCAATAATCGCACGGACTGAGGTCTGGGGACCTGCGAGGCCAAGCATGACGAAAGTGGCGGCTGAGCACACGATCATCACCAAACGACGCACGCAAGAGATCTTTCACGCGTCTAGCGATATGGGGTGGAGCGCCATCCTGCATAAACATCGTACGTTCCAGCAGGTGTTTATCAGCCACGCTGGGGATGATGCGATTCAGTAACATATTGGAGTACCTCTCACCCGTCACGGTAGCAGTTACAAAACTGGAATCACGCATTTCCTCGAAGAAAAAAGGCCTGATAACGGTAGATGTGGTAAATCCAACCTATACCGTGTCTTTCTCGTCGTGCAATGGAGTTTCCACGACAGTTCTAGGATTTTCGGTAGCCGAAATTCTTCAGTTGTGGGCGTTGACAGACCCTCGGAGCGTGAAATGGGCTTCGTCGGTCCACAACACGTTACTCAACCAATCGTCATCTTCTGCCATCTTTTGAAATGCCCTCCACTTCACTAAATCGCCGTTCATGATGCCGATGGATTTTGTACGGATAGCATCGGAGGGTACGCCTAAGTGCCAACCAAACAGTAGTGTATGGAATGCCGGTGCGACGTGCAACTGCACGAGCGCTGACTTCCCCGTGCGTAGACGAACCCGCTACAGTCTCCATTTCTTCCTGAACTGTATCAGCAGCATTACGCCTTGTGCTCGGTCGGCCACTACGGGGTCTATCGTCTAAAGTCTAAACAATCCGTGGCTTCGAACTTCGAAATCATTCTCGCCACAGCTGCATTTGCCAACGGAGCTTTACCCGTTCGAATCCCCTTCCTATGGCTATAGGATCGTAACGCTGAACTAGCACATTCCCCATTCTGATAATATAGCTTCACTAAAAGCGCCTTTTCAGGTAACGTCAACATGCTGCGACTGCTGGCGCATCTGATTCTCTCTCTCATTACAGCTCCTTTATTACACGATTGTCATGCACAGTCACTGGCTTTTTCTGTCCAGCGCCATCTGTCAGACATTTTGTGAACTTTGTCTTTTTTTGCTTCTAATAAAACCCCATGTCGTTCCAAGCATGTGTGTCAGTTTTTACCTCTCTATCTACATTATTCCATGGTTTATTAAGTTTTCAAATTTATACTGACTTTTTGATCACCCAGTACTTTACTATTTGAATAAAAAGAAATACAAAGGTTGCACTTATGCACACAACTACACGCTGATGCAAGCATCAAATGTATTTATCGTCTTTCTCCCTTCCCTAGTTGGACCATTGAGTTTCTCTGCAATTTTCTACCAATTATGTTTCTTTTCCTTCACTATTTGTGCTGCGGATCTCTTGGATTCCAGCAGCATCTATGATATCTGTAATCTACAACCAGCAACTCACGCAAATCTTGTCAGCGACAGAAGCGGACAAGACATAAGAGGAAAGATTTCCCCGCCGGCCGCGGTGGTCTAGCGGTTCTGGCGCTGCAGTCCGGAACCGCGGAACTGCTACGGTCGCAGATTCGAATCCTGCCTCGGGCATGGGTGTGTGTGATGTCGTTAGGTTGGTTAGGTTTAAGTAGTTCTAAGTTCTAGGGGACTTATGACCTAAGATGTTGAGTCCCATAGTGCTCAGAGCCATTTGAACCATTTTTTTTTTTTTTTTTTTTTTTTTTTTTGAAAGACTTCCCCATTGCCAACGCCGAAGTGAAGTTCCTAGGAAGATTCACCAGAAGACCGATAGCGTACGGATCACGTGCGAACAGCAGTGAATGCGAACCGAACAAGACCGAATGCAGTTCGTTCGCACTCATCTACTGTTTAAACCAGAGGGTCATTCTCTTTCGATGATGCTCGTCGGTCACGGTGTAAACCAGTCTTTAGATTTTATGCGAATTTATTATCTATCAGTCGCTGCCGCTGCAGGTATTTTCTACCGTTGTAGTTTTGTTGCTTATTTAGAAGTGCGGTTTACCGACTGTCAGGCACACAAGAGATTCTTTTTAATTAAACCTTTTCTTATGATTTTGGTAGATAATTAAATTATATAACGGCTCAGTTAGCCAGTTAGCTGCTGCACTGCAAAGCCTCTTATCTTCGTCCTCCATCCTTTTCTGTTCATCAGTCCGGTGCTAATGCAATAGCATTACTGAAATACTTTTCCCTTCAGTGCAAAACACAACGGTATTATTAAAGTAGAAAGCTATGTCATTTCAAAGTATTCGGTTACAACACAAAAAGCTGTTCTAATAATAACGAAGTTACAAATTGAAACATTTTAACTTGTCGCAAATTGTAG
The DNA here is from genome assembly GCF_023898315.1 of Schistocerca nitens. Taxonomy (NCBI): domain Eukaryota; kingdom Metazoa; phylum Arthropoda; class Insecta; order Orthoptera; family Acrididae; genus Schistocerca; species Schistocerca nitens. Next base: position 155,015,602 of record NC_064621.1, on the reverse strand, counting down.
TTCACTGGCACAAACCTTTTAGAGTATCTGTAGCGGGTTCAGAACGAGTTGCATTCCATTTTCTGTGCAGATGATAGTGGCACAAAATCGGTTATTTCGCAGCATCTTATTTTAAGTACTGATGGGCACAGGTATGGCGACGTAGGGCTGAAACACAAACATCAGAATGCAGGACGGTTGAAGACAGTCATGGGTCGGGACATGGTGAGGAGGGCTTTACTAGTAGAGCTGTTTTATCAGAACAACAGCAATGTGAAACGCCCTCCTTAACCCCCAGGACAGGACAGATAGAATAAATTGTGGAAAGGGGCCAAAATAAGGTCTGTCAGTTACACTAGAACATACATCTTTATTATTTGATCAAACATTACAAGAGCCCAAAAAAAATTTTTAAACACACAGTTTTAATCTTTGGGACCCAATTACCGGCTGAAAGCCACTTTCATATAAAACGGCTGCCGCGCGGGATTAACCGAGCGGTCTCAGGTGCTGTAGTCATGGACTGTGCAGCTGCTCCCGGTGGAGGTTCGAGTCCTCCCTCGGGCATCGGTGTGTGTGCTTGTCCTTAGGATAATTTAGGTTAAGTAGTGTGTAAGTTTAGGGACTGATGACCTTAGCAGTTAAGTCCCATAAGATTTCACACACATTTGAACATTCTTTTTTTAAAAAACGGCTAAAGCCAATAACTTAAAACGCAAGCATAATCAGAAGTTTAAAAGGCAAGCCTTATCTTACAACAGTTCTTTAGTTAGGTTGAAGTAAACAAGTTAAATTCAAATCGGTTGGCGGCCGAACACTTAAAATTCCAAATCATTATTTTTTTTTAATACCGAAGTCCTTACGTGAAACAGTTCTTTAATTTAGGCTGAAGGCCTTAAGAACAAACGGCCAGCCGGTGTAGCCAAGCGGTTCTAGGCGCTTCAATTTGGAACCGCGCGACCGCTACAGCAGCAGGTTCGAATCCTGCCTCGGGCATGGATGTGTGTGATGTCCTTAGGTTAGTTAGGTTTAAGTAGTTCTAAGTTCTGGTGGACTGATGACCTCAGATGTTAAGTCCCATAGAGCTCAGAGCCATTTGAGCCTTACGAACAAACAACTGAAACTCAAACCGGCTGAAGGCCGAAGACTTAAAAATTCAAAAAAATTTTTAAATGCCAAATGGCTTACATGAAACAGTACTTTAAACCAGGCTACACGGAGCAGTCAAACTACACACCGCGCTGGACAGCAACAACACGATGAGGAAACTACACTGCCTGAAATTTACGTCAACGCGCTGGGCAGGTAACCGGAACGTTAGCGGCCACAAGGCAGAAGATTCCGCTGGTGCATTGCAATTCAAACAACCAAATACAGTGAAACTCCATCGCAGAGTGGCAAGAATTTTCCAACTTGAAAACCACGTTGTTGCTCGCGGGAATATCCCAACACCCGACAACGAACTCCAAACGACACAATGTGAACAGTCTTGACTTGCTGGTAAGTTAAATCAAAACTCAACTTTCGTGTCCAGGGTCGGTGAGCCACGGACCTCGTAGCAATGGGAACAGCGCCACACACTCCGACACCGCGTAGAGACCGCCAGCGGGCCCCGGCCAAACTACGCCCCGCCGAGAATTCCTCGCTGCTCCACGCCAACCTATCGACTCCTCACAGCCAGTACGCCGACAACATGTAAAATAACTTGTCCATCAAAATCTCACAAACTACACACAGTTTCACGAACACAGTGCTAACGGCAGTGACTGTACAATAACAGGAACGAATCACGAGTCGGCACACACAGCAGACCCATAAGCGATCGCCGGCCAAATACACATCGTCCGGCAAGACGACCGACCGACGACCAACCATAGTCGTCGCCCCTCGAATCGTGTGTGTCGGCAACCGTCGGCGGTCCGGACCTCACTGCTGTCACGCCCCGACTGGACTTGTGCCGCGTGACAACTCAAACACACCAGGTCCCAACTAACTGCTGGCATGTTCCAATTGACTGGTCGACACACGACGACCGGGAAGTAATAGCAGTCCACCAAAGATACACTCCTGGAAATGCAAAAAAGAACACATTGACACCGGTGTGTCAGACCCACCATACTTGCTCCGGACACTGCGAGAGGGCTGTACAAGCAATGATCACACGCACGGCACAGCGGACACACCAGGAACCGCGGTGTTGGCCGTCGAATGGCGCTAGCTGCGCAGCATTTGTGCACCGCCGCCGTCAGTGTCAGCCAGTTTGCCGTGGCATACGGAGCTCCATCGCAGTCTTTAACACTGGTAGCATGCCGCGACAGCGTGGACGTGAACCGTATGTGCAGTTGACGGACTTTGAGCGAGGGCGTATAGTGGGCATGCGGGAGGCCGGGTGGACGTACCGCCGAATTGCTCAACACGTGGGGCGTGAGGTCTCCACAGTACATCGATGTTGTCGCCAGTGGTCGGCGGAAGGTGCACGTGCCCGTCGACCTGGGACCGGACCGCAGCGACGCACGGATGCACGCCAAGACCGTAGGCTCCTACGCAGTGCCGTAGGGGACCGCACCGCCACTTCCCAGCAAATTAGGGACACTGTTGCTCCTGGGGTATCGGCGAGGACCATTCGCAACCTTCTCCATGAAGCTGGGCTACGGTCCCGTACACCGTTAGGCCGTCTTCCGCTCACGCCCCAACATCGTGCAGCCCGCCTCCAGTGGTGTCGCGACAGGCGTGAATGGAGGGACGAATGGAGACGTGTCGTCTTCAGCGATGAGAGTCGCTTCTGCCTTGGTGCCAATGATGGTCGTATGCGTGTTTGGCGCCGTGCAGGTGAGCGCCACAATCAGGACTGCATACGACCGAGGCACACAGGGCCAACACCCGGCATCATGGTGTGGGGAGCGATCTCCTACACTGGCCGTACACCACTGGTGATCGTCGAGGGGACACTGAATAGTGCACGGTACATCCAAACCGTCATCGAACCCATCGTTCTACCATTCCTAGACCGGCAAGGGAACTTGCTGTTCCAACAGGACAATGCACGTCCGCATGTATCCCGTGCCACCCAACGTGCTCTAGAAGGTGTAAGTCAACTACCCTGGCCAGCAAGATCTCCGGATCTGTCCCCCATTGAGCATGTTTGGGACTGGATGAAGCGTCGTCTCACGCGGTCTGCACGTCCAGCACGAACGCTGGTCCAACTGAGGCGCCAGGTGGAAATGGCATGGCAAGCCGTTCCACAGGACTACATCCAGCATCTCTACGATCGTCTCCATGGGAGAATAGCAGCCTGCATTGCTGCGAAAGGTGGATATACACTGTACTAGTGCCGACATTGTGCATGCTCTGTTGCCTGTGTCTATGTGCCTGTGGTTCTGTCAGTGTGATCATGCGATGCATCTGACCCCAGGAATGTGTCAATAAAGTTTCCCCTTCCTGGGACAATGAATTCACGGTGTTCTTATTTCAATTTCCAGGAGTGTAATACGGCAGGGCCTATATCGACAAGCGCTGCTGCTGCCGCTCACGGGCAGGCAAAGCAGCAAATCAGTGGCACAAGTAACTGAAACTAACATAACGAGGTGGCAGTACGGCAAAAACAGGATGTTAAATAAGAGATGGGATGAACACGAGCCATGCACGGCTCACAATGGTTCTGCTGCACTTCGCGAGTACTGACGCTATGAAGGAATACGGAGAGGTCGTCTGTCCGCACTGGGGTTGAAGGGCACGATTCGGATCGACTGGTGATTTGGGAATTGCCCATGGGAGAGGCCGACGGCCAATTACGTCGCAAATTATTTAAGAAGTTCTTGTTTCATGGCTGAGGATGCTGGACGCAATGTGTGATCTTCAAGCAGTGCCCGAACCGTGCCACGACAGCTGAACATTCCACGATCCACCGTTCGATAAGTGCTGCGAACAATTGTGGAACGGTATGTGTAGGCGTTCCAGGCTGTCGTGGAAGAAGATGGTCGTCACAATGTACAACGATTGTAGCCTGGACCGTAAACACGGTACGCAATTAACAATTGTTACCCTCTTATATGAGAATTCAAACGTCTTTCATTCAGTGATTTATTCGTTGTTCCTATTCCACATAAGCTTACAAATGTTTACACAAAGTTTCATTATACTACGATCACACGGTTTTTACACGGGCCCTCTCAAGTAGCGGAAGTTTAATTACACGTATAACCACTCTGCACATTTATCGCACTGCGAAACAAGACCGTCAGTGCCTTCATGGAGTAGTAAAGCCGCTTTATAAAAAGGGAGAAAGGAATAATGTAGATAATTTTAGTCCTATTTCTATGCCATCAGTGTTTGCAAAAGTTATTGAAAAGGCTGTGTATGTAAGGATAATTGATCATTTTATATCACACGATTTGCCATCAAATGTACAGTTCGGCTTTAGAAATCGTTTAACGACTGGAAATGCTGTATTTTGTTTTCTCTGTGGGGCAATGGATGGGCTAAACAAAAGGTTTCGAACGCTTGGCATATTTTTTGATTTGACTAAGGCATTTGATTGTGTTGATCACAAAATATTGCTCCCGAAGTTGGACCATTACGGAATTTGTTCACCTCTTACTTTAGCAAAAGACAGCAAAAGGTCATTATTCACACTGTTGATAACGGCTGTGATGTGGGGTCTGAGTGAGGTACTGTCAAGTGGATGAGTGTTAGGGCCACTCCTGTTCCTTATTTATATAAATGATATGCCGTCTAATATTACGGGTAACTCTAAAATATTTCTGTTTGCTGATGACACTAGCTTGGTAGTAAAGGATGTTGTGCGCAACATTGGCTCGGTTTCAAATAGTGCAGCACATGACCTAAGTTCATGGCTTGTAGAAAATAACGCTAAATCACAGTAAGACTTAGTTTTTACTTAGTTTTTACAGTTTCCAATACACAATTCAACAAAACCTGACGTTTTAATTTCACAGAAAGGGCGTATGATTAGAGAAACTGAACAGTTCAAATTTCTAGGTGTTGCGGTAGATAGTAAGCTGTCCTGGAAAGTCCACGTTCACGATCTTGTTCAAAGACGGCGTATTCACTCTCTCCACTGGTGGAGTTGCGCATAACGTGGGAACGCATCAGGCGAATGTAAGAAACATCCAGTGAAGCAGCAGAAGAAATCAGGCGGGAAACATGTCGCGCCCTTACGAGAACTCGGCCTCAGAAGAGCAACATTTCTTCAATGGAAAGGGCTGCGCTGCGCAAGTTACGGGAAGATCCTCAGACGGTGGTCCTTCCGGCGGATAAGGGGAATGCTACTGTGCTGTTGCCACGTGATACGTATGATCAGAAGATATATAGTTTGCTGAGTGAGACAACGTACAGGAAGCTTGATAAAGATCCTACTCGGAACGTAGAAAGGAAAACGTCAGAGTTGCTAAACTCCTCTTCTCTGCCGCAAGAAGTTGTGAAAAGATTGAGACCTCACAGTTCTGTTCCACCTAGGTTATATGGTCTTCCAAAGATCCATAAGGATAACGTGCCCTTACGCCCCATAGTGAGCAATATCGGTGCTCCAACATATGATTTATCTAGTCATTTGGCTTCACTACTGAGACCTTTCGTTGGCAAATGTACGCACCATATTCGCAACTCTGCGGACTTTATCAATAGACTGAGAACACTACAGCTGAAGGATTCGGACTTGTTAGTAAGTTTCGATGTCGTTTCACTCTTCACGAGGGTCCCTCTTTTGGATTCATTGTCACTTATCGGCAATAAGTTTACGGCCGATATAACGGCGCTGTTTCACCATGCCCTGTCCTCTACTTACTTGCTATTTAATAATGAATATTTTGAGCAACTTGACGGTGTTGCCATGGGCAGTCCTCTGTCACCTCTGGTAGCCAACTTTTATATGGAAGACTTTGAGGAGAGGGCTCTCGATTCGGCGGTGTTGAAACCAACAGTCTTCTAGCGGTACGTGGACGATACCTTTGTAGTGTGGCCTCACGGTGAAGAAGAGCTTTCACGGTTTTTACAACATCTGAATTCCATCCACACAAACATTCAGTTTACGATGGAAGTTGAAAAGGATGGTTGCCTACCATTTCTGGACGTCATGATTAAACGCAGGGTGGATGGGTCATTGGGGCATTCTGTCCATCGAAAACCCACGCATACGGATCTGTACCTACAGGCGTCAAGCTGTCATCACCCGTCACAAACTATGGGTGTTCTTCGAACGTTGGTGCATAGGGCACATGTCGTGTCTGATAAAGACAGCCTTGCAGACGAATTAGAGCACTTGAAATCGGTATTTCAACATAATGGATACTCTGCACATCAGGTCAGTACTGCTTTAAGGAGGAAAAATCGTGACCACCCACAAGATCAAGAGGATAAGGAGGTGTTTAAGTCCAGAGCATTTCTCCCATATGTCGGGAACATTTAATCGAAAGTAGGCAGAATTTTAAAGAAACATCGTGTGAAAGCAATCTTCCGGCCACCTACAAAGACTCGTGCTCTTCTGGGCTCAGCCAAGGATGATCTGGGATTACGGAAGGCTGGAATTTATAAAATACCTTGCGAGTGTGGGAAAGCCTACATTGGTCAAACCACACGCACAGTACACGGCCGCTGCGTTGAACATGAGCGCCACACTCGCCTTTTACAGCCCAGTAAGTCGGCCATAGCCGAATATTGTATTTCGACAGGACATACTATGGATTATTCGGCCACGAAAATCTTGGCCCCATCGAGATCCTTCTGGGATTCAGTTGTGAAGGAATCCGTCGAAATACGTTTAGCGGAAAATCTCATTAATCGTGATGGCGGCTTTTTATTGAATAAGGCCTGGGACCCGTTGATTTCTTTAATTTCAACCAAAAGAAAACTTTTTATGGCTTCTGACATGTCGAGCGACAAGTAATTTTAAATTTAATATTTAAATTTTCCTTTTATTGTTTTGGACACATCTGCGTGCATGTTTTACTTTTTTCACGCATTCGTTGGCGCTCCATAGATGCAGTAATATTGTAGAGGGCCTTGGAATCGACAGGTGGCGCGCATGCTACGGTAACTTGCGCATGCGCGCCTGCGGCACTTTTAAGTATAAATAGAGCGACTTGCACTAGCAATCTTCAGTGTCAAACACTCGCCTGAAGATGGCTGTAAGGTTGTCAGCCGAAATATCGTGGAAAGAAGTCGATGAGATCCGGCTGCAATCCCGAAATCTTATGGAATATTCGATACGCCGGGAAAATTTCAAGAGTCACATTTATCACTTCAGTGAACGTTCAGCTGTTCAATACAAGAATTTAAAAAATTTCCTCAATTTATGTCTACATGAAAAGGATTTTGGCATCACTATAGAATGGAATTTTTTTGGAACAAGCCACCATAAATCACCTTGTGATGTCATTTGGGAACAACGAGAAGAACAGCAACTCGCGCTAGTTTGCAGAGGCCCTTAGACAACCAAATATTGACTCCATTTGATTTATTCAAATTCTGTGGTGATAGTATTCCAGGCATAAAGTTTGTTTATGTGCCAAAAGAAGAAATTTAAAAAATTCTGCCTGAGCAAGTAATAAGGTTTGCCACGGGACATACAATATCTGGAACAAGCTAAAATCATCACTTTAAGCCAATTAATTGTAATCAGCTCAGAGTAAGCAGAGTTTCCAATGATGCTACAGCGTTCACAGTTAATAATGTCTACGAAGCAGATGAAGGAATTCCAGCAATCTCAATTTCAAGTTTACAACCAGGACAATATGTTGCATGCGTGTATGACAATTTTTGGTGGGTTGGACATGTGTGTGAAGTTTCACATGAACAACAAGATGTCCTCAACAGCTTTATGCATCCACACAGTTCTACTTGTTCCTTCCACTTGCCAACTGCTAAAGACACCTACGGATTTGCGAGCAATAGATTTTCATGACTATAGAATCACCATCACCATCATCATCAACAGGAAGAGGATACGGTTATCCACAATCTGTCCTTGACAAAATTGTAGAACTGTTCAACCAAAAATTAAAGTGACTCTTTAGTAATTCTGTTTTGCAAATATGCTGTGTTGTGCATTATTCTTGTTTTATGGAATGTGTTAAATTAATGTTTGAAACTGATTTATATACTGGAATAAAAAAATAATGATGGGACTTAATGAGCAAAATATTTCACTTTTCAATCTTCTCGGACAGCTAAAATAATAACTTTTGAAATGTGTTCTTGTTCCTCAAAATGCAAGGTCAAGAAATTAAACAATATAGTTTTGAAAGCTTAAAGCATGCTGATTCCAGCTGTGGCAATAAAAAAGGACTGAAGCAGACACAGTAGAGATACTGAGCCCCAAAAGTACCCTAGAATTTGCACGTAGAAAATTTTGGCCAATTATGCAGATGCCTAGCTTTTCATTTAGGCATACAGTGTTAATTAAATTTAATCCATATATAGACATCATAGGTAGGAATAACATTCTGAAATTTTGGTGTGATTGGTTCATGTGAAAAGTAGCAGTGATCGATCGAACCTTGGCTTTCATAATAGCGCAACGATTTTTTTTAGCCACTTTAGAGGCTTGTATCTATATTCAGGTGAGGCTAAACCCCTAATTTTGCCATGGTATGATTCAGCATAGAAATGTGTCTTTGTAAATTAAAGCAAATGACCAAATGTTTTCTAGAACTTCTCAAAAAGCCTACCAAACTTGGCACATTTACATCTTCGTATGTGACGCGAAGATGGGTAGCCTCTCTTTAAAAGCCCCTAAAATTCAACCACTGGAGATACTAGACTGAAATTTTGGATATAACTATCCAAGACCATATAGAATCTTCATACCAAATTTCCTCAGATTTGGAGACGGTCGAGTGGGGATCTCGGTCCCCTTGACGTGGAATCACTCGAATATTAAATTCGTAAAATTTATGCTAATTAACACATATACAGTCGTCATTTTAATGAAAAATGCACGACTCTTTGTTTCTAAATATATACTGCAAGCAAAATTCCAGGTTTAATTGCAAATATAAATTATTAATTAAAGACATGTGTAAGACGTATGCTTTGCCGGCGATGGGCGAGGCATGACAGAATCTCCGACCAGAGAGTAGTTTATCGTTAGTTGTTGCTTGTCGCTAGTCTGCGCTTGACTGCGCGAGTGGACAGTAGCGAGTCAGCAGTAGTCTGGTGTAGTCAGTAGTAGTCTGCTCAGGACTCAGGAGGATGAGTATTGTTGTAGAAGGTAAAGAAGCAGCCTTGCGCATATTTAATAATGTATGTTAATTGTAATCTAATTTGTTAAAAAAATGCCCCAATAATAATTTTTATAATATAAAGTAACTCTTTTAAAGAAAAGCATTCATTTCAATTTCCAATGCATTATCATTGCTTCCAAGAAGCAAAAAAAAATATACGCCAGCATTGCACGAAGCTGTGTCGAAAAATGACTAATTAAGAGCAGATATAATTGCAGTTATATTGAGGTAAGAATTTTTGCCTTTTTTTATTCAGAATACAGGGCCGAAGGTCAGCGCTGCTGTCCTCATAAAATTTATCAGGTTACTAAACTTTTTTATTATTTTGGTGTTTAGGAATTTTTCTGTTTCGAACTTGACATTAAATGAGAATAGAATTTTGTGGTAACATTAAATGTGAATGCATTGTTGCACACAGACAATAAATGGGAGCCAATTTTGTTCAGAGGTTACAATATTAAAAAATTCATTTAATTTTTATTCTTTGGGAGGTTACACTTGGCTCATTTTCAATTTTCATTTAATTATTTAAAATTTCTGCGGGGAGGTTACACATGTTATAAAATATACACTCCTGGAAATTGAAATAAGAACACCGTGAATTCATTGTCCCAGGAAGGGGAAACTTTATTGACACATTCCTGGGGTCAGATACATCACATGATCACACTGACAGAACCACAGGCACATAGACACAGGCAACAGAGCATGCACAATGTCGGCACTAGTACAGTGTATATCCACCTTTCGCAGCAATGCAGGCTGCTATTCTCCCATGGAGACGATCGTAGAGATGCTGGATGTAGTCCTGTGGAACGGCTTGCCATGCCATTTCCACCTGGCGCCTCAGTTGGACCAGCGTTCGTGCTGGACGTGCAGACCGCGTGAGACGACGCTTCATCCAGTCGCAAACATGCTCAATGGGGGACAGATCCGGAGATCTTGCTGGCCAGGGTAGTTGACTTTCACCTTCTAGAGCACGTTGGGTGGCACGGGATACATGCGGACGTGCATTGTCCTGTTGGAACAGCAAGTTCCCTTGCCGGTCTAGGAATGGTAGAACGATGGGTTCGATGACGGTTTGGATGTACCGTGCACTATTCAGTGTCCCCTCGACGATCACCAGTGGTGTACGGCCAGTGTAGGAGATCGCTCCCCACACCATGATGCCGGGTGTTGGCCCTGTGTGCCTCGGTCGTATGCAGTCCTGATTGTGGCGCTCACCTGCACGGCGCCAAACACACATACGACCATCATTGGCACCAAGGCAGAAGCGACTCTCATCGCTGAAGACGACACGTCTCCATTCGTCCCTCCATTCACGCCTGTCGCGACACCACTGGAGGCGGGCTGCACGATGTTGGGGCGTGAGCGGAAGACGGCCTAACGGTGTGCGGGTCCGTAGCCCAGCTTCATGGAGACGGTTGCGAATGGTCCTCGCCGATACCCCAGGAGCAACAGTGTCCCTAATTTGCTGGGAAGTGGCGGTGCGGTCCCCTACGGCACTGCGTAGGATCCTACGGTCTTGGCGTGCATCCGTGCGTCGCTGCGGTCCGGTCCCAGGTCGACGGGCACGTGCACCTTCCGCCGACCACTGGCGACAACATCGATGTACTGTGGAGACCTCACGCCCCACGTGTTGAGCAATTCGGTGGTACGTCCACCCGGTCTCCCGCATGCCCACTATACGCCCTCGCTCAAAGTCCGTCAACTGCACATACGGTTCACGTCCACGCTGTCGCGGCATGCTACCAGTGTTAAAGACTGCGATGGAGCTCCGTATGCCACGGCAAACTGGCTGACACTGACGGCGGCGGTGCACAAATGCTGCGCAGCTAGCGCCATTCGACGGCCAACACCGCGGTTCCTGGTGTGTCCGCTGTGCCGTGCGTGTGATCATTGCTTGTACAGCCCTCTCGCAGTGTCCGGAGCAAGTATGGTGGGTCTGACACACCGGTGTCAATGTGTTCTTTTTTCCATTTCCAGGAGTGTATTTAATAAAGGTTGTTTACAGTACGAAAAAATAACAAATTAAATTTTAGGGCAAATATGAAAACTCAGATTCTTCTTATTTGGACTACATCCATTTTTTTATATCGCAGATGTGGTCTCACACGGCCAGAGTAGCAAGCGTTGTAGAAACATGGAAAACAATAATTTTCACAGCATCGAGAACACAATACGACTGCTGCAGTTTTACAGCTGCCACTGTATCACTGTAGTATGAACCTAACAAAACTAATCTGAAGCCAATTTCATGAATTTGTCGCATGGAACAACAAGACATTTAAGCTGCCGTACGTACTAGAAGTAATGTACGAAGCTTTGTCGCACGTAACTGCAGAACGCTGGCGGGATACGAAACAGCACGCCGTAACTGAGGAGGAGGAAACGTGACGCTTGGATGGCTTTGTGGATTCTGTTGTTGATCGCTTCGTTGTCAATGTAGCAGATGACACTACCAGTACTGAAGGGTATTTCTAGGTGTCGGATGTGAAAGGGCTTCGGAAATACCAGACGACTGACTGGAATATATTCAGTGGCTTCAGTATTAACTATACGGCGAAATCTCTACAATACGGTTTTACGTCACACATAGATCACGCTGAAAAATTACCCTGTGTATAATTTAGGCATTTTCATCACTCTCATTTCTGTTTACAATACAATGTTAGATAGGAACAAGAGCATGTTATGTTTTCCCTCTGGTCCCCATAAAAGCGTATTGCCGACGTTCTGCCTGATATTATTCGATTCTGTTTAAAAATTAAATGAGAATCGAAGCTACATTGTTTCTCTGTTCATCTCTTTTGCGTTTTAACTAAAAGGGAGTATAGTGGGGCGCACTTGTATGTGGCACCAGAATAAGATAAAAATATTAATAAATTAAAATGAAACTAGTGTAGCGACCACTACTCACGTCGACTGCACACGTTAGTTCCGTTCGTGCCATCCATAGATACAGCTGTGCCGCGAATTCAGTGACTGCACGGCAAAAAATGAATGGCGTAACCCGCCAAGTTAGAATCCGCCGCTTGGAGCGCTGAATAATGTTGTTGCCTACTCCCTGGAGTTATAACTATTATTTTTATGTTTATTCTATTTTGTTGTTTACAAGTTACCTATAGCAGCTGTGCTTCTTTTTCTGTAATACCAAGAAATAAACCGTTCAAGCATATTCTCAGCGCATGTTTGAATATTTATTAAGTACCTGCAGCTCTACACGACGAAAATATACCCGTCACTAGTATACCATAAACGATGAAAGTCTCTGATAGGCTCGATAATGCGCATCGCTGACTGTGCACAACTGCACAGCCAAAGATCTGTGGTCTGAGATTATTATAGTGTTGGAGTAAGAGAGCGCTGGGCGCACATTTGTAAGTAACTGTGAGGGAAAGACGATCGAATAGGCAGTCTTTGTGGTGTGCTGTGTGAAACCACCACGTCTTTTAATGTAGGTATGTCAATATTGTTGATCATGCAAGCAGAAGTTTTCATGCAACCAACGTAAACATGTTAAATAATTAAGATTTCTGTTTTTGCCAGCGCGTTAGTATAGAAGAGTTGGCTGATAATTTGTAATTGTTGAGTAACCCCAAAATGTACGTAAACCGTTCTGATAAAAAGGCTAATTAGATATTTCACTTTTTAATGTTTCTAAGATTTGTTAACAGAACTATGTTTAATCTGATGATTTGCATTTATGTTGGATTAATGAAGTTGGATAGTACTTTCTGTTTGAATCTCATTGTTTGTGAATCAATTGTAAGTAATGTAACTTCAGTTGTCAGATTTTTTTGAAAATACAAAGTTAATTTGCAATATAATTTTGCTAAAAAAAACTCAGTGTTAATAATTCACCATAGTCGGGACCGCCTCCCTGTCTACGTCATATATTTTTTAAAGAAGTTGGATTTTCACAATTTCATGTGCATTTTAAGGTGTTACAGCCAGCATTGCTCATCGCTAAGCCTGTAGCTAGCATATTTATATTTTTGTGAGAGACCAGACTATATCGCGTTCACCGTTGCTGCTATAGAGGTAAGACAATTTAATTTATTTGTTATGTGCTCTGGAACAAAAGTTGTCAGTTTCGAACAGGGTCGGATGATTCTGTGCCTAAGGAGCTGAATGTATTATGCAGTGACTGTATTTGTTTCTTAGTATTGGGAGTTGCATTGCCCAATCAGTTCGTGTCAAGTTTTGCTAACAATAACACAGTCAGCACACCACTTGCACTTACAACACGTAACACGACAATATTCGAGTTCAGTAGACATTCCACAGATCAGACATTCATTCAACGTAATGGTAAGGAAATAATCTTTCTTAAAGAACGTTACAATCTGCAAATGTTCATGTCACTGTAGGTTAGTTGGACCAGATAACTGGCCAGTGCTGTCCAAGTTAAGTGCGCCGGTAAAGCTGTTACCCCGTATTATCGCTAAGTGATGTGACCTTAACGCACAGCATAATAAGTATTCTTATTGTCGTACTTGGCTGTACTCAAGACAGTTTGCCTTCTGCTTCATGTGAAACTCAAATCAATGAGGTTTCAGCAAACTCGGAAAAATACACGTTGTAACGTTTACATCTGGTTTATTCTTATGGTGAATACGGTATACGTGTCCTGATTCGGTCTGCTGATCTTTTTAAAAATATCGGGAAACCGATATATCGATATTTCAAAAAATGCAATAATCAGCCCGCTTCTGACGTAGTCCTACTGGGAGGGGAACGAGTGTATTTGCCATATTACTTGTCCTATCAGCTTTTCCTAGCTCGTTCTGCACCGAGCATGAGTTGCTAGGTCCAATTTAATTTGCAGCGTGTGTGTTTCTCGGTGGTATGCATGTGCTCTGAGCTACAAAGTATTACCTCACTCTTGGTCACACTGTGTTGCGGCGTTCGCTGTTCCATGTACCTCGGCCGTGACCGGTGTAACAAACTCGTCTGGCCGGAATGTTTTGATGCAATATCAGCAACACTGCCCAGTGTGTTACTTAATTAGGCTCTCACCCAAGCTGACCATTACTGCCCTGCTGCGGCTGGAATTAAAGCTTAAAAATTTACAGTGTATTGGTCGAACTTTTCCGGTGTGCAGCAGTAAACAAGTTTTTGTCAGAAACTACTATTTATAGTACGAGGTGCATTCAAGTTCTAAGGCCTCCGATTCTTTTTCTCCGGACTGGAAAGAGATAGAAACATGCGCATTGTTTTAAAATGAGGCCGCGTTCATTGTCAATACATCCCAGAGATGGCAGCACCGTACACCAGATGGAATTTTACCGCCAGCGGCGAGAATGAGAACTGTTTTAAATACTTAAAATGGCGACGTTTTCCTTACTTGAACAGCGTGCAATCATTCGTTTTCTGAATTTGCGTGTTGTGAAACCAACTGAAATTCATCGACAGTTGAAGGAGACATGTGGTAATTGAGTTATGGATGTGTCGAAAGTGCGTTCGTGGGTGCGACAGTTTAATGAAGGCAGAACATCGTGTGACAACAAACTGAAACAACCTCGGGCTCACACAAGCCGGTCTGATGACATGATCGAGAAAGTGGAGACAATTGTTTTGGGGGATCGCCGAATGACTGTTGAACAGATCGCCTCCCAAGTTGGCATTTCTGTGGGTTCTGTGCACACAATCCTGCATGACGACCTGAAAATGCGAAAAGTGTCATCCAGGTGGGTGCCACGAATGCTGACGGACGACCACATGGCTGCCCGTGTGGCATGTTGCCAAGCAATGTTGACGCGCAACGACAGCATGAATGGGACTTTCTTTTCGTCGGTTGTGACAATGGATGAGACGTGGATGCCATTTTTCAATCCAGAAACAAAGCGCCAGTCAGCTCAATGGAAGCACACAGATTCACCGCCACCAAAAAAATTTCGGGTAACCGCCAGTGCTGAAAAAATGATGGTGTCCATGTTTTGGGACAGCGAGGGCGTAATCCTTACCCATTGCGTTCCAAAGGGCACTACGGTAACAGGTGCATCCTACGAAAATGTTTTGAAGAACAAATTCCTTCCTGCACTGCAACAAAAACGTCCGGGAAGGGCTGCGCGTATGCTGTTTCACCAAGACAACGCATCCGCACATCGAGCTAATGTTACGCAACAGTTTCTTCGTGATAACAACTTTGAAGTGATTCCTCATGCTCCCTACTCACCTGACCTGGCTCCAAGTGACTTTTGGCTTTTTCCGACAATGAAAGACACTCTAAATGGTTCAAATGGCTCTGAGCACTATGGGACTCAACTGCTGTGGTCATCAGTCCCCTAGAACTTAGAACTACTTAAACCTAACTAACCTAAGAACATCACACACATCCATGCCCGAGGCAGGATTCGAACCTGCGACCGTAGCAGTCGCACGGTTCCGGACTGCGCGCCTAGAACCGCGAGACCACCGCGGCCGGCGAAAGACACTCTCCGTGGCCGAACATTCACCAGCCGTGCTACTATTGCCTCAGCGATTTTCCAGTGGTCAAAAAAGACTCCTAAAGAAGCCTTCGCCGCTGCTATGGAATCATGGCGTCAGCGTTGTGAAAAATGTGTACGTCTGCAGGGCGATTACGTCGAGAAGTAACGCCAGTTTCATCGATTTCAGTTGAGTAGTTAATTAGAAAAAAAAATCGGAGGCCTTAGAACTTGAATGCACCTCGTATTTTCCTGACTTGCAACATATTACATTTGAAAGCCCTCCTAACTTCTTACACATGTTTCCTCTTTATTTAAGCGCTATATACTTCACGTTCTTAGTTCACATGAGTTTGCTTCTCGGAATTTTTTGCATTTTGCTTTGAATTATTTTATGCATTTTGGTTAAGTCGCTTGTTTTTGACCAGAACTAGCTTGAGAATGTGTAATTCTCACTTTTTCACGAATTCAGTTCTCAGTTATTATGTCATCCAAAGACGTAGGATTTCTGTATACTTAGAACATACGTCCTCCACTATTTTTAGAAGTGGTACTGCTTCTCCATGTTCAAACGTGAAGCTGATTTTTGGACGTATATCTCTGAATTTCGCTGATAAATCTTTGAAGCCTCGCTTGCCTCCTTCAACTACTATAATCGAGTTATCAATACATCTTTTGTAATAAATGTTTCTGTCTGTAATATGGGGATAAAGAAAATTTATACTGGAGAGTGGAAGACTGGTACATGTTTCAGAACATGTGTTCAACATTTATTGGGCAAATGTATCTGCAGCTTAATTCGCTAATGAAGTAAACGACTTATTATACCAGCTGACGCCAATTTTGCACCTATGGAAATTGTAAATCTGTATAGTAACGTATATATTAAAGAAACGCTGGGTATCATTAAGCAGATTATAATGTAAGGCCATGGAGATGTAACTCGACATTTTGAAGCTAAACTGGAGCTCATCAAAGCGAACAATAAAATTCGATTGCAATAATACCGACATACTCGAAGATTAACATCAAGAATTTAAAGAAGACTGCTCAGGTAGTACAAATTAAATGACAAATAACGTGCATCAGACAAGAAATGAAAGAGGCAGAAGCCATAAATTCAAAAAGCGAAGAGAATACCATAAGATGTACATTTAGAATTAGGATTTTCACTGTTGTTGTTGTTGTGGTCTTCCGTCCTGAGACTGGTTTGATGCGGCTCTCCATGCTACTCTATCCTGTGCAAGCTTCTTCATTTCCCAGTACCTACTGCAACCTACATCCTTCTGAATCTGCTTAGTGTATTGATTTCTTGGTCTCCCTCTACGATTTTTACCCTCCACGCTGCCCTCCAATGCTAAATGTGTGATCCCTTGATGCCTCAAAACATGTCCTACCAACCGATCCCTTCTTCTAGTCAAGTTGTGCCACAAACTTCTCTTCTCCCCAATCCTATTCAATACCTCCTCATTAGTTACGTGATCTACCCACCTTATCTTCAGCATTCTTCTGTAGCACCACATTTCGAAAGCTTCTATTCTCTTCTTGTCCGAACTGGTTATCGTCCATGTTTCACTTCCATACATGGCTACACTCCATACAAATACTTTCAGAAACGACTTCCTGACACTTAAATCTATACTCGATGTTAACAAATTTCTCTTCTTCAGAAACGATTTCCTTGCCATTGCCAGTCTACATTTTATATCCTCTCTACTTAGACCATCATCAGTTATTTTACTCCCTAAATAGCAAAACTCCTTTACTACTTTAAGTGTCTCATTTCCTAATCTAATCCCCTCAGCATCACCCGATTTAATTTGACTACATTCCATTATCCTCGTTTTGCTTTTGTTGATGTTCATCTTATATCCTCCTTTCAAGACACTGTCCACTCCGTTCAACTGCTCTTCCAAGTTCTTTGCTGTCTCTGACAGAATTACAATGTCATCGGCGAACCTCAAAGTTTTTACTTCTTCTCCATGAATTTTAATACCTACTCCGAATTTTCCTTTTGTTTCCTTTACTGCTTGCTCAATATACAGATTGAATAACATCGAGGAGAGGCTACATCCCTGTCTCACTCCTTTCCCAACCACTGCTTCCCTTTCATGCCCCTCGACTCTTATAACTAACATCTGGTTTCTGTACAAATTGTAAATACCCTTTCGCTCCCAGTATTTTACCCCTGCCACCTTCAGAATTTGAAAGAGAGTATTCCAGTTAACGTTGTCAAAAGCTTTCTCTAAGTCTACAAATGCTAGAAACGTAGGTTTGCCTTTTCTTAACCTTTCTTCTAAGATAAGTCGTAAGGTTAGTATTGCCTCACGTGTTCCAACATTTCTACGGAATCCAAACTGATCTTCCCCGAGGTCCGCTTCTACCAGTTTTTCCATTCGTCTGTAAAGAATTCGCGTTAGTATTTTGCAGCTGTGACTTATTAAACTGATAGTTCGGTAATTTTCACATCTGTCAATACCTGCTTTCTTTGGTATTGGAATTATTATATTCTTCTTGAAGTCTGTGGGTATTTCGCCTGTCTCATACATCTTGCTCACCAGATGGTAGAGTTTTGTCATGACTGGCTCTCCCAAGGCCATCAGTAGTTCTAATGGAATGTTTTCTACTCCCGGGGCCTTGTTTTGACTCAGGTCTTTCAGTGCTCTGTCAAACTCTTCACGCAGTATCTTATCTCCCATTTCATCTTCATCTACATCCTCTTCCATTTCCATAATATTGTCCTCAAGTACATCGCCCTTGTATAAACCCTCTATATACTCCTTCCACCTTTCTGCCTTCCCTTCTTTGCTTAGAACTGGGTTGCCATCTGAGCTCTTCATATTCATACAAGTGGTTTTCTTCTCTCCAAAGGACTCTTTAATTTTCCTGTAGGCAGTATCTATCTTACCCCTAGTGAGACAAGCCTCTACATCCTTACATTTGTCCTCTAGCCATCCCTGCTTAGCCATTTTGCACTTTCTGTCGATCTCATTTTTGAGGCGTTTGTATTCCCTTTTGCCTGCTTCATTTACTGCATTTTTATATTTTCTCCTTTCATCAATTAAATTCAATATTTCTTCTGTTACCCAAGGATTTCTATTAGCCCTCGTCCTTTTACCTACTTGATCCTCTGCTGCCTTCACTACTTCATCCCTCAGAGCTACCCATTCTTCTTCTACTGTATTTCTTTCCCCCATTCCTGTCAATTGTTCCCTTATGCTCTCCCTGAAACTCTCTACAACCTCTGGTTCTTTCAGTTTAACAAGGTCCCATCTCCTTAAATTCCCACCTTTTTGCAGTTTCTTCAGTTTCAATCTGCAGTTCATAACCAATAGATTGTGGTCAGAATCCACATCTGCCCCTGGAAATGTCTTACAATTTAAAACCTGGTTCCTAAATCTCTGTCTTACCATTATATAATCTATCTGATACCTATTAGGATTTTCACTGTCCCATTTAAAATTCAAGACGATCACCAGAGAAATGAATATTGCAATTCAAACTGAATATAATTTATCCTTTCTTCACCAACCCTCTCAAGAGCCAGACTAGTTTGAGAAGAGAGTTGCAGGTGCTGGGAGATCGCTCCTGAGCTTCAAGAATGAGTTCTTTGTACTGTAGATCAAAATCCAGCTAACACAAGGAGAATTGTAGGAAAGGAAGGCGCTAATCACACGACGTTTTGGAGCATTCTACGTGAAAATCTTATGTACACGTATCATCTCCAACAGGCGCAAGGATGAAATGAGACAGACTTTCAGTGAAGAATGACTTTCTGTCACCGCGTGTTAGGACAGTGTGCTGCGTACCTGCAGTCTCAGCACATATCTTATTCACTATTGACGCTGCCTTTTCACGTGATGAGATCTTCAGTTATCATACCAACCACACCTGAGCTTATGAAAACTCTCACGAAGTGCGAGGAGACATACGTCGATAATAGTTCAAACCAGACGTATGGGACGAAATTATCCATGGTCATCTAATTGACCCCTATTTCTTTCCGCAACGTGTTACTGGGCAAACGTATCTGCAGTTTCTCAGACATGAATTTCTACATGTACGTGTTCTGTCTCTAAATGTCATCCAACGAATATGATTTATGCACGATAGTAATCCACCTCCCATTATATGGGTAGTTTGCCAGTATCTCGATAACTAGTTTCCAAACAGGTAGCTTGGTGGAAGGGG
This sequence comes from Schistocerca nitens, assembly GCF_023898315.1. NCBI lineage: Eukaryota > Metazoa > Arthropoda > Insecta > Orthoptera > Acrididae > Schistocerca > Schistocerca nitens. The sequence goes on along the minus strand of NC_064621.1, from coordinate 154,995,762 downwards.
AACCGTTGCACGGATTTGAAACCAATTGATTTTTTTCCTTTGGACACATTTAAAATACTCCGTGTATTCAACTCCCATAACCAGTGTTGATGTCCTGACAGAGCATTTGACCAAATACCGAACACACCAGGAGTTTTCCACAACATACCCCATAGTACTGAAAACTATCTCAGAGGATGCATGGAAGCGAGGTGTGCTCACTTTGAGCAATTTCTTTAAATGGAAGTGTGTTTTTCAAATTTAACGTGAATAATAAATCCTTTCATTCTTTCCTAACAAAGGGTTTTTGGACCATGTTCACATAAAATTTCTGTAATGTTTTTACCTCAAGAATTAACAGTGACATAAATTCAAAACGTAAAGAAGGAAGCGCCAAAGCCATTAAATTGGATAAAGATAACACAATAGTACTCACAGATGAGACAATATGTAGTGAAATCCGAGAAGTTTTTCACAGTCAACGATAATATATATATACAGGGTGAGTCACCTAATGTTACCGCTGGATATATTTCGTAAACCGCATCAAATACTGACGAACCGATTCCACAGACCGAACGTGAGGAGAGGGGCTAGTGTAATTGTTTAATACAAACCATACAAAAATGCACGGAAGTATGTCTTTTAACTCAAACCTACGTTTTTTTAAATGGAACCCCGTTAGTTTTGTTAGCACATCTGAACATATAAACAAATACGTAATCAGTGCCGTTTGTTGCATTGTACAATGTTAATTACATCCGGAGATATTGTAACCTAAAGTTGACGCTTGAGTACCACTCCTCCGCTGTTCGATCGTGTGTATCGGAGAGCACCGAATTACGTAAGGATCCAAAGGGAACGGCGATGGACCTTAGGTACAGAAGAGACTGGAACAGCACATTACGTCCACATATATATACTCAGTCAAAAAGTTACAGATGAATTTAAAAGAGAAAATGGATTGAATACGATTTTCATTTCCTCCAATGGAAAAGCTTCATTCATAGCAAGAGCTGCAAATAAAACGGCATAACGAGAACAGAGATGTGACTAATTTTCAATGTGCAAGAAGCATCTAAAATGCATATGAACGAAGCTTTATACAGGAAACTGAGACAAGCATAAAAGTTTTTACAGTACATACCCAGTAAACAAAAGCATTCAATATGCTCATGAAGCAAATTACATCATTATGTCATCTTAACCAAAGGGGTCATTGTACGAGCTCATGCCCACTTCGTGTCTTTCCACATAGTTAAATCTACATACGAGCATATCTGTTAAAAAAAACATAGGATATTATAAAGCAAAATCTCATAACAATAGGAATGCTTTGTACGCTCTTGACCATATTTCGTGTCGTCAAAGTTTGCGTCATGAGAGTGCAGTGACGACAATATATTTATTAATAACAGTATCATCATCAGTCTTATCAGTGACATTGTCATCCTTATCAGTGACATCATCATCCTTATCAACAGGATGCCATCCGCCACCCCCTGTATCAAGCCAATCATAGTGCAGTATTAAAATGAAACAACCAATGAATAAGATAGTGGAAACACACCATCTGTTAATGAAAAATTAGAAACCTTCTCCAGTCCCTTTTCTCCTTCTCCAATTATTTCCAACGAATGACAGCGCAGTATGAAAAATAAAAGAGACAGTAAAAATCGATATTGTGGAACTACGCAAATTATTTTAAAGGAAAAATTAAAAACTCTCCTCCTTCACCCTACTTCCAGCCTGTATAAATGCAGTATTAATAAACATCAAAGATGGTTGGAAAAAGCCCAGCTGTGTTAGTGGGAAATTAAAAACTCCAACGAATCAGAGTGTAATATTAAAGCGATGTGCAAAAATACTGTCAAATTACATTAGCTCCAAAGACACATCAACCCACGTCCTTTTCCCTCTCCCCTCTTTATTTCTAACCAATCACAGCGCAGAATTATACACGCAAGATGGTGGAACCGGACCAGTTTCCTTCTCCTCTTTCCTACCAATTAGAAATTTTGCATCACCCCAGTTCCCAGAACTCGTGAAGATAGACGTTGACTGTGGATATTGTGTCACAGACACAGACCCTTCGACTGTCCAGGGGTGTCAATAAAACCGCCCAAAGACGTAAACAACCATGCATGGGCAGCGCCTATTATACGGAAGGGGTCTGACAGCCGATCAGTTCCAGTCATTCCACCAGGAAGAAGGTACACGGCTCTTGTTATCTGTAGTTCAACAATGCCTAGACGGTTTGATCGCGTCCGTATTGTTACTTTGTGCCAGGAAGCCTCTCAACAAGAGAAGTGTCCAGGCATCTCGGAGTGAACCAAAGCGATGTTGTTCGGACATGGAGGATATGCAGAGACACAGGAACTGGCGATGACATGCCTCGCTCAGGCCGCCCCAGGCTACTACTGAAGTGGATCACCGATACCTACGGAGTATGGCTCGGAGGAATCCTGACAACAACGCCACCATGTTGAATAATGCTTTTCATGCAGCCACAGGACGTCGTGTTACGACTCAAACTGTGAGCAATAGGCTGCATGATGCGCAACTTCACTCCCGACGTCAATGGCGAGGTCCATCTTTGCAACCACGCCACCATGCAGCGCAGTACAGATGGGCCCAACAACATGCCGAATGGACCGCTCAGGCCGGCCGCTGTCCAGAACCGTGCTGCTGCTATGCTTGCAGATTCCAATCCTGCCTCGGGCATGGGTGTGTGTGATGTCCTTAGGATATGTAAGGTTTAAGTAGTTCTAAGTCTAGGGGACTGATTACCTCAGATGTTAAGTCCCATAGTGCTTAGAGCCATTTGAAGCATTTGGACCGCTCAGGATTGACATCACGTTCTCTTCACCGATGAGTGTCGCATATGCCTTCAACCATACAATCGTCAGAGACATGTTTGGAGGCAACCCGGTCAGGCTGAACGCCTTAGACACACTGTCCAGCGAGTGCAGTAAGGTGGAGGTTCCCTGTTGTTTTGGGGTGGCATTACGTGGGGCCGACGTACGCCGCTGGTGGTCATGGAAGGCGCCGTAACATCTGTACGATATGTGAATGCCATCCTCCGACTGATAGTGCAACCATATCGGCAGCATATTGGCGAGGCATTCGTCTTCATGGACGACAATTCGCACCTCCATCGTGTACATCTTGTGAATGACTTCCTTCAGGATAACTACATTGACCAACTAGAGTGACCAGCATGTTCTCCAGACATGAACCCTATCGAACATGCCTGGGATAGACTGAATAGGGTTGTTTATGAACAACGTGACGCACCAACCACTCTGAGGGATCTACGCCGAATCGCCGTTGAGGAATGGGACAAACTGGACCAACAGTGCCTTGATGAACTTGTGGATAGCATGCCACGACAAATACAGGTACACATCAGTGCAAGAGGACGTGCTCCTGGGCATTAGAGGTACTGGTGTGTACAACAGTCTGGACCACCACCTCCGAAGGTCTCCCTGTATTGGTGCACAACATGCAATGTGTGGTTTCCATGAGCAATAAAAAGGGCGGAAATGATGTTTAAATTGATCTCTATTCGAATTTTCTGTACAGGTCCTGGAACTCTCAGAACTGTGGTCATACAAATTTTTTTTATGTGTGTATTAAAATGTTGCGCTAGGTATATGGCAAAAAATTACGTAACATATGCTTTAAAGTCAAAGATATTCTCTTCTTCCTTGAAATTCAGAGACATTCATTATTACCGTTACAAAATTGGTATCATGTAACAGTATTTACGTACACATACACACCCCCCACGTAATATTAAAGTAATGTCAAAGTTAAGAATTAATTACCTACACATACATACCTCTGTCTTAATATTAAAATGCCTTTAACGTCAAAGATATGTATTACATACACACAGACATATCTCTATATTTAATAACTAAAACATTGTGATCTCTCTCTCTCTCTCTCAAACACACACACACACACACGTGTTGTATGTTGAACCTCCGCTAAACCGGTGGCAAACCCAGGGCCCTAATTCGCAAGTAATAGACAAGGAGGAGTTGGAGGAGTAGCACCTCGTTAAAAAACCTTGGTTTTACTCGCTCCGATTGATACAACCATGAAAGTGCTACTTACCAGGGTAACGGCGAAGATCTCAACGGGAGCCACAGCGGAGAAAATGTCTGTCAGAAAGGTGATGGCGAAAGAGGCAACTTTTCTCCTTGTGTGCATAGAGGGGACAAGTAGCGTCTGTACCCCAGACGGCCAGCTACAAACAGCGTCTGACACATACTGAGCAGCTGATTTTAGGCTGGACAACCTACTGTCTATGTGGAAAGTAAAGGGATACTACCACATTAATTTCCCAAAAATTACATGTTATGTCTCTCCATGGGAAAGAGTCTGGTGTTACAACCTCCCTTCACTCGCATCTCCAGGAGAGGAACACACTGAGACGAAACATATATGAAAGGAAAAAGGAAAAATGAAGGAACGAAAAATAATTATTTCTGCACACTGCTGCAAACGAGAAAACTAAAAAATGCATATCCGGAGATGAAATGGAACAGATTAGATGCACTTAGCATCTGTGAAGCAAGATGGGGAGGGAACGAAGAGGTAGAAAGTGAAGATTACAAAACTTTTCTACTCAGGGGAAATCAAGAATGTTGTTTACGGAGTAGGAATACTGTTAGGACAGAAACTGAAAAATGATGTAATAACGGCGCAATATATTGACGGAAGATTGCTGCTGGTGTAGTTCGAAAGATGTGGTATTAATGCAGGTATACACGCCGAGCAGCCAGCTTAGAGATCGGGAGGTGGAAGAATGTTATGACAAGATTCAAGAACTTATCGAGAAAGAAAGTAGAGATGCCTGCATTATCACTATGGAGCACTGGAACGCAGCGGTGGAGGAAAGAAGAGATGAAAATACGGTGGGAATATTTGGATTAGAGATAGTAAATTAGAGCTGGGAACTGCTAATTAGGTTTTGCAAAGGAAACTCATAAGTGGTGGGTAACACATTATTTGAAAATTACAAAAGGAGACGTTAGACATGGATCTCAAATTTGAATAGAGAAAGGTGCGAGTTGGACTACATTCTGATACACAAAAGGTGTAGAATCTGTCCGAAGAATGCCAAAGGTTACCGAGGAACAGACATAAATTCAGGCCACAACGGCGTAGAGGGAGAAATACAAGTGAAGTTGATGAAAGTCTGGAGAGGTAAAGAAGAAGAAATATTAAATTTCGAGACACTCAAGGAGGTAAGTAAGGCTTCAGAACTGGAACAACGTTTTATGGAAAAGTGGGAGGCAGGTAGAAAGGAAGAATTTGTAAATGATAAATGGATAAAATCAGGGAAGTTCTCATGGACCCTTCCAAAGGAGTACTATGAATTAAAGTGTCCATAAATATCAGGAAAGAATGGATAATGGGTAACATACTGAAAAAGGAATAAAGGAGAAAGTGGAAAAATGTGGAAAATGAAGAATGCAAAAAGACGTACAAGAAACTGAATAATGAATTAAGAACAGGAACTGAAGAAGTAAGAGAAACATGAGTGAAAGGGGAATGCTAGGAAACATGGAGAGAGAAAGAAAGTATTAAATGATGTAGTGATTAGCTAGGGAGACAAATTTACGCTGTTTGTATTGATTTGGAAAAAGCTTTCGATAGAGTACAATGGAACAAGTTGATGGATATTTTGAAGACAAAAGGGGTAGATTGGCAGGAGAGACGATTCCTGCAGAACGTATATTTACAACAGAAAGTAAGAATAAGGATTGGAAATGAAATATCTGAAAGAAGCAGCATTGGAAGGGGCGTTAGACAAGGCTTTCCCCTTTATTCTTTAACTTATTCCTAGAAGAGATTATTGCGAAAGGCTTAGGTGAAAAAAGAGGAGTATGAATTGGTGGAAAGAGAAGATTGTGAACGATTTGCTAATAACATGATACAAATGGCAGAAAGTGAACGAACTGGAAATAAAATGCTAAAGGATCTTAATGATGCTTGTTTGGATTATGGGTTCAGAATCAATACAGTAAAAGCAAAGATTATGGTGAACGGCAAAGGTAGAAGATTGACACATATTGATATAGGACTAGTTCTTATTGGCTAAGCAGGAGTATTTAAATATCTTGGAAGTACGATTACTGAAGATTTGAGACGCTTTCAGGAAGTGAAAACTCGCACTGCTATAGCGAAGGAAGCATTCAATTGAAAGAGGTGATTATTATGTGGCAAACTAGATAAATGTCTAAGGAAAAGACCTGTCAAGTGTTTTGTCTGAAGCGTGGCACACTATGGGGCAGAGCCAGGGACACAGACGAAATGGTGAGAAAAGGCTAGATGCATTTGCATTTGGATGTGGAGGAGAACGGAGAGCATAAGCTGGATAGAAAAAGAAAGTAACGAAAGACTGTTGGAAAATGTCGGTGAGAGGAGAAGAGTACTGCGGCTTATAAGAGAAAGGAAGAAGAACTGGATGGCACATTCGATGAGATGGGAGTGCCTCCTGAATAACACTTTGGAAGGTCTAGTAAGTGGAGGGAGATTGAGAGGAAGGAGCAGACACAAGATGATAGACGACATAAGGGAAGTGGAAATTATGGCTTTCGCTTAACACCTAATGACTAACAGCTAATGCCTAATGCCTATTTATAACGCCCAACTCTCAGTCTGCAAAATTGTGTACACATATATCCCTATGGCATAATATAAAAATGACTCCAAGGTCAAAGATATATATTATTTATGTAGAATTACGGTCCATCAGAAAGGTGTTATTCACCTGATATTACAAATATTCTTCATATAAAACCCACCATACTCCATAGTTTCTGATGATACGTTCAGTCCTTGCAAGAGAGACCACTGACTGCTGTATTATTCCCTACTGATGATGTAATTCTATGAGAGCTTTCTGCAGACTGCACAATATGTAGCATGGCTGGGAGTGTGTTTCGCAGGGAATTCCTGGTGCTGACTTTATATAAGTTGTAAAAGAGAAGTGTCATGGAAATATCCACATCGCCATTTTTTTATAACAGGTTTATCGAAAACTACATTAACTCTTATTAGTTCAATGGTGACTAGATTCTCGTTAAAAATAACCCTTCTTTGAAACTTTTGCTTTGGCAATTAATGCAGCTACTCTGAATCTACCTTCCCACAATGTTTACATCTCTGAAGCTTTTGCAGGAATGACATTTTGTTCCAGAACTTCCTGTCTGCACTTGCACGTTGTAATGTTATAATTTTGCTGTAACATGAACCAATTGAAAGAGGTGGACAATAATATATACTGAAAAACAGCATCGATTTTCGACTGAAAAGTTTACAATGGTTCACTTTCAGAATTCTTGCAAAGCACTGATTCGTTTATGTCATTCCTTGAGATAACTTTAAGGCGGACATGAGCTATGTTACCTCTCGGAAGATGGTGACAAGCCAAGAGTTGTTCCTGAGATACACTGTGCTACTTTAAATAATTATGCACGCATTCTCTCTTGGGATTTCGTGTGATAATACAAATAAAAATTGATGTCTTATAACAGGTTCACCACGATTATTTTTTAATGCCTCCTCTGCTTCCAGAGGCTTGCAATTGCGAGAAGCTGAATTGCGATGAGCCAGTAGAAAACCTGTGGGAACAAGTATGAACTCGTTTTTTCTTGTCAGAACATAAGTCTCAGCTCGCGTAGGTTTATCGGTTTTCTCATGTTTGGTGGGAAACTGGCGCTTCCAGTAATGTGAGTGGGCAATCATTAATTCAGAACACTTGGTAATATATATCTTTTCACTCGGCCACTGGGCGAGGGTATAAAACTCAGTGAATGCATTTCTGCTTCATCATCCAATCAGTTGGATGCTGCAGCTGGCCTGTGCAAAAGCAACGACACCAATCATTTACTTCAATTTCGTGAGTTTAAAGTTACGCACTATCAGTTGTTCATTTTACTTACATTCTCCTCTCCTTGTTTTTTTTCTTGGCTTTTCTTCTTTTTTGTAACAGCACAAACACTTTTTGTCACGTATTTTACACAGGCGCACTGCGTTATCCGCCATGTTGTCGACTGACAGTTTTTTTTCACATACAAGCAGTTTATCTAAGGACAGAGTTATATTTCACGAAAGTTTTTTGAGGTTCTAGCTAAGCTACTTTTACTAAACATTGACTTGGGTGATAGAAGTACTCTAAGTACGATGTATACAATTTTTTTTGTTACTTAGGCAGTATTGAAGATAATAAACTAACATAACACATTTATACAAAGCAGTAATTCATACATTTACAATATAACAAAGATAGAATTAAGATTTTTATGTTGTTTATTATTACGTGCATTTGTTGGTTTCCTTTGTTGGGTAGGTGAAGAACTTGTAGGGTATGGGATATGTCTGTTACTTGATGTTCTTCTTCTACTACATGTTGGGCAAATGTGGATTTATTTAACTTTTTTAAACGAAGAGCATCCATGTGTTCCTCCCTGTTTGGCCTATGCATGTTTTTGGACATGAGTTGCAGGTAAGTTTGTATATTCCTGATTGATTGTACGGGTTGGTATTATTTTTAATGTTATGGATAGCTTTGTCCTTTATTTTGTTATTTGTATAGTAGCTGATTCTGATATCTGTTCCTCGGAACAGGTTTGCTATTTTATATGACAGTTTTCCTACAAATGGCAAGCTTACATATTTTTCTTTTGGCTTTGCTGTGGTATTCTTTAATGCTGTTTTGTTATTGTATTTGGTTATGTGGGGATTTATCTTAGAGTTTAGTTCATCTATTAATTTTGGATTGTAACCATTATTGTAAGCAATTGCGTTGATGGTGTTTAGTTCTTCTATTTGGTCAGCAGGTTCTAGTGGTATTTTGTGCATTCTGTTTAGCATTGCTCTGTATGAAGCCATCTTATGTTTATCTGGGTGGCAGGATGATTTATTAATTGTGTTATCTGTGTGTGTTGGTATCCTGTATACTTGAAATTTGTGTTTGTTGTTGGAGCTACTTATGCAGAGATCCAGAAAATTTAAACCTTCTTCTGTTTGGTGTTCTACAGTGAAAACGATGTTCTGATGCATTTTATTCATTTCTTTTGCAAGGTTATCAGTTTCTTCTGCTGCGCCATCAAATAAGATCATTATATCATCAACATACCTTTTGTAATAAATTATCTTGTTTACTATCTGGGGGTTTTCTAGAAAAAATTTACATTCTAAGTTATTAATGAAAATATCAGCAAGCAAATTGGCAAGGCAGCTACCCATAGCCAGGCCCTCTTTCTGCTGGTACATTTTGTTATAAAAAGAAAAGTAGTTGTGTGATAGTACTAGTGTTAATAGATCAATGAATTCATATATTTATGGTAATGCCAAATTTTTATGTTTAAGTAAATTGTTTTTAATTATTTCTATTGTTTCTTTGACCGGTATGTTTGTGTAGAGGTTTGTGATGTCAAGTAATGCAAACCTAGCAGTATCAGGAATCTGAATTTCCTTTAGACAATTAATAAGTTCATAACTGTTCTTTACTGAGTATGTCTCTTCGAATTTGAATGTGTTGCTAAGGTTCTCTTTCACTTTCTTGCTGATTTTATAAGTTGGGCTGCTCCGAGAATTAACAATTGAACATATGGGACAGTTGATCTTATGCGTCTTAGGTTGTGCTCGTAGGCGTGGTGCATAAGGATTCATAACAGTGCATTCATGTGTATCTTTTGCATTTAAGAGGAAATCACTTTTTTTCATCATATTTTTAAGTTTATTCTGTAACTTAAGAGTGGGATCAGACTGAATTTCTAGTATATTATTGTTACTGAAACATTCAATGGTTTTGTTTACATATTCACTTTCATACATTACAACAATAGCATTGCTTTTATCTGCTTTTACTACTAAAGCTTTATTGTCACTTAGTTTCTTGTTAACACTTTTAAGTATTGTACTGTCATGGTGCTTTATACTATTATTATTATTTGCTTTCTCTATTTGTTTCGTGATAAAAAAATTGTATACATCGTACTTAGAATACTTCTATCACCCAAGTCAATGTTTAGTAAACAGTAACTTAGCTAGAACCTCAAAACATTCGTAAAATATAACTCTGTCCATAGATAAACTGCTTGTATGTGAAAAAAAACTGTCAGTCGACAACATGGCGGATAACGCAGTGCGCCTGTGTAAAATACGTGACAAAAAGTGTTTGTGCTGTTACAAAAAAGAAGAGAAGCCAAGAATAAACAAGGAGAGGAGAATGTAAGTAAAATGAACAGCTGATAGTGCGTAACTTTAAACTCGCGAAATTGAAGTAAATGATTGGAATCGTTGCTTTTGCACAGGCCAGCTGCAGCATCCAAACTGCTGTCGGTATTGTACAACTGTAGAAACTGAAGATACATGTAATTCGACAGCTGAAGATGGGTGCAAACCCGAAATGCATATTGGCATAAATAAAATGCATTAAAAAAATGGCTGGTCGCTGTATTTTTATAGTAAAATATCATTATCCACGCCCACGGAACTCAACAGTCCAAATAAAACGGACAAATTGTTATTTACAGATTTTGTTTGTGATATTTATGAATACATGTTTTTCTCTCTCATTCAATATTACAGAACCTGCAGTGCTCCCGATCGAGCAATGAAGAATCTGCGGTCTGATGAAGCAGCTGGAAAAAATGTACAACAAGCAACAGCAGCAAAAGCAGAGAATCTGCAGAAGAAAGAAACCACGTGTACCTTATGAACATCGCCATAGGGGACATCATCTTAAAAACAAGTAAAATGGTACTCTACATAATAATAAATAATGCGTAAGCCATCAACGAAACATGGTAAAACTAATTCAGTGATAATAGTCTAGAATGGCTCTGTGAGCACTCATATTTGAAAAAATTTAGTATGTACTGGCGAAATAGTCAGTCATGATCCTATACAATTTCTTGTTGCATATGTCCCACTTTTCACCAACATAATGCTGGAATAGGCTTTTTCGGATGTCTCACTTCTCTGTAAGTTCCTCTGGCGAAGATATATGAGGTTATTTAAATGTATATGAACGTCAGGAGCACGCCTCTATCGTCCTCTGATGACATCAGTGATTGGTACTCAACCACTGCCACAGAGCTACTTTTGAATAAAAATTGGAAAACTTCCAAGTTCTCCACTCCGGGTGCGTGTTAAAACCAATCGTGAAACAGTGTGTTAACATTAAAGTAAATAAAGGGTTTTATTTGGGAACACACAGAAACTTGTCAAAAATGATTTGCAGACAAAAACGCCTTGAAGATATCGACTCGCACTGTGATGATCATTGATTCAAATGATCAGTTATAGACGAGTTGTACTCAGCAAATTTCAATGTGGATCATGTCTCTAATTATGTTCAGATGTATTAAACTTTGCAAATATTCCATTTCCTGCAGAACTGGACCATGTGGGAAAATTCGAGGAAAAGAATGTAAATACATCTATTTGACGTGTACGGCATACAATCTGAGCATGAGTGAATGGTTATAGCACGTGCAGAATACGAACACGAAGAAAACAGTTTCAAGTGGTTCCACCGCATGTCGATACAACATATACGCGAGACTCATGTGAAGCTCTTGATGTTGCCTGTCGCAAACACAGAAATTTACCACTTCATATGCATTAAAAATCTTTCGACGCTAGTGACGAGTAGCACCACTGCTCAAATTGAGGAAACTGTACCAACACCTAGCATCAAAAAGCCGGATGTTACAAGCAAACTAATTCCCATGAAAGTCTCTTTGGGTTTGTTGCCGGATCCTAAAATCAACTTGAGTCAAGTTGATTTTAGGATCCGGCAGCAAACCCGAAGAGACTTTCAAGACTTATTACGCCGGGAAAGCCTTTGTAATCACATCAAACTAATTCCCACATTATACAATAAGAAAAAAATAATTCAGTCTTTACAGAAATGTAAACTTGTGGCTTAAAAATAAACTTATTCTATGCAACATTCATCACATATTGTCATTTCGCAAATCAAACTTGATAAAACCGTATACAGATATTAATGCCAAGAAACGTATGAATGCAAAGAACTAATTCGAAAATACCGAGCTGGGATTGAGATACTAACTAGCTTCTCTGACTGTTAGAGTTAATTTCAAGCTCAGAATCATATGTAATGAAAATTTAGCAGCAACTCAAATGAGCTGGCTTAACATTGCTTTCGACAAACCTACAGCCATAGGAAGTGCTATTGTAGACATTTCCAAGACACCGCTCATAGATTTTTACTAGGCTATATATTGATTTTTTTACCTAGAAAGTGTTAAAATGTGCTCCACCGACACAGATTCTCCAGTATATAATGTAAACACATCAAACATTTATGATCTTAAAGCCGATATGCAACTGTGGTTCGATACGTCAGCGTATGCTGACAATAACGCTTATACCGTCCCAGGTGTAAACAAAACAAAAAGTGGGTCTAATGAAAGATGAATTTTCAGGATAGATAATTCCTGAATTCATTGGACTGAGAGAGAAAATTTACAGTCTTGAAACAGGCGCAACGCGCAATGCGTAGAGTGAAAGGCGTAAAACGCTTGACGAAAAAAGAACTTACCATTAAAGACTACTGAGAATGTTTGTTAAATGACACTGAAATATCGACTGGTGACCTCTGATGTTAAGTCACATAGTGCTCAGAGCCATTGAACTGAAATATCGACTGTGCAGTATATAATTAAATCCAAGCAACATCTTGTTTCTGCTATTAGACAACATAAACTTATTTTATAAACACAAGACGACAAATGTTCGATAATTTCTGATGTGGTCATACAGTGACTTGTGGTCACTGCGATATAAAAAACGATGCTTGTAAATAACGCAAAAAGCAGTACAAATATGAATAGCTGAAAATCTCAGATTGTAACTTTAGGCGAATACCATCTTTTTCTAATGAAAACGTTCAGTGACCCATCGTAATTTGATTTTATTATAAAAATGTAATGCGAATATTTTAAATAATATATTAAAAAATTATATAATAAATTTCTCATGTAGCATATTTTTGTGTTTGATTTTCCTTGCTACTTGTCCTGTACTTCATTTCCTTCGCACAACGTTCACGAGCGTCTGTCTCCCTCTTTGTTGGGCTCTGTCTTATTAGAACATCTGAGACGCGTGGACACATCTCAATCCCTGCACAGGGCCTTTTCACTGCTTCGCAGAAGTATGAATATGCTGCACTGTCATGTGTCTGTGAGCAGCTGACGAAAATGCTTGAGAGATATGAGTATTTACACTTTTTTCTGAGAGTTACATAAAGATATTGATTTATCTTTTACGATTACAGTATTTGATGAATGAAATACATATTTGTGTGTGTGCGCTTGGGTGTGTGCGTGTGGGGGGGGGGGGGGGGTGTATGAGTGAGTGAGAGAGAGAGAGAGAGAGAGAGATCATATTTTGAGTTATTAAATACAGAGATAAGTGTGTATATGTATAATACATATCTTTGGCCTCGGAGTCATTTCAATATTATTCCAGAGGTACATACAGCTAGGTAATGAATACATAACTTTGACAATAACGTCATTTTAATAATGTGTGAGAGGTATATATGTGTATATAAATAAGGTAATGTGGCACCATTTTATATGGGTGATAATAATATCTTTGACTTTCAAGGAAATAATGAATGTCTTTGACCTTCAGTTGGAGGAGACTCACTCAACACAGATTCCTGACTCCCAGTGTCAAGAACATCCAACAAAACAATACTACTTACATTAATTAAAAGAACTGGATGTACTACTGATTTGATAACTTCTTAATTTTTTTCGAACAATATCTAACATCGTCAGAGTGTAATTGGTTCTAAGTGTAGTGGCATGAGCAGAACTAAAAAAATAGTGTCTTGATTAATGTCAACACTAACCATGTATCACATATACCTGTAAAGTGACTCGTTCCGTAATGATGACAAATGACAAGATAGAGATTTAGGTCAGCAGACTGTTGAAGTATAATAACTGCTTCTGAGAATAATGCACGCATTAACAGCGTGCCTCTGTGAGAGTGACAAGTATCTTTGCAGATGACTCCGTAGCTGCAAGAGGGATAGACAAAGGAAACGAACAAGTGGATATCATAGCAATCATGATATCCACTTGTTCGTTTCCTTTGTCTATCCCTCTTGCCTCTAGGGAATCATCTGCAAAGATACTTGTCACTCTCACAGAGGCACGCTGTTAATGCGTGCATTATTCTCAGAAGCAGTTATTATACTTCAACAGTCTGCTGACCTAAATCTCTATCTTGTCATTTGTCATCATTACGGAACGAGTCACTTTACAGGTATATGTGATACATGATTAGTGTTGACATTAATCAAGACACTATTTTTTTAGTTCTGCTCATGCCACTACACTTAGAACCAAGAGTTTTGACGGGCTACTAATTTTATAAATAGATGTTCGTCCATGAAATACAAGAATTGCCCAGGGAAGATTATTTTAGATTAGATTTGAAATTTGATTTGCTACCAGTCATATTTTTATGACACTGGGTAAATGATCAAAACTTTTAGTTGTTGCATATCAAACCACTTTCTGAGCCACTGACAGCTTTATTAGTGGGTAATAAAGTTCATTTCCCCTCTAGTGTTATAGGCATGGATATCTTATGATCCGAATATCGAAACCAATTCACTTGTCTCCTCTTGTGGGAATCTCCCCGTCCTCATATTTAGGTTCATTTAAGAAACGGTGGAGTTCTAACATTTAACCATTATCGGGCGGAAACCTCACATTCCTTATAATATGCCGGGCTATTATGCTATGGTTGGACAAATTTCTTATTGAAACCCAACATTGTATCCCCATCTGCAGAGGACATCTTCAGTAAGGTCTGTAGCTTTTATGAGTCTGATGGTCACCTGGCCCGCTAGTGACTGAAGTGAAGCACCCATACGGAGGCGTGATGTCACATGTTTTGAATACTCAAGCGGTTTTTTCTATTGTTGCTATCAACCCATTGGTAGAAGATGAACTTACATATCTTCCTCAGCACCGGACTCCAGATGTCGTTCAGTTTCACACCCTCCTCCTACCGAGGGAAATCACAGTGTTGTTTTAAGAGTCTCTCATCTCTCTCTGTATAGCCTTTCACTGTATCCGCTTGTGGTTGCCAAGACATGAGTCCTCTCAAATAGAATGCGATGGCCATCTGGCTGCAAATCATATTCCCCAACAGCTGAGAAGATTGTAGTGATTTACAGGCCTCTGTGAAATCCAGAATTTGCTTGCTGGTCATCAAAGACGTTGTTGATCACATAGGCGAAATCTTGACGAAACGCTACATCGAAGTGATCTACAAACCCAACTAGTAGATACAGGAAAACTTAAATTCAGCCAAGGATGCTCACAAACTGCCGGAAAAAGAAGGAATTTGGAAGATTCCACGTAGCTGTGCAGATATGTAAGTGGCTACAACTATTAAAAGGTCGTAAAATTATTAGAGCACAAGGACAACTGTACAACGGGAGGACCCGGCAAATAAGCTGCTGCAGGCAGGAGACTACCGTATTCGATTTGACAGGACGCAGGACCTGGGAGCCACAAGCAGAAACCATGAAAAGCTATACGGCATGGTTAGTGACGTTCTTGAACACCGTAATAATTTCATTTGGATAAAGGAGGATGTGAAACTAAATTATATCTGGTGCTGAAGAAGATGTACACCAGTCTTCCATCAAGGAGTGACAGCAATAGTGGATATCTGCGAGCAATGCTCTAAAATTCAGAAAATGTGACGTCACGTCTCTACATATTTGACACAATTTACACATCATCCAAGAGCAAGCTACGTTGTGCATAAGACCTTCACAAAAAACTACAGTTATGATTGACGATGTGCTCCATAGATTAGGACGGAAGATTGGGTCCCAATAAAAAAATTCATCCAACCACAATACAAGAGTCCAAAATATTTTAATAAGTGTGAGACTGTGGAATGCTTCAGTATCATTCTTAGCGTGTCCGCCAACGACATTTGCCGCAGATGTGAAGGTAATTTCATTAAACAGATTCTAATTAGTTAAACTGGACTATAAGGATTATATAAGAATTGATTCTTCAATAAAATATCGTCATAGAAGCACTGACAACTCATAAAACAGTGTCAATGAAAGTTCCCCATCGGCAGTATGCCATGTTTCACCTGATTTTTTTGTTCCTGTGGACCAATATACAGACGAGAATAAATTCTGAAAATCTTCATATGAATCACAATTTTGAGCCAAGGCACATATTACCCATCACAGAATCTGGTTGCAAGTATCCGCTAAGAAACTCAATTTTGTGACCAGCTGCCCATCTTGGAAAAAGAGAACAGTCATACTGTTCTAATCACAAGTGTGGATGAAAATTATATGGAGTATTTTGAAAGCTTTCAAATTTCTACGCTGACAGAAAATGGTTGTAACCAAAATCTGGCATGCCTTTCCTATTCGTGGTTCTTCTATTATACTGCCGCTGTTGCAGTGAGCCCATCTCTTATCATAACTATGTTCAGATTCTGGGTCATCTTCACGATCTGAACTATATTGGTCACAAGAAATCTGAATTATGATGTGACAGTGGTTCCTAGCAGTTCTGTCACACAGCTTTCCCTCAGTCAGTACTCTTAGCTGCAACTCTTGGCCTAATTCTGTTCCCCTCCAGCTTATCTCCATCTACTTGACCCTAAATAATGGAAAGTGTGAGGTCATCCACATGAGTGCTAAAAGGAATCCGTTAAACTTCGGTAACACGATTAATCAGTCAAATCCAAAGGCCGCAAATTCAATACCTAGGAATTACAATTGCGAGCAACTTAAATTGGAAAGAACATATCGAAAATGTTGTGGGGAAATCAAACCAAAGACTGCCTTTTATTGGCAGAACACTTAGAAAATGTAACAGATCTACTAAAGAGAATGCCTACACTATGCTTGTCCGTCCTTTTATGGAGTAGTGTTCTGCGATCTGGGATACTTACCAGATAGGGTTAACGGAGTACGTCGGGAAACTTCAGAGAAGAGCAGCACGTTTAGTACTATCGGGAAGTAGGGGAGAGACTGTCAAGGACATTATACAGGAGTTGGGGCGGATATCATTAAAACAAAGGCGTTTCTCGTTGCGGCGGGATCTTCTCACGAAATTTCAATCGTCAACTTTCTCCTCCGAATGAGAAAATGTTCTGTTGACGCCGACCTACATAAGGACAACGGTCATCGTAACAAAATAAGGGAAATCAGAGCTCGAACGGAAAGATACAGGTGTTCGTCTTTTCTCGCACGCTGTTGGAGATTGGATTAAGTGGAATTATTGTGAAGGCACTTAAGTGTGATTTGCAGAGTATCCGTGTAGATGTAAATGTAGAGTAGATGTGCTAATCGTTAAGATGTAAAAGTGATCTAAATAAAGCTATTGGTAATGTATCTATTACTATGAAGAGCGGAGTAGGGGCGCAAGATATTCTTCATGGTCCTTCAGTGTTTTGTGGATGCGTATTGAATTTTACACTTACTAATGCTGATGCTGGTGCACAAGGTAATGGTTGGGTAACTGTGGCTCTAGGTCGTGGTGGTAAAGTGGAGATTGTATCACGGCTGGAGTTATTGCTTATCGTACATTTCAGATATGTGGAGTGTATAACAGAGATGGTGGTTCAGCTTACTATATTTCTACAATGCCGTTGGTTCTTAGGATTCGTCGTAAAGTAAATGAATCAGAGCCTGTGTCCGTATGGGTTAAAGGTGCACTGAATTGTGCCAAGATTAAAGTTGTAGGTGATGTAACACGTTACTATAGAAACTGAAATAAAGTACCTGTCCTTTCCTGAGCTCTATTCTATATATACCGAATGCTGTACTACATTACAGTGAGTTCATCGACCTTGGTAGCACTCTTTTGAGCTTCCTCTTTTGTACATAAAGTTCCCTTCTCTCTAGTCAGCTTAAGTAAACCCGGCTTTCAAAATTTCCTTTATTTTCTTAGCCATTTAAATCCTCTTGCAACGATTTATTCTGATTTTCTGCAAGTTCCCTTAACTGAACTTGATTCTCTTCAATTGGAAGGATTTTATTTTCAACAGTGGCAACTCTCCGAGCGCATTTAGAGACCAGCTCTCCCCTCGTCTGAAAAGCGAGTGTGTTAAATATATTTGAAATGTGCTACCCAATAGATGCAAGTTTGCTTTCCAAATTTTGGATTTGTTCCCGCAGTTCCTCTGCGCCAGTGATTTGTTCTTTGATACTAGCTTCCTGCTTTCCTAAGCTACCTTCGTTCACTTAATTCACATTTAAGTGCCTCCTGCCCAGCGGTCGTCAAACTACGGCCCGCACACCGGATGATTCTGCAGCTCTTGGTTTAGTGGTTAGCCTTGCTGCGTCTGGAACACGTGGTTCCGGATTCGATTCCCGGCCGGGTCGGGGATTTTCTCTGCCCAGGAATTGGCTGTCTGTGTTGTCCTCATCATTTCTTCACTATTCGGAGAATTGGCGAGGCTGTACAGTGAAAAGATTGGGAATTTACCACGCAATTGAGTGCCCCACAAACCAAATGCGTGCCGCATGCGTCCCGAATCATGCATTCGTGCAGCCCGCGGTTCTCACAAGGGAAACTCGCGATCGCACACCCCTCACTTTTAGTGCTAAGACGGCGCAGTGGCTAACCAGTCAAAAAGTGAACACAAGGCAAGCATTAAAACATGGGGAAGGTGAACTGAACTGTGGAAATAGGAGCAAAATACAAAAAAGTGAACGGTCCAAGCTGAAGATATGCAACATCGAGCGAAACGCAAGAACGGCCAGTGTTGGGCTGCAGTGCAAGAGGTCTGTGTCCAAATCTCCCTGGAGTCTCACTTTTTTTTCACAAAATTATGAACTTAATGTCCGGTAACTGACGTGTCTGTTTTCCTTCCATAGCCTTGGAAATTGTCGCACCATACACTGGTTACAGATTACGAGTCATGTGGTAAGAATATTGTAGTGTCGGCAGACTTGCCAACACTACGCACACTAATTGAAAGAGGCGGCCAAGATGCACGCGCTAACTCACGAAGGATGGAGTGAGGTCTGAAACAGGATACTTAATGAATGCTATAAAGAAAAGTACGTAGCTTCTTGAATACTTAACTTTTAATCCATCCTTTGTATACATCGTTCTTGATGAGACATCTGGAGATTGTGGCGATACAAGTGAAACTCTTTAGATACAAGCTATCTAAGGCTAATGGCGCCTTGCTAGGTCGTAGACATGGACTTAGCTGAAGGCTATTCTGTCTCTCGGCAAATGAGAGAAAGGCTTCGTAAGTGTAGTCGCTAGCAAAGTCGTCGTACAACTGGGGCGAGTGCTAGTCCGTCTCTCGAGACCTGCCGTGTGGTGGCGCTCGGTCTGCGATCACTGCCAGTGGCGACACGCGGGTCCGACATGTACTAATGGACCGCGGCCGATTTAAAGCTACCACCTAGCAAGTGTGGTGTCTGGCGGTGACACCACAAATATATTACCGTCGCAAGTAAATGTGATGAATAGTGAGAGCAGGTGAGATGCCGTATAGATCTCTCACAGAAACGAAAACAACAAATAAACGGGTGTGAACTATGTTACAACAAAGGTGTTCAAGAGTCAAAACTTGCAAAACGGAACACAAGAGTCATAACATGGGTTACTTGTGAAGAACAAATATGATGTACGTAGGTCTGGAGATCCCTTCCTTGGTACCTCGCTATTGCAAACGGACGTTACATCACGACACAGAGACAAATTTGAACACAGACTACAGACACGTCAATGACTGGACGGGCGGTTCACAATTTTGCGAGAAAAGTGGGGCATGAGGGAGATCTGAACACGGATTTCCCCCTTCGTAGTCCAGTACCGTCACCACATAACCACGACGTTTCGGTTACTCCACTTCGCTCAGTCTTGCACATCGTGATCTTGGACTGTTCACTGTATAGATTTTGTTTATTTTTTCACATTTCCGTTCACCTTCTTGATCTGTGTTCCGTGTTTGGCGGGCTTATCCACTGCACCGTCTTACCACTAAATCGTGGGCGGAGGGAGAAGGGGGGTGGGGGTTGTGATGGGGAATTTCCGTCGTCAGCCGAGTTTTATAATAATCCTGGCGGGCTTCCCCGGCTCCACACAGGTAACACTAAATGTCTACTGCCGAACGACTTGTCTGGAGGAGCGGTAATTTTGATTACGGGACAAGGCGAAGAGTTATGACTGAAATTCAGAGAACGTTGTGAGGCAGGGCAGCCCACTGTGTGCCAAACTTCACGCGGGCCGGGTGTCGGACTGCGGGCGGGCAAGGCGCGGACTGTATTTCATCGAGTATTGCAGTGGCATTTCTCGGTCGGAATGACTCTCTTCTCTTCGGCAGAATCATTGCGTCAGCGTAATTTACTGTTCGCTATTCGTTCATGGTATGAAGGAGTTTACAAATCGAGTGACTGTTTCCACAAAAAGAGTCAATCTAGCGGTCTGTCGTCACCCCGGTAAAAAATGAATGGAAATAGCAGGACAGAACGATGAGAATTCTCAGTACACATTATGCAGCCGCTTGAACGACGGGTGTTATGAAATTGCATTAAAATACCATGCGGAAATAATTTATAAATTTAGTAGACAGTGAATGAGCAAAAAATTACGACGATCGACACACGAGATTCACAGTTCTGTACATCAAGAACCACTTTCTGCTAAATTTGCTGGCATGGAGCATGTGAAGAAATTATTAGTACGAATAGTAAAGTTTCTGAAATAGCACGCATTATACTACTGTCAATTGCAACAGTTTTCGATTAAACGAATGAAGAGCATGAAGACAATGTTTTACCGCAAAGTACGCTGCTTCAGTCAAGATGCATGCCTGGAACGACTTTTCGGTTTAAAATTCGCTATAGTTGAATTTATGAAGGAGAAAGGAACGCAGGCACAAAAATTAGAATATCCGGAATGGATTGCCGAGTCGCATTTTAAATTGACTTGACTGCACTGCTCACAGTAAGACGTTACAAGATGAGAAAAAAAACCTAATGATTTGATGGGGCTGCATTGAGAAAGAAAGGGACACGTTTTGATAAACACAATCCAGTTGTCTAAGATAACAGGCGTTAAAGAAAACATGAGGTCTGAAGAATTCATTGTGGTCTTGAAAGAATAACAAGGATAGTTTCCTTAATGTTTTGAGGGCACTGACAATCTTACTACCGTTTTCGAGCTGTTTAAGAGACTGTTTGCGGTTTCAGTTGAAAGCGCTCCTGTGCATTTGCAGATGTAATTGATTGACCTGCAATGTTATTTCCTGTTACGTTAAAACTGTCCAGCACGTCTACATTACTTGCCTCAGGTAGAGTTTCCACGTCTCCGTAAAGAGGGTTTGGAATCCCTATCAGGTCGGATTCAGGGAGGACGCAGAAGCAATTCAGAGGCGGGCTGCTAGATTTGTTACTGGTAGGTTTGATCATCACGCGAGTGTTACGGAAATGCTTCAGGAACTCGGGTGGGAGTCTCTGGAGGAAAGGAGGCGTTCTTTTCGTGAATCGCTACTGAGGAAATTTAGAGAACCAGCATTTGAGGCTGACTGCAGTACAGTTTTACTGCCGCCAACTTATATTTCGCGGGAAGACCACAAAGATAAGATAAGAGAGATTAGGGCTCGTACAGAGGTATATAAGCAGTCATTTTTCCCTCGTTCTGTTTGGAAGTGGAACAGGGAGACAAGATGCTAGTTGTGGTACGAGGTACCCTCCGCCACGCACCGTATGGTAGATTGCGGAGTATGTATGTAGATGCAGATGTAGAAGAGGATGCAATAGTGCTTCAATATTTCGACCAACATACGTGTGTGAAAGACATTCATTCGATTATAAAACTAAAAAAGACATTGTTTCAATTATAAAATTAAGTCACCAGAGCGCGAAAAAATGTGAAAGTGGCTGTTTCTGCCACATGCCGACAGTTTGTTCCAGATAATAATTACATTACGTCTTCAGAGTGCAAAAAATAGTTAAATAATACTGAATATTTGTTTTGTTTATATTCTGTGTTGTAGAGAAATGTGAAATGTAAAACCAAGGTCGTATGCAGTGTGACTAGATTGCCATTTAAATGCAGCTCGTTCACAGTTTCCTCCTCTTCCGCCCCCCCCCCTCCCATGCTTGGACAGCGGGGCGTGGGGGTGGGGGAAATGTGCACCAAGGCAGAGCGCTATGGTACTCGGGCCAGGGCGCGGTTCTTGAGCCAACTTCTTCGCCATCCTTCGTGAAAGGTAACTAAATATCTCCAGTTTCATGTAAATTAAAGGCTGTAAGCAGCACAAAGCATTTACCTGCCTAGCTCCAAAAGGAGTGAGAGGCTTCCCGACCACAACCCACCAAAAACGTGACCCATGCATCAAAGCTGTGCTGCCTCTCGCCCGGTGCCATCTGCTTGCCCGTAAACAAACACCATTGCGGCTCGTTCCCGACATCGATGCCATCTACCGTGGCAACGATGCCTTTCCAGGTACTTGTCATAGGACCTTTTTTCTTCCATTTCCGCCGGCCGCGGTGGCCGACCGGTTCAAGGCGCTTCAGTCCGGAACCGCGCGGCTACTACGGCCGCAGGTTCGAATCCTGCCTCGGGCATGTATGTGTGTGATGTCCTTATGTTAGTTAGGTTTAAGTAGTCTAAGTTCTAGGGGACTGATGACCTCAGATGTTAAGTCCCATAGTGCTCAGAGCCGTTTGAACCTCCATTTCCGGTCAGGAATCCGCCCCTGCAGTTTGTCGGTTTTATTAGTGTTCACCCTGTATATAAAGAGAAAAGAAAATTAATCTAACAACTAACAACCCAATCGAAAAAGTCAACTACACCTAAGAGCTTCTTAAGAGTTTTCCTCCTCACGACAAGCAAAAATACTAACTGAGGCAGTAATATTTCAAGACGTTTGGTTGATTCGTGAATTCTGCCGTGAGCTAAGTAAAGTTGCCCGCTTACCTCGATGGGAGAGGGATAAGTGGCGGCCGCTGCATTGTTACGAGGATGTGAGTGGCGCGTGGGAGGGAGGGGGGGGGTATATTTTACTGTTTGTCTTTCAGTGCTGACAAAACACAGGCGTGCGCGACTACACTCCTGGAAATTGAAATAAGAACACCGTGAATTCATTGTCCCAGGAAGGGGAAACTTTATTGACACATTCCTGGGGTCAGATACATCACATGATCACACTGACAGAACCACAGGCACATAGACACAGGCAACAGAGCATGCACAATGTCGGCACTAGTACAGTGTATATCCACCTTTCGCAGCAATGCAAGCTGCTATTCTCCCATGGAGACGATCGTAGAGATGCTGGATGTAGTCCTGTGGAACGGCTTGCCATGCCATTTCCACCTGGCGCCTCAGTTGGACCAGCGTTCGTGCTGGACGTGCAGACCGCGTGAGACGACGCTTCATCCAGTCCCAAACATGCTCAATGGGGGACAGATCCGGAGATCTTGCTGGCCAGGGTAGTTGACTTACACCTTCTAGAGCACGTTGGGTGGCACGGGATACATGCGGACGTGCATTGTCCTGTTGGAACAGCAAGTTCCCTTGCCGGTCTAGGAATGGTAGAACGATGGGTTCGATGACGGTTTGGATGTACCGTGCACTATTCAGTGTCCCCTCGACGATCACCAGTGGTGTACGGCCAGTGTAGGAGATCGCTCCCCACACCATGATGCCGGGTGTTGGCCCTGTGTGCCTCGGTCGTATGCAGTCCTGATTGTGGCGCTCACCTGCACGGCGCCAAACACGCATACGACCATCATTGGCACCAAGGCAGAAGCGACTCTCATCGCTGAAGACGACACGTCTCCATTCGTCCCTCCATTCACGCCTGTTCGACACCATTGGAGGCGGGCTGCACGATGTTGGGGCGTGAGCGGAAGACGGCCTAACGGTGTGCGGGACCGTAGCCCAGCTTCATGGAGACGGTTGCGAATGGTCCTCGCCGATACCCCAGGAGCAACAGTGTCCCTAATTTGCTGGGAAGTGGCGGTGCGGTCCCCTACGGCACTGCGTAGGATCCTACGGTCTTGGCGTGCATCCGTGCGTCGCTGCGGTCCGGTCCCAGGTCGACGGGCACGTGCACCTTCCGCCGACCACTGGCGACAACATCGATGTACTGTGGAGACCTCACGCCCCACGTGTTGAGCAATTCGGCGGTACGTCCACCCGGCCTCCCGCATGCCCACTATACGCCCTCGCTCAAAGTCCGTCAACTGCACATACGGTTCACGTCCACGCTGTCGCGGCATGCTACCAGTGTTAAAGACTGCGATGGAGCTCCGTATGCCACGGAAAACTGGCTGACACTGACGGCAGCGGTGCACAAATGCTGCGCAGCTAGCGCCATTCGACGGCCAACACCGCGGTTCCTGGTGTGTCCGCTGTGCCGTGCGTGTGATCATTGCTTGTACAACCCTCTCGCAGTGTCCGGAGCAAGTATGGTGGGTCTGACACACCGGTGTCAATGTGTTCTTTTTTCCATTTCCAGGAGTGTAGTACCGATCAGCTGCTGTGGTATAAATTTTGCCATGGGAGTAACATGGATTCATGAATGCGCATTGCAGAGACGCTCATCTTCAAGTGAGATACTTATTTGCAACAAGGAACATCGAATAAATTAAGGCTGTTCTACTGTGACGCAGTGAGTAGAAGAATACTGACATGAAATGTTATTTGCACACATAGTAAAACCAACAACACTTGGCCATACAACTGTTAGATCGCTGAGGGTAGCAATATGAAACAGAGAATAGCCGACACAAAGTTTTTCGAATGGTGACTACTTTTAACAACCGGTAGTTGTCCGACGCACTATTTATCGCGCCCTTATTATAGCTACTATACCGCGGGAAGGGGGAGGGGGGGTTGCTCGTAACACGCTAATTCATCTGATTACGAATTAATAACAAGATCGGTAGATATGCAACCCGGCCCCACAATGTCACTAATGGCTCTTCAGAAAAAAGGTTGATGGTGAATGCTATAGCCACTCCTTCAACTTTTCTGCGCTAACTTCTTCCCACTCATTCAACTTATCTGTGCTAGTCCTCTGAGGTTTTTTTTTTTCAATTAATTCAACAGCTGAAACAGCAAGTCATTTGCATTATGATGAAAGCCAGACCAAGGAATCACTGCAGCACGCAGATGATCAGTTTAAACATGACAAATGGAGTGAAGCATAGGCAGATGGACAACACCTCATTAAAACTAGCGGCGTCAAATTGAACAGTCGGTTCAGAGTTGCCTGCATTTGCACTAACATGAACACTAACGCAACACTCTCCATCTGAATTTATACTCTTCTAACAGAATTAACAGACAAAACACTTTCACTTCCTTGAATTGCTGATGGGAGTGAAGTATCACCTACTCTTAACTGCAGTACATACTTAAGATTTGCATTTTTCTCTGAGATTTGAAACACTTCTATCCATCTTTAAAGAAATGAGAAGAACAATAATATAACAAGAAATCTCCTATCACTGCCTTACTTCACCGTACAAAGTATGATAATTACGACCAGACATCAGGCAACGAAGAAATAATGTATCACTGCATCACAAAAAAAGGAAGAATATTGATTGTGCTAAGTATGGTTCCTCATAACACAACATTATACTCAGTAATCATAGATGAGTCCAAGCATGTCTCCAGAATCAAATTTCATCACAGATACGCATAAAAATTAAAAATAAAGTCCCAACTCACCTCCACCAATCATCAACTTCCTACACTCTACATTGATGAGAAAGAAAATCCAAAGATTCTACAGTCAAGACCCAAGAACACTATTAATTTATTAACTGATCAGTTTGGAGCCTGCTACAAGTGGGGAAGAATTCGACAGTGTTACGCGATCAACACTACCAAGGAACTCCTTGAGTGCAAGGTTGCAATTTCAGTCTTTAGTACGGCTCATTTGAAAGTGTTGTGTTAACAATTATGACAGGAGATTTAGCTGCTAATGACTCACCATGTTCATCAGAAAGGTGACAGAATACGAGAGGCCAACCTTCTATGAGATGTATGTATTATACCTCACAAAATGAACATCGTTAACATTCAAGAAATGAACACTGAATGAAACATGAGGCGCCAAAGTTATCACAGAGGTTTGCAACATCAAGATCGAAGGCGAACTTCTTGGGAGTTACAAAAAACAGATTCCTAACTGAACGATGTGATAAAATTATTTATATCATCAACAAATTTGTGGGCTCTGCATCGTCAGGTTAAGTTAATGTTTTGTTTTAAATTTCCAGTTTAGTAGCACGGTTTGTGGTTATGGAACCATCCACTGCTTCTCTTGAAATCAATGTAACGTATGTCGTACACAGTTTGATGTGAGTAGCGTAGTAAGTCACTACCGTGCACATCCTGTGAATTTTGTCGAGCATCCTTGAAAAGCACAAATACCAGTCTTTTTAACAAGTGCGCCTTGTCAACCCTTGAATACCCTAACGTTTTTCTTACGAATACAAGGTCATACACCTGTGGACTCATTCGAAATCTGTTCACAATTGTTTTTCTGCTATGCTGCAGATGATCTCCCATGTATGTAATTATGCTGAGTACCCGCACCTTGGACAGAGACTGGATTTTACTACATTTCACTGGAGACGAGATTTGTGGCTCCCTGTTCAATAAAGCTGATGCACTACATCGCTCGACACCTGTTTCAACATCACTTTCATCTGTTAATCACTTATCGTCGTTATTGTACTCCTCATGGACATTTTCCACACAGACGAACCTATACGATTCCATGCACTTCACTGATTCATCTGCCAGTTCTTTCTCACTCTGCTAAATACTTAGTTTCCTTTCTGACGAAATGTCAGCTTCAGTAACTATTGTTGTTTAATGGAATGTTTGCTTTGTTTATCGTTGCTGTTGCTCTGTTTTGTATCAAAACCACAAGGACTGTAGCACCTACGAAAATATATAAATCTACAACACATAGTTCAGAAGATGTGATGTCAAATTATGAAATGTGTGAAAAATTGCCACATCATGTAAAACGTTTATATTTAGTACTCCATTGCTACTAACTTCATTCGCAGACAGTATATACGTCTGCCGCTAAATGTATATCTTTGTATATGAATATGTATCACTGAACGACACATGGTTCAGGTGAAATGACATCAGATGCTGAGATGCGTGAAAAACTGCTTCATCATGCTTGACGTTTTAATTTATTAATTCTCTACTACGAACTCTATTCAAAACACATTTTGCAGATAGTAGCCTCATATAACACTGGATGTACCTGCAAAATTATATCATTGTATAGCAAATAGTTACGAGACATCACATCATAAACTCTGAGCTGTGTGAAAATGAAACTGCAGAGCGAAATTCTCTTTGACATACGTGCTAAATATGTGTACAAATACATGTGACATATTGCAATTATTTTTGAAATACGTTTAACATGTGTGCATGTGGGCAAAGACATGGGTAGAATGCTCATCCTAAATCCCATGAACGACTTCGATCAAATTTGGTACACATATTAGTCACAATCTGGAAAAAAGACTTTTGGGGGTGAGAACTGTGTGCTATCTACTGGGATTAGCGTGATAATATATAGAGAGAGGGAACGATGAGGAGAAGAGTGAACAGTGAGGTGAAAGGACGAGGTGGGAGCAGATTGGAGGAGGAGGAGATGGACAGTTAAAGGGCAGGCTAATAGAAGATTGGACTAAATACTTACTCGGGCAACGCCCTGTGCTCAGCTAGTTACCGCACAGGGTGTACAATTCTGTATATTCCACCTGTTGACTTACTATTGCCTAAAACTCATCGGTCCCACTCTTATAATAGGTATTTCTTCACAAGTGAAGCTCGTTAATTCAGGACAGCACAATTAACAAGCTCGTTCGTCAGTGTCCCAAAACATGGAGACATGTTTTTTCTCCTTTTAATAATGGGAAACTTTTAATACGCCTTGTGTATTGACACACTCGTGCCTTTTTCTGAACAGATGTACTTTTTGGTGCACTAACCACGTCAACCACATTTCTCGATTGCTTCTCTTTTTAATAATATATGGTAATATATTCCTGCTGATTGCTACCGACGTGAGAAACACTTGACATAACTGTTGACAATCGGGAACTGGAAAATGTGAATCAGTTCAAGTAGCTGGAAAGTTTTATCACAAAGGATGTCCATTGCACCAACGAAATCCGAGCAAGAATCGCCATGGCCAAAGCTGTTTTCAACAAGAAGAGGACTCTGCTGACCAGCAAGTTGAGTTTGGCATTGAGGAAAAAACTGATAAACTGCTACATTTGGAGCATTGCACTGTATGAATCAGAGACATGGACCATGAGAAAGAAGGAGAAAAAATACCTAGAGAGCTTTGAAATGTGGTGCTGGAGGAGAATGGAAAAGATCAAGCGGACAGATCGCATAAAAAATTACGATGTACTGCGAAGAGTAGGAGAGAAATGGCTCCGAGCACTATGCGACTTAATTTCTGAGGTCATCAGTCACCTAGAACTTAGAACTAATTAAACCTAACTAACCTAAGGACATCACACACATCCATGCCCGAGGCAGGATTCGAACCTGCGACCGTAGCGGTCGCTCGGTTCCAGATTGTAGCGCCTAGAACCGCACGGCCACTCCGACAGGCGTAGGAGAGATGAGGAGTATTCTGCGTACAATTCTTCAGAGAAAGGCCAACTGGATTGGACATGTACTTAGACACGAGGGACTCATACATGATGTCATCGAAGGGAAACTCAGAGGAAACGCAGGACGAGGAAGAAGAAGAATTCAACATCTGAACGACATGAAAGATGGAAGGAGATACAACAGACTGAAGGAAGAAGCTGAAGACAAGGGGCAGTGGAATCAGAAATTCTCCGTACGAAGACATGGACTTGCCACTAGGCAGAATTCTACATAATAATAATATATTCCTGTAAACGCGTTAATATGCACATTTAGTTAAATATGTTGTTACTGTGAGTCAGTGTTCACCAATTCCAACACTTTAACAATTTATTCGATTATGGTACAAAATGGTTAAATGGCTCTGAGCACTATGGGACTCAACTGCTGAGGTCATTAGTCCCCTAGAACTTAGAACTAGTTAAACCTAACTAACCTAAGGACATCACAAACATCCATGCCCGAGGCAGGATTCGAACCTGCGACCGTAGCGGTCTTGCGGTTCCAGACTGCAGCGCCTTGAACCGCACGGCCACTTCGGCCGGCGATTATGGTACATTTAATTCATGTGTCTCACTGTGTTTGCTGACGACACTGTCTGCAAATAAATTTAGGAAAACAAATTGTAGTTGTTTGGTGGATTCTTTCCTTGTGCAAAATTGCAGGCTACAGGCTACGTGTTTAATTTCTTTTTTTTTTTTCAGAAATTCTCGAACTATGGCATGCGTAATCCCCAAACCGGATAAGGCGCACCCGGATAATCAGAAGCTTCCCATGACAATAAAGAGCCGATCAATCTACGCCGCTGTCATCTAATAGCAAAGGTCATTTCCTGCACATCCTTTTTCTTATTTCTTCTGGACAGTCCTTGTACGTTCCCGGTAACATACTCGTCTGATTTTGCACAGTCGCTGTGCATGACGAGATTGCGACATGTGCCTGGAGTTGGCAGTGCTTACCATCAGCACATCGAGCAGCACCTGTCAGCAGTGACAGCGACTAACGGCCGCTAACTAGGCCGCGCCGCGAGCGTCTGCCGGTTCCTGGCCGCCTGCTGCTACTGTCAGAGCGGGGCGGCGAGCGGTCGATACTGGTGCTGGTCGATAGCGGCGCCGGTCGATGCGTGCGCCACGCCACGCCACGCTGCCTCAAAGGACCCTGTTCCCTGCCCGGGGGCCCACACCGCAGCCTGTTGATTCAGGCGGCATCCTCTTGTTTGGAGACCGCGTCGGCGCACCGAGGGCTCGCTCGGTGCCCCGTTTGTTCCTACTGCAAACACCACGCCTTGTTTGTGCTTCCGCGCTCTAAAGAGATGTCTGCGGCAGTGTGTGTGCTCGGCCCTGGATATCTCGCCACAATGATGTGTTCAGCGCCGCTGTGTCCCTTTTTCTTTGCTCAGCGTATTAAATTAAAGGGTCGAGAGGTAGCACCTGTTGCTGTCTCGCGCGGACGGAGCACAGCACAAAAAAAAAGTCAATCACTACAGAAAATATCGCACTAAAACAGTGTAACATCGCCTATGGTCTTGATGATGATATCATTTCGGCGAGGAAGGAGTCAACATGTTTCTTCAGGTATATAGTATCTTCCAGAGATCTTGCTGCCACACCAGAGTTGGCAACGCGAATCGGTACCATGGACATCAGCGACGAAGAATAATCAGTACTCCAGGACCGACATCGCTCTGGCCCATGCTAAGTGTCATGTAAGTAGCGCTACTTTATCGTTCCTGGAATACTGGTTATTCTTCGTGTTTCAATGTCACTATTGATACATATCGATAAAATGAATATCACACGGAGAAAAATCGCCGTACGGCTACAAGGAGAAACAACCTGTATAATACGTTCAATATTATTTTAACAATATTTTTGTACTGATATTCTGCGGCTATATATATGACTCAAAATCAAAATCAATGGACATAAGCAACTGGAGAATAATTCCGAAATATAGTTAATGAGTTTCTAGTTACAACAATAGTGCATCTTCTGCAAATGTACCTTCCTTTAACAGTGCTACCTTTCAAATGTATAAAAATAACACACAGCAGCGAAGTTACTAATACTGCTAGCTAGTTCTTTAATTGCACACTAGTTCGTTTCATTCATTTATACTGCAAAAAGATTGAGCCGTGTTGAGCTCATGTTATGCGTTGGTTTAAACCTCGGTTCCTGTTCTGTATTTGGTTTCCCACAGTTATTGCGGTTATGCTGTTGTTCACTCTCTGTGTGAGAGGCAGCAGCGGTGTGTACTATCTTTGGTCTGGTGCTTATAGTTTCCAGCTGTGCTGTGTGCGAGGAGTTGGTAGGTTAGCATAGAGCACCGAGAAAATCTCCACGGGGCGTAGTTTGGACGGGCCCGCTGTCGGTCTCTACACAGTGTCGGAGTGTGTGAGGGCTGTTCCCTCTGCTACGAGGTCCATGGCTCACACACCCTGAACCCGAAAGTTGAGTTTGGATTTAATTTACCAGCAATACTGTTCACATTGTGCCGTTTGGTTGTCGTTGTTGGCTGTTGGGACATTTCTGCGAACAACAACGTGTGTGTTCGAGTTGGCAACGGTTTAGCCACCGACTGGTGGAGTCTAACTGTGTTTGGTTATTTGCAATTGAAGTACACCAGCGGATTTTTCTGCCTTGTGGCCGTTAACATTCCAGTTACCTGCCCTGGCCATTGACGTAAATTTAGGGAGTGTCCTTACCTCATCACGTTGTCACTGTCCAGCATGGTGTGTAGTTCGACAGCTTAATGTATGCTTGGTTGTGTGCGTCCATGCCTTTTACGTTTGCATTGAACTCCCAGTTGTGTGCTGGTCTAGTGGAGTGCAAGTTACCTTGTCAGTGGGTCCGTTGACTGTCTGTTAGTTGGGTTCTCGTCGGATCGAGAATGGTTGGGCCGATTGCCTGTCTCACCTAAGTGAACGTTAGTATTTCAAGTGCTGGCCGAAACCCCCGCCCCCCCCCCCGCCCCCCCCCCCCCCGCCCAGCAAGACTTCTGAGCGCCGTTAGCGACACTACCTTTTCTTGTTTTCTATTGTGTGTATTTGTATGGCTCATAGCCGGTGGTTTTGAATTAAAGTTGAATTGTTTTTAGTGGTGGGCCTTCAGCATCTTTAAAATTAAGTTTTCTTGCTTTTCAAGTGTTAGATTGTTTGGGCCGTCAGCCTGATTAAAATATTGTTTAAAGATAAAGCCTTGGGCCTTCTGCCTAATAAAAATTATTTCAGCTGTGTTTTAAGTCATGGACCTTCAGCCATTTTAAAATTAAAGTTAAAAAAAATGACTCTGAGCACTATGGGACTCAACTTCTGAGGTCATAAGTCCCCTAGAACTTAGAACTACTTAAACCTAACTAACATAGGGACATCACACACATCCATGCCCGAAGCAGGAATCGAACCTGCGACCGTAGCGGTCTCGCGGTTCCAGACTGTAGCGCCTAGAACTGCTCGGCCACCCCGGCCGGCAAAATTAAATTTCCTTGCTTGTCAAGTGTTACATTGTTTGGGGCCTTTAGCCTAATTTAAGATAAGACTTTGTTGTTTTAATTTATTTTACCTCGAGGTTTAAGTCATGGGGCATTCAGCCGTTTTTAAATTAAGGATCTTTGTCTTTCGAGCATCAGACTGTTTGGGGCCATCAGCCTCATTACAGGTAAGGCCTTCTACCTTGTGTTTTTTTTAATTTAATTTTACCTTGAGTCTTAAATCATCGGCCTTCAGCCGTCTTTAAATTAAGGTTGTTGCTTTTCAAGTGTTAGGTTTTTGGTCCTTCAGCCAAATTATAGAACTTACTTAACGTGAAGCCTTCTGCCTTCTAAATATTCTTTTTGGCGTCTGAATTTTGAGTTAATGGCTTTTAGCCGTTTTTTAAATTAAAGTGGTTGTGACCTTAAGGCATAAGATAGTGTGGCGTATTCAGCCGGTAACTAAGTTCAAGAATTTTTACTGTAATGTTTGGTCAAATAAATAAAGTTATATGTGTTCGAGTGTAACTGACAGCCGCTC
This sequence comes from Schistocerca nitens, assembly GCF_023898315.1. Taxonomy (NCBI): domain Eukaryota; kingdom Metazoa; phylum Arthropoda; class Insecta; order Orthoptera; family Acrididae; genus Schistocerca; species Schistocerca nitens. The sequence goes on along the minus strand of NC_064621.1, from coordinate 154,963,011 downwards.
ATTTTGGCCCCTTTCCACAATCCCAACTATCCTTCCTGTCCTGCGGGTTTAGCAGGGCGTTTCAAAGATATCTTGTATCCAGCTACAGATTGCAGACCGTGCACTTTGACACAATAAACTAATCGCTATCATTTCTTCGCTCACCGACTTTATCAACGCGAACCTCTTACTTCATTGTAGCCCGAAAAATCTGCAGTGATGATATTCATGACAAAACGACGCAATTACTTCTCTCCTGAACTCCAACTTGGCCCTCAAAAACTTCCTGTTCAAACACGTGCTAAGCTACTTGGCGTCTACTTCGATTAGAAACTGGCAGAGACGTGTCATGTTGCGTACCTCACGGACAAGGTGGAACACTCTGCTAACATACCGCGGATGCTTGCTGGAGTTCAGTGGGGAGTGGAACCAACGGACCTTTATACTCCGTATAAAGTCTTTATCTGCTCTGTCATCGATTACGGCAGCACCGTCTATGGCAATGAAACGAAATCGACTTTTCATAAGCTCAATATCCACCATTATAGGGTGCTTCAACTTGTTCTTTGAGCCATGAATCGGTTAAAGGCGCTTCAGTCTGGAACCGCGTGTCCGCTACGGTCGCAGGTTCGAATCCTGCCTCGGGCATGGATGTTTGTGATGTCCTTAGGTTTAATTAGTTCTAAGTTCTAGGCGACTGATGACCTCAGAAGTTAAGTCGCATAGTGCTCAGAGCCATTTTTTTGAGCCATGAAATCTGCCCCTACAACCAGAGGTTCGAGTCCTCCCTCGGGCAAGGGTGTGTGTGTTGTCCTTAGCATAAGTTAGTTTAAATAGTGTGTAAGTCTAGGGACCGATGGCCTCAGTAGTTTGGTCCCTTAGGAATTCACACACATTTGAACATTTTGAGCCATGAAATCAACGTTCGCCAATGCACTGTTAGTGGAAGCAACTGCAATGGCACTCATCATACGTCGGCGGGTCTTGTCTGATAATATTGTCTTTCATCAGTCTTTAGTATTTGATTGTGGCTCCCTCAAGGCAATGGCTCAATTCTGGATGCTCAGGCAACCACGCCAGAGACAAAGGACGAACTGAAATCTGTTACCATTTTGCTGCTTTGAGAAATGGCGACAGCTTTTACCGCTAGTTTCAGAGGGAACGAGTCGCTCTCTCACTATTTTCGATATTCAAGGGGACAATTTAATGTTGATTTTTCACCCAGGTTTCTGAGACAAGAGGAAGTTATCAGCATAAGTAGTCATTGATGGAAGGATGTACGTTGTTGTTGTTGAAGAATGTGAGATCTTTATGGTGGCTCTCCTTGAACAGTATTTTTCTGGAGCTGAGAGCAAGGAGGCAGTTGGTCATGTAACATTAAATCTTGTAGTGAACGTTTGGGGCTTGACAGCTATTAGGGAAAGGAACATCTCGAAAAACTTACTGGGGACAAAATGCTGAGCCCAATAAGTTCTCCCACAGTGTACAGACAATGCGTCGATCGACAGGGTGGAAAAATGGCCCACCAGGACCTTCCTGATAGGCGCCTGTTGCCACAGCAGAGGGCGGGGTGTGAGAGAAACGTAGGTTTTCCAGCCAACACATTACAACAGCATCGTAAACGGCCTTTGTGAACAAAGATGATGGCCGTAAAAATTCACGACTTTCTGTGTTCACCGTGGACGGGACACTATCGAGGGAGCGGTCAGGTGGTGCCATCCCATGGCCTGTATTTTTGGGAAGCCTCCGGCCATCAAAGCAATTTTAGAAGGAGCGCAACATTTATTGCTGCTCTGAAACGATCTATGTTGAGACACAAAATCACTTGTCTTGGTTTAGCTTGGGCCCCTGGTCAGATGCCCAACAACCTTCAGACCATCCACGCATGATAAATATGTTGTTCACTTTTGAGATTTATGGAAACTCAACATGTTGGCTAAAGTGGCAGTGGAAAAATACAAGTCAGGAGCACAATGTCTCCTCCTCCCTGCTCGGGAATTTGAGAGTCATGGATTGGCCAGTTCTCCTGAAAAGAGAAGAATATTGTGAACACTGATTAGGACTGGCTGATGAGTAGAGCATATGAGTTAGAGGGGAGACATGAAGGTCGTGGAGTCTTGTGATTGGCATGAAACCCTTGTGGGGGCGGTTGCAGAAGTGAATTTAGGAGTTAACTGACGTTTGGTGGAAAGTGAGGAGAGGTGATAGTTGGTCTTCCTATCCAGACTGCTGTCTGGATTGAATCCTCTGATTCAGACTCCTGTGTGGAGAGGAAGCTGGTCTTGACTTTTGTTATGAGTGGGATGCACTTGGGACACTTGTCCTGAGCATGGCTCCACAATAGGACTAGGCTTTACGGGAGCCTGTGGTGAGTGCTTAGCTGTGCCAATGGTTTAGACCTCTGTTGTGGTGTCACCGCCAGACACCACACTTGCTAGATGGTAGCCTTTAAATCGGCCGCGGTCCGTTAGTGTACGTCGGACCCGCGTGTTGGCACTATCAGTGATTGCAGACCGAGCGCCGCTACACGGCAGGTCTAGTCTAGAGAGACTCCCTAGCACTCGCCCCAGTTGTACAGCCGACTTTTCTAGCGATGGTTCATTGTCTACATACCCTCTCATTTGCAGAGACGACAGTTTAGCATTGCCTTCAGCTACGTCATTTGCTACGACCTAGCAAGGCGCCCTATTCAGTTACTATAAGAACTATCTTCAAGAATGTATTCTGAACAGATAATATTGTGGATCATGTACCGTTAAGAGCGACGTTCATCATTAATGGATTAAAGTTAAGTATCAAACTAATTATGTCCGCTTTCTGAATTCTCATTCCTTGTCATGTTCCAGACCTCACGTCAGTATAGTTCTTACCTCTTCACGCCAGCCTGCGCAAGCTAAAACGCGTGCATTTCGGCCTCAACTCGTAACACGGTGTTGGCTCTTCTGCTAACACAAAATCTGTCATCTCAGATAGTTCGCTGTGCTGAGAGCAGTCTTATTCGGGACTGGTCTGTCGCTTTCACATTTGATCTCCTGGTGCACACCGCCGTATAAGTGAGTCAAATTGGTCTATCATGTGACTGGCGAATGGGAGTGTCACACACTGGAATCTGCCGAGATTTAGGGCTCCGTTAGAGAGAAATTGCGATCCATTTAACAGCTCGCTGGCCGCTACTCTGCATATTTTGTGCCAACGATAGGTAATTACAGGCGCTGCACATCGCTGTTCCGTAAATTCTTGAACCACGACCGACACCTGAGGCAGTGTCGCACATCGAGAAAAATGTGTGTTGTATTGCTGCTCCAGCTTGTTAGTTCAAACAAGATCACAATCTCACCACCTGTTCTCAGCCGCACCCGCACAGTATAAAAAATTAATCGCCCATCAACAATTGACAAAATAATGACAGGGCTACGATTTGATTAACACTATTTCAGCATTCAAGTTGATTTAGATTCTGATATATGTGATAACCTCAAATGCAGGCTATCAACAACAAACACAATGGGAAAAATCAATTTAGCAGACGCATGGGACAGGCAGTCAAGAGGAAGGTTTACTAGTTGAAGCGATTGCTATCAGGGTAGTAACTTAGAGTCGCCTGTCGTCTTCCAAAACATACCGCAAGCCCAGTATGGTCTAGCAAGTTCTACAAAACTCGGAGCTCCCTTGCTTTCACATTCTGTTTGGTACTTGTTTCACTCCAGCTCCGATGTCTTACTTGCTATTCGATTTCAGAACATGGACGAACATTAATCACAGCCTGGAACACTTCCCCAAACCACATTGGCCATAGTATGCTTGCATCTACACGGATGGCTCTAGAAGTGAGGCAGGTGTGGAATACGCCCTCTTCAGCCCCTCTAGCGACATATACCAAGTGCTTGCTCTGCCACCTCAGTCGTCAATCCACACGGCGGATTTACAAGCCGTCAGAGAGACTATTTATCATGGCATGCAGGCTTTCCAGCTCGTATTGATCCTCGCGGACTACCAAAGTGCGTTGCGAAACTATAACAAACAGACCAACTGATACATCTTGGATGTCTTAGAGTTCATAATAGATGCACGGACAGTGGGCACTGAAGCCCTTTTACTTTGGTTAAAACAGTCTCAAGGCTTTCGTCACAATGAAATTGTTGACCACCTCCCTGATAGGAGCATTACAGAAGGAGAGTTCTGCCCAGTAACCATCCCTTACACGTATTTCAACACAGCAGATAGGAGCATTACAGAAGGAGAGTTCTGCCCAGTAACCATCCCTTACACGTATTTCAACACAGCATTCAAATAAGCTGCTTACCACAATTCCGAATGGCATGTAACAAAGCACTAAAAGGTCGGCCACCTGGCGGTCATACAACCTGACGTCTCTCGTCGACCATGGTTCACCTAGGTGAAGCTCAGTAGACGTCATGTGACCTCTCTTATCCGCATGAAGCTGGAGTACGGGTGTTACTCTGTCCATCTATATCGCTTGAAAATCGTCGCTTCTTGTCATTACGATCAGGACACAAAGGCGGTGGCTGATCTGAATCATGTCATATTGACATGTACCAAGCGCTCGGCTGTACAGGCGGTCTTGTACAAAAAATTACTTGCAAGGGTCTATTCCCCTTACTAGTATAACTGCTTTACTTCACTGGTTCGTCATATGTAAGTATTATTTGCTCGTGAAATATTTAAAAGGTGCCTGTAGCTAGGTTTGATGTACAAACTGTGTGGATCTTGTCCTCCCATGGCACCAGCCAACTTCGAAAATTTGAACGTCTGTTTGTGTTTTTTTTTCTTTGCATTAATAACCTATCTTTGTAAACGACACCTTTGTCCAGCTGTCGATTATAAGTTGCCGTGGGTGTCATTCTCCTCTGGAACTGGCCCAATTTGAAGTCTGCGTCATAATTTTGTGTTTTTTTAAAATTTATATAAAGAACTTATCTTTGTATTTCACACTCTTATCATTGTTCTGCTGTGAAAATTGCACTGATGTTAACTTGGCATTTCTGATTGGTGTTCGTCTTATAGTGTTTTTACTGTACATTAAGAATGCGTCTGGATTTTATGGATCTTACATGAGCTTGATCCATAACGGCAGGACGATACAGTATGCGATCCTCAGAAAATAATAATTAAATTATATCAACAAAAGGCAATTGCAGCTACTCTCATGTACCGAAAACTAACAAACAATCTCTGCCAATATGGACAATTGCATGGAAAATGCAAGTTAAAGCGAAACGCATTTTGGAGATGAACCGAGCAGGCGGTTAACGATTTAGCAAGAGAACGGCGAGCTTCAGCACAGAAAGTGATAAGGCCAGAACAGTACATTATTCCTTTTAATTTAAATAAGGCCGGGACCAAGGGAACTGGCTACATGTCATTAAAACGGCTAGGCTACGGCCCAGCATGAACAATAGAAATGTTTTCACCTCTGGTGAGATGAAATCATACTTGGCGACACAGACGCGACATCGTAGGGAGATCCCCATTATATAAAAGCATTTTGAGACTCTCTTTCGTCTCATGGCGGACCGCATAAGTGTGTGGAAATAAGTGAGGGTGTTGAGAGCTTTGCTTTCTCTGAAGTGAGGACGATACGCTTCATGTATCGTGGTGACAGATAGCAGAGCAGTAGTTGATTATTCCTGTGGGAATTTTTGCTGGCAAAGAAATTGTGCGCGTCACTCCAACCCATAGCGAGTATGCAATAGCCATTATTTCGACTAGGAAAAGATTAACATTCGACAGAATGCAGGAAAGTTGCGACTGAGTGAATTCAGTCAAGGCCAGAATAGGGAATTAGTGTTTCAGATCCAGCATAGAGACAGCGTCATTGCAGATGCCGCTTGGTAAAGTACCATCGTGCATTAGGCCACAGTAAATGATGAGTCTAGATTTTGCTCACTCCAACTTGCGTATGCTTTGACCATTGAATATCAAAAGCTAGGATACTAACCTACCCTCACAATGAGTACATGAGAGTTTTTCATTGGTTCAAAAGTAAATTTATTCTCCACCAACTTAGTGCATTGACCAGCTATGACAACATAGATTTAAATGAGCTGATGGTGATTTTTAATAATTAGTCTTTCCTGTGATAATAAATTTTCATGCATAGAGATAACGATTTTAATAATCGTCATTTCAATGTGTCCAAGAATTAAATAATTTGTTATTCGGTGCCAAAAGTAATTGAACATGATTGTTGTTTATCACTTGACCCCTGAAAGCACGGTTGACATATTATATGTAGAATAAAAATGGAAATAACTGTTTTGTCTTCCTAGAATAGACCCCAAACTTTCGCTTTTACTAATTCATCCATTCTAATTACGTGACAGCAGTATTTCTAATGATTTTTGTTATAATCCGCACCTGATGTTAGCTGCCTTACAGGGCCAGGGTCATATTTATTTAGAATGTCCATTTGATACCCTGGGCTTGAGAAGACAGTTCAGATGTTTTGTCCATTTGTGCGCTAAGTGGTAAGCTAAGTTTGCACAAATTAGTACACTCACTGTGCAAATACAAACGTCGGACATACAACAAAACTTACATTTATACATCATGCTCTGTTAATTTGAATGGTAAATTAGCTGGAATGTTATTTATTGTGTTGCGAGAAGTTGGAGGTACTCTACACCCTACGATTCTTTCTCGTGTGTGTGGTCTTGCAAGGGCTGTAGGGAATATTCACTTCACTGCAAGCAAGAGTGGGAAAATGGGCGTAGGAGAACTATAACCCTCGTATGAGCACTGCTTTTGGCCAATAGCTGGTCAAAAGAACTTGCTTTTGTTTGATTCCTGGCCTGCATATAAATATCATACTCCTTTAGAGCAAACTATCCTTCCTGAAAAGTGTCTGACATTGCAATTCACACCACAAGGAACCACTGGACAAATTCTGCCTCTGGATGTTTGTTTTTTCCGTACCAGTAAAACGTATTAGCGCGCTGCAGCTACATCTTAAAGGATAGCCAGTTTCACGATAAACTCCATGACAGAGTGTTCCGCATTCGGTTACATGCCATCACGTTGCATCAGTTCTCATCACTCCGTTGTACCAGTATGATTCAACACACATTCCTTAAGAGTAGATACCTAACTGAACGTCCTGCACGGTTTGTAACTCCGAAGGAGATCGCCTTCAATCTTGAGGGTGCGAACCTTTGTCGTCACTTCGGCGCCACCTTTTTTCTTTCAGTGTTCATGGTGCAAGTTAATGGTTTCTTTTGAAAGTTTCTTGAATGTCCATTTTGTGACGTGTAATACATACATCCGTCAGAAGGTTGGTCTCTGCACCTTACGGACACTCAAGCATATGGTCAGTCTTTAGCAGTTAATATTTCTCCTAACTGTTAACACAACACTTTCAAATGAGCCTTACTAAGATTGAAATTGTGACCTCACACTCTGCAAGTCCCTTGTCAGGGCCGATTTGACTGGTCACGGACACGACTCGGCTATTAAGGCGAAGGAGGGGGGAATGAATCATCTCACCATTCTTTGTGTGGTGATGTTTGCTGCAGACGCTGGGTCGGTACGGTGCATCGCCTCATAGCGGTGGCCTCGTGGTGCCAGCACTCAAAACAACCCGCTGCCTTAAAGGCCTTGTGTTGCCGTAGCCCAAGCAGCGATTTTCACTGTCTCATGCGACGTATATAGGGCATGGATGCAAGAGCCGCCACGTCCTCTTGCTTTCGCGCTGGCCCACCAACCGTCCATACACTTCTCATCACTCTGATAGACTCAACGATTCCTTGAAATTTCCCTCCTATCGGCGTTGTCAACGGCGGTCTACATTTGCAGTGCCGTCCAATGATTGATGGCCGTTCCTGACCATACCTCCTAGTGCAGTCTGGAAATTTTCTGGTGTGTGACTCGAGAACTGCTGTCTTTCCGAAGTTTTCACTGTCAGGGCACTTCCCAACGTTGGACCCAATTGTTCCGATGTTATCATATCCTCCTTAGTTGCTGTGAAAGCAGCCACACAACATTTCTTAGTAACAGCTATGTCTGCGTGAGGCCTGGACAGTCTCATGTTTGTGCTTCATCTAAGGATGTGGTGCCGTTCGTGATTTAAAGCATCTCCTTATTGTCCGGAAACGTTTCTTAAGCCGGCTGACTTCTTCCGCAGTTCTTTACTTTCACATATAATCGCCGCATGAATTCTTGGCGTTTTTTGTGTACGCTACATCCCAGTTGTGGTCTTTAAGTTATCGCATTGTGTCAGGCTCTTCCCAAGGTGTCCATCCCTGAGCGAGGAGAGGGCATCCGCCAGGCTATCTCCTGCGTGTTTGCACCTAATACACACGTCAAAAAATTGGTTTATTTATTTTTTATTTATTTACACGTCAAGTTCCGTAGGACCAAATCTCCAAGATCGTGGAACATGTCAGTACATGAAATTACAGCATAAAAGTAATAACAGATAAAAATAAATATTCATGAAGCTGAGAAAAGTCAGTCCATAAGTTTAAGTAAACACTATCGGCAATACAATAAGAATCAGCTTAATTTTTCAAGGAACTTCTCGAAAGAATAGAAGGAGTGACCCATGAGGACACTCTTCAGTTTCGATTTGAAAGCGCGTGGATTACTGCTAAGATTCTTGAATTCGAGTGGAAGCTTATTGAAAATGGATGCAGCAGTATACTGCACACCTTTTTGCACAGAAGTTAAGGAAGTCCGATCCAAATGCAGGTTTGCTTTCTGCCGAGTATTAACCGAGTGAAAGGTGCTTATTCTTGAGAATAAACTAATATTGGTAGAGGCCAATGTCAAAATACCCAGACTCGTGAACAGAGGTCGACAAGAGGTTCGTGAACTCACACCACTTATTGCCCGAACGGCCCGTTTCTGAGCCGAAAATATCCTTGTTGAATGGGAAGAGTTACTCCAAAATATAATACCATACGACATAAGCGAATGAAAATAAACAAAGTAGACTAATTTTCCTGTCGAAGTATCACTCACTTCTGATACCGTTCGAATAGGAAAAATGGCAGTATTAAGTCTGTGAACAAGATCCTGAACATGGGCTTTCCAGTACAGTTTACTATCTATCTGAACACCTAGAAATTTGACCTGTTCAGTTTCACTAATAATATGCCCGTTATGTGGAATTAAAAAAAGAAACAGGTTTTGTTGAATTCTGTGTTAGAAACTGTAAAAACTGAGACTTACTGTGATTTAACGTTAGTTTTCTACAAGCCGTGAAGTGATGTCATGTGCTGCACTATTTGAAACCGAGCTACTCCCCACCCCCCTACAAGTATAACTGCTTCACTTCACCAGTTCGACATATATAAATACACACATCAAAAAAAGTTTTGCAACACCCCAGTTCCCAGAACTCCTGAAGATAGGCGTTTACTGTGATTGCATCACAGACCTTTGACTGTTCAGAGATGTCACTAAACCAGCCGGCCGGTGTGGCCGTGCGGTTAAAGGCGCTTCAGTCTGGAACCGCGTGACGGCTACGGTCGCAGGTTCGAATCCTGCCTCGGGCATGGATGTGTGTGATGTCCTTAGGTTAGTTAGGTTTGATTAGTTCTAAGTTCTAGGCGACTGATGACCTCAGCAGTTGAGTCGCATAGCGCTCAGAGCCATTTGAAACATTGAACCACTAAACCAGCCCAACGAAGTAAACAACCATGCACGAGCGGCGCCTATTAGACGGAGGGGGTCCGACAGCCGATCAGTTCCAGTCACTCCACCATCAAGGAGCTACACGACCCGTGTTGTCCTTAGTTCAACTATGCTAGACGGTCAATGCTGCGGTTGGATTGCGTCCGCATTGTTACTTTGTGCCAGGAAGGGTTCTCAACAAAGGAAGTGGCCAGGCGTCTCGGAATGAACCAAAGCGACGTTGTTCGGACATGGAGGAGATACAGAGAGACAGGAACTGTCGATGACATGCCTGGCTCAGGCCACCAAACGGCTATTAATGCAGTGGATGACCGCTACCTACGGATAATGGCTCGGAGAAACTCTAACAGCTACGCTACCATGTCGTTTTTCGTGCAGCGACACGACGTGTGACGACTCAAACTGTGCCCAATAAGCTGCATGATGGAGCAGCTTCGCTCCCGACGTCCATGGCGAGGTCCATCTTTGCAACCACTACACCATGCAGCACGGTACAGATGGGCCCAACAACGTGCCGAATGGACCGCCGAGGATTGGCATCACGTTCTCTTCACAGATGAGTGTTGCATATGCCTTCAACCAGACAATCGTCAGAGACGTGTTTGGAAGCAACCCAGTCAGGTTTAACGCCTTAGACACACTGTCCAGCGAGTGTAGCAAGTTGGAGGTTCTCTGCTCTTTTGGGGTGGCATTATGTGGGGCCGACGTACGCCGATGGCGGTCATGGAATGCGCCATAACGGCTGTGCGACACGTGAATGCCATCCTCCAACTGATAGTGCAACCATATGGGCAGCATATTGGCGAGGCATTCGTCTTCATGGACGACAATTCGCGCCCCCATAGTGCACATCTTGTGAATGACTTCCTTCAGGATAACGACATCGCTCTAGTAGAGTGGTCAGAATGTTCCCCAGACATGAACCTTATCGAACATGCGTGGGATGGATTGAAAAGGGCTGTTTATGGACGACGTGACCCACCATCCACTCTGAAGGATCTACACCGAATCGCTGTTGAGGAGAGGGGCAATCTGGACCGACAGTGCCTTGATGAACTTGTGGATAGTATGCCACTACGATTACAGGCATGCATCAATGCAAGAGGACGTTCTACTTGGTATTAGGGGTACCAGTGTGCACTGCAAACTACACCACCACCTCTGAACGTCTCGCTGTATGGTGGTACATCATGCAATGTGTGGTTTTCATGAGCAACAAAAAGGGTTGAAATCATGTTTATGTTGATCTCTATTCCAATTTTCTGTACAGGTTCAGGAACTCTCGGAACCGAGGTAACGCAAAACATTTTTGATTTGTGTATTTTGTCTGTAGAGCTAAAAGTTAGTTCACACACTTCAAGCATTGAAATCTGTGTTTTTCTTTGTACACTGCACGCACTTAATTCTGCCACAATTTATTTCAGGTATGTATTTTCCCAGACACAGTCAGAGTCACTTTCTCACTTACACTCCCGGAAATTGAAATAAGAACACCGTGAATTCATTGTCCCAGGAAGGGGAAACTTTATTGACACATTCCTGGGGTCAGATACATTACATGATCACACTGACAGAACCACAGGCACATAGACACAGGCAACAGAGCATGCACAATGTCGGCACTAGTACAGTGTATATCCACCTTTCGCAGCAATGCAGGCTGCTATTCTCCCATGGAGGCGATCGTAGAGATGCTGGATGTAGTCCTGTGGAACGGCTTGCCATGCCATTTCCACCTGGCGCCTCAGTTGGACCAGCGTTCGTGCTGGACGTGCAGACCGCGTGAGACGACGCTTCATCCAGTCCCAAACATGCTCAGTGGGGGACAGATCCGGAGATCTTGCTGGCCAGGGTAGTTGACTTACACCTTCTAGAGCACGTTGGGTGGCACGGGATACATGCGGACGTGCATTGTCCTGTTGGAACAGCAAGTTCCCTTGCCGGTCTAGGAATGGTAGAACGATGGGTTCGATGACGGTTTGGATGTACCGTGCACTATTCAGTGTCCCCTCGACGATCACCAGTGGTGTACCGCCAGTGTAGGAGATCGCTCCCCACACCATGATGCCGGGTGTTGGCCCTGTGTGCCTCGGTCGTATGCAGTCCTGATTGTGGCGCTCACCTGCACGGCGCCAAACACGCATACGACCATCATTGGCACCAAGGCAGAAGCGACTCTCATCGCTGAAGACGACACGTCTCCATTCGTCCCTCCATTCACGCCTGTCGCGACACCACTGGAGGCGGGCTGCACGATGTTGGGGCGTGAGCGGAAGACGGCCTAACGGTGTGCGGGACCGTAGCCCAGCTTCATGGAGACGGTTGCGAATGGTCCTCGCCGATACCCCAGGAGCAACAGTGTCCCTAATTTGCTGGGAAGTGGCGGTGCGGTCCCCTACGGCACTGCGTAGGATCCTACGGTCTTGGCGTGCATCCCTGCGTCGCTGCGGTCCGGTCCCAGGTCGACGGGCACGTATGGTGGTCTGACACACCGGTGTCAATGTGTTCTTTTTTCCATTTCCAGGAGTGTATTTTCCTTTAATGTTGTTATTGCACCCTAAATATCATTTTTGTGAGACGACAGTGAGCTGTGCGTGGCTTATGTTCGCACCATCATGTATTTTACATGCTGTTTTTAAAGTACTTCCACCTCATTACGTTCATTTAAATTACTGGTGTCACTGAGTGCTGCTTTACCTGACCATGAGCGGCGCTAGCAGCGCATATCAATATATCCCCTCTCGTAGTATCTCTGCTCGACTGCTATTACTTCCCAGTCATTGTCTGTCGTAAGCCAGTTCGCGTCGCGAGTTCGGGCTGCCAGTCAGTTGGAACGCGTCTGGAGCGGAGTCCGCACCTGCCAGTCGGGGAGTTGCAATGCGGCAGAGTAGTCGGTCGGTCGGTGCGGACCAGGGAGGCTACCTCCGTGCGGTGCACTCGGCTGGGTCCGCTGGCGGCCCCTGCGTAGTGTCGGAGCGTGTGTGGAGCTGTCCGATTGCTCCGAGCTTCGTGGCTCAGCGACCCAGGACGTCAGAGTTGAGTGGTGTGTTAAGGGGCTCCGGAACGCCCTATACTTGCAATGTTAAAATAACGCTTATAAATTACATCTTTCCTCACAAAGTATTTGAGGTAGGAAGTTGAACTTTTTACAGATTATTTATTGGAATATGGGCTACAATTTAACACAGGGATTTTACAAGATTTTAGTTCAGTTATTAAAGATGATTTTTTTCAATTGTAATGAAAATTCACAACATTTTTTTGCAATTTTTTATTTATATATTCAAAAATATACAGTTTTTTTGGAAAAAGACTGTGTTAAATTATGCAGAAGGTACTGTGTAACATTTACTGAAAGTTTGAAACAAATATGTTTGGAAGATCCTTAGAAAACATCTAATTAGTATGAGAAAATAAAAGTTTTGGGAATCGAGCGACAAAGATTGGATTAACTTTTTAGTGCATTCCAGGTCCATAGGATGGATTATCTTCATCCTCTGCAAACTCCTCCTCCAGCTTCCTCTTGTTCCTCCTCCTGTTTACTCTTGCTTGTATTTCTAGACTCTTTACAGCCCTGTCTCGTTCCTTGTCTAAAGCAAGCATCGCTCGTACCATGTTAGAACCTATCTTCATTCCCATATTTCTAAATACCTTGCACCTTACAATGTTGCCATCATTGAAAGCCGCAACAGCATCATACACACCAAAGTGAAGTGTTTCTATTCCAACAAATACAGTCTTGGGGATTCTCGACCATATAGCACTATTTACACTTTCATTGGGGTTTTGAGTTTTTCCGTGAATACACTTTTTCAACAGTTCAGGTGCTGCTAAGTCTCTGAAAATAGGTTTTATCACCTCCATTATTGCATGAGGCAGACTATGCTTATGAGTGTACATTTCACCAGTTAGCAATCCTTTGTTATATTTACACCAACTGTCTTCTTCTTTGGGACACAAGCTATGTTGGGGATTTTCATCGTCTTTATTGTTTACAGTAATAACACATACCTTTGACTTTCCAACATTTCCCCTTTTCTTAAAAGCCTTCAGAGGATTTCTAATAACTTTACTTTTACTCATTATTATACTTCAACAAAACAGAGACTCAAGAAACAGAATTAATTACGAATATTTTCGAGATAACGACAGTGTAAATAAACATGAAACAATCGACAATCACACCAGCGATATATATTGAACCATCACAGGTTATCCACAACACATACTTTATCTCACATCACTAAAATGTACCTGATGAACACGGACGTTAATAATAACACCATTTGACAGCAGTTTAACAGCGCCACAGTGGGTCACGCCCATGTAGAACACATTTCAAAAAAAAATTTAAAATAGTTGTAGTCTTCGGAATTGAATAAATTATATATCTATTAAAAGGTAATAGTCTGCAGATTCAGAAAACGCAAAAAAGTAAAAATTGAACTTTTCATGATTTTGAGCCTTTCCGAAGCCCCTTAAGTACTCAAGCCACGTCCGTTCATGTTGTGTCGCTCGTTCTTGTGGTTCGCTGTTGGGGAGCTTTTCCTTTGAGCAACACTGAGTGTTGGTAGTGGTGAAATCAAGCCGCCATGCGGTGTAATTAACTACATTGGTTCACTACAATTCAATTTCTGCCTTCTGGCCGTTACTGTTCTGGTTACCTGCCCTGGCCACTAACGTAATTTCAGGCAGCGTCCTTTCCTCACGTGTTGTTGCTGTCTAGCATGGTGTATAGTTTTGACAGCTTAATACATATTTCATTGTGAATAATCACGTCCGTTACTGTTTGGTCTTTGAGTTTTATGTACCGATTGGTGGCCAGCAAATCGTTTGGTCGGTTGGTCCATGACTGTCTCTTGGTTGGGCTACCGACACATCAAGTGTAGTTGGACCCACCACCTGTCTCACCTAAGTGAACGTTAATGTTTCGAGAGCAGGCACCCCGCACCCCCCTGGAGGTGTCTCAGTGCCGTTGTCTATACTGTCCTTTTCCTGGGTGTTTATTAGTCTAGAACGAAACTCGTCTAACTTGAAGGGGGAAACCAGATGGTGCTATGTCTGGCCCGCTAGATGGCACTGCCATAGGTCAAACGGATATCAGCTGCGTTTTTTAAAATAGGAACTCTCATTTTTATTACATGTTCGTGTAGTACGTAATAAAATATGAATGTTTTAATTGGACCACTTTTTTCGCTTTGTGATAGATGGCGCTGTAATAGTCACAAACATATGGCTCACAATTTTAGACGAACAGTTGGTAACAGATAGGTTTTCTAAATTAAACTACAGAACGTAGGTACGTTTGAACATTCTATTTCGGTTGTTCCAATGTGATACATGTACCTTTGCGAACTTATCATTTCTGAGAACGCATGCTGTTACAGCGTGATTACCTGTAAATACTGTGGTGTCTAGCGGTGACACCACATTCCTCCCCCGCAAATCGGCGAACGGTCGTGAGATAAGGCTTCCGCCCGCCGTGGGGAGGACCCCATGTTGACGTATGCGATGAGGTGGGGAGCCTAACAACAGGCGAGGCTGCGCCACCCGCACCCGGCCATTCGGTCCGAGGGGAGCTAGGAAACGCCTGCAAACCTAGTCCAGGGTGCACGTCAACATGAGGTGTATGCGCACGTAATGAGACAAGAGGGGCCGAAGGGTCGACCTCCATGTGGTCGGAGCACCCGACGGGCGAAGACGACATCTGGTCCGGAGCGGGCAAGAGGTCCATGGTGGAGGACGGCTGGTCACGGGAAGCGAGCGGCGGCGCGTGACCCTGGACGGCGCTTGGCGGCTGCAGCGAAGCGTCCACTGCGGGCGGCGCCGGCGGCGGCTGCGGCGGCTGCTGCGGCGGCGGCGCCATGGGGCAAAATGGAAGGCAGCGTCGGTAACACCTGGGGATGAGGCGAGCCAGTAGATGGGTCCCCAGGGCGCTGACCTGACGGCACCGTCGCTGAAAGCAGACGGGGAGCGGCAGAACCCAGGCGACGACAGAGGCGCAGCTGATTGAGATGCCGACGCACCTCACCAGAGGCCCCCAAAACCAAATACATCGCGCGGCCGAGGCAGCGAAGAATGCGCCCTGCGAGCCAACGCCGTGAACCGCGATAGTTGCGATAATAGACAACGTCGCCAGGAGCAAAAACCGGAGTCTGCCGCTGCACAGGAACCTGATGCGGCGGATGCAGCAAAGACATCAAGGTGCGATGAGGACGACCATGAAGCAACTCAGCCGGCGAGCGACCATCGCGAGGCTGAGAGCGATACGAAGACAAAAAGAGTAACAAAGCGTCCTCCCGAGAATGCGATTCTTTCAATTTCAACATCTGTGACTTGAAAGTCCGGACCAATCGTTCCGCGGCACCGTTGGACTGAGGCGAAAACGGCGCGGCTGTCAGATGTTGAATACCATTGGCCTGGCAGAATGACTGAAATTCTGCGGACATGAATTGTGGGCCATTGTCGGAAACAATAGTCTGCGGAAGACCTTCAATGCAAAAGATAGCAGACAAGGCTTGGATTGTGGCAGAAGACGTCGTGGAAGACATCCGGACAACAAAAGGAAAATTACTGAAAGCATCGACCACAACCAACCATCGAGCATTCCAGAATGGACCAGCAAAATCGATGTGCAAACGTTGCCAAGGGGAAGTGGCTTTCGGCCATGCAAAGAATTTCCGCGGCGGTGCGGATTGCTGTTCGGCACACGCCACGCAAGAGGAGCACATAGTCGTAATCGCAGCATCGATTCCGAACCAAGTACAGTGCTGACGAGCAAGTTGTTTCGTACGCACTATACCCCAATGTCCTTGGTGAAGAAGCTTTAAGACAGAGGACTGTAACGATCGTGGGACCACGACTCGGGATTGATCATTATCAGAACGCAACAACAAAACACCACGTCGTACAAAAAGTCTCTCCTTGTGAGCAAAAAAACGGCGAACCAAAGGATCTGCGATCCGTGACTTTGACAAGGGCCATTGCGTAGCAACAAAACGCAAAACAGTAGCAAGGACAGGGTCAGCAGCTGTGGCTGTAGCTACACGACGAAAATCAATCGGAAACGATTCGACCACGTCATCGGCTTCCGAATCAATGAACATGCAAGCAAGTTCGGAAGAATCGAATGCTTTATCCTCAGCAACAGGCAAACGGGACAACGCATCAGCGTTTCCGTGCTTAGCAGTGGACCGATACAAGATATCGTAGCGGTACTGCGAGAGAAAAAGTGACCAGCGAATGAATTTCTGCGCTGTACGGGGAGGTACAGGCTTGCTCGGATGAAAAAGCGATGTCAACGGTTTGTGGTCTGTGATGATGGTAAAGTGACGACCATACAAGAAGTCATGGAACTTGGTAACACCAAACACGAGAGCTAAAGCTTCTTTCTCGATCTGTGAATAATTTCTTTGCGCAGATGAGAGCAATTTTGACGCAAAGGCAATAGGGCGATCATGCGAGCCATCTTTGTGCGCAAGCACAGCACCGATCCCGAAATCCGATGCATCTACCATCAACAAAAGGGGTTTCTGGGGATCGAATGGCGTAAGGCAAGTATTTGAAAGTAACGCCGATTTCAACTGGCGAAAGGCGCGTTCGCATGCCGTCGTCCAGACGAACGGAACACCTTTACGGCGTAAGCGATGAAGCGGAGCTGAAATGGAAGAAGCATTGCGCACAAACTTTGAATAATAAGTAATTTTACCCAGCACACTCTGTAGCTTGCGACCGAACCGCCGAATCCTTCCATCAGTAAATGGGGTATGTTCTCAACTGACTCGGTTGTTTTAACCCCCTCCACTGACGGAATGACCCGCTTCCTAATTCCGTATGTATAAAGCCAATACGGACTTGTAGCTGTCACGCCTTTGCGCTTACTGCTACGTATTTTAACCGTGAATAGCTCAGTCCTAATGGTAAGAGGTAGTAGTGAATTCGCGTTGTTAATCTTTGCATACAGCACAGCTGCCACAAGCTCAGCTCACTTGTACTCCACTCCTACCCTCGCCATTGCACCACATTAACTAGGTGCTACGTGGACCTTGCTAAATTTACTTGCGTATACAATTTTGACTGTTACTCGCCAGTATTTGCCTAATGATTAGTACACTCCTAACCGGACTATTTCCCAAAGAGCTGTGATGATTGAACGGGTTCGATCCACGGCCTACAGTGCCCTACAGTTCACACGGTAACACTGCCTACCTGACCCACTTAACTTGGTAGTGAGCTTTTGTATCCAATCATCACTGCTAGCAGCAGTGGATAATCCTATCAGCACGACGAGAGCAGCAGACTTACCGTCGAATCCTCCTGAAAATACTTATAACTACGGTCGCCAGCTCTGAAGGAGCAAAAGAATAAATCAAATTTTGGCTCGTTTCAAAGTGAAACGGCTTGAGTTAAATTTAAACTTAATTCTGAATATTACTATTTCTGATCATTCTAGGTGAATCTACAAAGCAAATACTCTCTCAATTTCTGTGAGTTGGCTTGGTAATTACTACCAAGACAATTTATGCAACTTAGGTTAACAAATGCTATCCTTCAACTTATTTAATGATTTTGGATATTACTCTTTGGACAACTGATATTGAATTAGTTAAGTGACTTTACTTGAAAGGTTACACAGAAAAATTTAAGTAACTATAAATAGGCGACTCATTCTGGTGTGACCATTGCTCTTTTCAACATTCTATACGCTAAAGTATTCTACAACCAAAAGAATTGTAAATGAAAGAGGCGATGGTGGCCTCAGTCTGATTTCACTATACTATGTTTTAGGTTACTACACTTTACAATGAACAACATGCGTCGTAATTTTACTCATTGCTATATTCAGTTCTCTGCACTTGTATAAAAGAAAACTGGTATTCTCCTTTTACATGTATACAAAGTTCGACTTAACAATTGCAAGCAGTCTTGCCTTGGGTAGATGTGTCGGTGTTGGTGGTGAGACGCATGTGGCTAACGCAGCTCTTCACGCCTCATGCCCTTAATGGCGGCTGGAACTACGAGCTGTAGCACTCGTATAAGCTACTGCACGTACGCCATAAAATCTGGGCGCAGTAACTCTTACAATCAGCCCCAGTGGCATAGAGGCGGCTTCAACAACCATTCGTCGCGTTGTACTCCACAAACGGCGACGATATTCGCCTCTTCGCTGTTGCACAATCGCTTTTGCGTGAGCACAGTTACGCACGTCCGATCACGTCAACACTCCACAGGCCAATTCTTGTTCAGTCCCTGTGTCTCCAGCTACGCTCGTATCACCAAGAGTGGGGGCGTTCCCCTACCACCTTTTCACCGAAATCATTTATTATTTAAGAAAATTTATATTTATTACCCTGGAGTTCATACCAGTCATAATAATTTACTACTAGCGCTTTATAACATTAAATCATACAGTAATAACTTATAATTACCAAGAAAAAGAATACATTTGACTCCGAGAGCTTAGTGCATTGTCTGACAGGTAGCGCTAATTCCCAGTTTCGCCAATAGATGGCATCAGGGTGCACTCCCTGGCAGTCTCACACCAGCGCGCCCGTTCCCGACGCGCGGGCTCCAAAATACTGTCAGCCCACCATCATTTCAGTTCCGTTACAAGCTGTTTTAAGTTCTGCGGAGCAGGTAAGTCCTGTATGGCACGGAGGTGCTCTGGACTCGGATGTATACCTTGGGCATTGATGACATGCCCCAGGTAGGGTAAGTCCCGAGCAAAAAAAACACATTTGTCCTTCCTCAAGCGAAGACCATTCTGACGCAATACCTGAAATAATGTTCGGAGATTTTGCAAATGTTCTGCTTCTGTCTTTCCTGAGATCACAATATCGTCCAGATAGTTCGCAGCAGTAGGGACCGACGCACACACAGTTTGTAAATATTGCTGAAACAATGCAGGGGCGGATGCACACCCGAACGGCAGTCTTTTGAAGCGATACAAGCCAAGATGCGTGTTAACCACTAATACGCGCTGGGAGTCTTCGTCCACAGGTAGTTGCAAGTACGCATCTGCGAGGTCCAATTTTGAAAAATATTGTCCCGGGCACAGTTTGTCAAAAAGATCCTCCGGGCGGGGCAAAGGAAAAGTAGCAGTCACTAGTTGTGGATTCACAGTTGCCTTGAAGTCCACACAAAGTCTCAATTTTCCGGACGGTTTTGGCAAAATTACTAAGGGTGAGGCCCAGAGAGAAGCCTGCACACGTTCAATTACACCTTGATATTCTAAATCGTGCAATGTTCTTGCGACCTCATCACGCAATGCGTGGGGAACATTGCGCGCTCTGAAAAATTTCGGTTGCGCGTTGTCTTTCGGTTCCAAATGTGCAGCATAGTTCTTAGCGCAACCAAGGCCCGGTGCAAAAATGTCTGCAAATTCTTCACAAAGACTAGAAACACTGGCGGAAGGCACAGTCTGATTCACTGATAGGACCTGATTTACTATAGACAAATTAAACAATTGAAACAAATCTAAACCAAACAAGTTCACTGCAGAAGTAGAACGAAGAACGTAAAATGATACAAGTTTTGTTTGTCCCTTGTATGTTGCAAGAAGGCTGCACTGTCCTAACACAGGGATCTGCTGTCCTGAGTAACTAGTTAACTTAACATTTGCGGCACGCAACGGCGGGGCGCCCAGTTGTTTGTACGTGTCGTGATTGAGCAATGAAACTGCAGCTCCGGTATCGAGCTGGAATGGTATCACTTTGCCTTCAAAGTCTAAGTACACAAAAAGTTTATTGTCCTGCTGACGACAAGAGCGACTGTCACGTGCAATTGGAACTGATACAGGTACAGAAGCACTTGCGACTTTACGGGATTTCCGGCGACGTCGACGCACACTTTTGGTGGGACGAACACAGTCACTGTTAGCTAAAGTGTCACTGGACGGGTGGGAATGAACTACATGAATGTCCATGGGCGAAGGTCCACGAGCCCGATTGTCCTGGGTTCGATTCCGGCGCGAAGCAAAAGGCCTGGAATTTGTGTGATTGTCTGATCTAAGCTTTTTCTGGCAAACACTTTGAACATGTCCCTTCTTTTGACAGTAAAAGCAAATAGCTTGGCGTGACGGGCAATTTTCACGCGAATGTCTAGTTGCACACCGCGGGCATGATTTCACTGCAGTTGCTTGCTTACGCGGCGCACGTGTTTGCAAGGCAGGCTGCCGCTGTGCCGACAGGCGCGAGGGCCGCTTAGCGTCCCGTGCAGCGGGCCCGGCGGGCCGGTTAATGTGACACACTGCTGGCGAAGTTTCAAATGATGCCTGAGCAAAGTCAAGTGTGTCTTGCCTATCCAATATGTCTATCACTTGTTGAAGGGAGGGATTTACGAGTTTCAAAATCTGTTCCCGTATGCGAACATCAGAAACGTTCTGTGCTATTGCATCACACACCATAGTATCTGAATAAGGGAGGCCACAGTCACATTCAAAGGCACACTCCCTAGTAAGTCCTTGCAAAGTTGCTACCCACTCCCTATTAGTCTGACCGGCCGTACGTTTGGTACGAAAGAACGTATACCGTTTTGCAACTACATTAACTGTTTCTTTGAAATAGGCATCTAAAGCAGACAAAATGTCTTCGTAGGACAGAGTTGCTACGTCGCGTCGGGGAAACAATTTCACTATCACACGGTAGGTAGACACACCGACACAAGAAAGCAAAAACGGCTGCCGCTCATTACCTTGAATTCTGTATGCTGCTAGATGGAAGGCAAATTGTCGGGACCATTCAGTCCAGGTCTCTTCGGCCGCCACATATGGCCGAAAGGGAGGTGCAACAGCGTTTTGTGGCAGCGGTAGCGAAGAAGCGGCGGCTGCCGCATCGTTTTGTAGCGCACGTTGACCCTGGACGAGCTGTCCAAGGGCTTCCAATAACGCCTGCGTCTGCTGATTCTGCAAGCGAAAAAATTCGGACAGTACATCTGGAGATTGTGGCGAAGCCATGACACAAGCAAATCAGAGCAAAGTACAATCAATTTTTGCACGCGTGGGTTCGAATCCCATCCTCGTCGCCAATTAATGTTGTGTCTGTCCAATACAGCATAGACACAATGAGGTAGCTAGGTGCACGCTAAACTAACGCAGACGGGCTTGAAGTTCTGGAACATGAGACTTATTAATGAATAAGAAGAAAAGTACGTAGATGTTACTTAACTTTTATTCTCTTGTTGGAATACATCTCTCTTGAATATTAGTACGCTATAAGCACTGATACAAATGGCGCCTTGCTAGGTGGTAACTTAAATCGGCCGCGGTCCTGTAGTACATGTCGGACCCGCGTGTCGCCACTGTGTAATCGCAAACCTAGCGCCACCACATGGCAGGTCACAAGACACGGACGAGACCTCGCCCCAGTTGTACGGACGACATAGCTTGCGACTAGACCTACCAAGTCTTCCTCTCATTTGCCGAGAGACAGATAGAATAGCCTTCAGCTTAGTCCATAGCTACGACCTAGCAAGGCGCCATTTGTATCAGTGCTTATAGCGTACTAATATTCAAGAGAGATGTATTCCAACAAGAGAATAAAAGTTAAGTAACATCTACGTACTTTTCTTCTTATTCATTAATAAGTCTCATGTTCCAGAACTTCAAGCCCGTCTGCGTTAGTTTAGCGTGCACCTAGCTACCTCATTGTGTCTATGCTGTATTGGACAGACACAACAAATACCACATTAATGCAATAAATGCTCAAAATATGTAGCCAATTATGGACGTGTAGGGTGTCGCAAGACCGTCGAAATGCACAATGGACATGAATGGATGCAGGTGATTCTTACGTACATGTAACCTGTCGGAGTCGTATCTAGACGCATCAGGGGCCCCATATCACTTCAATTGCACACACACCCACACCATTACGGAGCCTCCACCAGATTTAACAGTCCCCTGATGACATGTAGGGTCCATGGATTCATGAGGTTCTCGCCATACCCCTACACGTCCAACCGCTCGATTCAATTTGAAACGAGACTCGTCCGACCAGGCGACATATTTCTAGTCATCAACAGTCCAATTTCGGTGTCGATGGCGTAAAGCTTTGTGTCGTGCAGTCATCAAGGGTACACGAGCGGTCCTTCGCCTCCGAAAGCCGATGTCGATGACGTTTCGTTGAATGGTTCAACTCACTGACACTTGTTGATGGCCCAGTATTGAAATCTGCAGCAATTTGCGGAAGGGTTGCACTTCCCTCACGTTGAACGATTCTCTTCAGTCGTCGTTGGTCCTATTCAATGCAGAATCTTTTTCCGGCCGCAGCTACGTTGGATATTTGATGTCTTACCGGATTCCTGATATTCACGACACACTCGTGAAATGTTAGTACGGGGAAGTCTCCACTTCATCGCTACCTCGGAGATGCTGTGTCCCATCGCTCATGCGCCGACTATAACACCGCATTCACTTAAATCTCCATAACCTGCCATTGTAGCAGCAGTAACCAGTCCAACAACTGCGCCAGACACTTGTGTTATATAGGCATTGCCGACCACAGAGCCGTATTCTGCATGTTTACACATCTCTGTATTTGAATACGCATGCCTATATCTTTTCCTTTGGCGCTTCAGTATATGTCATACTGTTGCATAAGTGACGTCTGCTGCACATTTGCTTTGAAACGACATTACAAAACCATGCAGGAAGAATTTAAAGATTTAGTTGACGAAGAAAGAGTTAAAAATTAAAAAGATCTACATATGTAGTTCATTGTTCTGTATATCAAGATGCATTTTGTGCTAAACTTGAGGGGCATGAAGCACGTGAAAGAACTAGTAGTACGAAAAACAAAAATTCTGAAGTCGCACGTGGTATTCCACTGTCAGTTGCACCAGTTTTCGATGGAACTGCACGAGCTATATGGAAACGTTATATATTACTGAAAAGTATGTTAGTTAATTCAGGTGGCATGTCTGTAACGATTTTTCGATTCAGAACTCGCTGTTGTTCAATTTATGAACTAAAAAGGACTGCAGAAACGAAAATTAGAACATCCGAAATGTATTGTAGTCTTCGTATTTTAAGAGGGTTTGACTGCATATTGTCCACAGTAAGACATTGATAGGTAATAATCAACTTCTTTCTGATTAGATGGGGTGAAATCAAAAATAAAATCGCGTTGTATAAGGGACACATTGTGACAAATACAGTCCATTTCCCTAAGCTCACTCGTGTTAGAGAAAACGTGAGGTCCGAAGAGTTCATTGTGGCGTTGAAAGAATTACAAGGGTAATTTCCTAATTGTTTTGAGGACATTGCCAATCAGTCTTACATCTGAATTCGGCAGTGAGCTAAGTTTGCCTGTTACGTCAGTCGCGGCCCCTTCAAGGTTAATAGAAGTGAGAGGGAATGTGTTTTGTCTCCCAATGCTGATTAACTCACAAACGCGCGCAACTAGCACCGATCAGGTGCTATGGCATAAATGTCAAACGAAAGTAACACGAATTCATTATAGAGACAATCGTCTTCAAATGTGATACATGTTTGTAGCAAGTAATATGCAGTCAAATTAAGGCTGTTGTAACACAATGAATAAAAGAAAAATGATAGTGAAAACATTTAGTAAACATTTGCGAATGTGTCTTACATTGCACTTACTGTTATTAATTAATATAACATATTAATTCATGTAGGTTACCAATTAATAGTAAGGTCAGTACGGGAAGTACAGTGACCAGGACGGGAAAAATGACTGAGATGTGCTTCTGTCCGTCTCGTTTAAACACGCGCCCTAGTTACGCCTTGGCTTCCCGCCGGCGCTTTTCCGCGCGGCGGCGCCGTCTGTTCTCCTCGTCTCATGCCCCGCCCTCTAGGTCGGTGGGAGTGGAGTGACTGAGTCATGAAGCGTGGCAGTACGCCATCGACTCCGGAAATGCTTGTTTGTCTTACTTGCGGTGGTTTGTGTGGTGTCGGCCGGCTCATTCCACCGTGAGGTTCTACGGCATAGCGTGTCTGACTTGGAGAAGCCGTTAGCTCCGATTATGCTTGTTCTTGTCGGAAGAGAATTGAAATAAGGAGCTGTGATGTTGCTGTTGCGGAGAATAGTGGGAGTCGCCGAGGACGGGTGCTCCGGGAATTTGTTGAGCACTGAGGGCGGCAGGTTTTCCTCCGGGACTGAAGTTGAGTATATTTCGCTATTGCCGTTGTGCTTTTGACTGGCTATTGCCTTGTATTAGGGTGGTGTTTGCGACTTCCTTTATGTTGCTGCCGCCGACATTGTGTGTTTTCCGTCCACCGGTTTAGCTCGCCGGTTCTGTACCTATGAAGGAAAAGGTTGAATGTTAGTTGTGCACTGCGTTTGCGGAGTTTGACTTCGAGTGTGTAGGTTGTTCTTGCACTGCTGGGCTGGTTCGTAGGCGTCGACGTGAGCGTGAATTACTTGGTTAAAATTTGCAGTAGGCACACCGGGCACGGTCGGTGCTGTACAACGAGGATAGTAGAACATGTTGAATCAAAGGCTGTGAATGTGAACTGTTGCTCTGTCATGTCACACTAGAAGACTGTCTATTTAGGTACTGATGTACGAGGTGCATTCAAGTTCTAAGGCCTCCGATTTTTTTCCTCCGGACTGGAAAGAGATAGAAACATGCGCATTGTTTTAAAATGAAGCCGCATTCATTGTCAATACGTCCCAGAGATGGCAGCACCGTACGGCAGACGGAATTTTACCGCCAGCGGCGAGAATGAGAACTGTTTTAAATACTTAAAATGGCGATGTTTTCCTTACTTGAACAGCGTGCAATCATTCGTTTTCTGAATTTGCGTTGTGTGAAACCAATTGAAATTCATCGACAGTCGAAGGAGACATGTGGTGATGGAGTTATGGATGTGTCGAAAGTGCGTTCGTGGGTGCGACAGTTTAATGAAGGCAGAACATCGTGTGACAACAAACCGAAACAACCTCGGGCTCGCACAAGCCGGTCTGACTACATGATCGAGAAAGTGAACAGAATTGTTTCGGGGGATCGCCGTATGACTGTTGAACAGATCGCCTCCAGAGTTGGCATTTCTGTGGTTTATGTCCACACAATCCTGTATGACGACCTGAAAATGCGAAAAGTGTCGTCCAGGTGGGCGCCACGAATGCAGACGGACGACCACATGGCTGCCCGTGTGGCATGTTGCCAAGCAATGTTGACGCGCAACGACAGCATGAATGGGACATTCTTTTCGTCGGTTGTGACAATGGATGAGACGTGGATGCCATTTTTCAATCCAGAAACAAAGCGCCAGTCAGCTCAATGGAAGCACACAGATTCACCGCCACCAAAAAAATTTCGGGTAACCGCCAGTGCTGAAAAAATGATGGTGTCCATGTTCTGGTACAGCGAGGGCGTAATCCTTACACATTGCGTTCCAAAGGGCACTACGGTAACAGGTGCATCCTACGAAAATGTTTTGAAGAACAAATTCCTTCCTGAACTGCAGCAAAAACGTCCGGGAAGGGATGCGCGTGTACTGTTTCACCAAGTCAACGCACCCACACATCGAGCTAACGTTACGCAACAGTTTCTTCGTGATAACAACTTTGAAGTGATTCTTCATGCTCCCTACTCACCTGACTTGGCTCCTAGTGACTTTTGGATTTTTCCAACAATGAAAGACACTCTCCGTGGCCGCACATTCACTAGCCGTGCTGCTATTGCCTCAGCGATTTTCCAGTGGTCAAAACAGACTCCTAAAGAAGCCTTCGCCGCTGCCATGGAATCATAGCGTCAGCGTTGTGAAAAATGTGTAGGTCTGCAGGGCGATTACGTCGAGAAGTAACGCCAGTTTCATCGATTTCGGGTGAGTAGTTAATTAGAAAAAAAATCGGAGGCCTTAGAACTTGAATGCACCTCGTATTGGTGGCTATCTATTGATTCTTGTGACCAATTTGGTAGTCAGTTCCCAGCTTACGTGTTCTATGTATGTGAGAGAAAGAAAAGAAATTTGTGAAATACGTGGCTGTGCACACCTTAAAGGTTGTTGGTGCATGTGTTTATCTTAAAGATTGTTTTAATACCGTAAGTTATTAACAGCCCCCTTTTAGACTGAAAATTTTACAGGGTTAGAGAATTTTATTTTTATGTTTGCCTATATGAACAGTGTCGTTTGAGCTGGTGGCTTTTACGCCAGTTTGTGAAATGTGGCAGCAGAAGTAAGGTGTTGTGTTACTTCTACCATCACTTGGCCCTGTTTCCTCGACCGATCCTAGTGGCTCCTTACTTTCTTGATTGTTAGAATTCTTGCGCGTTAGCCACTATTTTCGGTTTCAAAGTCCACTGCAATTTTTTTTGCCCTGAACAGTGCTACTGTCCGCCGAGAAGCGGTCACACTAGTTCTAACATACGTTGCCATTTGTCAGTGAGACTGACAGAGTAAGATGGTTCCATTATTTTACTACAAACTGTTTTGTTTTCGTGTCGTCTGATGTAAGTTAACTTATTTATATTATCCTCGTTACGTCTCTTGTATGGAGAGTAATAATTTTTTTACAGTATCGGCTAAACAACGTCTTTTAGTCTACAAATATAGTTCCTTGTTTTTTAGTTCAGTTCTAATGTTTCATCTGTGGTTCACTAACGACGACATGGCTTCCGATCCGGAAAAGTAGCGACACTAGTCATCGGGTAAAGTGAGGAAGCTGTTCATTCCAATAAGAGTTACTTCCGAAAACACGATGCTAAAACAGATGGAAGTGACTTCTAAATCCTTTCACATATAGAACTGTCATCTGCTAATCCATCCCTTTACGACAAGTTTCTATTTAAAATTGCGTCTGTTACATTTGGCCCAATATAAAAATCAGATTGTAAACAGTGTGCTGCAGCTGCTTGGTATTATTTGAAATAGTAGGGCGTCAAGACGTCCAGCAAATGAGCCCGGGAATCAGCAAAACAAGCCTGGGATTGTGCTGCTATGATACTGGCCATAGTACAGGTACAAAAAGGTGATCACTACGTAAGCCTTCAAAAAATTTATGTTCTTCCAATATGTTACGGTCTTTCCACTTAAAAATTTTTGGTGTAATACTTTGTAATATGTAGACTTAAAATATGAAAGTAGTTTATGAACAAACTGAATTTCCATTTTTTTGCGCGTGGGGTGTACTTCAGAACACTCACCAGCCCCATCCCCCGAATCCTATGTGACCCTAGGTGTTATCCTGTAATGACGGTACTGGCTCTCAAGCGAAAAGGTTCGACGATCATTGTACACAGTCTGGTGCGAAGGACACACTGTTAACTTTTGTACGTGGCTTTGGAGTATAGAGGGTGCGAAATTTAATGCACAGAGCTGACACCTCAAGCGAGAAGAACGGTTTTAGGCCGCCTGGGTATTTGGTGTAATTGAATGAGCGGTAAGTTTACGTCATTCCATGGAGCTTGGACTGCATCACAGTCACTGTTGACCGGTGGTGTCCTAATCGCTCAGCAATACATGGTCAGACATTTCCAATTTCTGAGAAATCTGGACAGATCTAGGATAACAGTCGAAAAGCTACTGTACCAATGTAGGTCAGCACAGCAGAAAGGTTGTGATCTTGCGTTATCCTGTTTATAGACGTCCCAGAGATCTCACTGTGAGAATACAACCACCATCTTCAACGAGTCTCCACAGCCGGATAGTTCAATCGTGACACTATACGCAGAACCTGAAAATACGACGCGATGCCAATCCTAAGTTCAGTTCTGTCGCTGGGCGCACAAGCGTCGGAGCGCCTCTCTCTTCCGCTGCGTCAGAGGAAGGCGCAGTACGGGTCACCGAGGTGATACCAGTTCTCCTGACTTTTTTTGATCATAACAAGACTAGAAATCAAGAATTCGCAATTAGTAGCAGTATTAGTGGTAGGAGCAGCAGCCGTGGCAATAGTTTCGCCACCCGTAGATAATTTTTAAGAGTAAGTTGCACATGTTTCATGTTACATTTTGAGAACAAGAAAACAAAATTGATATACGCACACAGGGATGTACATACTTATAGTCTGACAAGGCAGGGGCGAGTAGTCGATAGTGCCCTTATAGTAGGAACCATTTGTCTGAAGTATGGGGTTTTTCCAAAGTGATCTTTACAACTTTGATCACGACGTTGTTTTTGTGGGCTTCGCTCCGAAAGCTTCGTTGTTCTCCTACCTACCCTATCCTGTGGAGACCTCTTCACCTCCGAATAACTTCTGACACATATATCCATTTGAAAGTGGTTACTTCATCTCTTGGTCTCCCTCTGCAATTTTCTCTCCCCCCACCCCTTACCGCCCCCCACACACAGCCCTCCAGTATTAAACTGAAGATTTGTGAGATAATTTGACTTCAGAAGGGTCGGTTGATAAGACAAATTAATGGCTGCAACGTATCCTAGCAACCGATCCCTTCTTTCAGTCAAGCTGTTCGACGAATTTCTTTCCTCCCCAGTTCTTCTCAGTACCTCTTCATTAGTTACACTGCCCACTTAATCTTCAGTATTCTTCTGTACCGCTATATTTCAAAAGCGCCTACTCTTTTCTTGTCTCAACTGTTTACCGTCCACGTTTCACCTCTGTACAAGACTAAACTCCACACAAATAATTTTGATCACGTTTAATTCAGAATCGGGGACAGGTCGAAAGGTCCGGTTAGCAGCATTAAAGTCTTAGTAGCCGTTTAACACAATTCATTGTGTGCGTCATCTGTAGCACGTAGGATATCTAATCGATAACCCATGTCCGGTCTAACATGTCCTCATTGACGTGTGCAATTGCTGCTTTGATGCGAGCTCGTAGTTCCTGCAGGTCCCGTACCGGGCTCTGATAGACGGCATTTACCACAAATCCTTAAAGAAAATAGCTAATGGGTTTATGTCTGATGAACTTGCGGCTCAAGAAATGGGTTCGTATCGTCCTGGTTAAGAACAAGGATTCTGATTTGTGGAATATGGAATGTACAGAAACTAGTAGGAAAAATTGAGAATATAATTAAAGAAATAGAAGTACTGAAAATAGATATTTTGGTAATGACAGGAACGAAAGAGAAAGAATCTGGACAAGAAATAACTGGTGACTATATTCTGTTTTGGAGTGGGAAAAACTGTAAGAGTAAAATGAGGAGTAACAGTTCTTACAAAGAGAAAATGGAAACGAGGAATAATTAATTGTAAGGACGAGAATGAAAAGATAAACAGTGTAATAATAAAAAATACTGAAAGTAATTGGGGTTGATGGCCCTAATGAAGATGCCCCTGATGAGAAGAAGAGAGACTTCTTCGATGACTTACAAGAAGTGGTTGACGAATGTCCAGATGGACGTGAATTGTTCCTAATAAGAGACTTCAATGAACGAACTGTAAAAGGACTAATTGAGAACATTGTAGGAATGTTTCACTAACAGTGAAACATACTAAAGAACAGTATACAAGGATGGCCCTGGTGGAGCGGTAGAGAAGCAGAGTACAGGTAGAAGATGGAATAAGGAAAGCAGCCAGACTATCCAGAACAGAGTGGGGAAGAAATAAGGAAATTAGGGAGATTATGGATATGTAACAACCAGTCGTGCGAAGAACTGAGAAGAGATTTCTTCAATGATGTGGCCATGTACGGCGAATGGAGCAAGGATGATGGCCAAAAGCAATCCTGGAATTGTTACCACCAGGAAGGAGGAAGCGTGCAAGGCCAAGATTAACACAGA
The DNA here is from genome assembly GCF_023898315.1 of Schistocerca nitens. Classification (NCBI taxonomy): domain Eukaryota; kingdom Metazoa; phylum Arthropoda; class Insecta; order Orthoptera; family Acrididae; genus Schistocerca; species Schistocerca nitens. The sequence continues at coordinate 154,932,732 of NC_064621.1, read as the reverse complement.
GAGCGGGAGTAATTGCAATGATGAAGAAAAGAGATCTGAAATAGAAAGACTGCCACTATCGTGAAATCTGGTGAAATGGAATACAGATAAACTGCTGAAGAGTGGATGAGCTCTTAGAAGTAAAGTAAGTACGTCGTCCAAAGTGTTCCTAACTATCGAGGTCCAGTGAGCAGGGCACGATCCTGCTGCAGCGGGATGTCAAGTTGCAGTTCTTCGACTTGTGGAAATGCAACGTGTCCAGATAAACAGTCGAGGTTATTGCCGCCTCTACAAATAAAAACGGACCCACCACACGGTCATAAGGCGGACCACGCCACACGTTTACATTTGGACTGTCGCGCACGATTTCCATGCTGAAGTGGGCGTTCTCATCGCCCCAGATCCTCACATTGTGACAGTTTACCTTCCCAGACACATGAAAGCAAGCTTTGTCCGTGAGTGTCACTTTCTTCAGATACTGTGAGTCACCGTCGATGCAACTCAGAACCTCAACTAGAAATGTTTTATGCTTTGGCTTGCCATCAGGTTGAAACTCATGTAGCAGCTGCACCTTGCAGACAAGAAGTTTCAGTCTCTTGAGCAGCACCCTGTGCACTGTGATTAGTGGTAACAGCGTCTGTCGAGACACCTAACGCATTGATTTGGATTGGCTCTGGATAACGGCCTGTTGCACCTGTTCCACATCTGCATCACTCGTTCTCGTCCTCTTCATGACTTGGTCGGATTTCTTGAACCTCTATCTGTTTGTCTGAGTTAATTGTAGTGTACTTTTGTAAAGTGTCCGGAAGTTCCGCTGGACCTGGGTATCAGATTCGGTCTCTATCAGTCATTCCACACACTTTGTCATCTGGTGGGGGTAGAAGTTGGGGAGGATAGGGGGCAAATTAGTCAACAACTAACTTGCATAAAAGAAAAAAACTTTCCGTGTGCGTGAACATTACGCCGCAAACCGTACTTTACTACCTACCCCTATTCTCAATATACGTGATCAAAAGCGTACAGGTCAATTTGTAAATTAAAGAAAACAATGGAAAACCTAACTCAGGATAGTCGGATGAAAACAAGAGCATCATTTCTCCGAATTCGAGACCACTCTGTTTACGATATCGTTGCCTCCTTCGGTTTATCCTTAGTGTACAATATTACACTCATAAAAAACTGAACTAAACTAAACATTCGAAAAGGCTTTGGAAGACCCATCGGTACCGACCGGCCGCCGCGTCATCCTCAGCCCAGGCGTCACTAGATACGGATATGGAGGGGCATGTGCTCAGCACACAGTTCTCCCAGCCTATGTCAGTTTACGAGACTGGGGCCGCTACTTCTCAGTCAGGTAGCTCCTCAATTGGGCTCACACGGGCTGAGTGCAGCCCGCTTGCCAACAGCGCTCGGTAGACTACATGGTCACCCATCCAACTTGACAGCGTTTAACTTCTGTAATCTGATGGGAACCAGTGTTACCACTGCGACAAGGCCGTTGGCATATTACACTGATGTTCAGAGAGAACAGAACACCTCGAACGACTAGCGATAGGACATTCATATTCACAGAACGTGAGTAGAGGGACAAGGTTCGTGCCAGGCCATGCTGCAATGTTGCCAAATTTATTCAAGATGGCGGCGATGACGTCATCCAACATGGCGGCCTGTAGACATGGCAACATCGCATGACGTCATCCAAGATGGCGGATTTTGGCGGGAGAATAGTCGAATTGTGCTACGTATACTAACCTAACCTCAAGGCAAAATGGCGCGAAAGTTGAATTTTGGCAAGAAAATAGTTCAGTTGTGCTACGTCCACTAACCTAAGCCTCCAGAAGAAAAAATGGCGGGAAGTTTGAATTCCAACAGGATAATGCATGCAAAGACCATACTTGTCTTTTTATTATTATTGATTATCATCCATTAACATTCAGTATTATTTATTATTGACCTGCCTCCACAAGAATATTCCCTCCAAATTCAAATTCCAACACAATAATGGCTGCAAAACCTTACTTTTGTTTATTATTATTCATTATTATTTATTAACATTCATTATCATTCATTGTCATTTATTATCATTCATTGTCATTTATTAACATTCATTATCATTTATTATTATTATTATTATTTATTATTATTATAGGCCTACATCCACTAGAAATTTAAGCCAAATTCAAATTCCAACACGATAATGTCTCGAAAACTTTACTTCTATGTATTCTTATCATTAATTATTTATTCAAGATGTCTGATTTTCCCGGCGAGAAAGCTATTTTCCTTAGATCCATAACAAAAATGTATCACAAGTTCAAATTCCAACACCATAATTGATCACACGTACGACCTTTCTCCCTCACTCATCTTTTTTCACTGGTAGCCTATCATAATAGCGTCAAATAATAAACTGCTCTTATAGTAATGTAAGTCACGTCCTTTGATTTTACTGGGGGAAGGGACTGAAGACTTTATTTCAAGCAGTACGGTCATCACTAGTTCTCCAACACAGTCAGCACACACATCTTTGATATCGCAGTGCAGTCACGACGACGTCTGTGCTCCAGCTGAATTAGTTCAAAGCCTTGCCACCCCCTGGCAAGCGCGCAGAGACACTGCCTACGCTGTCACGTGAGGCGGCCGGCCACTAGCGCAGGGGGTGAACCCAGCGATTGCTCCCACGTCGTAAACATGTTTTCGCTGGACACGCTGGAACTTGTCGAGTTTGATGTCACAATGGCCCCTTGTCCGCTCACCACGTGTATTCGTCGCCTCCGCACGTTTCCCGCCAAAATTGTCTGCCTGGGAGCTGAATCACACAACAGTCGACAGTTCGCTGCCACACTTTTGGCACCTCGTTCAAACCTGTCGATGCCGACCGCTCACCGTCCACCACGTGTCCCTGCGCAAGCGAGAACGCAGTGCTACACTTTTGGCGGCAAAGTTTGGTCGACAGTGGAATCCGCCATGACTACATAACAACACGTTTGGACCGCACTAGAACGCCCGCTAATTGACTCGCTGACGCGCGTGCGTAATAACTGTACAATCGCTGCGCCGTCGTCCCGCTTATGTCACACACCCTCCATACACATGACGGACATAGCCTTCTGTAAATACCTGGGAAATTACTCTTTATTTCAGATATTACGGTCATGTAGGTGTGTCACAACTGACTTCTCCATGCTCACACAGAAAAACTCCAGAGCGCAGCTGACATACGCGTGGCCGGCTGAGCCCGCTCCATCGGCAGCTCCCTGGCTGGCTGACGTCAAGCGACCAGCGGTGCCTGCACATCCGCACGGCCAGCGCGCCATGTAGGCGGCGAGCGGTGCCTCAGGGTCCCGCTGTGGTGTCACCGCCAGACACCACACTTGCTAGGTGGTAGCCTTTAAATCGGCCGCGGTCCGTTAGTATACGTCGGACCCGCGTGTCGCCACTATCAGTGATTGCAGACCGAGCACCGCCACACGGCAGGTCTAGAAAGACTTCCGAGCACTCGCCCCAGTTGTACAGCCGACTTTGCTAGCGATGGTTCACTGACAAAATATGCTCTCATTTGCCGAGACGATAGTTAGCATAGCCTTCAGCTACGTCATTTGCTACGACTAGCAAGGCACCATTACCAGTCAGTATTGAGTCTGTAAAACATGTACCGTCAAGAGCGATGTTCACCAATTATGGATTAAAGTTAAGTATTCCAGAAGCTACGTACTTTATTTGCTAGTCTCCATTACTTGACCTGTTCCAGACCTCACGCCAGCCTGCGTCAGCTTAACGCGTGCCTTTCGGCTTCCCGTCATAGTGGATTGGCTGTCCTGCCAGTCCACAACACCCGCCACAAACGGTCAGCCGCACTCCCCTCAGAGTCCGACTACGTAAACATCCTTCCGCGCCCGCGAGCACTTAATGCTGGACAGGATGGAACCTGTCGACCACGAGCCGGACAAAGGATACGCTTGGCGCCAGAGTTTGACAGACAGTGGAATCCACCATGACCGTATAACATCGCGTTTGCTACTCGCGAGAATGCTCTCTAATTCACTCTCACCACCCCGCATATTAATAATTGAATTTACAATTTCATATACGTATGCAATCGTGTTCAACTCCCTAATTTCAACAACTTTTAGAGGACCAGACCGCAACTCCTCCTCCTAGGAACCAGCGCCAAATTTGAAATCTGCCAGTAAACAAAGCTCACTTGCGCTTCCTCCACCAACCTAAGAAAATTGTTTCAAACTAAGCCACCGGCACTCAACCACTCCCTACACGTTTCTGGTAAATGGACTCACCCTGCACTAGGTCCATGGATGGAGGAACGAATTTACTTTATTTAGCAATGGAGTATATGTATCACACCGACATGTCCCACATCATACAGACCTGCAAAACACTCCTACATAACTCATTTATAATGTTCTAGACACACGCTTGCTAATTGTAAACAGTTAAAAATAACTCATAGCACTGCCTACAGACATGCGAACCGCTCGTAAATAATGCAAAACGTTTACCTCCAAATAGCCAAACAACTGCTAATTTCCGGAAATAATTTCATTGCATAGGCTGATGGAAGGAGGAACGAGTGTACTTTATTTATTTGCGACATATCTTTTTGAAACTTTTACTTCTCATAGGTTTCGATATGTAAGGCTGACGGTTTCTGAACTCCAGTAGTGCACTACACTTGGCAACACAACCACACCCATCAAGATATTCATTCCAATCCAGACCTGTAACTCCTCTACAGATAAATTTGTCCAGTTATTTGTTTACTCACTCACATTCTGACCAGATTGCCGTTATTGCGTAATAACAGCTTAGACTGCGCTGTGCTGCTCGGGGAAGTAAGGAAGGGCTGCAGTCTATTTATTTGGAGCCCTTTTATTTAGTCGTGGAGTATATTTGTCACAAAAGACCCGCACTGATCCGACTGTGGTCATCTGACACAGGCCACAAACACGTAAACAACTCCTAATTTCACCACATAATAACAAACAGCTCTTAAATAATGCAGTACACAATATCAGCAGACGAGCTCTGTACTCTTAAACTCTCCAAATAAAGCACCACACAGTGCACAGACATGCTCGCAAAATAGTGCAACAGAGGCGCCCAAACACCACCAGCTGCCAAACCGACCAAAAGTCTCTGCTCGGCCTCCCCCAAACATGACCTCAACATAGTCGCATTCGCACCTATCATCGGAGAAATTGATATCACCTATGCGCCTTAGATTATGCTCCAAGGCAGGCCGCGCGCGTGCGGTCGGTGGGGAAGGGGGTTCCAGAGTCTCCAGCCAAGTTCAGCTTCCGAGGGCTCGTGACAGCCGACACATGTGAAAGCTGCATTGTTCTTCTCATGTATACCGCCAGCGTCTCAGGTCGGGACCTACCTTCACGTCTATTGTCAGAATAGCTCATAGCTCGTTGACACACTCGATTAATGCGGCTGGGAAAACATTTACTACTCGCACGCAACCGAGATGGTGACGGAAAAGCCAATCACTCGGATCTGCGCTGAAGGCGTGTGTAATCATTGAGAACACTATTTATTTTTTTCGATAAACTTATTTAACCAAAAAGTGTATCTATCATGCTATCACAAAACACCTATCCCAGTTGTGCCCTGGACCATGTTGCACAGCCCACAGACACGCAGCCAGTCATAATTTCATTACACACTATAGCAAACTGCTACTAAATAATACATCACACAGATGTGTAGATACGCTCAGTACTTGTAAACTATCCTAATAACGCATAGCAGAGCCTGCAGATCCACTCGCAAAATAACTCAGCAGACGTGCGCAGGTACCCCTACTGTGTACCCTGCCCACAGGATCGTGAAGTCACCCATCCATCTGATTTCAGACCTCGCACAGCCCCTGCTAGGCTTCCGCAAGCGTGAGTTGGCGCGGTCAACGCCGTCGTCAGCGGTCAAAGCACACACATACGTCCGTCCAGGACCGTGATCCCGAGCCGGGACCACCGAACGCGGGTCAAAGTCAACATTATATCAACGTAGCATAATTCCAAAGCGCAGCCTCCATACGCAAAACACATTATATGGTTCAAATGGCTCTGAGCACTATGGGACTTAACATCTGTGGTCATCAGTCCCCTAGAACTTAGAACTACTTAAACCTAACTAACCTAAGGACATCACACACATCCATGCCCGAGGCAGGATTCGAACCTGCGACCGTAGCAGTCGCGCGGTTCCGGACTGAGCGCCTAGAACCGCTAGACCACCGCGGCCGGCAAAACACATTATAGGAGCACATGTGTTTACCTTGACACTGTAGCACACTGTGCATTGCTCCTCACATGACATTACACGGCCCTTTAACTAAACATAACTACACATCCCTCCTCTCGCCTTGTTGTGTGACCAGCCATCTAAAAACCTTCTCAATATTATTCTTACTTGACAACACTTTTTTTAAAAAGTAAGAAATAATTTACACCTCCCACCACACCTAACCTCACACCCGTCCCACCATCAACATACGCAAACGTCCTCAACCCTATCTTGACACTCATATATCACCCCACAAACCCTGCCCATCAAACAATTTACCATTCTCATCCCCTCTTTTCGAATTACAAACGTAGCCTCTATCTAAACACCAATCAGCTCATCTTTCTCGCACTTTCAACAGTAAAATTAATTTTACACACACCCAGAAATACCAAACGCAATTAAAGAGTCAAACTTTTATACAGAGCATCAAGCACATACACCCACACCAATATTCAAAGCCTGCTCCATATTTACCACCTCCACCTTCAATTAAATAATATTACCATTGCTGCAACATTCTGCCAGCGCTCGATTTGTACCTATTTTTCCGCTCTTAACTGTTGTCATTAGCGGTCGAATATCACTATCTATAGATTGCATAAATTTCCACATAAAAAAATCTCGCCCCGCCGTTTAGAGACTCCTATATCTGAACACATACCATCATTTAACTATCAATTGCTCTTATCTAATAACTCATCCATCAGGTCTGGGGCAAGGTCATCCCTTTCTTTCTTTCAGCAGCAGGCAGCAATTTTTTTGACAGTGGTAGCTAAACTGCGCCATCAACTTAACATCACCATTCGCGAAACATATCTTCAAATACATAAACACACTCAATTACACAGCGGTCCTGCTGAGGACATAACCTTCAATATTACAGTTCTTAATCCACTAACCACCGAAACAAGGACTAAATTCTCAAACTAATCCCATAGCGCCTTACAAAGCGAGTGTCTGAGCACCGGCGGCGGCATGTCAAAGCCACATGGCTGTCCATCTAAACAGCCGTCCACTCAGCCCCACGACCAGAATGCTGAAGTGGGCTCTCCCTATACCTGCTCTCCAGCTATTGTCTAACGACATACAGTGCACAGATGGATTCCTGAATAGCGCAGATCTCTATCTCCCCCTTGCATCTCCAACAGGACATGTAAACAGTGTCTCCCACAGCCAGTGAACCCAACGTCATTCACCCTTCACTTACAATTTCCACTCGCATATATAAAACCATATTCACTCCCGCCAAAACTCAATAATAAAAAAGCATTCTCCCTTTCTAAGCATAGATAGGTATGCATTTATCTTTACCCATCTGATCTCTGTAATTTAAGTTGGAGAAAGACATATCTATTACCTTCTGCAACCTGTCTATAAACAGAACGATCTCAGTTACTACAACAGGACCTTGTTTTGACCATTCACCGGAAATGCGCGCAATGTTGTATGCGTCAAACTAGGCACAAGTACAGCAGATCCTCAACACCCTATCATCTTTATCCTCTACCATCAAACAGTGAAAAAGTCACAAAGGCACCAATGCGATCCACCTCCAGCACGGACAAACGGACTTCACAATACTCTCCCCGAATAACTCAGAGAGCAACCAGCCAAGAATTCCTAACAGCTCGCCAAATCCAACACATCAAACTACAAATGCCTATATGAACAAGATCATATGAAATATACACACACACTGCAGAGACCCCTTTAAAGTTTCATCACCCATACTCTAAGCAAATGAGAAGCTGCCTCTGGCCCTTGTTCAAACAGTATTTTCTAACATGCTTTTGCACACTGCCGAGCATGTCGTCTTTATGCCGAGAATTCGAAGTCATTGTCTGATTCTAAACAGGCATTAACATGGTCTGATGCACGGCCTCTCACAGGAAACTATACCTTGCACCTTACAAATCATATTCTTACAGTCGATAGCATAACACTGAATGATTTTAAATAAAGCACATCCACAACACAAGGAAAATAGAAGAGCCTGCTGACGTTGTAGCGACTTCCCTCGAAAGTGATTGACCACCTCCACATTTAAACTCATATGTTGCAGTTACCGAATAGTTTATAACTCTGTATTCCATTTCTAGTGATTGGTCATTTTTGCTCACAAGTATGGGATCACCGTTTTTGGTGCTAGCGACCCTGGAAGTTGCAGTCCATCAACCAAATTTTCTCCCCCAGCTCAAGCAAGCATTGTCAGTCAATCATTATGTCGTACCCAATGCACAGATGTGATGGATAAGACACCACCAATCTACTGAAATATTATCCATCACAGCTGACATCGCGAAAAATCTTACAGTAAGTCCAACACTGGCCAATCGTGTGACAGCTTGTTTTCTTAATTTCAGTATCATAGCTAAACCATACATCCTCTACTTTGCAAGTATCATTGCGACCATTCATAGATGACTGCTCAGCACGTCCCTTCACACTTAATTCTCGAACACATAAAGACGATCAAATTATACCAGACAACGCTATACATATTTCTAAGACCTCGCGCATAGTACTCGATCAATCTCTCTGCGTATGGCGGTCACAGAGCTATCTAGTCCTCTTACCTTAAAAGACCACAGTTATTACGCGCACATGAGAGTGAGTCAATCAGCGGGCATTCTAGTGCGGTCCAAACGTGCTGTTATATAGTCATGGCGGATTCCACTGTCGACCAAACTTTGCCGCCAAAGGTGTAGCACTGCGTTCTTGCTCGTACAGGGACACGTGATGGACGGTGAGCGGTCGGCATCGACAGGTTTGAACGTGGTGCCAAAAGTGTGGCAGCGAACGGTCGACCATTGTGTGATTCAGCTCCAAGGCAGACAATTTTGGCGGGAAACATGCGGAGGCGACGAATACACGTGGTGAGCGGACAAGGGGCCATTGTGACATCAAACTCGACAAGTTCCAGCGTGTCCAGCGAAAACATGTTTACGACGTGGGAGCAATCGCTGGGCTCACCCCCCGCGCTAGTGGCCGGCCGCCTCACGTGACAGGCGTAGGCAGTGTCTCGTCGCACTGGCCAGGGGGTGGCGAGGATTTGAACTAATTCAGTTGGAGCACGGACGCCGTCATGACTGCATTGCGATATCAAAGATGTGTGTGCTGACTGTGTTGGAGAACAAGTGATGACCGCACTGCTTGAAATAAAGTCTTCAGTCCCTTCCCCCTGCAAAATCAAAGGACGTGACATACATTACTATAAGAGCAGTTTATTCTTTGACGCAATTACCATTGAAGAAAGATAAGTGAGGGAGAAAGTTCGTATGTGTGATCATTTATGGTGTTGGGATTTGAACTTGTGATAGATTTTTGTTATGGATGTAAGGAAAATGGCTTTCTCGCTGGGAAAATCAGACATCTTGAATAAATAATTAATGATAAGAATACATAGAAGTACAGTTTTCGAGACATTATGGTGTTGGAATTTGAATTTGGCGCAATTTTCTACGGGATGTAGGCCTATAATAATAAATAAAATAATAAATGATAATGAATGATAATAAATGATAATGAATGATAATAAATGACAAAGAATGATAATAAATGACAATGAATGATAATGAATGTTAATAAATAATAATGAATAATAATAATAAACAAAAGTAAGGTTTTGCAGCCATTATCGTGTTGGAATTTGAATTTGGAGGGAATTTTCTAGTGGAGGCAAGTCAATAATAATAAATGATAATAAATATTAATAAATAATAATGAATGTTAATGAATGATAATCAATAATAATAAAAAGACAAGTACAGTCTTTGCATGCATTATCCTGTTGGAATTCAAACTTCCCACCATTTTTTCTTCTGGAGGCTTAGGTTAAAGGACATCGCACAAACTATTTTCCCGCCAAAATTCAAACTTCGTGCCATTTTTTCTTGAGGTTAGGTTAGTGGACGTAGCACAATTGGACTATTCTCCCGCCAAAATCCGCCATCTTGGATGACGTAATGTGATATTGACAAGTCTACATGCCGCCATCTTGGATGACGTCATCGCCGCCATCTTGAATAAATTTGGCAACAATGCAGCATGGCCTGGCACGAACATTGTCCCTCTACTAACATGTACATTAGAATGCTCTGCAGGAATGATTAACATTTCAGTCACCTCGTTTCAGAATTAGTCCTGTTGCTTAGTACGCACAGGCTCTGCCGTTGGTCCTGGTAACTTGTTCCACACATGATGGCATCGATGTGTATAAAACGCGAATGGTGTTCCTTGGTATAGCCATACAAGCTGCTTTCATCTGGTTCCAAAGTTCATTTCTGGCGGTTGGCATTGGGTCACAGCACTGCACCGATCGTTCGGCCAGATCCCAAGTGCTTTCGATTGACGAGAAGTCTGACATCCTGTACTTTGTCCTGCAGAAAAATGGCGTCTGGGATGTTGTGCAGAAACGGCAGGCCTACTGGTCGCAGGATGGCATTCACGTAGGTCACAACGGTCACAGCGCTCTCGACTCACACCCATTTGTGATTTTACCCAATAGTACACCGCAACGTAAGTCCTTGAGTTGGCACTGTATATCTTGTGCGAATGCAGTCACTGTGATATCGCTTTCCCATCTGCGACGAACCAAAATGCAGCCATTATTTTCAAACAAACAGAACCTGGATTCGTCCGAAAAACTATCTGGTGTCATTCCTCTCCCCAGTGACGTCATTCCATACACCATTGCCTTCTAGGATGTTTCTGTACATTCGTCAAAGGTAGGCGGAGAAGTGGACGACGCGCACATAACCCATACCATAATAAATGGCGATGGACTGTCACTCCTGATAGTGTACGATGTGTTACAAGTTACACTGTTGCGCCAGAGCCGAGGATGCACTGTCGATCTCCCCGGGGGAGTGGGAGGGGGGGGGGTGGACTGGGTGGTGCGACCTGACCCATCTCGTCGTGTTCTACAGCCGCGAACTATCCTGCACACACCTGTTGCGTTGCCGAAACACTACGTCGCACACGAGCAGAAATTTCTCGGACAGATACATCACATCCTCTCATGCCAATAATACGTCTTCTTTTAAACTAGCTAATTTGACAGTACGGTTCACAGGCCCATCTGTGAGGCGTCCTACATGTCTGCTCAAGTCACACTGATCCATTATGTTCAGTTAATAGCGACAACGAGACCGCCATATCGATGTTGACTTTGAACCTTCTGGCCGGCATGGTTCAAATGCTAATCGTTTCTGCAGAACATACTAAAGTACATGTCTTGTGAATTTGAATCTCATATCTCTAGTCATTCAAAATGTTCTCTTTTTTTCTGAAAATGACTGTATTTTGCGAAGAAGGTATTTAATAATGTAAAAGGCTCATGATATACTGTTCATTCATTTATCAGTACCAGTCAGTAGTAGAACTTGGGCGGCGTCAGCGCATTTTGTTAGTGCAGGTTGCCTGCATCAGGGGCAGGTATGCACTCAGGAGCAAACATATTGCTCTCCTTTGATTGACAGGTACTTAACCTATTGTTCTGCTAAAAGGATCCTTCCTTTTGATTGACAGGTGCTTAACATATTGTCCCCCACCCTCTCCCACTCGCCTCCCCCCTCAGGAAACCTCCAACCCAACCCTCCCCCTCACTGCTGCAGGTACACTTTAAGGTCTGGGTTATTGGAATAGCCCCTCCCACTCTCATCAGTTTGATTGACTACTTAATTAAATTGATCAATTAATTAATCTCTCCTCCTCTGCTTAACCCCCCTCCCCTCCCACGAAAAGTGTACCATAAAATGTTGGGAGGACGTAACTAAGTGCTTAACATGGGATCAAAGGCGGTACAGTAGTTTAAGGAAATGGGGTTTACATGGAAGACCAGTTAATAGAACAATACGTTAAGTGCCAACAAAGGGCCGAACATTAGGTTAAGACACCCAGAGTACAGTGTCAAAAATTAGGTTATGCAACATGTTTGCCCCATGTAATTATTTCTTACAAGACCTACATGTTTCCAAACAGCAGAGAACGATGAGCTAGAGATATCAAAGCCCCACAAACTGAATTTCTTATGAATAAACAGTATACCCTTGAATTTCCTGTTATGAGACCCTTCCTCTCCACCAAAGAGCCACCAATTTCCATATATTCCATAAACTGCCTTGAATCCCCTAAATTGTTGAAATAAACAATATTCCACACATTGTCTAAATTGTTTAAACAATAATCCATACACTGCAATCGATTTCCCTCCAAATGACCAGTCAACTGAGTCTTTTTTCAAAGAATTTCTGGGAGGGAGGGTGGGAGGGGTGGGATTTTTACCAGAGGGAAGAGCGCTCTTGCAGTTTAGTGAGATTGGCAGGCGACTACGCTCCCTCCTGCGAGACGATGAGGAACTCGTCGCTAGGATATGACGAGCAGAGAAGTTTAATGAACTCCAGAAATTGGTTCTAACGCGCGCTGGCTCACAAATAATTGTAAACTTCGCTGAGAGTTTCATTTGCTTTCTCTGCTAAGTGCACTCTTGTTTCGTTAGTGACTTTGATAATGTTGTCATCAACAAAGAGAATTTTTCCTCATGACTAACACTATTGAGATATTCACTGATGTACCAGTAAAGTTCAATAAGGGACGCAAGACAATTTATTTTCTCGGGCAATTCCGGTTGAAAAATGAAGAATTTGTTGGTGGGCATCGTGGAATATTCCCATCTCAGCCCTAATTTTATCAAGATCCGATATATGTAACCTTCAAAATGGTATCTCTAATGGAGGTGCATTCCAAGCATATCTGTCTCAACACAAACCACTGTTAACATAAAAGCAGCTCATGGCTCTTTATGACAAATTCCACTGGAGCATTGTCGTAAAACGTTAATTTATCTCAACAAATAATCATACAATCATGTGGCCGCCAATCGAGTAACTACTAGTGCCTATCTGCTACGCCCAACACGAGCTAAAAACCTTCAAGAAAGCTGGAACTTTTCAAGTAACACTGATCAATCAGTAAATTCCTATTGTCAGACTTTTTGTGCTTGTATATCTGCACCTCCTCCAATAAATCTAATTTCATACCCTTTGCTTCTTTACACAATATTTCAGTGTCGTGAACAGGCTGGGGCATGTGTCCTCCTTCGATTGTGTGTTCAGCAAACTTTGACCCATTCTTATTCATACCCATCCTCGACGGCATATGTTCTTTATATCTTTATGTGTAGATTCTATCACTGGTCTAGATATTTTTTGATCATTTTTAAGACTTCTGAAAAAGGCTGTATTATTATAGCTGAAACCATGGCCAAGGTTTAAAATAGACATAATTTGGTACAACTGTGGGCTGCTTTTCATTCGAGACATAATTAACAACCGATTTCCAACATTTATGGTATGAACATAATTAAACGATATATAAGACATGATAATTTTGTAGAGAAATATGATGTTTGTCCGACCAATGACTTCTAGATCTCTAAAAGACGTTTAGCTGCCTGTATTGTACACTTGTACTGTGTTTTGCGTTTCACGTGTACCGATCAACACACCAGTGAATGGAATATTTCTGACTGGAAGCACATCATAAGCTGTATAAGCGGATGTGTGTAACCAACGCAGTTTTAACCGGGCCTGTGCAACGTGCTATTCATCACTTTCTCAGCGCGTAATAACAGGCCGCTCTGTTGTCATAATTATGGAGAAATCTGTTTACATTCAGTCCGATATACTGCCCGGTGGACAGTTTTAACGGCCGCACAAATATTTACTGGCAGATAAAATCGCGGGCTAGATGTGGGCTCGGAACGATTGTCCCGAAAATCGTGACAAATATACCATGCCGATGCGCCAAGATTTTAAAACCTTGTATAAAAAACTTATTCACCACGTAAGTCGGAAATCAATATGTATAGGATCTTATTCCTGTTAGCTGTTCTTATTATACTCTGCGAAAACGCAAGCAAACCATGTCACTGCGAGAGCGAGAGCAGCATGCAGAGTACCTCCCGTGTGACTGAGTCTTCCAACAGTGACAGCTATCCGTTAGAGAAGCAGCAACCATGTGACCAGTAGCTTAAGTGACCTCATACAATTCATTCCTTAGGTATGCTTATCCGTGAATCTTCTATCCTTGAACCTGATGTAAGTAACAGTTTAGAAATGAGCATATTAATTTCAACCCACAATACATTTACACTCTTATGAAGTTTGTTTTGAAGAACGAGGCACAATTTGAAAATAGTAGTGGTGTTCATAAATATAACAAAAGGAACAAAAATAGCCTGCCTTATCGACAACTTGATCTTACTTTCTCAAAGAGAGGAGCAAAGTTTTCAGTCATAAAAATATTTAAACATGTCCTTTCTAAATCACAGGTGCGGAAAATAACGAATGCCTTGCAAATAAATCGAAACCATTCCAACTGGACAACGTCTACTCCACAGTTGAATTATTGAGAAGGTAGTATATATATGGTTGGGTTACATTTACCAGATTTTGTTGTACGAAACATGAAATCTATTTATGTAACTGACCAGCATGTGGCCACGGTTCCACAGAGAAAATCTATTACATTTGTGAAGCTACTGACACGTAACACATCTTGTCATGAATATGATTGAGAGAACATGCAAGAAAACTAAACTAAACGACGGAGTGAAAAGACGTAAATACAGCTACATGCTGATCACTTACAAGTGGTTTTTTATGTATAGAAAAGATGAACATACAGACGTGAGTTAGTAATTTCTACCAACCACCTTTTACAAGTTACAATAGTTGGATTTCTTCTGCAGGACAGTAGGCGTTGTCAAGGAGAAACTTTTTCAGTTTGTTTTTACGTTTTACTTTGGTGTCTGTCAGACAATTTATATAGATGGGTGAGTAATCAGAAATTTTGGTTGCAACATTCTGCACCCCTTTTTGTGCTAAAGACAACCTTAATGCAGCATAATGAATGTCAGTTTTTTCTTCTGGTATTATAATTATGTATGTCATTGTACCTTTTCAAATGTAATGGATTGTTTACACTAAACGTCATGAGGGAATAAACATACTGTGAAGCAGGAGGCAAAATGCCTAACTCCTTAAATAGATGTCTACAAGATGATTGAGGGTAAGCACAACATATTATTCTTACATCACGTGTTGAGGAATGAAGACATTCTTTCTTAAAGATGAATCACCACAGATCATTATTCCATATGACACAATTGAACGAAAATATGCAACATATCAACATAAGGCAGCTTATTGAATGGTCTCTCCCCAACATTTGCCAATGATTTTAAGTACAAATGCAGCTAAATTAATAATAAATTAATTCAAAACAGTCAAGATCGCTATAGTTCTGCATTTATTTTGATTACCAGTTACATAAAGTAGGCTATGTTGCCATCTTCGGATCTGTGAAGCTTTAGATGGAAATTACAATGGGGTCAGAAATAACATGATGTGATACATTTGTGCATAATACAGATATAAACGACACAATTTATGCAGCATATTTGGAGGTTATGGGCGCTCAATGCCAAGGTTAACAGCAGCAATATATTTCAATGACTATCGGCCATGTTCACATTATAACATGCAACATCATAAAAAGACATTTCAAGAACACGAAAAACATAGCATATCTGGATGTCAAGTGTAAAATAATCATTACACAAACTGTTATGCTCATTACACCTCTATACATGCTCATGTACATACAAAAGCTGAATGAAAACTCAGATTATGTAATATACAACTCAGGTGTTAGGCACAACCACCAGGTGGCACTGTAGTAAACGATGGACAGAAACACATCAAATGATGTTGAGCATAAGCGCAAAATAACATCCTAGAATTATTCAGTGTAATTACACAATTTGCCTGAATATTTAACAAGAACTAATTCAAATCAGAGTATATTGCAAAATGATTTTGTTTAAAATTCTGAAGATTTGAAAATATTTTTAAAAAATCGTATTTTATAAAAGGATAACAGAAAGTACTTTAGGTTCATTTTACCACTTAGTACATATGTAATAAAGTCAGTTATAAGGTATTTTCATGTAGAAATTACTTACAGAAGTTCACTTAATGTGTAAATAACAAGGATACAGAGACAATATTGAAAGTACATGTCACATTATTGCATGCAACAAAAATACAATTAACTGATGCCGTCATAAACTACTATATGCAACTCCTTTATCATGCACCATGAACAGTATGGCGTGAATCTAGGTAGTACATAAACTATTGCTCGGTGTCTAAGTGTAATTTAGTCAGCAATGTAGACACCGAAAGGGAACATACAATTGTTCCACTGTCAACTACAATGCACTAGTCATAGTTGAAATGTAAAAAATGTAGAAAATATGTAGCCATCAAGTAAGTTTAGCAAAATTCATTGGAGGTTTAGGTGATAAGAATACTAAAAACATGAAGAACATGTATGTGATAACGTATGTTGTAAGAAAAGGGATCAACTAGCGTACTACACAATCACAATATTATAATCCATCAACAATATAGCACAACGTTTTGTTGCTAGAATGGTGCTCAGAGTCTAGCTGCAGTATAACTAAGCTCTAAGGAATGCAGGAGACGAATGGCAAAGACCCAAAATTGCAATGTATGATATGAATAAGATAGCCAAGTAACATAAATTAATACATATCCAGATATTATAATATTGTAGTAGCACGATAACTCGAGGTCTAGATATAACTTATATATACTCATTAGCACTAGACAGCATATCCGTGCAGTGGAGAATACCAATCAGTACATTTCAATATTGTGTTTAAATGAAATACAGTCAAACAGAACACGTAACACTGTAACTAAAAATCAGGTACACACTGAGTGGAATCACTACATTGTACAGTACTTGAAGTTTATGTTAACCACAAATATATTTTAATACCTTACACCTGGGTATTGTATTCTATATCTAAATTATAATTTTGAGTCTTTGCTATTCATCCCCCTTTATTCCTTACATCTTAGTTATACTACAGCTAGACTTCGAGCATCATTATAGCACCCAGACTTCGTGCTATATTGTTGATGACTTATAATATTGTATATAATAAGCTAATTGATCCCATATGTTATGCCATACGTTATGACATAAAAGTTCTTCAGTTTTTTAGTATTATTATCACTTAAATCTCTAATGATCTTTGTTAAATTTCGTTGATGGCATTTCATTTTATACATTTTAACTACAAACAGAACATGGTAGTTAAGAGTGGAATAGCTGAATGATTCCTTTTGGTATCTACACTGCTGACTAAACTGCCCTGAGACATTGAGCTATAGTTAATATAGTACCTAGATTCATGCTGTACTGTTGGTAGTATATAATAAACAGATTTGCACATAGTGGTTTAAGAATACATCAGTTAATTGTTGTTGTGTTGCCTGCAATAATACGATGTGTACTTTCTATAATGTCTCTGTATCTTTGTTACATATATCTTAAGTGCGCTTCCACTATTTATTTCTACATGAACATAACACATAAATGGCGTTATTACATTGTGTTAAGTAATATAATGAACGTAAAACACTTTCTGTTATCGTTTTATAAAAATAATATTTTTTAAAATATTTTTAAAACTTCAATATTTTAAACAAAATCATTTTTCGATGTAATCGGGTTTGGATTACTTCTTGTTACATTTTTAGGCAAATTGTATAAATTCATTGTATAATTCTGATACAATGTGTTTCTGTCAGTTACTACTACAGTGCCACCAGGAGGTTGATCCTAACATCTGATTTGTTTGCTACAGAATCTCAGCCTTCATTCAGCTGTTGCACGAACATGAATATGAATAGTCGGTGCAATATGCGTGACATTTCATACAGTGATAATTTGACACTTGACATGCAGATATACTACAGTTTCAAGTTCTTGGCATGTCTTTTTATAATCTAACTCGATATAATCGGCACAAGGTCGAGATTCATTAAAATGTATTTCATAAAGTATGTAGAATACGTGCATACTATCTAAAAATATATGATAACCCATTATTTGTGACCCCATGCTGCTTATAATTTCGAACTAATGCTTCACAGATCCGAAGATGGCAGCACAGCTTGCTAAAAGCGGTGTTCGAAATAAATGCTGTGCTACAGCGATCCTGGCTGTTTTGAAGTTTTTACTTCTAAGAGGGGCGTTCAAAAAGTAAGACACAACTTTTTTTGTCGGTCAATTTCGCTTCAGAAAATACGGATTTTGTTGTGGACACCGTGGCATATTCTGGCTTCGGCCCCTATACTTCCTCGAAGTTCCGATAGGTGGCGGTTCTGTACGTGGCCTTCAAACTAGGGTCTGTAATTGAGGTGCCTTCCAAGCAGAGAGCTGTCATTTAGTTTCTTTTGGCGGAGAACCGGAACAACTCAGATAGTCATAGGCGGTTGCAAAATGTGCACGGAAACCTGATATTAAAGAAAAACACGGTGAGCTTTTTGGCGTGGCATCTGTCATCATCACAACAGAGTTCCAAAGTGTGCTTTTTCCAGTTTAACTTCTCATCAATATGAACACCTACAAATTTTGAAGTTTCCACACTGATAATTATTTCTGAACCGTCTGTTACACTTATCATTAGTGTAGAACTGAGTACTGAGTGTGAGATTATTCGCAGAAAACTAGTCAATGAAACTTTTAAGATCACTCTTTACCATTTCGTCTGTTGTTGTATGCATGCCTATATTTATTACAATACTAGTGCTATCCAGAAAAAGAACTAATTCTGCTTGTTGTATATTAGATGGTAGCTCGCTTACATACACGAGGAACAATGGCAGACCTATTTATTTCTCCCCAATGAGAATAATCCCCACTGATTATAGTGACTGAATTACTCGGAATAAATATCTGTATTCCTTCGTCTATCTGCTATCAAGTCCCAAAAACCTCAGTGTACCTAGGAGGACGCACACTCAGAGGTCTTACAGCAGCTCAGACCTAGCTTATAATCACTGTAATATAAATGCCAAAAAAGAATATCCTGTCTGCTGATGACAGTGTATCAGTATAACGATTCCGGTGAAGGCGGACCGCATTACACAAATGATTCACGGCTTAGTTTTGAACTTACACAAAGAAAAAGTGTGCAAATGCGAATTCACCATGAAAAATATAACAATTTAAAAGTGGCTGCAGGATGAAAAACAGCTGCCGAGTATTTTAAAAGGTTTTGATTGTTATTCAATAAACAAGCGCAAAAGCTCAGTAATGAGGCAACATACGTCCGATGTGGGACCACATGGAAAGCAATTATTTACCACAAACCACTGAACATAGAACAAAACGAACATATAATTTCGAATCCCCACAGTATTATTAAATAAATGGAAAAATAACCTGAACCCTGACCTACTTTCATGGACGACTTAATGAAAGGGTGATACTGATGTTATGATGTTAGTACGTGCAACAAGTCTCAATAGGAACGAGAGAATTAAACTTGCTCACAAAGAAATCACACCGGCAGATCAGAATGTCTAAATAGAACACTACGCTACGAAATACTAAACTTTGGAGCTTACAAATGGCCATCACAGTAAAGCAGAAGACGAAGGCGCCTGATATTGACTAAAGAGAATCATGATATCGGTATGCCGTGCCCAAGAAACGCGAAAAATACAAACCGCAGCGTTGACTACAAGGAAAGTGCTGTTTTGTCCTTCGTCGACATGGGCAAGGTAACTCAAATCGTAACTGCTACATCATCTTATTGGTAGGATTGGTTCACATCAAAGTATATGATGCTAATCTACTCTCAATATGCAGCCAAGATGAGACTTCTCTAGCAGATGGCAAGAGTCGAAAGATAGTCTTTATTACCCTCCAGTGACATACAATTCAACTAGTGATAAATCATATGAAAAGCTTTCATGATTTAAGCCTCACATAGCCCTAAAACGAGTTCAGTCTCTTTACCATTGCACCATCAGCAGCAGTCATGTTGTGGTCGTCTCATATGGTAGACATAGAGCACATAAAAAGTCTCCATAATTTAAATTAGTATCGAATATTTACCTTTTATGGAAGCAAATTCCCTACCAGTCTGAAGGTGATATGTTGCTGTATTAGGCGGCATTAGTTTTATTCATCCTAACCCATAAGCTTCAGGTAATAATTTCGTTAAGAGCCCTTTGGGAAACTGTTTTATATACTGATGAGTTTCTTGTAGTTTCCAACTATAGTAAGATTATTTATGTCAGTTCCATTTGTTAACAACCAATAATACTTTTACATGTGGTATAATAGAATCAACTAGACTAATAAAACAACTTCCCTTAATGTCAGGAGTTGTAAGCAATAAAATAAGAGGATTAGATTAACTAGATCCCAGAATTTAATTAAAGTACAATATGTGCTTGCTTTGGGCCACAGCTACATTGATGGTAATTACCTTATTCATACTAATAACGAAACAGTAGAAGTATCACATCTGACCATTAAAAATATTTGTAAAAACTGATTGCAGGTGATGCAAGGAATGTAACAGATTACAATAAGACTGTTTTGAAAAACTTTATCTGTCTGTTTGAACGCCGGCCGCGTTGACCGAGCGGTTCTAGGCGCTTCACCCCGGAACCCCGCGACTGCTACGGTCACGGGTTCGAATCCTGCCTCGGGCGTCGATGTGTGTGATGTCTTTAGGTTAGTTAGGTTTAAGCAGTTCTAAGTTCTAGGGGGACTGATGACCTCAGATGTTAAGTCCCATAGTGCTCAGAGCCATTTGTCTGTTTGAACACTCTACTCTCCGGACCTACTAGATGAATTCTCACCGATTATTCACAGTTAACTCGAGCTAAGATTGGGGAAATGTATAGCCTTCATTTCCTCAAAATTGGGCCATGGAAAAAAAGATATATTAATTTAATGTTTCAGTGGTCTGCGCAGCTCAGTAGTTTCGATGTTTAACCCAGGGACACAATCAACACAGTGCAATACACCGAAGAAACAATGGGTAGCACTGTTAGTTTCATAGTACACCAAGGAATCAACACTTACTACCTAAGTTACAGAAGTAGTTCTGGTAGATTAAATCAGCGACAGAATCAAGTGCTGCAATCTTATCTTTAGGAATACAAAGTAACATTGAATTTACTTGGCTAGGAGATATGGATTTAATGCTTTTGCTTTTTTTTATTTATAGCCGATTTATTGGCTAGAAAAAAAGAGACTTACCGAGTTTTGTATGTGATTTCGGTGACTTCTTATTACATTTCGATTTCGTTTTGTTTGCGAATAAAAACGTATAGAAAACGGTGAAGTCTTTCTCAACACACTGGGATGGCTAAAAGACTGAGGACTATGCGATCTTGAGAATCCACTGAAGATTGTGGGGTGAGACATGCTGCAGTTCGAGAACATCCGGCTTTAAATTGATCCTTGTAAGCTCCTTCTAGAAGCAATACGCTACGTAACTGTGATCTAGAGCATCATGAATTAGCTCATTTCTCATTATATATTATAAACAAGTCGTCCACACGTAGATATTTAGTGCTACCCATGCGAAGCCCGGGCGAGGCATATACCTTCTCATGGAAATCCTTCTAAAAGCCATAATAAAATGTTACGATAACCACAAGTGCACTGTGTCAATAACGAATAAAACCATGCATGTTTGTGTATGTGAATGTGCTATCAATGATGAAATACTGTTTTGGAACGAAGAGACTCTCCACCTTTACGTGTTTTGAACATAGAAATGTTAAGAATGTGTGTGTGTGTGTGTGTGTGTGTGTGTGTGTGTTTTGTTGTTGTTGTTGTTGTTGTGGTTTGATGCAGCTCTCCATGTTACTCTACCCTGTGCAAGCTTCTCCATCTCCCATCTCCCAGTAGCTACTGCAACCTACATCCTTCTGAATCTGCTTAGTGTATTCATCTCTTGGCCTCCCTCTACGATTTTTACCCTCCACGCTGTCCTCCAATACTAAATTGGTGATCCCTTGATGCCTTAGAAAATGTCATACCAACCGATCCCTTCTTCTAGTCAAGTTGTGCCACGAACTCCTTTTCTCCCAAATTCTATTCAATACCTCCTCATTAGTTATGTGATCTACCCATCTAATTTTCAGCATTATTCTGTAGCACCTCATTTTGAAAGCTTCTATTCTCTTCTTGTCCAAACTATTTATCATCCATGTTTCACTTCCATACATGGTTACACTCCATACAAATACTTTCAGAAACCACTTCCTGACACTGAAATCTATAATCGATGTTAACAAATTTCTCTTCTTCAGAAACGCTTTCCTTGCCATTGCCAGTCTACATTTTATATCCTCTCTACTTCGACCATCATCAGATGTTTTGCTCCCCAAACAGCAAAACTCCTTTACTACTTTAAGTGTCTCATTTCCTAATCTAATTCCCTCAGCATCACCTGAGTTAATTCGACTACATTCCATTATCCTCCTTTTGCTTTTGTTGATTTTCATGTTATAGCCTCCTTTCAAGACACTGTCCATTCTGTTCAACTGCTCTTCCAAATCCTTTCCTGTCTCTGACAGAATTACAATGTCATCGGCGAACCTCAAAGGTTTCATTTCCTCTCCATGGATTTTAATACCTACTCCGAAGTTTTCTTTTGTTTCCTTCACTGCTTGCTCACTATACAGATTGAATAACATTGGGGAGAGGCTACAACCCTGTCTCACTCCCTTCCCAACCGCTGCTTCCCTTTCATGCACCTCGACTCTTATAACTGCCATCTGGTTTCTGTACAAATTGTAAATAGCCTTTCGCTCCGTGTATTTTACCCCTACCTCCTTTAGAATTTGAAAGAGAGTATTCCAGTCAACATTGTCAAAAGCTTTCTCTAAGTCTACAAATGCTAGAAACGTTTGCCTTTCCTTAATCTATTTTCTAAGATAAGTCGTAGGGTCAGTATTGCCTCACGTGTTCCAACATTTTTACGGAATCCAAACTTATCTTCCCCGAGGTCGGCTTCTACCAGTTTTTCCATTCGTCTGTAAATAATTCGTGTTAATATTTTTCAGCCGTGACTTATTAAACTGATATTTCGGTAATTTTCGCATCTGTCAACACTTGCTTTCTTCGGGATTGGAATTATTATATTCTTCTTGATTCTGAGGGTATTTCGCCTGTCTCATACATCTTGCTCAACAGATGGTAGAGTTTTGTCAGAACTGTCTCTCCCAAGGCTGTCAGTAGTTCTAATGGAATGTTGTCTACTGCCTTGTTTCGACTCAGGTCTTTCAGTGCACTGCCAAACTCTTCACGCAGTATCGTATATCCCATTTCATCATCATCTATATCCTCTTCCTTTTCCATAATATTGTCCTCAAGTACATCGTCCTTGTGTAGACCCTCCATATACTCCTTCCACCTTTCTGTTCTCCCTTCTTTGCTTAGAACTGGGTTTCCATCTGAGCTCTTGATATTCATAAAGGTGATTCCCTTTCCTCGAAAGGTCTCATTAATTTTGCTGTAGGTAGTATCTATCTTATCCCTAGCGAGATAAGCCTCTACATCCTTTCATTTATCCACATCCGCCGGCCAGGATGGCCGAGCGGTTCTAGGCGTTACAGTCTGGAACCGCACGACCGCTACGGTCGCAGGTATGAATCCTGCCTCGGGCATGGATGTGTGTGATGGCTTTAGGTTAGTTAGGTTTAAGTAGTTCTAAGTTACAGGGGGCTGATGACCACAGATGTTAAGTCCCATAGTGCTCAGAGGCATTTGACCAAAAAATGTTCAAATGTGTGTGAAATCTTATGAGACTTAACTGCTAAGGTCATCAGTCCCTAAGCTTACCCACTACCTAACCGAAATTATCATAAGGACAAACACACCCACCCATGCCCGAGGGAGGGCTCGAACCTCCGCCGGGACCAGCCGCACAATCCATGAGTGCTGCGCCCCAGACCGCTCGGCTAATCCGGCACGGCCCATTTGAACCATTTCAGCTCCATTTCAGAGTCGCCCTGTATAAATTACGCCGACCGCGGTTCCTGTCCTGTTATGAAGGTCACAACAGGAAGACAAAGTATGGCGGCCTTATTTGGCACCTTAAGCTCTTCCACTAAGCCGTGCCGCGGTGTTTCACCAGCTGGGCACAGCTGCAGGCCCGTGTGACAGGACGCTTCGTTACTGCGTGGCGCAGCGGCAGCGGTAATTAAGCTCGCGAGCGCCGCAGTTAATTGCCGTGGCCGCAAATCGCCCGTGGGGCCACCGCAGTTGTTGTCGGGCCAAGACCGTCCCTGTTCTGGGTTTGGCGGGCGGCCAGCGAAGGAGTCATTAACACGGCCTCGACTGCGCTTCGCTTAACTGCCAGTCAGCTTTGTCCGCCGAACGTTCTACATCTACATCTACATCTACATCTATACTCCGCGAGCCACCTTACGGTGTGTGGCGGAGGGTACTTATTGTACCACTATCTGATCCCCCCTTCCCTGTTCCATTCACGAATTGTGCGTGGGAAGAACGACTGCTTGTAAGTCTCCGTATTTGCTCTAATTTCTCGGGTCTTTTCGTTGTGATCATTACGCGAGATATATGTGGGCGGTAGTAATATGTTGCCCATCTCTTCCCGGAATGTGCTCTCTCGTAATTTCGATAATAAACCTCTCCGTATTGCGTAACGCCTTTCTTGAAGTGTCCGCCACTGGAGCTTGTTCAGCATCTCCGTAACGCTCTCGCGCTGACTAAATGTCCCCATGAAAAATCGCGCTGCTTTTCGCTGGATCATGTCTATCTCTTCTATTAATCCAACCTGGTAAGGGTCCCATACTGATGAGCAATACTCAAGAATCGGACGAACAAGCGATTTGTAAGCTACTTCTTTCGTCGATGAGTCACATTTTCTTAGAATTCTTCCTATGAATCTCATCCTGGCGCCTGCTTTTCCCACTATTTGTTTTATGTGATCATTCCGCTTCAGATCGCTCCGGATAGTAACTCCTAAGTATTTTACGGTCGTTACCGCTTCCAATGATTTACCACCTATGGCATAATCGTACTGGAATGGATTTCTGCCCCTATGTATGCGCATTATATTACATTTATCTACGTTTAGGGAAAGCTGCTAGCTCTCGCACCATTCATTAATCCTCTGCAGGTCTTCCTGGAGTACGTACGAGTCTTCTGATGTTGCTACTTTCTTGTAGACAACCGTGTCATCTGCAAATAGCCTCACGGAGCTACCGATGTTGTCAACTAAGTCATTTATGTATATTGTAAACAATAAAGGTCCTATCACGCTTCCTTGCGGTACTCCCGAAATTACCTCTACATCTGCAGATTTTGAACCGTTAAGAATGACATGTTGTGTTCTTTCTTCTAGGAAATCCTGAATCCAATCACAAACCTGGTCCGATATTCCGTAAGCTCGTATTTTTTTCACTAAACGTAAGTGCGGAACCGTATCAAATGCCTTCCTGAAGTCCAGGAATACGGCATCAATCTGCTCGCCAGTGTCTACGGCACTGTGAATTTCTTGGGCAAATAGGGCGAGCTGAGTTTCACATGATCTCTGTTTGCGGAATCCATGTTGGTTATGATGAAGGAGATTTGTATTATCTAAGAACGTCATAATACGAGAGCACAAAACATGTTCCATTATTCTACAACAGATTGACGTAAGCGAAATAGGCCTATAATTATTCGCATCTGATTTATGACCCTTCTTCAAAATGGGAACGACCTGCGCTTTCTTCCAGTCGCTAGGTACTTTACGTTCTTCCAGAGATCTACGATAAATTGCTGATAGAAAGGGGGCAAGTTCTTTAGCATAATCACTGTAGAATCTTAAGGGTATCTCGTCTGGTCCGGATGCTTTTCCGCTACTAAGTGATAGCAGTTGTTTTTCAATTCCGATATCGTTTATTTCAATATTTTCCATTTTGGCGTCCGTGCGACGGCTGAAGTCAGGGACCGTGTTACGATTTTCCGCAGTGAAACAGTTTCGGAACACTGAATTCAGTATTTCTGCCTTTCTTCGGTCGTCCTCTGTTTCGGTGCCATCGTGGTCAACGAGTGACTGAATAGGGGATTTAGATCCGCTTACCGATTTTACATATGACCAAAACTTTTTAGGGTTCTTGTTTAGATTGTTTGCCAATGTTTTATGTTCGAATTCGTTGAATGCTTTTCTCATTGCTCTCTTTACGCTCTTTTTCGCTTCGTTCAGCTTTTCCTTATCAGCTATGATTCGACTACTCTTAAACCTATGATGAAGCTTTCTTTGTTTCCGTAGTACCTTTCGTACATGATTGTTATACCACGGTGGATCTTTCCCCTCGCTTTGGACCTTAGTCGGTACGAACTTATCTAAGGCGTACTGGACGATGTTTCTGAATTTTTTCCATTTTTGTTCCACATCCTCTTCCTCAGAAATGAACGTTTGATGGTGGTCACTCAGATATTCTGCGATTTGTGCCCTATCACTCTTGTTAAGCAAATATATTTTCCTTCCTTTCTTGGCATTTCTTATTACACTTGTAGTCATTGATGCAACCACTGACTTATGATCACTGATACCCTCTTCTACATTCACGGAGTCGAAAAGTTCCGATCTATTTGTTGCTATGAGGTCTAAAACGTTAGCTTCACGTGTTGGTTCTCTAACTATCTGCTCGAAGTAATTCTCGGACAAGGCAGTCAGGATAATGTCACAAGAGTCTCTGTCCCTGGCTCCAGTTCTGCTTGTGTGACTATCCCATTCTATACCTGGTAGATTGAAGTCTCCCCCTATTACAATAGTATGATCACGAAACTTCTTCACGACGTTCTGCAGGTTCTCTCTGAGGCGCTCAACTACTACGGTTGCTGATGCAGGTGGTCTATAGAAGCATCCGACTATCATATCTGACCCACCTTTGATACTTAACCCAGATTATTTCACATTCGCATTCGCTAATAACTTCACTGGATATTATTGAATTCTTTACTGCTATAAATACTCCTCCACCATTGGCGTTTACCCTATCCTTGCGGTATATATTCCATTCTGTGTCTAGGATTTAGTTACTGTTCACTTCCGGTTTTAACCAACTTTCCGTTCCTAATACTATATGCGCACTATTTCCTTCAATAAGAGATACTAATTCAGGAACCTTGCCCTGGATACTCCTGCAGTTTACCAATATTACGTTAACTTTTCCTGTTTTTGGTCTCTGAGGACGGACGTTCTTTATCAACGATGATAATGTTCTCTCTGGTAAGCCGTCAGGTATTTTATCGTTTCGCCTAAGGGGGGGTCCCTCTAACCTAAAAAACCCCCGTGTGCACGCCACACGTACTCTGCTACCCTAGTAGCTGCTTCCGGTGTGTAGTGCACGCCTGACCTGTCTAGGGGGGCCCTACAGTTCTCCACCCAATAACGGAGGTCGATGAATTTGCAACCATTATAGTCGCAGAGTCGTCTGAGCCTCTGGTTTAGACCCTCCACACGGCTCCAAACCAGAGGACCGCGATCGACTCTGGGCACTATGCTGCAGATATTAAGCTCAGCTTGCACTCCGCGTGCGATGCTGGTTGTCTTCACCAAATCAGCCAGCCGCCGGAAGGAACCAAGGATGGCCTCAGAACCCAAGCGGCAGGCGTCATTCGTTCCGACATGTGCTACTATCTGCAGCCGGTCACACCCAGTGCGTTCAGTAGCTGCCGGAAGGGCCTCCTCCACATTACGGACGAGACCCCCCGGCAAGCACACCGAGTGCACACTGGCATTCTTCCCCGACCTACCCGCTATTTTCCTGAGGGGCTCCATAACCCGCCTAACGTTGGAGCTCCCTATAACTAATAGACCCGCCCTCTGTGACTGTCGGGACCTTGCCGGAGAATCGGCCACTGGCCCAACAGGCGAGGCATCCTGTGGTGGCTCGGAAACGATGTCATCACCACTAGGAAGCACCCCGTACCTGCTGGAAAGGGGTAAGGCAGCTGCCACGCGGCCAGATCCCACCTTCGCCTTTCGGCCAGGCACGCGCGAGCCCACCACTGTCCGCCATTCTCCCTGGAGTGATGGCTGACCGGTAAGATGCTCACTGCCGGAAGACACAGCGACATCAGGGGTTCCATGTGATTCCAAGGCCACCGAAGTAGGCATAGGTCTCACCACAGTTGCCCCAACGCCACTACGAGCCGACGCCTGCGACTCGAGCTCGATGAGCCTAACAGACAGAGCCTCCACCTGCCCCCGAAGAGTGGCCAATTCTCCTTGCGTCCGCTCACAACAACCACAGTCCCTACACATGACTATGTTTACCCTACTCTATACGGTGACAAATTCCCAAGATAATCTTCTGATGAGATACTCTGATAATCAAGAAACACTCACTGAAATACGAGACGCGAAAACTACGCTAGGTTTTCCCAGAAAAACTATTTAAAAGCTAAGCGCAGCAAATAAGTACAAAATAAATTTCTCTCCTAACGATCAAGAACTGTTAGTTTCTATGCAGAGCAGATAAACACAAATAGAATCCCTTCCTTAGTGGAAGGTCGTAAACAAAATGCAAAATAAACGCTTTATACAAACAGTACTCGCTGCTGCTGGTGCTCTCGCTCTGGCTGTCACAAGACAACTCAACGTTCCGAGTGAAAGAACACTGTGGCTCTCGTAGGAAGCCACAACCACTCCAACCCGCATGAAGGACGGAAGATCAGAATTTAGTGTCCCGCAGACGACGAGGTCATTAGAGACTGAGCCGAAGATGTGAGGGAAATATACTGAAGCACTACAGCTGTTTCCTTCTTTGATGAAATTGCGGTGATGGGAATGGAAAACAACCACTAAGAAACAGTTCAATATTTAACAAACTATTTGGAGATGTTCAGTACATGACAGGAAATAAATAATTAAACTTTCCTTCAATTCGCCACTGACGTCCGGGTCCTGAGACAGTAATGGAAATTGCCATCAGCGTACTGAGACAATGACGGAAGGAAATACACTACTGGCCATTAAAATTGCTACACCAAGAAGAACTGCAGATGATAAACGGGTATTCATTGGACAAATATATTATACTAGAACTGACATGTGATTACATTTTCACGCAATTTTGGTGCGTAGATCCTGAGAAATCAGTACCCAGAACAACCACCACTGGCCCTAATAACGGCCTTGATACGCCTGGGCATTGAGTCAATCAGAGCTTGGATGGCGTCTACAGGTACAGCTGTCCATGCAACTTCCACACGATACCATAGTTCATCACGAGTAGTCACTGGCGTATTGTGACGAGCCAGTAGCTCGGCCACCATTGACCAGACGTTTTCAGTTGGTGAGAGATCTGGAGAATGTGCTGGCCATCGCAGCAGTCCAGCATTTTCTGTATCCAGAAAGGCCTGTACAGAACTTGCAACATGAGGTCGTGCATTATCCTGCTGAAATGTAGGGTTTCGCAGGGATCGAATAAAGGGTAGAGCCACGGGTCGTAACACATTTGAAATGTAACGTCCCCTGTTCAAAGGGCCGTCATTGCGAACAAGAGGTGACCGAGATGTGTAACCAATGGCACCCCATACCATCACGCCGGGTGATACGCCAGTATGGCGATGACGAATACACGCTTCCAATGTGCGTTCACTGCGATGTCGCCAAACACGGATGCGACCATCATGATTCTGTAAACAGAACCTTGATTCATTCGAAAAAATGACGTTGTGTCATTCGTGCACCCAGGTTCGTCGTTGAGTACACCATCGCAGGCGCTCCTGTCTGTGATGTAGCGTCAAGGGTAACCGCAGCCACGGTCTCTGACCTGATAGTCCATGCTGCTGCAAACGTCGTCGAACTGTCCGTGCAGATGGTTGTTGTCTTGCAAACGTCCCCATCTGTTGACTCAGGGATCGAGACGTGGCTGCACGATCCGTTACAGCCATGCGGATAAGGTGCCTGTCATCTCGACTGCTAGTGATACGAGGCCGTCGGGATCCAGCTTGGCGTTCCGTATTACCCTCCTGAACCCACCGATTCCATATTCTGCTAACAGCCATTGGATCTCGACCAATGCGAGCAGCAATGTCGCGATACGGTAAACCGCAATCGCTATAGGCTACAATCCGACCTTTATCAAAGTCGGAAACGTGATGGTACGCATTTCTCCTCTTTACACGAGGCATCACAACAATGTTTCACCATGAACCGCCGGTCAACTGCTGTTTGTGTATGAGAAATCGGTTGGAAACTTTCCTCATGTCAGCACGCTGTAGGTGTGGCCACCGGTGCCAACCTTGTGTGAATGGTCTGAAAAGCTAATCATTTGCATATCACAGCATCTTCTTTCTGTCGGTTAAATTTCGCGTCTGAAGCACGTCATCTTCGTGGTGTAGCAATTTTAATGGCCAGTAGTGTATAATATTTGCTGTCGTTTCTTGTTAACAATATCAGCTTATTACCAAGAAACAGCAGCTTTCACTCAGCTAATCCTCGGCAGAAATCCAATCTGCATTTGGATCGCACTTCCTTAACTCTTGTGCAGAAACAGCTGCACCCATTTTCAATAAGCTACCACAAGAATTCAAAAATCTTAGCAGTAATCCACGCACTTCCAAATCGAAACTAAAGAGTTTTTTCATGGGTCACTCCTTGTATTCTGTTGAGGAATGCCTTGAAAAATTGAAGTGATTATTATGTTTTATAGTTGACTGCGTTTACTTAAACTTATGGCTTGACTTTTTGGGTTCATAAACATTTTATTTTCAGCTGTTATTACTTTTATGACCTTGGACATATGCTCCTCAATTTGGTCCAACGGAAGTAGACATGTGAATAAAATAAATAAGAGTATTGTGAGACTCGGAAACTCACTGGTCAAAACTTATAAGCTGCTTCAAGTTGACCTAGAATCATGAAATTTGGCAAGAATCAAGGATTCATAATATAAGTGAAGGAAAAAATATCCCAAAATTATTAATTTCTAACAATATAAAACATTTTTTGACATTTTTTGATTTGTCTGGATATTTGTCTGTCCTCCTTTGAAGACCTTTTTTCTCTCAGACAGTATGGTGTATCAAGTTCAAATTTATGCCACATATTAAGATCGATGGTTCCCTGGAGGTGTAAAAATTTTAAGCATCTAAGTCATTGCAATAGAAATACACTCCTGGAAATGGAAAAAAGAACACATTGACACCGGTGTGTCAGACCCACCATACTTGCTCCGGACACTGCGAGAGGTCTGTACAAGCAATGATCACACGCACGGCACAACGGACACACCAGGAACCGCGGTGTTGGCCGTCGAATGGCGCTAGCTGCGCAGCATTTGTGCACCGCCGCCGTCAGTGTCAGCCAGTTTGCCGTGGCATACGGAGCTCCATCGCAGTCTTTAACACTGGTAGCATGCAGCGACAGCGTGGACGTGAACCGTATGTGCAGTTGACGGACTTTGAGCGAGGGCGTATAGTGGGCATGCGGGAGGCCGGGTGGACGTACCGCCGAATTGCTCAACACGTGAGCGTGAGGTCTCCACAGTACATCGATGTTGTCGCCAGTGGTCGGCGGAAGGTGCACGTGCCAGTCGACCTGGGACCGGACCGCAGCGACGCACGGATGCACGCCAAGACCGTAGGATCCTACGCAGTGCCGTAGGGGACCGCACCGCCACTTCCCAGCAAATTAGGGACACTGTTGCTCCTGGGGTATCGGCGAGGACCATTCGCAACCGTCTCCATGAAGCTGGGCTACGGTCCCGCACACCGTTAGGCCGTCTTCCGCTCACGCCCCAACATCGTGCAGCCCGCCTCCAGTGGTGTCGCGACAGGCGTGAATGGAGGGACGAATGGAGACGTGTCGTCTTCAGCGATGAGAGTCGCTTCTGCCTTGGTGCCAATGATGGTCGTATGCGTGTTTGGCGCCGTGCAGGTGAGTGCCACAATCAGGACTGCATACGACCGAGGCACACAGGGCCAACACCCGGCATCATGGTGTGGGGAGCGATCTCCTACACTGGCCGTACACCACTGGTGATCGTCGAGGGGACACTGAATAGTGCACGGTACATCCAAACCGTCATCGAACCCATCGTTCTACCATTCCTAGACCGGCAAGGGAACTTGCTGTTCCAACAGGACAATGCACGTCCGCATGTATCCCGTGCCACCCAACGTGCTCTAGAAGGTGTAAGTCAACTACCCTGGCCAGCAAGATCTCCGGATCTGTCCCCCATTGAGCATGTTTGGGACTGGATGAAGCGTCGTCTCACGCGGTCTGCACGTCCAGCACGAACGCTGGTTCAACTGAGGCGCCAGGTGGAAATGGCATGGCAAGCCGTTCCACAGGACTACATCCAGCATCTCTACGATCGTCTCCATGGGAGAATAGCAGCCTGCATTGCTGCGAAAGGTGGATATACACTGTACTAGTGCCGACATTGTGCATGCTCTGTTGCCTGTGTCTATGTGCCTGTGGTTCAGTCAGTGTGATCATGTGATGTATCTGACCCCAGGAATGTGTCAATAAAGTTTCCCCTTCCTGGGACAATGAATTCACGGTGTTCTTATTTCAATTTCCAGGAGTGTATACGGCCATTTATGTGACGTCAAACCTGCAAGTTGCTTTCCGTTGACCTAGAGTCATGAGACTTGGCTAGGAGCAAGGTTACACAGTACACAAAAAATATTTCTTTTGCCATTTGTTATCCGACTTCGAACATTCTCGAAAGTCTTGGAATCTCTAGGACCAATATCATGTCAATGTCAATGTTGATAACAGGTAAAAATCGGCAATATGCTAGATTCCCGAAATGGAGAAAGTGTCCGTACACAACCATCAGTGCACGAGTCCTACCCTCAGCTGGACATTGTTTCTTATATCCTTGTGGATGCTACATGGATTTTAGGTAAATTTCCAGAAAAAATACAAGGTTCGCACATCGTTACTTCTGCATGGTAAATTCATTGATTGCCTTATATAGTCAGGTTGTTTACTTCGGTTTCCTTAGCTGCAAGCGTCCTTGGAAAGTACTGCATTAGTCAGATGACGTGGCGGAGCAGTGGCCGCAAGCCAGTAAAGAGGCCAGTGCAGGCTGAATGGAAGCACGGATTACGAAACCTGTTTACGACCCAGAGCGGACCACGACAGCCGCCATTAATTTAATTAAGACACAAGCTCGTAATCGCAGCAAGTACAGTGTCTTCGTTTTCCGTTCGTTTACAGAAAATAGTATATACTCGTGTCTGCTTTACTAGCATGATATAACTGAAATTAAAAATGTCACCAGTCAACCCAACATTAACAGTTAAATATACAGGGTGATTATAATTAAAGTTAAACTTTCAAAACGCTTTAGAAATAACACCACTGGTCAGAATGACGTCAAATTTCAACGGAATATTATCAGAGAAGGCGGAAAACGTATGACAAAAGAAAAAAATACTGTGAAAATTGATCAATAGATGGCGCTGCATGTGTCAGAATACGTAAGTGAAAATACCTGTCATGCGCAGGACCCATTGGAGTTGTATGAACAAACTGGTACACGGATTATCCCCCTCTCGCGTCTCCGACGTTCACCATGACTGTCTCAATGCATGATCGCGCTCTTCTTGTAAAGCTGTATTACTAGAATGATGACTTTGCACACGTCGCTCTGTAGAAGTTCCGGACACTGAGGGGTTTGATAAAAAGCGTTGGTCCAATCACTGCCGTGGGTCTGGAGAAAATGATTCGGAAATTCGAAAAGATGGGTTCATTTGATGTGCAACCTGGTAGAGGGACGAAACGAATTGATTCGACGTTAGTGGAAGCAGTGGCAACAGCAATACAGGAGGAGACGAGTGGTGGTCTGCAAACATGTAGAGCACAGGGAATTGCCAAAACATTGGACATACCCGTGAGCACGGTGCGTAAAATCATACGAAATATCCTTATTTGCTATCCATTCAAAGTTACACATGAACACGAGTTGCTTTCTGTTGACTTGCCAGCAAGAGAGACCTTTGCTTTAGAATTTCTTGCTCACATGAAGTGGACAATGATTGACCGTGGAAGATTTTGTGGACAGACGAAGTCCACTTCCATCTTACAGGATATGTCAATACACAGAACTGTTGAATATGGGCAACGGAAAATCCACACTTAAATCAACCAGTACCACCTCATACCGAAAAGGTCACTGTGGTGCGGGTTCACGGCATCATTTATCATAGGGCCATATTTTTCCGAAGAGACAGGTGCTTCCGATCCTGTTACCTGTACCGTCACTGCTAAGCGCTGTGATTGTCTTTTGCGCAACCACATCATTCCAGCTCTCCAGCAACGTGGACGTATGGATGCGATCATTTTTGTGGAAGATAGCGCACCTCCGCACATTGCAAATCCAGTTACCCAGCTGCTGCAGCTCCATTTCGGAAATGCTAGAATTATCAGCCGCCATTTCCCTACAACCTGGCCGTCCCAATCACCTGATCTTAATCCGTGTGACTTCTGGCTGTGAGGCTATATGAAAAATGTTGTGTTCAGTGTTCCGATTGCAAACTTAGCTGCATTGAAGGCACGCATTGCGCAACACATTGTGAACGTGACCCAGGAAACACTTCTATCTGCTGTGGAACATGCTGTTTCTCGATTTCAACTTGTTGCATAAAACAGTTGAGAGCATATTGGCCGGCCGAAGTGGCCGAGCGGTTTTAGGCGCGTCAGTCTGGAACCGCACGACCGCTACGGTCACAGGTTCGAATCCTGCCTCGCGCATGGATGTGTGTGATGTCCTTAGGTTAGTTAGGTTTAAGTAGTTCTAAGTTCTAGGGGACTGATGACCACAGCAGTTAAGTCCCATAGTGGTCAGAGCCATTTGAACCATCTGAACAGCATATTGAACAAGTTTTGCGCCAGTCACACGGAGATTAATAATCCGATTTGATTTTGATTGATGCTTTTTATGCGGTTTTTGGCGTCAGGACAATTAAAAACCGATGTGATTGATGCTATTTATGCGGTTTTTGGCCTCAGGACAATTAAAAACCGATTTTCCCCATCCGATGTGATATGACCTTGCCGTGGTTGATGGGCTTACGCAACTAGCAGTATCACACCTCTATACCCATGCACACTGAGTAGTACGGTTCGTTTAACGTCAAACGTACAGCTTAGGCACTGTTGTATGACTCATTTGTTATTTGTAGCCGAGCACTACTCAATAAAGATGCTTACAGCGCCATCTATTGCTACATTTTTTAACTATGTATTTTTCTTCGGCCATATGTTTTTCCCCTTCTCGGATAATATTACGTTGCAATTTGACGTCATTCTGACCAGTGGTGTTATTTCTACAGCGGTTTGATAGTTTATCTTTAATTATGATCACCCTGTGTATGTGGTATCGGTTGTTTCTGACACGTCCGAATGTACAGACACCACATATACGGACGCGTTTCCGTAAGAGCGTCCAAAAATTTAACAGGACATAGAGGATGCTCCACTGAACAATTTGAGGTAGGGAACCTGGTGTCGGAGAAACCAGTTTAAAGAGATAATATGAATAAAATAACATTACTGTGTACTTCTTTATTTATATTAATTAACTTTTAACACCATCATTGACACAATTAACGTACCAATTGTACTGTATCTTACAAAATGTGAGGAACTGACGACTATCAACCTCAATGCAAGCATGACATCGGCGAACGAGATCCTGTCGCATCCTGACAAACATCCGTGTTGTGTATCGAGCCACATCACAGGCAGCTACAGTTCTTCCAACTAATTCAGTCTCCGTATACACTGGGTTATCATACACAACTGAATTAAGATATCCCCATAGGAAATAATCAAGGGGATCCAGGTCAGGTGTCCTCGCAGGACATAGAATAGGACCTCCCCTTCCAGTCCAGCGACCAGGAAATACTGGAGCGGTACGGCTTCATCGTATTGTACTGTATGCCTCTGAATAGCAATGATTCGTTCTGTCGTGGGATAATATAAATACGATACAGCAGAGCGACCTTATCAACAAGTAAACAAAACCTGCATCATGACTACTTGGTAATCAGGCGCGTCCTCAGCACAGTACGTGTAAAGTTGTATTCATATTAGCTGTAAACAAGCTGCAAAACTGTAACACTAGACAAAGCGGCAGACAAGTTTACTTCCATATGTCCTTAAGCTGGCCTCTACTACCCTGGGTTCAATATCTCAAATTGTTCAGTAGCGCTGCCTCTATGACCTGTTACATTTTTGTACGCTCTAAAGGAAACACCCTGTATATAATTAAGGCGAGGACGGCCAACGATATCTTCAGTCAGATGCACAGCAGTCTCTTACTCTTAAAGAGATTGATATATATTCTATCCCTCGTTCACTACAGCGTTCCACTATATATATATATATATATATATATATATATATATATATATATATATATATATATATATTACTCCCATAATGTTCCTGGGGAAAAAAGAGACTATCGAACAATTAGAATAAGAAAGTCTGATTTTCTCACCGTACCTGCCTAACACTGTTAGTAAACAGTAGGTTTAAATGGTGTATTACTTAAATTCATGTAGCAATACGGTATTAATAATTAAACTGAAAGGAAAAAATATTTCGTTAAAAAGATACGTCTGAACGACGTCTTTTGAGATAAAAAGTTAATACAATTTTATGCCATTCTATGATTCTTTAAATGGAGAGGCACCGCTTACCGTTTCCCAACTGAGCCGAAATCATGCGCATCTCATTTATTTGTGCAAAGAAACCAAATTAGGTAGGGTT
The DNA here is from genome assembly GCF_023898315.1 of Schistocerca nitens. Lineage (NCBI taxonomy): Eukaryota > Metazoa > Arthropoda > Insecta > Orthoptera > Acrididae > Schistocerca > Schistocerca nitens. Next base: position 154,895,768 of record NC_064621.1, on the reverse strand, counting down.
CCACAAAGAAAAAAACCAAACCTGAAAAATAAGAGCCTCCCTAAGCGTCAGGTTTTATTATTGAAAGAAACGCGAAAATCGTATGTTTTCTGTAAACTTTCTTACACTGCAGCTAAAAAAAATATCTAAACTTATTTTAAAAACTAGTAGTTAAATCAAGGTGATCAGACTTAATATAAGAATAAAGAAGTACTGGCTACTCATTTAATTGGTCAAACAAAAAAACAAGTTGCGTTGTGGTTAATATGTGTTGTGCAGTTGCTCAAAACGACGGATAGACACGCAGATTTCTCTTTTAATGCCTGAAAGCCCCGTATGTGTTACATACAACTTAATTTTTGCGTAGTTCCAAAAAAGTTAAAGTTGAACAAACGACTACACAAAAAAGAACGAAATCGACCCAGGTGTCAACGAGAACGAAGAAACTAGACTGGTCCAAGTGAATTGTGAAAGAGCCTTCCCACGAACGAGACGAATCACGACCGAAGCTAGCGACGAACGACCGTTCCTTAAAAGTCGCTCATCAATCTTTTCGTACACTTTAGTGGAGCGTTGTTTTGGACCCATTCGTTCGTGAACGACCCATTTCTACTGTACATATATTCCTCTACACATATTGTAAACTATAGTCCTCGTCTCACTTTTCTGTCACTCTGTCACTCTTGATACAGTTGTTACTAAGAGGCAGACTTGTTCGTGAGCAATGTTTGTATACATAAGTTATAAATATTTCCTGCGAATCAACTAGAATATGATGAATTTAAGTCCACCGCCGCATGTATCTCTCTATGTGAAGGCTGATCTCAGGAACTGCTGTTGGAATTTCGATACGGTTTTCACCAATAGGCGGACTGATTCACGAGGAACGTTTTTGTATCGTCATTATTTTATAAGCAAGTCGTCCAGTCCTGCATACTTAGTTCTATCCAAGCATAGCTGGGCCAGGTTGCTTCTTGTTTGCTTAAGTGAAGCCTTGCTCTTCCTTATTATTACAAACTACACTTCCTACCATTCCCAAACTGACTATTCGTCCGTCTCAGTAGATGCGCGGTCAACGCAGCGGATTGCTAATCGAAGGGGCACAGTTTCGATTCCCAGCAGAGCCAGAGTTTATCTCTGCCCGGGAATGGGTGTTGTGTTGTCCTTACGCTCGTATCGTCATTATTGATATTACACTGTGAGATGGCTGAATGGGCACGGCACGAAAGTCAATAAACTTAAAAAAGTGAACTATTCCTTGATGCCTCTCGATGTGTATTACCAACCTATCCTATCTTTCAACCACGTTGTCCCACCTCTTTCCACGATCTAGTTCAATGACTCTTCATTAGTTATCCAATTTACCCATAAAGTTTCAGCATTCTGCTGAAATAGAGCCTTTGAAAGGTCCTATCCTCTGCTTCCCTGTGGCACATTTGATTTTTATATAACGCTATACTGCAGAAATCACTTTCAGGAGAAATTTCACAAGTTACATAGTCTGTCTTTTCTTGCTATTCATACTCAGTATTTTATCTACACTGGTCTCTGCCATAATCAGTTCTTATGCTGTCATGAATAATTATTCTGACCACACAGCAAAACTTTGGTACTAATTTTAGAGTCTCATTTTCTAATCTGATTCCCTCAGTATCGCCTGATTTAATTTGACGTTTATTTTTCTTTTTCCAAGACGCAATTCATTCCGGCCAATTTATCTTCCAAGACCTTTTCTGTATCTGGCAAAATTAAAATTTTAATTTCTTATCCATTAATTATAATATCTTTTCCAGATTTTTTCTTAGATTCCTTAACTGCTTCCTCATTATAAGGACTGAAAAATATGGAAAGACAAGCTACAAACCCGTCTCACTCCCTTCTCTGTTTCTTCGCCCCTTTCATGTGCTTAAAATCCTACAACTGCAGTTGGATATTTGCGGAATCTGTAGATAATCTCCGCTCATGATATTTCATCCTTGTCCCAGAACAATGTTACAAGGTCCGATAACAGAGAGTGTAAGAAAACATCACAGGTGTCCCGTATAATTTTATGTGATCATTTTTCTGTGCAGAGATGATAACTCCGTAAATTTTTTCCGGATAACATTTGTGAGAATACGTCACAATTATTGTAAACGCTATCAGTGTTCTACAGGGTGATCAAAAAGTCAGTATGAATTTGGAAACTTAATAAACCACGGAATAATGTAGATAAAGACGTAAAAATTGTCACACATGCTTGGAATGAAATGGGGTTTTATTAGAACAAAGAAAAATACAAAGTTCACAAAATGTCCGACAGATGGCGCTGGACAGCAAAACAGGTACAGTGACGGGTGAGAGGTAATCCGATATATTACAGAATCGCATCATCCCCAGCCTGGCTGATAAAAACCTGCTGGAACGTACGATGTTTATGCAGGATGGCGCTCCATCCAATATTGCTAGACGCCTGAAAGATCTCTTGCGCGCGTCGTTTGGTGATGATCGTGTGCTCAGCCGCCACTTTCGTCATGCTTGGCCTCCCAGGTCCCCAGACCTCAGTCCGTGCGATTGGGGTTACCTGAAGTCGCAAGTGTATCGTGATCGACCGACACCTCTAGGGATGCTGAAAGACATCATCCGACGCCAGTGCCTCACCATAACTCCGGACATGCTTTACAGTGCTGTTCACAACATTATTCCTCGACTACAGCTATTGTTGACGAATGATGGTGGACATATTGAGTATTTCCTTGCTTTGTTATGCTAATTATTGCTATTCTGATCAGATGAAGCGCCATCTGTCGGACATTTTTTGAACGTTTGTATTTTTTTGGTTCTAATAAAACCCGATGTCATTCCAAGCGTGTATATGTCAATTTGTACCTCTCTATCTACATTATTCCGTTATTTATTCAGGTTTCAAATTTATACTGACTTTTTGATCACCCGGTATAACCTAGACTGATGAGGCAAAACATTAAGACCACCTGCTCAGTAGCTTGTTTGTTCATCTTTAGAACGAAATACATCACCGATTCTGCGTATCAGGAATCCTACAGTATGTTGGTAGGTTTATGGAGGTATGTGCCATTAGATGTCTAAACACAGGTCATGCATCTGGGGTAAATAACGGGCTGCTGGTTTGCGAACGCGGTGATTGAGCTCAAGAGCGAGCCAGGTGGGTTCCATAAGATTTACATTAGGTCGCCGAGACATCAACTTGAGTTAGCTATAATGGTCCCCAAACCACTGTAGCACGGTTCTGGCTCCGACACAAGGGAAACTGGTGAAAGATGACGTCGCCGTCAGGGAAGACACCAAGCTTGAAGGGATGCAGATGGTTCGCATCTGTCAGCCTGTTTTCGATTACTACCACAGGTCCCGTGCAAGCGCAGGAGGATGTCTCCCCTACCACAATACTGCTCCCGCCCGCTTGCGTCCGTGGCGCGCTGTACGTTTCGAGCCGCCGTTCACTTCGATGACGGCGGTTATGGAGACGACCAATTACCCAGTGTAGCAAAAATGTGATTCACCCGAAGCGCCGACACGTTTCCATTGTTGGACGGTCGAATACCGATGGTCCCCTGCCCACTTCAATCGTAATTGACCGTGTCGTTGGGTCAGCATTTGAACACGGATGGTTGGCTGCTGCGGAGCTCCATTTTCAACAATGAACAGTATGCTCCGAAGCACTCGGGCGTCCTCCAGCATTGTGCTCTCTCGGCAGAGATACCACAGATCACCAGCTACCCCACTTTACACAACAGAAAAGCCTCCGAAGCTCATGTTCTCTGAAAAGTCGTGGACGTCCAACCATTTAGTACCTAGTGGTAATTTCAGTAACTTTCTATCAATTTACCTAGATGCTCACGACAGCTTCACCATTTTCTAATTACTCGTTCAAAGGCTCTGCGTAATAATAGGCCGTCCATTCTCAAAGTTCCTTATCTCAATGGATTTCCCCATTTGCAGCCCATATCTTTACTAGAACGATCCCCCATCAAATGGTTCAAATGGCTCTGAGCACTATGGGACTTAACATCTATGGTCATCAGTCCCCTAGAACTTGGAACTACTTAAACCTAACTAACCTAAGGACAGCACACAACACCCAGTCATCACGAGGCAGAGAAAATCCCTGACCCGGCCGGGAATCGAAACCGGGCGTGGGAAGCGAGAACGCTACCGCACGACCACGAGCTGCGGACGATCCCCCATCCATGTGTGCTCCGCTCACAAACTTTTGCTATCGCGTCAGTGCCCGCAACGCCATCAGGCTCCACCCAATACTGCAGTTGCCAGTGGTGATAATGATTTTGCTCATCAGTGTATACTGTCGTCTGAAGGTATGTACTTTGTTGGATGTGAGGTCCGCCAGTTATGCAAAACACCGTTCTTCTCAGTACCTAAACAGGTTTCGGTACCACTGTGCCATCATCAGTGGGTTTTCGTTTTTATTTATTCTGCAATGTGAACATTTTTGTTATATGATAAAAAAATTATGTGCATTTTTAGTTCAGACAACAGATCGTTCCTTTTTGTAAATACCTTTACATTGGGTGTGCATGAATTTTCTGGATCACTTGTGTTTTTTTTTTTTTTTTTTTTTTGTGGTTTTCGGGCGCACAACTTCAAAGGTCATTAGCGCCCTGACTACTCTAAGAATGCACCGCGAGGCACAAGTTGACAACAACAACTAAAAGGGAAAACACAATAAAAGACAGACTGACAGGCATAGGATTAAAAAACATCATCAAATGTCCTTAGCGAGGTTTGTCAAATTGATAAAACAAAGAACACGAGCAGCTGCTCGTGGGTCATCCGCTAAAATGGCATCTAAAGTAGTAGGCAGGTTAAGATCGAGGCGCAGTGTTTTAAGATCGGGACAGGACATTAAAATGTGACTAACCGTCAGCAAGTGCCCACATGGGCAGAACGGCGCCGGCGCAGCCGTCAGCAGATGGCGATGGCTGAACCGGCAGTGTCCAATTCTTAACCTTGCTAAAACGACCTCCTCCCGCCGAGAAGGGCGTGAGGAGGACGTCCAAGCCACGGGAAGAGGTTTTAAGGCCCGAAGCTTGTTGTCGGTAAGTGCAGCCCAATCGGCATGCCACAGCGACACAACGCGCCGACAAATGACCCTGCTAAAATCGGACGAAGGGACACAACAAGAAGCTGTCCGAGGCTGGAGGACCGCAGCCTTGGCCGCGGCATCTGCAGCTTCGTTCCCAGGGATACCGACATGGCCAGGAACCCACATAAAGCTAACCGGCGTACCGACGTCCACCAGCTGCTGAAGAGAGCGTTGGATCCGGTGTACGAAAGGGTGAACCGGGTACGGATCACTGAGGCTCTGGATGGCGCTCAGGGAATCTGAGCAGATGACATAAGCAGAATGTCGGTGGCGGCAGATGTACAGAACAGCCTGGTAGAGGGCAAAGAGCTCAGCTGTGAAGACCGAACAATGGCCATGGAGCCGGTATTGGAAACTTTGTGCCCCGACAATAAAGGAACACCCGACCCCGTCATTGGTCTTAGAGCCATCTGTATAAATGAAAGTCATGTTGTTGAACTTCGAACGAAGTTCCAAAAAACGGGAGTGGTAGACCGAATCGGGGGTGATCTCTTTTGGGAGCGAGCTGAGGTCGAGGTGAACGCGGATCTGAGCCTGGAGCCAAGGTGGCGTGCGGCTCTCGCCCACTCGAAAGGTTGCAGGGAGTGAAAAATGAAGGTGTTGAAGGAGGCGACGAAAGCGAACTCCAGGGGGTAGCAAGGCAGAGACGTACAACCCGTATTGAAAGTCAAGAGAGTCGTCAAAAAAGGAACGATAAGAAGGATGGTCGGGCATTGACAGTAGCCGACAGGCATACCGACAAAGCAGTATATCGCGCCGGTAGGTGAGTGGCAATTCGCCAGCGTCAGCATGAAGACTCTCTACGGGACTGGTATAAAATGCTCCGATCGCAAGTCGTAAACCCCGATGTTGTATGGAGTTGAGGCGGCGTAAGATGGATGGCCGTGCAGAGGAGTATACGAAGCTCCCATAATCCAGCTTGGAGCGGACGATCGACCGATATAGACGAAGTAGGACGGTTCGATCCGCTCCCCACGACATACCACTGAGAACACGGAGGACATTTAAAGAACGGGTACAACGGGCGGCCAAATATGACACATGTGGAGACCAGCTAAGTTTCCTGTCAAAGGTAAGGCCTAAAAATTTGATTGTCTCCACGAGTGGGAGAGCAACGGGACCGAGTCGTAAGGACGGTGGGAGAAACTCTTTGTAGCGCCAGAAGTTAATACAGACCGTCTTCTCGGCAGAAAAACGGAAGCCATTGGCGACACTCCAAGAGTAAAGACGGTCAAGAGAACGCTGAAGACAGCGCTCCAGGACACGTGGACACTGCGCGCTGCAATAGATGGTAAAATCGTCCACGAAAAGGGAGCCTGATACATCAGCTGGGAGGCAATCCATTATGGGATTGATCGCGATGGCGAAGAGAGCGACGCTCAAAACTGAGCCCTGTGGCACCCCATTCTCCTGGCGAAAGGTGTCGGACAGGACAGAACCCACACGCACCCGAAACTGTCTATCCATTAAAAAGGAACGAATAAAAAGAGGGAGGCGACCGCGAAAGCCCCACGTATGCATGGTGCGGAGAATGCCCGCCCTCCAACAGGTGTCGTAAGCCTTCTCCAAATCAAAGAACACAGCCGCGGTCGGGCGCTTCCGCAAGAAGTTATTCATGATGAAGGTCGACAAGGTAACCAGATGGTCGACAGCAGAGCGGCGCCTTCGAAATCCACATTGTACATTGGTAAGTAGGCGTCGAGACTCGAGCAGCCAAACCAATCGAGAGTTAACCATTCGCTCCATCACTTTACAGACACAGCTGGTAAGCGAGATAGGTCGATAACTGGAAGGCAAGTGCTTGTCCTTCCCCGGCTTAGGAATCGGGACAACAATAGACTCGCGCCAGCATGCGGGAACATGTCCCTCAATCCAGATGCGATTGTAAGTACGAAGAAGAAAACCTTTACCCGCAGGAGAAAGGTTCTTCAGCATCTGGATATGAATAGAATCAGGCCCTGGAGCGGAGGACCGTGATCGGCCAAGTGCGTTTTCCAGTTCCCGCATGGTGAATGGGGCATTATAACCCTCACGATTCGAGGAGCGGAAGTTAGGTGGCCTCGCCTCCTCTGCCTGTTTGCGGGGGAGGAAGGCAGGGTGGTAATGAGCGGAGCTCGAAACCTCGGCGAAAAAGCGGCCGAAGGCATTGGAGACAGCCTCAGGGGCCACAAGGACTTCATTCGCGACCTTCAAGCCAGAAACTGGGGAGTGGACCTTAGTGCCAGATAGCCGGCGCAGGCTACCCCAGACAACAGAAGAAGGAGTAGAACTGTTGAAGGTGCTGGTGAAAGCAGCCCAGCTGGCTTTCTTGCTTTCTTTAATAATACGACGACACTGAGCACGTAATCGTTTATAATTAATGCAATTCGCCACTGTAGGGTGGCGTTTAAAGGTGCGTAAAGCACGTCGACGAGCACGTAAAGCGTCCCTACATGCTGCGGTCCACCAGGGGACCGGTACGCGACGTGGAGAAGAAGTAGGGTGAGGGATGGAATATTCAGCAGCAGCGAGAATGACTTCCGTGAGGTGTGCGACCTGACGATCGCAGCTTGTGAAGGTTTGATCCTGAAAGGTCGCCCTGGAAGAGAAGAGCCCCCAGTCTGCCTTGGAGATGGTCCAACGAGAGGAGCACGGAGAGGGAGTATGCTGCAGGAGATGGATAACACACGGGAAGTGGTCGCTCGAATATGCATCAGCAAGTGCATACCACTCAAACCGGCGTGCAAGTTGGGGAGTACATATAGAGAGGTCTAAATGGGAATAGGTATGAGATGTGTCCGAAAGAAAAGTAGGGGCGCCAGTATTGAGGCAGACAAGATTGAGCTGGTTGAAAAGGTCTGCTAACAAGGAGCCCCTCGGGCAGGATGCTGGAGAGCCCCAAAGAGGATGATGGGCATTGAAGTCTCCAGTTAACAAAAATGGTGCAGGTAGCTGAGTAATAAGTTGCGTCATGTCTGCCCTGGTAACGGCAGATGACGATGGAGCGTAAACGGTACAAAAGGAAAACGTGAAAGTGGGGAGAGTAATGCGGATGGCTACTGCCTGCAGGCCGGTGTGCAACGTGATGGGATCGTAGTAAATATCATCCCGGACCAGCAACATAACCCCTCCATGAGCTGGGATACCTACCACAGGGGGTAGGTCAAAACGCACAGAGGTGTAGTGTGCCAAGGCAATTTGATCGCATGGGCGTAGCTTCGTTTCCTGGAGGGCTACGACGAGCGGACGATGCGAGCGGAGCAGCAACTTCAAGTCCTCTCGGTTGGAGCGAATGCTGCGAATATTCCAGTTAATAAGTGCCATCGTAAGAAAAGGAAGATGAGAGAAGGGGTCACCTCGAAGGCCGCTTAGGGCCTGGCTTCGAGCGAGCACTGCCGCCGCTAGCAGGAGGCAGACAGTCATCGTCCATGGGGTCTATAGGGTCATCGGCCATCGCAGGAGGATGGCCGGGAGGGGGAGCTTCCTCCGCCGGTGAACGGCCAGATGTTCGGCTACCAGCGGTGCGGCCAGGCGAAACGGATGACGGCCTGGGGCGGCAACCGCTGGGTGGCGCAGGAGAAGAAAGGCGCCGCGGCGGAGAAGGAGAACTGTGCTTCCTATGCGCCTTTTTAGAAGGACGTTTGGTGGAAGTACCGGTCGAAGGCTGGGAGGTCGAGGAACGGAGGAAGTCTGCACGGGATGGTTCCTTCTTGAAGGCCCGTGCATCTGACTTCGGGGTCTTCGACTGAGCAGAAGCTGAGGAAGTGGCTGGTGTCTGTGGGGTGATGGGAGGAAGAGGAGACGTCGACCGCGCGATCTTAGCACTGGCCGAACGGACGACCGTGGTGCTGAAGGTCAGATCGCATGTCTGGGTTGCTACCTCCCGGGTAGTCCGAGGAGAGGCGAGGACAGTGCTGTATTTCCCCGCTGGGAGCAGCGTGGGCTTCCTACTAGCCAATAGCTTGCGAGCAGCCGAGGTGGACACTTTCTCTTTGACTCGAATTTCCTGGATACAGCGTTCTTCCTTATAGACAGGACAGTCGCGGGAGGATGCGGCATGGTCACCCTGACAGTTCACACAACGAGGAGACGGAGGTGGACAGTCACCCTCATGGGCATCCCTGCCACAAGTGACACATTTAGCCGCATTGGAACAAGACTGTCGAGTGTGATTGAAACGCTGACACTGGTAGCAGCGCGTAGGTGTCGGGACATAGGGGCGAACAGAAATTACCTCGTAGCCCGCCTTGATGCGCGATGGCAGCTTAACACTATCGAAGGTTAAGAAAAGTGTCCGGGTCGGTACAAGGTCATTGTTGACCTTTTTCATGACCCGATGGACAGCCGTCACGCCCTGCTCAGCGAGGAAAGATTGAATCTCCTCGTCAGTCAAGCCGTCGAGGGATCTAGTATAGACCACACCACGAGACGAATTCAAGGTTCGGTGAGCCTCCACCCGGACAGGGAATGTGTAAAGGAGTGTGGCCCGAAGCAGTTTTTGTGCCTGAAAGGCGCTCTCAGTTTCGAGTAATAGGGTACCGTTACGCAATCTGGTACAAGATTTGACAGATCCAGCTATGGCATCGACGCCCTTCTGGATAACGAAAGGGTTGACAGAGGAAAAATCCTTTCCTTCCTCAGATCGAGAAACGACGAGGAACTGTGGGGCAGGCGGTAGTATTTTTGTCACTGTTGGCTGGTCACGTTTCCGTTTGTGGGTCGAAGTCAAAAGCGATGGAGTAGAATCCATTGCGGAGGAATCCCCCATGATTGCCAGCGTCTCCGATGGCGCGCTCCTTCCTTGTGGGGACCCTCTCAGAGGGCACTCCCGCCTTAGGTGAATGTTTACACCTCAGGTCACACCTCCCGAGAAACAGACGGAGGGACCAATCGGCATGGTCAGAAGGTATCAGCTCAGGCAATCACCCCTCCCCGGGCCTGGCCTTTACCAGGGGGTACGCGCGTGCCTTACATGTCTACCCAGGGCGGGGACTTACGCGTTACCCCGTCACCGGCTACGCGTGCGAACGCGTGGGTCGGCCTTCAGACACGCACAGGGAGGAAGGAAGAAGAGGAAAAAGAAGAGAGAGGGAGAAAGAGGACAGACTGTCTCAAACGCCGAGGCGGAGACCAGGGAAGGCAAGGAGAAGAAGGCAATGAGAAAGCAAGGAGAAGAAGGCAAGGAGAAGGCAAGGAGAAGAAGGCAATGAGAAGGCAAGGAGAAAAAGGCAATGAGAAGGCAAGGAGAAAAAGGCAATGAGAAGGCAAGGAGAAAAAGGCAATGAGAAGGCAAGGAGAAAAAGGCAATGAGAAGGCAAGGAGAAAAAGGCAATGAGAAGGCAAGGAGAAAAAGGCAATGAGAAGGCAAGGAGAAGTCAAGGGAAAGAGTAAGGAAGACAGTGAAGTGGAGAAGAGCAAAGAAAGGAACCAACAAAAGGAATGAAGAAACGAGAAGTGAAAAACCAAAAAGACCACGATTACAGGTCGGGAAACCGTCCGTCTCCGGACGCAGGCGCTAACTACCCCCGTGAGGGGGATGGTCTCCTTTTAGTCGCCTCTTACGACAGGCAGGAATACCTCGGGCCTATTCTAATCCCCGGACCCGCAGGGGGGGGATCACTTGTGTGTTAATTACTACAGGTAGATTGTCATCTGCAACCAAACGATGTTGATGAGAAAATTCTTAGGTCTGTTTAGCACATTTGCTGACCACCTTGTACCCAACAATCACCACCCAACCACAATAGAAACAGACTTAAGAATACTAAAACCCAGCCACAGCCTGTACAGCAAACTGACCATTGAGGAAAACTTCCATATACAGAAGGCAATAGCAGAAGGAAAACAGGTGTTAAACGAATACACTACACTCTGCAAGGGCACACCATTTAACACATTAAAGGAACTTTATAAATAAAAACAACACAAATGGATAAGGTCTATACACACACACACACACACGAAAAATAGATAAACTAAAATCTGCAAAGATGCACAATTTATACACAAAAGGAATACCATATAAAAGTCAACACACACAGCTAAGAAGCGCACAGAAAACACACACACACACACACACACACACACACACACACACATACATACACACACAAAGATAAAATGCAAACAAAATTCAAATTTGGCGCCGAACTCTCTGGTGAACAAATGAACACTGACTGAGCTGGGACACATAACACACCACAATCACACTGTGTTCTTGTGAAGTGAAAAGTGTTTTACTACGTTATTTGTGAAAAATACTTGTTATAGTTACGTGTGCAACATATCACCTCAGCATTATGCGGAGAATGGAAGTACTTGCCACACGAAAACGTAAGTAAAAACGAATATAGGCGCGAAAACATCACGAAAAACTGAATTACATCCTAGAAGGTAGGTTAACTCCCAGCAAAAAATTTTCTCATCAACATCGTTTGGTTGCAGATGACAAGCTACCTGTAGTAATTAACACACAAGTGATCCAGAAAATTCATGCACACCCAATGTAAAGGTATTTAGAAAAAGAAACGATCTGTTGTTTGAATTAAAAATGCACACAGTGTTATTATCATTTAACAAAAATGTTCACATTGCAGAATAAATAAAAACGAAAACCGACTGATGATGGCACAGTGGTGCCGAAACATGTTTGGGTACTGAGAAAAACGGTGTTTTGCATAACTGGCGGACCTCACATCCAACAATTTTAACAGCAAACACGGCCAATGCAAGAAGCTGCAAATCAAAATGATGGGTATGTACTTTATCTGTAAATTACGCTGCTGGGGGCATGCAATGGATTTTAAGTATTGTAACTGTTAAGAGAACTGGAGTTTCAAACAAACTGATTAGGAAATTCACACAGCACCTAGCAGACGAAGCCTATTCACATCTGTACCGATAACAAGTAATGGACTTCCTGCAACATTTTGTATTATACTGTGCCATTTAGCAGGAATAGGGAATAGCTGTCTAATACGTAGGCTGCCGTTAAAATAATACATACAGCATCGTTTGGAGTGACGGGGCCAACGAGATGTACGGGCCCTGCAGCGAACGTGTGACATCACATTAGACGTCTTGTCCGCCACATTCGCGAACACTCGGCTCAATGTAGGGCCCACGGGAAATCAATATCTAATTGAAAAGGTACTTACTAAAGGTCTTAATTTTGTTGTTTGTCATTGAGAATCTGGATGCATTCAAACACGCTGTCACAATACATTAAACTCGTCCGAAATAGTAACTCGCTCCCCGCCGGAGACGGCTCCTAGCACTCGCAAGAGCTGCAGTGTCACGTGCTTTGACGTGTGCGCCCCAGCGTGTGTTTCTCGTAGGTCTCCACTGCTGATGAATGACATCACACTGTGTTCGGCGATAAATCCTATTTCCCCACTGCCCCGGTTGACTGTCGTCAGCGAGTATGGCGGTGACCTGGGGAGAAGTCCCATTCTTCCAATATTTTTGTTAGCTACAGCACTATGACTCCTGGCTTTATGTTGTTGGGAGCCGTTGGGCTAGACTTCAGGTGCATGGTTGGAAGTGAGTGAGGGATCTCTGACGGCACAACGGTACGTCTCAGAGTATTATCTCTTATCCATCAGTGCAATGGTGCTATGTTTCAATAGGACTATGCTTGTTCACGAGTGGAACGTGTCTTTATGAACTGTCTGCGTGTTATTGAGGTACTCCATTGGCCAGTAAGATCCTCACATCACATCTGACACCGACAGAACATTTTTCGGACCTGTTGAGACCACAACTACTACGGTGAGTCAAATGAAAACCTTAAATTTGTAATAACAAACCGAAATTTCGCACCGTTATCCTGTAAGTTGGTAAGCGTGCTACAAACAGCGTGCAGAATGGCCTGTAGGTGGCAGCATAGTGCAGATGCACACATACCGTCGCAGTGTCAGTATAGAGATGGCCGCCCCACTTGCGACTTGCACCAGGGAAGAACAGCGTTCTGTTATTCGGTTTTTGCGTAGTGAAGGTGTGAAACCTATTGAAATTCATCGACAAATGAAGGTTCAGTACGGTGATGCATTTTTGTCACAGCAGCAAGTCTACGAATGGAGTAGGAAGTTCGCAAATGGTGTGACTTCAGTGGAAGATGCTCCTCGTCCAGGTCAGGCACAACGATTTGTGACTCCACAAAACACTGCAGCAGTTGAAGCCATAGTGAAGGAAAACTGTCGAGTGACACTAAATGACATTACAGTATGTTTACAGATTAGTCATGGGTCAGCACACCACATTGTTCATGATGTGCTCCAGTTCCACAAAGTGTCTGCAAGATGGGTGCCAGGGCAGCTGACTCCTGAAATGATAGAACGGCGTGAAGATGCTTGTGAAAAACTTCTTCGGCGCTTTGAACGAGAAGGTGATGGCTTCCTTGCAAGAATCGTTACTGGGGACGAAAAGTGGGTTTACTTCCACCAACCAGAAACGAAGAGAGCGAGCAAGGAATGTGCGCCATTCCTCATCACCAAAACCAAAGAAGTTTCGAACAGAACCATCAGCGGGGAAGGTTATGCTGACTCTCTTTTGGGACGAAAAAGGCGCCATTTTGGAGCATTACATGCCTAGAGGGACCACTGTCACCAGTGCATCATACACAGATCTCTTAAAATATCATCTGCGGGCTGCAATCAAATCAAAGCGACGTGGATTGCTGTCAGCAGGTGTCCTTTTGCAACATGACAATGCAAGACCCCACACTGCCCGTACAACAGTTGAAACATTCACAGACCTGCATTTTGAGTGTCTTCCTCATCCACCATACTCACCAGACCTTGCCCCAAGTGATTTCCATACGTTTGGACCACTCAAAGACGCAATGGGGGAAAATAAGTTTCGTTCTGATGAAGAGGTATGCCATGCGGTGCATGAGTGGTTGCACGGACTACCAAAATAATTTTTTTCTGAAGGAATTTATGCACTTTGTAAGAGATGAAGGACTTGCATTGAGCGTGGGCGAGATTATGTTGAAAAGTGATACAGTTTTGTACCACTCCTGCACAATAAATAATATTTAAAAAAATATTTAAGGTTTCCATTTGACTCACCCTCGTACGTTTCCTGTTCCAGTACCCAGTATATCAAGGACCATTTGCGACAGTCGTCTGCCGGCTTGCCTCAGAAGAGGATACAACGGTTCCTTGACACCCTTCTCAACCGTATCAGTACAAATCTCCAGGACAGAGGGGTGCGTCTTCATACTGATAAGTGGGCTCATACTGCCAACTTCTTTGCAGATTTGAGGCGATTTTGTAATCACCGAAATAACATTGCATACCCTCTCAACCCGAGTACTTTCGTTTCCTTTCGTCCTTCTGTCTGATTGCTTCACTTTTTTTATCGGGCAGTCTACATAGACTGATGGAAAAAAACACAGCACCAAAATATAATTAATGTAGAGTAATGAAATTTCGGCTATATATTTGTCTAGGTAACATTTTTAACTGAGTTAGATCACAGGTTAATGTAAGCCTGAGTTAAACCACTGCGAATGTGAAATGCTGGTACATTATTGTGGAATGGAGTTCCACGCCTGATGCACTTGGTCGGTCAGTACAGGAACGGTTAATGCTGTTTGTGGAAGGAGGAAGGAAGATTGGATTTAATGTCCCGTCCACATCGAGGTTGTTAGAGGCGGAGCACAAACTCGCATTGTGTTAAGAATGGCCGGTCACAGTGGCCGAGCGGTTCTAGGTGCTTCAGTCCGGAACGGCGTAATTGCTATGGTCGCAGGTTCGAATCCTGCCTCGGGCATGGATGTGTGTGATGTCCTCAGGTTAGTTAGGTTTAAGTAGTTCTAAGTTCTAGGGGACCGATGACCTCAAATGTTAAGTCCCATAGTGCTCTGACCCATTTGAACCATTTGTTAAGGATGGGGAAGAAAATAGGCCGTGCCCTTTCAAAGGAACCAACTGGGCATTTGCCTGGAGCAATTTAGGGAAATCACAGAAAACCTAAACCTGGATGGTCGGACGCGTGTTTGAACCGTCGTCCTCCCGAATGCGAGTTCAGTGTGCTAACCACTGCGCCACCTCTCTCGGTTTGTTTGTGGATGATGCTGGAGTTGTCGGCCCAAGATGTCCCATAGGTTCTCGATTGGCGATAGATCTGGTGATCGAGCAGGCCGAGACAACATGTCGACACTTTGTAGAGCATGTTGGGTTACTACATCGGCATGTTGTAGAGCGTTATCCTGTTGGAAAACACCCCCTAGAATGCTGTTCATGAAAGGCACCTCAGCAGGTCGATTTATCAGATTAACATACAAATCGACAGCCAGGGTGCGTGGGATAACCACTAAAGTGCTCCTTCTGTCATTCCATATCGCACTCCAGATCATAACTCCAGGTGTAGGTCCAGTGTGTCTAGCATGTAGACAGGTTGGTTGCAGGCCCTCAACTCTAACCAACACATGACCGTCACTCGCACCGATACTGGATACTGCCACAGTCTGTGAATTGTTTACGCCTGCCCTCTATGTAGTCGACGTTAGCAACACGGGAAGAAACGTCAGACTGGTAGGTCCTGAGGTCGGGAGCGCTCGTGCAGAAAGTTTTGCTGCGGCCTGCGATGTTACGAGACTCCCGCGCACGGGCAGCCGTAAGTAGTTCATCGTCAAACGGGAACTGATTACTTTGGGCTTGCAAAAGTTTCTCTAGCCGCATACAGTGAGCGAAACGGCTGCACTGACCTCAGCAAACCTTTCAAACACTCACTGCAGGGAATCAGACCATATCAGACGGGTGACAACGTTGGAAACTCAAAGCGTGCACAAAAGCATGATGCGCTGCCCAGCGGTGAACCTGAACACTGAGACAGGGGAGTGGCGAATGTGGTGGTTGCACTTTCCCACATATTCATTGACAATGAGTTTCGGGTATTTTGCCAGTTGGTATCTAGGTGCACCAGTATTACTAACTTTGGGTCTTCGAGGAATTCTTTCCTTTTGTACCTTAAGAAGACCATATATTGTAATTGCACTGCTGCTCATGTTTTAAGACCCTTAATGATGGTTAAGTGGCAAGCCTGGCTCATTGAGAAGCATCATCATCTTCCTCTCGATTTTAATCGTAAGGGTGACATCTATCCGTCTGCATGCAGCGCCAATCAGAATGTTTGAAATCATTTTACTGTAGTCTAAATGATTAGTAGTCTTTACGGATTCCTGGGATCGTATTGACAACACGACATGGTCACAAGCACAGTTAATGCAGTTGCAAACATCTGCACGCCAGAAAGCAAAATTCGATCGCTTACACAAAAAGCCAAGACATGATGCAGGGAACCGTTCTGTAATTAATCTCAATGACAAACATCTGTGATGAAGATCGTTCCCTTGTTTTTTCGCCAGCCGGGGTGGCCGAGCGGTTCTAGGCGCCACAGTCTGGAACCGCGCGATTGTTCATAATTTGAATGACGTTGCAGACAGACACAAGTCGATCGTACGAATAAAACCAAGAGGATGATCATGATGATTTTTATCAGTGAGTAAGATTAGCCATGTAACTTCATTAAGGAACTTAAAAAATGAGCAGTAGTACCACCATGACTATATGGCCTTCCTAAGGGACGCGAGGAAACAATTCCTCTAAGACCCTAACTTAGTACACTACTGGCCATCAAAATTGCTACACCAATAAGAAAATATGCAGATGATAAACGGGTATTCATTGGACAAATATATTATAGATCCTGAGAAATCAGTACCCAGAACAACCACCTCTGGTCGTAATAACGGGCTTCATACGCTTGGGCATTGAGGCAAACAGAGCTTGGATGGCGTGTACAGCTTCAACACGATACCACAGTTCATCGAGAATAGTGACTGGCGTATTGTGACGAGCCAGTTGCTCGGCCACCATTGACCAGACGTTTTCAATTGGTGAGAGATCTGGAGAATGTGCTGGCCAGGGCAACAGTCGAACATTTTCTGTATCCAAAAAGGACCGTACAGGACCTGCAATATGCGGTCGTGCATTATCCTGCTGAAATGTAGGGTTTCGCAGGGATCGAATGAAGGGTAGAGCCACGGGTCGTAACACATCTGAAATGTAACGTCCACCTTTCAAAGTGCCGTCAATGCAAACAAGAGGTGACCGAGACGTGTAACCAATGGCACCCCATACCATCACGCCCGGTGATACGCCAGTATGGCGATGACGAATACACGCTTCCAATGTGCGTTTACCGGGATGTCGCCAAACACAGATGCGACCATCATGATGCTGTAAACAGAACCTGGATTCATCCGAAAAAAATGACGTTTTGCCATTCGTGCACCCAGGTTCGTCGTTGAGTACACCGTCGCAGGCGCTCCTGTCTGTGATGCAGCGTGAAGGGTAACCGCAGCCATGTTCTCCGAGCTGATAGTCCATGCTGCTACAAACGTCGTCGAACTGTTCGTACAGACGGTTGTTGTCTTGCAAACGTCCCCATCTGTTGACTCAGGGATCGCGACGTGGCTGCACGATCCGTTACAGCCATGAGGATGATGCCTGTGATCTTGTTTGCTAGTGATACGAGGCCGTTGGGATCCAGCACGTCGTTCTGTATTACCGTCCTGAACCCACCGATTCCATATTCTGCTAACAGTCATTGGATCTCGACCAACGAGAGCAGCAATGTCGCGATACGATAAGCCGCAATCGCTATAGGCTGCAATCCGACCTTTATCAAAGTCGGAAACGTGATGGTACGCATTTCTCCTCCTTACACGCGGCATCACGACAACGTTTCACCAGGCAACGCTGGTCGACTGCTGTTTTTGTATGAGAAATCGCTTGGAAACTTTCCTCATGTCAGCACGTTGTAGGTTTTGCCATCGGCGTCAACCTTGTGTGAGTGCTCTGAAAATCTAATCGTTTGCATATCACAGCATCATCTTCCTGTCGGTTAAATTTCGCGCCTTTAGCACACCATCTTCATGATGTAGCAATTTTAATGGCCAGTAGTGTAATATTGGTGCATGTACATTCCAACCGGCAAAATAAGTGAAAAGCTAAAAAGTAATTACCTGTGATGATAAGCCTCGCACTAGACAAAACATTGGTCACCCCCAGAAGACGTCCTACTAATACCGTCTAACGACGTCCCGAGCCTTGATACCAACCTCAGCACCGTGACGAAGAGAATCGACAGGTTTTACCGTATACCACCACATTCAACTGAATCCACTTTTTGATGACTGCGAGAATGTTGATGGTTTCTTTTCACACGCTGTTCCAAATAGTTCCAGATACTGTCCACGCGATTTAGAGCGGGCCAGGGTGCCTAAGTGTTTGTCAACCCAGAAACGTATGCCTATGCCTAAATGTTCGCTAACGACGATGAAAATAAATTTTGTACTGAAGCAGCCATTACTGTCGTCTACTTCGATATATGGCGAGTATCATCATGTTCGGAAAGGATCCCCGCCGAGTTTGGTTCAAAAATGGTTCAAATGGCTCTAAGCACTATGGGACTTAACATCTGAGGTCATCACTCCCCTAGAATTTAGAACTACTTAAACCTAACTAACCTAAGGACATCACACATATCCATGCCCGAGGCAGGATTCGAATCTATGGTCGCGCGGTTCCAGACTGAAGCGCCTAGAACTGCTCGGGCACAGCGCCCACCCGAGGTTGGTTCTGATGATGTGGATGTTACGTTTATAGACACCAGCATGCCTTTTTAGAATTTTTCGAAGTAACTGTTTAATATTAAGAAACCAACCGCTAGAGAATAACAACAGTAGTGATCGCATCTTAGTTATACAGTGTCAAGTCACATTAATATGGCCGGTAGTTGTGGCCGAGTGGTTCAAGACGCTTCAGTCCGGATCCGCGCTGCTGCTACGGTCACAGGTTCGAATCCTGCCTCGGGCATGGATGTGAGTGATGTCCTAAGGTTAGTTAGGTTTACGTAGTTCTAAGTCTAGGGGACTGATGACCTGAGATGTTAAGTCCCATAGTGCTTAGAGTCATTTGAACCATTTTGAACATTAATATGACCACATATCAAAAGCATCAAGATTTACATTTAGCAGCGCGAGACGTGCAGAAAAAAAGTCGGTGGGGTTCTGAAAGGCACGGAGAGGGATGCGAAGCTATTCCGGCTCCAGTGCCGTGGCCAGCTGCACTAGGTTTCTCGGTTCAGAGTCCATGGCGCGAAGAGTATCCGATCGAGGTGCTCCCACAGATTCTCGGCTGGGTTTAAATCCTCAGAGCCTGGTGGTCGGGTTGTTGTTGTTGTGGTCTTCAGTCCTGAGACTGGTTTGATGCAGGACTCCATGCTACTCTAACCTGTGCAAGCTTCTTCATCTCCCAGTACCTACTGCAACCTACATCCTTCTGAATCTGCTGAGTGTATTAATCTCTTGGTCTCCCTCTACAACTTTTACCCTCCACGCTGCCCTCCAGTGCTAAATTTGTGATCCCTTGATGCCTCAGAACATGTCCTACCAACCGGTCCCTTCTTGTAGTCAAGTTGTGCCACAAACTCGTCCCCAATTCTATTCAATACCTCCTCATTAGTTGTGTGATCACCCATCTAATCTTCAGCAGTCTTCTGTAGCACCACATTTCGAAAGCTTCTATTCTATTCTTGTCCAAACTATTTATCATCGATGTTTCACATTCATACATGGCTACACTCCATACAAATACTTTCACAAACGACTTCCTGACACTGAAATCTATAATCGATGTTAACAAATTTCTCTTCTTCATAAACTCTTTCGTTGCCGTTGCCAGTCTACATTTTATATTTTCTCTACTTCGACCATCATCAGTTATTTTGCTCCCCAAATAGCAAACCTACTTTACTACTTTAAGTGTCTCATTTCCTAATCTAATTCCCTCAGCATCACCCGATTTAATTTGACTACATTCCATTATCCTCGTTTTGCTTTTGTTGATGTTCATCTTATATCCTCCTTTCAAGACACTGTCCATTCCGTTCAACTGCTCTTCCAAGTCCTTTGCTGTCTCTGACAGAATTACAATGTCATCGGCGAACCTCAAAGTTTTTATTTCTTCTTCACGGATTTTAATACCTACTCCGAATTTTTCTTTTGTTTCCTTTACTGCTTGCTCAATGTAAAGATTGAATAACATCGGGGACAGGCTACAACCCTGTCTCACTCCCTTCCCAACCACTGCTTCCCTTTCATGCCCCTCGACTCTTATAACTGCCATCTGGTTTCTGTACAAATTGTAAATAGCCTTTCGCTCCGTGTATTTTACCCCTACCTCCTTTAGAATTTGAAAGAGAGTATTCCAGTCAACATTGTCAAAAGCTTTCTGTAAGTCTACAAATGCTAGAAACGTATGTTTGCCTTTCCTTAATCTTTCTTCTAAGGTAAGCCGTAAGGTCAGTATTGCCTCACGTGTTCCAATATTTTTACGGAATCCAAACTGATCTCCCCCGAGGTCGGCTTCTACCAGTTTTTCCATTCGTCTGTAAAGAATACGCGTTAGTATTTTGCAGCTGTGACTTATTAAACTGATAGTTCGGTAATTTTCACATCTGTCAACACCTGCTTTCTTTGGGATTGGAATTATTATATTCTTCTTGAATTCTGAGGGTATTTCGCCTGTCCCATACATCTTGCTCACCAGATGGTAGAGTTTTGTCAGGGCTGGCTCTCCCAAGGCTCTCAGTAGTTCTAATGGAATGTTGTCTACTCCCGTGGCCTTGTTTCGACTCAGGTCTTTCAGTGCTCTGTCAAACTCTTCACGCAGTATCGTATCTCCCATTTCATCTTCATCTACATTCTCTTCCATTTCCGTAATATCGCCCTCAAGTACATCGCCCTTGTATAGACGCTCTATATACTCCTTCTACCTTTCTGCTTTCCCTTCTTTGCTTAGAACTGGGTTTCCATCTGAGCTCTTGATATTCATACAAGTGGTTCTCTTTTCTCCAAAGGTCTCTTTAATTTTCCTGTAGGCAGTATCTATCTTACCCCTAGTGACATAAGCCTCTACATCCTTACATTTGTCCTCTAGCCATCCCTGCTTAGCCATTTTGCACTTCCTGTCGATCTTATTTTTGACACGTTTGTATTCCTTTTCGTTTGCTTCATTTACTCCATTTTCATATTTTCTCCTTTCATCAATTAAATTCAATATTTCTTCTGTTATCTAAGGATTTCTACTAGCCCTCGTCTTTTTACCTGCTTGATACTCTGCCGCCTTCACTACTTCATCCCTCAGATCTTCCCATTCTTCTTCTACTGTATTTCTTTTCCCCATTCCTCTCAATTGCTCCCTTATGCTCTCCCGGAAACTCTGTACAACCTCTGGTTTAGTCAGTTTATCCATGTCCCATCTCCTCAAATTCCCACCTTTTTGTAGTTTCCCCAGTTTTAATCTACAGTTCATAACCAATAGATTGTTATCAGAGTCCATATCTGTCCCTGGAAATGTCTTACAATTTAAAACCTGGTTCCGGAATCTCTGTCTTACCATTATATAATCTATCTGAGACCTTCCAGTATCTCCAGGATTCTTCCAGGTATACAACCTTCTTTTATGATTCTTGAACCAAGTGTTAGCTTTGATTAAGTTATGCTTTGTGCAAAATTCTACCAGACGGCTTCCTGTTTCATTTCTTACCCCCAATCCATATTCACGTACTATGTTTCCTTCCCTCCATTTTCCTACTCTCGAATTCCAGTCACCCATGACTATTAAATTTTCGTCTCCCTTCACTACCTGAATAATTTTTTTTTTATCTCATCATACATTTCATGAATTTCTTCATCATCTGCAGAGCTAGTTGGCATATAAACTTGCACTACTGTAATATGTGTGGGCTTCGTGTCTATCTTGGCCACAATAATGCGTTCACTATGCTGTTTGTAGTAGGTTACCCGCACTCCTATTTTTTATACATTATTAAACCTACTCCTGCATTACCCCTATTTGACCTTGTATTTATAACCCTGTATTCCCCTGACCAAAAGTCTTGTTCCTCCTGCCACCGAACTTCACTTATTCCCACTATATCTAACTTTAACCTATCCATTTCCCTTTTTAAATTTTCTAACCTACCTGCCCGATTAAGAGATCTGACATTCCACGCTCCGATCCGTAGAACGCCAGTTTTCTTTCTCCTGATAACGACGTCCTCTTGAGTAGTCCCCGGCCGGAGATCCGAATGGGGGACTATTTTACCTCCGAGTGGTCGGGAGGAGTACAGTAAATTCATCCTGGTGCTCTTCGAACCACGTACATACATATCTCAATTGCAAAGTCGTCTCCATCCATAATGCAATGGTGCCAACAACGTGACAAAGGCCGCACAGACGTCGGTGATGTTGGTCGGGAAGGAAAGCCATCGACACAGACAATACTGTTCAGGCAATCGAAGAAGTGACTTGCAGCAGTCGCAGGTTTTCCGACGATGAGGACGTTCACACAACGGTTTTTGAACAGCTAAGTAACCAAGGAGAGGACTTCTATCGTCGAGGAAATGAACGATTGCTAGAACGTACTGCAGCCATTGTTTACAGAAACACGGTGACCACGCTGAAGTGTAATGTAGCATTCAATGAAAGTTCCTTCGCCTGTCATAGCAATGCGTAACTGGGTTTTTGAAGTCCCTTCATATTTCTGATTTCTATTCTGTCTCTTCTGGTAACGCAAACTGATAACGGGTCGCACAGTGACATTTGGCACTCAAGAATCTGTCGGAAAAGAGTTTTGTAGGAGTCCTCCAAAGCTGATGAATTAAACTCCATTGATACTTTCCCAGTAGCTCGGCGGCTCTGCGCTTAAGTTACAGACAACAGATCCAAAGATCTGCAGTCAATCTTACAATTTGTATTTGTCAGTTATCATTCGTTTCACCTCTAGTAATGTTTGTCAGAGTGAAAAGTGTTGAGTTAACGCATAGTTTTGAGTCATCGTGAAACAGCAGGGCCACTGTAACTGGCTATGTACGTCAGTTCAAACTTTGGAAGAAGGAGACTGTCTACCATCTCCAATGGTCCGTATTTGACCACTTCTTGTTGGTGACACATTTACTTAAGTTTCATCCAATGAAACAGTCGTCTAGCGTCTACCTTGCTCGCAACTAAGTTTATGTACTCTTACCACCTTAAATAACTGAAGGAGAACGCCCAGATGTTTGATGGTCGTTGTGACATTTAGTGGTAACAACAGTATAATGTGACAGCATAGAAAGATACGTGCAATACGTAACGATATAACATGACGTATTGTTGCACCCGTCGGTCGGTGAAGGAAAAGTGAATCAGTGTCATTTACAGACAGAGGCTTAAGGAATAATAGAGACAGCGTGTAACAATACTGGGTATCAGAAACTTTAGGTGTTTCATCTATTATGAGAATATAATTAACAGGACTTGTCACATATGGTACTCATTAAGAGGATATAACAGGAAATGTACATTGATGACCTTGCAAACAATTTTAATACTAACCTCAGACCTTCTGCAGATGATGCACTTAACTGTAATGAAGTACCATCTGAAAGAATCTGCACAAATATTCAGTCAGAGCTTGATAAGACTCCAAAGTGGTGCAAAGGTTGGCTACTTGCTTTAAATGTTCAGAAATGTAAAACTGTGCACTTCACAAAACGGAAAAACGTAGTACCCTATGACTAAAATGTCAGTGAGCCACTGTTGGAATCGCCAACTCATACAAATACCTGCGTGTAACATTTTGTAGGGATACCACATAGGCTCAGTCGTGCGTAAAGCAGGTGCTAAACTTTAGTTTATTGGTAGAACACTGGGGAAGTGCAATCGGTCCATAAAGTAAATTGCTTACAAACCATGCTTGCGACCGGTTCTGCAATATTGCTCAAGTGTGTTGGATCTGTACCAAATAAGACTAACAGAGGATATTGAACGTATAGAGAAAAGGGCAGCACCAATGTTCACAGGTTTGTTTGATCCGTGGGACCGTGTCACAGAGATACTGAAGAGACTGTGAATATACTACAACTCCCTACATATCACTCATATAGGGATCCCGAGGATAAGTCTAGAATAATTACTGCATGCACAGAGGTATTCATAGACTCACTCTTCTCACACTGCACACGTGAAAGGAACGTGAAGAAACCCTAATAAGTGGTACAATGCGACGTATCATGTGCCATGCACTTCACGGTGAATTGCGGAACATACACTCCTGGAAATTGAAATAAGAACACCGTGAATTCATTGTCCCAGGAAGGGGAAACTTTATTGACACATTCCTGGGGTCAGATACATCACATGATCACACTGACAGAACCACAGGCACATAGACACAGGCAACAGAGCATGCACAATGTCGGCACTAGTACAGTGTATATCCACCTTTCGCAGCAATGCAGGCTGCTATTCTCCCATGGAGACGATCGTAGAGATGCTGGATGTAATCCTGTGGAACGGCTTGCCATGCCATTTCCACCTGGCGCCTCAGTTGGACCAGCGTTCGTGCTGGACGTGCAGACCGCGTGAGACGACGCTTCATCCAGTCCCAAACATGCTCAATGGGGGACAGATCCGGAGATCGTGCTGGCCAGGGTAGTTGACTTACACCTTCTAGAGCACTTTGGGTGGCACGGGATACATGCGGACGTGCATTGTCCTGTTGGAACAGCAAGTTCCCTTGCCGGTCTAGGAATGGTAGAACGATGGGTTCGATGACGGTTTGGATGTACCGTGCACTATTCAGTGTCCCCTCGACGATCACCAGTGGTGTACGGCCAGTGTAGGAGATCGCTCCCCACACCACGATGCCGGGTGTTGGCCCTGTGTGCCTCGGTCGTATGCAGTCCTGATTGTGGCGCTCACCTGCACGGCGCCAAACACGCATACGACCATCATTGGCACCAAGGCAGAAACGACTCTCATCGCTGAAGACGACACGTCTCCATTCGTCCCTCCATTCACGCCTGTCGCGACACCACTGGAGGCGGGCTGCACGATGTTGGGGCGTGAGCGGAAGACGGCCTAACGGTGTGCGGGACCGTAGCCCAGCTTCATGGAGACGGTTGCGAATGGTCCTCGCCGATACCCCAGGAGCAACAATGTCCCTAATTTGCTGGGAAGTGGCGGTGCGGTCCCCTACGGCACTGCGTAGGATCCTACGGTCTTGGCGTGCATCCGTGCGTCGCTGCGGTCCGGTCCCAGGTCGACGGGCACGTGCACCTTCCGCCGACCACTGGCGACAACATCGATGTACTGTGGAGACCTCACGCCCCACGTGTTGAGCAATTCGGCGGTACGTCCACCCGGCCTCCCGCACGCCCACTATACGCCTTCGCTCAAAGTCCGTCAACTGCACATACGGTTCACGTCCACGCTGTCGCGGCATGCTACCAGTGTTAAAGACTGCGATGGAGCTCCGTATGCCACGGCAAACTGGCTGACACTAACGGCGGCGGTGCACAAATGCTGCGCAGCTAGCGCCATTCGACGGCGAAACCGCGGTTCCTGGTGTGTCCGCTGTGCCGTGCGTGTGATCATTGCTTGTACAGCCCTCTCGCAGTGTCCGGAGCAAGTATGGTGGGTCTGACACACCGGTGTCAATGTGTTCTTTTTTCCATTTCCAGGAGTGTATTAGATACAGGCTGCCAGGTAGATGCCATTTCCTTGACTTCCGGAAGGCGTTCGATACAGTTCCGCACTGTCGCCTGATAAAGAAAGTAAGAGCCTACGAAATATCAGACCAGCTGTGTGGCTGGACTGAAGAGATTTTAGCAAACAGAACACAGCATGTTGTTCTCAATGGAGAGACGTCTACAGCCGTTAAAGTAACCTCTGGCGTGCCACAGGGGAGTGTTATGGAACCAATGCTTTTCACAATATATATAAATGACCTAGTAGGTAGTGTCGGAAGTTCCGCGCGGCTTTTCGCGGATGATGCTGTAGTATACAGAGAAGTTGCAGCATTAGAAAATTGCAGCGAAATGCAGGAAGATCTGCAGCGGATAGGCACTTGGTGCAGGGAGTGGCAACTGACCCTTAACACAGACAAACGTAATGTATTGCGAATACATAGAAAGAAGGATCCTTTATTGTATGATTATATGTTAGCGGAACAAACACTGGTAGCAGTTACTCCTGTAAAATATCTGGGAGTATGCGTACAGAACGATTTGAAGTGGAATGATCATATAAAATTAATTGTTGGTAAGGCGGGTACCAGGTTGAGATTCATTGGGAGGGTCCTTAGAAAATGTAGTCCATCAACAAAGGAGGTGGCTTACAAAATACTCATTCGACCTATACTTGAGTATTGCTCATCAGTGTGGGATCCGTACCAGGTCGGGTTGACAGAGGAGATAGAGAAGATCCAAAGAAGAGCGGCGCGTTTCGTCACAGTGTTATTTGGTAAACGTGATAGCGTTACGGAGATGTTTAGCAAACTCAAGTAGCAGACTCTGCAAGAGAGGCGCTCTGCATCGCGGTGTAGCTTGCTGTCCATGTTTCGAGAGGGTGCGTTTCTGGATGAAGTATCGAATATATTGCTTCCCCCCTACTTATACCTCCCGAGGAGATCACGAATGCAAAATTAGAGAGATTCGAGTGCGCACGGAGGCTTTCCGGCAGTCGTTCTTCCCGCGAACCATACGCGACTGGAACAGGAAAGGGAGGTAATGGCAGTGGCACGTAAAGTGCCCTCCGCCACACACCGTTAGGTAGCTTGCGGAGTATAAATGTAGATGTAGATGTAGGCAAATCCGATGTTTCTTTGAATTCTGACAATATCTCACCATGCAGAACTACATCTCAGACATGTCTGCAAAAATGCCTGAAGTATGTTTGGATGCGTGGTCTCACATCCGTAATCTCATGGTTCGTTTGGTAGGTGCCAGTGCAGAACTGTATCGACGTTCTGAAGTGAAGAAACACGGTATCAGCTTGCATGCATCACTGTCAGCTATGTCGGTCTTGTGAACGAAGAAACCAAGCCACACCGGAAAAGAGCATTAAATAAATCTATGTAACAACGTATGCTTTTTGTGTCTGATAATCTTTTCCCTAAATTTCTCACGGCACACGAACCGTTTAACATGTCTCAGAATTGGCCTGCAGCACGAGAGGACATCCAACACTGGCGGATCGCAAATGTGATTAAATGGGGAAAGCAATAACTGCGAGTGGGCCGAGTGAAATTTATCGAGGTCGGCGAACGCTCTGGGGTGCACTGTGCTTGAAATACGGTGGAGGAAAGAAGCGCTTGAGAGAGGGAAAAAAACTGAAATAAAAATGGTTGGCTGAAAATAGATTGCAGGAACGAAGCAATTATCCAAACTGAGTTAGAAACTCCAGTTAAGACGAGAAGCAAAGGATGAGTGGTATGAAGTTGTTACCGTGAAACAGTTAGGGGAATAATTCAACTACAAAGCGGATCAGATTAACTGGTTTAGCGAAGTAGCAAACACTAAACTCCATGCGCATCAACCATAGAGACTCCAATCTACAGCGCTTCGGTGAAGGGCAATTTCATAACAGACCTGGGCAACGTTGTAAGGAAAACCTGGATGCGAGTTCAGCATTGAATAACCTACCGCAGGTAACCATAAAGTTTTAACTACTCATCGAAGCAATAAAGTTAGGTAATTAGTTCTTTGTCTCCATTTTACTAATGGGCTGTGAGAGTTTGCTTAGATTCCACGAGTGGTGTGCTGCAGTATTGTGACGTAGGGGTTTAGGAATACCCGTGTATATAAGAATAACTTAAAAAGAGCGTTTGCTCTTACCTTGAGCCTATGCTTACACGGCCCTGTGAAATTTTCTCGTTGAGTCCTTCCTTTGGACAGAATCTTTCTTTAATTATTACTAACATTCAGGTCAATAGTTTTGCATTTTAGGTACATTTATTCAAAATCCTAAATGAACTCATTTCATTTTAATTGAACCACATAATTATATTCATAGTTTTGGAGGCGATAATCAATAAGCATCTAAATTTTCAGTATATTCATTAACGGTAGGGTAGAAATAGTTTGAGGATAGTGTACCTACGAACAGATGAGGCTACCTGGTCGGTGTTTCAGCCTAATGACCAATTCTAGAATCGCCTGATAGAATGCATCCTAGAGAACTCCATAAGCAGTTTCCGACATTTTCTGCTGCTTTTATCGTCGTGAGCCCCGCCTCTCTAGCTGTATGGACGGCGTAGATGGCAGCCAAGCTAAAGACCCGGGTTCGATTCCCAGTACTGGCAAGGTTTTTTCATTGATCGGAGGACCAGCACAGGGCGCTCTCAGCTTCGTGGTGCCAATTGAGGAGCTATTTGACGGAATAACAGCATCCGTATGACGCCGCTAGGCAGGGGATGACATGGCGGTCGGCAGACATCCCCTGGGCCTTCACGGCCTGGCAAGGATCTGTTTATTGTTGTGAGACATAAGATTGGGTTCTGTGCAGCATTTTTAATTATTTTATTTCTACGGACTTTAGAGCTGTATAATATATTAATGCCATTGGGAAGATATCGTTAATTCTTCATGTACAAAAAAATGGTTCAAATAGCTCTGAGCACTATGGGACATAACTTCGGAGGTCATCAGTCCCCTAGAGCTTAGAACTACTTAAACCTAAGGACATCACACATACCGATGCTCGTGGCAGGATTCGAATCTGCGACCGTAGCGGTCGCGCGGTTCCAGACTGTAGCGCCTAGAACCGCTCGGCCACCCCAGCCGGCTCTTCATGTGCAGAATTTAACAGTAAGCAAAATTCCGTATATTTTTAGAATTAGTTGTATAACGTGTGAAACTATACTTCATCGGTCGTACACCACCTTGCACACTTAAACGGAAGAAGATCTTCGACAGTGGAACATGTGGTATTTGCAAATGAACTGAGTTTCTTTAATCTCTTAGCAGTTTTACCTGTCTTGAAAAGAAAAATTTGTGTTACTTTCCAATAACTTCTATTTAAAAACGCATTTAACTTGTAACTAATAATTCTATTACTTATTTTTATTTTTCACATCGATTATTGGTAAGTAGTAAAGTAATAAACTAACTCATAGGTTATTAAATGCAGTGTTGACATGATTTTCTCGATTACAACGCTTTTAAATTTCAATGAAATATTAGTTCCTATTTACATGACCATGTTTTACCTTGGAGCATTTTTGACATGTTTGGAAAAACCTTACTTTTCCAGAGTAATTTTTGTAATTTCAGAAAAAGACTGCAGCACGTGAAAAGTGAATGCCATGATTTAAAAATGGAATAAGAAAAAATATTAAATTTCTATTGCAAACATTGCTAAAGGTGACAAGCATTATACGGTACGACACTTCCCTACTCAAAGACATTAAAATTAAAATTTAGTCGGTCTAGAAATGAAAAATTCTTCTGTAAAGTTCCTGCACTTACTACATTCAAAATTATAATTATTTGTAGGACTGACTTGTTTGTTTGCCACATTAGACTCTTCCGAATCTCATACTTTGCAGGGTCTGCCTTGCATTTTACAGTGTAGACATGAATGTTTCAGCATGATAATTAAATAAAATACTTCAGAGTATATAAACGAATTGTACTGTAGTTACTACATTCCCAACGTTATAGCGCACACTCGAAATACAAAAAGATTGTTCAGAAACTCATATTCTCTATTTTGCAGAAACGCAAATCAAAGCATTAAAAAATCATTTTTGTCTCTGTGACAACTTCATAGTAATTTGCTGCAAGTAACAGTCCAGTGGCATAGGCAGTACATGTCCACCGCTCGCCAACCATTCTAATGTTGTTTTTGTGGTCTTCAGTCCTGAGACTGGTTTGATGCAGCTCTCCATGCTACCCTATCCTGTGCAAGCTTCTTCATCTCCCACTACTTACTGCAACCAGTATCCTTCTGAATCTGCTTAGTGCATTCATCTCTTGGTCTCCCTCTACGATTTTTACCCTCCACACTGCCCTCCAATGCTAAATTTGTGGTCCCTTGATGCCTCAGAACATGTCTTCTTGTCAAGTTGTGCCACAAACTCCTCTTCTCCCCAGTTCTACTCAATACCTCCTCATTAGTTATGTGATCTACCCATCTAATCTCCAGCATTCTTCTGTAGCACCACATTTCGAAAGCTTCTATTCTCTTCTTGCCCAAACTATTTATCGTCCATGTTTCACTTCCATACTTGGCTACACTCCATACAAATACTTTTGTAAGATGGCAAGAACTATGCCCTTACATGAAGTCATTAAAGATCACCTAACTCACGTTGAGCGAACAGTAGAGCTGATCAAAAATGACTGACAAGGCACAATGCATCTTGTGGAGGGTATAGTATGGACGTATTGGAATAATTAATGTCGAGTGATGTAAAGTAATTCACACGACATGAAAACTTTGTGGAAATGCGTCGATTTACTGGAGGCTAGTTTATCCCAGGGAAGTATTCAGAGTTGAACGTGGCCGGATGGGGAGCAGCAAAGGGAAGCGACAATAGACAGCTTAGGGCGGCTCAAGCTCTGAGAAAGCGGTAACAGGGGGTGGCCTCCAGCTACCACAAGATGAGTGACAGTGAGTGGATGGTTGACCCCACACTGGTGTACCGGGAGCAGACGGAGAACTTGTACACCTGTTGATAAATGTCCGTCGTCCCGTTTTCAGTGAAACATGCGAGAAAGCCGCGCAAAGCTACAGTGGAGCAGTCAACAGAGGCCAAAATATGTGTGTTCGTGACTATAGCAACTTCATGCTGAATTCACGGTCCACAGAGTCTGAAGTAAATCAGGTGAACGACAGAATGCAATACACCAGCCTCTGATAGGAACGTAGGACCAAGGAATTTGAAGTACTCTCCTGGGAGTCAGAATTCCGGAAAAATTGGTGTTTTGTGCAGACGCTAACCTTGATGGGTGGCCTGGGAGGAGCTAAATAGCAGAAGTTGAGAGGAAGGGAAATTTTGTGGGAATTTGTTCACTTCCCAGAGCAGGCATTGGTCGGCACTGGGAAGCGACGCATAATTAACGCGACTGGCGTTGCAATTAGCGTAAGTGATTTTGCTGGAGGGGAAACCGAGGCAAAGAGCGGACTGGCAGAAGTCTCAGTAGAGGTCTTCCGTTCCCAGCTTGCCTAGAGTGCGGACGTGGCGTTCTTTACTCAGTTTGCCTGAGAAAGAATGAGGATTTCTGCAGTTTATGACTTAGCAAATGGAACGATTGAGAGATAGAAAGTTTTGGTTCAGCTATGTACTGAGCAAGATAGCTAGGAGTGAATAGACGAGCGGAGCCTTGCAGCACCACGAGGCCGGCCGACGTCTTCACAACGACGACGTCCCCCCATACTGAATTCGGTGATATTGCACCCGCTCCGGCTGATTTAATTTGTTGGATCACGTCGGCAAAGTTTCCACGAGGGTTTCATGGGCCGTGTATTGGGGAATTCTTCTCGCACTTCGCATTACGCCTGGGTCAGTCGATAGGAATTAATTTTGATTTATCGCGCTTTACTCCACGTAAACGCAATTTATTACCACTGCCTGATAGTCTTGTAATGTGATGATTGAAGGTCGGGAGTTAAAATAAATTTGTGCTAATCGACTGCATCTGTTTTCAGTCAAGTAGTTGAAATCCCAAGTCACTTTCTTAATTAATTTTATGTTCAACATTTGCATCTGGTGTTCAATAGCTGAATATAACATCAATGTGCACCCCTTTTTAATTAAAAGTGATCAATTCTGAATCAATTAATGTCAACACTGCAATCAGGAGTCACAGGGCCTTATTACTTTTCTTGTGTTATCCGATATTGTGGCAGTTTTGCACTCTCTGTTGATCTGTTAGTCAATTAGCTGGGGTGAACACACTCCAAAACCAGATAAGTGACGGGTGGGGTGTTACACCTTCAGAAACGACTTGCTGACACTTAAATCTACACTCAACGTTAACAAACTTCTTCAGAAACGCTTTCCTTGCCATTGACAGTCTACATTTTATATCTTCTCTACTTCGACCATCATCAGTTACTTTGCTCCCCAAATACCGAAACTCATTTACTACTTTAAGTGTCTCACTTCCTAATCTAATTCCCTCAGCATCACCCTACTTAATTCGCCTGCATCCCATTATCCTTGTTTTGTGTGTGTGTGAAATCTTATGGGACTTAACTGCTAAGGTCATCAGTCCCTAAGCTTACACACTACTTAACCTAAATTATCCTAAGGACAAACACACACACACACACCCATGCCCGAGGGAGGACTCGAACCTCCGCCGGGACCAGCCACACAATCCATGACTGCAGTGCCCTAGACCGCTCGGCTAATCCTTCACGGCTATCCTTGTTTTGCTTTTGTTGATGTTCATCTTATATCCTCCTTTCAAGACACTGTCCATTCCGTTCAACTGCTCTTCCAAGTCCTTTGCTGTCTCTCACAGAATTACAATGTCATCGGCGAACCTCAAAGTTTTTATTTCTTCTTCATGGATTTTAATACCTACTCCGAATTTTTCTTTTGTTTACTTTTTTGCTTGCTCAATGTGAAGATTGAATAACATCGGGGATAGGCTACAACCCTGTCTCACTCCCTTCCCAACCACTGCTTCCCTTTCATGCCCCTCGACTCTTATAACTGCCATCTGGTTTCTGTACAAATTGTAAATAGCCTTTCGCTCCGTGTATTTTACCCCTACCTCCTTTAGAATTTGAAAGAGAGTATTCCAGTCAACATTTTCAAAAGCTTTCTCTAAGACTAGAAATGCTACAAATGTACGTTTTCCTTTCCATAATCTTTCTTCTAAGATAAGTCTTAAGGTCAGTATTGCTTCCCGTGTTCCAATATTTCTACGGAATCCAAACTGATCTTCCCCGAGGTCGGCTTCTACCAGTTTTTCCGTTCGTCTGTAAAGAATTCGTGTTAGTATTTTGCAGCTGTGAATTATTAAACTGATAGTTCAGTAATTTTCACATCTGTCAATATTTGCTTTCTTTGGGATTAGAATTATTATATTCTTCTTGAAGACTGAGGGTATTTCGCCTGTCTCATACATTTTGGTCACCAGATGGTAGAGTTTTGTCAGGACTTGCTCTCCCAAGGCCGTCAGTAGTTCTAATGGAATGTTGTCTACTCCCGGGGCCTTGTTTCGACTCAGGTCTTTCAGTGCTCTGTCAAACTCTTCACGCAGTATCGTATATCCCATTTCATCTTCATCTACATCCTCTTCCATTTCCATAATATTGTCCTCAAGTACATCGCCCTTGTATAGACCCTCTATGTACTCCTTCCACTTTTCTGCTTTCCCTTCTTTGCTTAGAACTGTGTTTACATCTGAGCTCTTGATATTCATACAAGTGGTTCTCTTCTCTCCAAAGGTCTCTTTAATTTTCCTGTAGGCAGTATCTATCTTACCCCTTGTGAGATAAGCCTCTACATCCTTACATTTGTCCTCTAGCCATCCCTGCTTAGCCGTTTTGTACTTCCTGTCGATCTCATTTTTGAGAGGTTTGTATTCCTTTTTGCCTGCTTCATTTACTGCATTTTTATATTTTCTCCTTCCATCAATTAAATTCAATACCATTCTTCTTCTGCTGTACTTCTTTCCCCCATTTCTGTCAATTGGTCCCCTATGCTCTCCCTGAAAGTCTGTACAACCTCTGGTTTAGTCAGTTTATCCATGTCCCATCTCCTTAAATTCCCATCTTTTTGCAGTTTCTTCTGTTTTAATCTACAGTTTATAACCAATAGATTGTGGTCAGAGTCCACATCTGCCCCTGGAAATGTCTTACAATTTAAAACCTGGTTCCTAAATCTCTGTCTTACCATTATATAATCTGTCTGATACCTTCTAGTATCTCCAGGCTTCTTCCATGTATACAAACTTCTTTTACGATTCTTGAACCAAGTGTTAGCTATCATTACGTTATTCTAATAGTCCATTTGTTTTTCCCGGTTGATGTCGTATTGAAACAATAAGTGGTGCAGTTAGTCTTCGGCGATGTTTTTACACAGTACCGTTGGTGCTGTGCATATCCATTTGATGTTGCTTCAAATGTCTCCGTTTAAATCTCAGACCTGCTACAGATCAAGGTAATTTTTTGAAGGCTTTCCAGCTTTCCGCTAGTGTTTTGCTGAAATATAGGGTGTCCACAATTAAAGTTCCAGTTTCAACACGTTGTCGAAAGAGAATCACTGCTCAGAATGATGTGAAATTTGAATAGCACGTTATTGACGCAGTAAGAAACGTCATGGAACGAAAAGAAATATAATGGAAATTTCACCAATACATGGCACCGTAAGCGTCTGAATATGCATACCAAAAGACGCGCACCACACGGCTGTCCGTCAGTTTGCGTCCGAACCGCCAAACAGGACTGTCTCCATGAAGAATCGCAAGTTGCTGGTAAAGCTCTTTTACAAGAACGGTTACTGTGCTCCAGCAGCCCTATAGAAGTTCCGGACACTAACGGTTTATAAAAAGGTGTTGGTCATATGTCTGGTAACTGTCTGGGTAACAGATTCCAAAACTCGAAAAGACAGGTTCTTTTGAAGTTTAGTGTGACGCCGGCCGTGGTGGCCGAGCCGTTCTAGGCGCTTCAGTCTGGAACCGCGCGACCGCTACGGTCGCAGTTTTGAATCCAGCCTCGGGCATAGATGTGAGTGATCCTTAGGTTAGTTAGGTTTAAGTAGTTCTAAGTTCTATGGGACTGATGACCTGGGATGTTAAGTCCCATAGCGCTCAGAGCCATTTGTAGTGTGACAGAGGGAGGTAGCAGTTGATCCGACGTCTCACGAAGATGTGGCCACAGCATTGCCGAATGGGTCGAGTAATGATGCACAAACATACAGTGCACGTGGCATTGGCCGAACGCTGGACATGCATGTGAGTGACCACAGTGCATAAAATCCTACAAAACATCCAGCATTACTATCCATACAAAGTCACCCACGTTGAGTAGTGATCTACCAACAAGATAAACGTTGGCGCTGGAATTTCTTGCTCGCACGGAAGTGGACAATGAATGGTCATGGAGCATGGTATGGAGAGACGAAGCCGATTTCCATCTCCAAGTACACGTCAATACGCAGAGTTGCAGAACATGCGCAACATAAAATAATTACACACACATCAATAGATACCACTTCATTCTGCAAAGGTGACCGTGTGGTCCGGGTCGACGGTATTGTTGATTTCAGTACCTTATTTTTTCGAGGAGATGTGTCCTACGGTCCTGTCACCTGTACCGCCAGTGGTAAACGCACCACCGTCATTCCAACTCCTCAATAGCGTGGGTGTGTGGGTAGGATCATTTTTCTGCAAGATGGTGGCGCTCCTTCACATATTGTACATCTAGTGAAGTGGCTGTTGTAGAAGAGTTTCGGAAATCAGGGATTATCAGCCGTCATTTCCGTGCAGCCTATCCATCCAGACCACCTGACCTCACCCCATGTAACTTCTCGTTGTAGGGTTATCTGAAAGACGAACCAAGCTGAATTGGAGGCACGCATTGTGCAACGCCTACTGAATATGACCCCCGAGAAACTCCGATCTGTCATGGAATATGCCGTTTCTCGGTTTCAACTTGCGGCAGAAAACAGTGGACGGCTTATTGAACATGTCTTGCGCCAATCTCACGAGAATTAGAAACCTGTATCATTGGTGCTTTTTATTAGGTTCTTAACCCCAGCACAATTAAAAGCCGATGTAATTTTAGTTTTTATGCGGTTTTTGTCCTCAGGTCAATTAAAAACCGATTTTTCCCATCAAATGTGGTACGACCTTGCCGTGGTGTATCTATCAGAAACAACAATGAACTGGTGCAGTCGTGCACCTTGAACAGTATTGATGGTGTAATGTGCACTGAAACAATAGCTGTCGTATTGTGATTCATCCGTCATTTGTAGTCGACCCATTTACGTTAAGACGCTAACAGCGCCATCTATTGGTCAAATTTTCGTTAACTGTTTCATTCCATGACGTTTTCCCCTGTGTCAATAATATACTGTTGAAATTTGACGTTCTCTTTCCGCAGCGTTTTGAAACTGTAACTTTAATTATGGACACCCTGTACTTGAGTGTATGTGACCTTTATTTTTTGTGAGCCTGAAGTCGTTGTTTTCGCCTGAAGACTTATTCATCACCTCAGCAACTAATTAACGTTCTGTAATACAGTTATCTGCTTTGGACTGTGTTAAGATATTCAGTTCTGTTGTCTCAGATCTATAAACGAGTGATGTCCAGAGTTTCGTAAATAGATGTTTGCTTAACCTCTGGTGGTGATTCCTCGTGGCTATTAATGCTGTCCAGCTACCGGATATTATAATCATGAAGTGCTCAGAGACCACATCTGTACTGAAACTTCCTGACAGATTAAAACTGTGTGCCGGACCGAGAGCCTAACTCAAGTCCCGAGTTCGAGTCTCGGTCCGGCACACAGTTTTAATCTGTCAGGAAGTTTCATATCAGCGCACACTCGGCTGCGGAGTGAAAATCTCATTCACTTCTGTGTTGCTGTGGGTTCTACTCTCATAACAGAGTACCACAGGTCGGTAGTGAGCGTGAGAACTGGGTTAATGAAGTGCAGAATCACTGCATATTCATTAACTGAAAATATTGAAGTGGCAAAAAAGTCAAAATTTAAAAAATTGCCTTCTACAGTAATTAAACATTAGATCTTTACAGTAGATGGCTTACTTCAATCCTTTGAAAAAACTTTCGTTCACAGGCTACAGTCAGGGGACACAAAGGGTCGTTCGTCACCACTCACAAAATATTATATACGAAACGGATACTCGGCTGATACACAAAATAAATCAGATTAGGAAATGGCCAAAACAATAGGTTATAATCCTTAGACCAACCAATTCTTCACACGTGTGACAGTAAATGCCCTTCTAGCCACATAATGAAAATTGTTCATGTCTTAATAATGAAGTCGGGACTCGTTAGTGAACAACCAAATAACACTTCATAAAATGATTATCATGTGCAGGAGAACATAGCTGTAAATAAGAGCTTCATAGCTCAGAATTTAAAGTTTAAATGGCGTAAAGGAAGAAAACAAGTAACAGTACATAAAATGACTAGCATGTGGAGCTCCACTTTACTTTCAGACCCCCAAGCCATCATACATCGTATAACCTGTCACATATATTTAATAACAACAACAAGTACCTGTTTAAATTAAAGACTGAAGGCTAATACAACACTTCTTGCCACCCCTGTGGTTAAGAATTTCAGGTAAGTTTAATACAGGAAGTACCAGGTAAAATTTTCGGCCAACAGACCACTTCTTACGAATGGACCATGTCTCACTCACGAAACACACCCGCAGCAGCGGCAAGTTCCATCAGTATTGATTCCAGTGGCTATTTAGTTGCATCCAAAATGACTATAACCAAGTCTGAATGCAGCGAGCTGGGATCCGATATAATTTACTTGCCCAAACCAAAATTCTAGGAGTATAGAAACGGACTGTCGTATCATATTAATAGTTCCAAGTTCGCAAGCTATAGGGAGATGACTCACTTGGAACATGATCTACAATTAAGGAGTCCACAGTCAATAATAGTGAGAACGTACCACTTGTATTCTATATTTCTTTCAGCAGAGTGCATCTATCCGTAACACATTGCTTTCTGGAAACTAGAGTATTCTCAAACAGATGTGCCAAGGTTTCATTGAGAAACTTGGTGTGGAACATCCGCAGCGACTGGCACTAATCCGAATTCCAACACAGGTGAAAACCAACTGTCTCCTGCAAGCACTCCCATGAATAGTCACGCCACTGCGCCGATCCACTTCATATACACTGAGATGATTAGTCATGGGATAGCCATATGCACATACACAGATGGCTGCAGTATCACGTACAGAATGTACAAAAGGGCAGTGCATTGGTGGATCTGTCATTTGTACTCATGTGATTCATGCGTAAAGATTTCCGACGTGATTGTGGTAGCACGACAGGAATTAACAGACTTTTAACACAGAATGGTAGTTGGAGCTAGAGGCATGGGATGTTCTACTTCCGAAATCGTTAGGGAATTCAATATTCCGAAATCCACAATGTCAAGAATGTGCCGAGAATACCAAATTTCAGACATTACCTCTCACCATGGGCAAAGCAGTGGCCGATGGCCTTCGCTTAACGACCGAGAGCAGCGGCGGTTGGGTAGAGTTGTTAGTGCTATCAGACAAGTAACATTGCGTGAAATAACCGTAGAAATCAATGTGAGACGTACGACGAACGGATCCGTTAGGACAGTGCGGCGAAATTTGGCGTTAATGGTCTTTGGCAGAAGACGACCAACGTGAGTGTCTTTGCCAACAGCACGACATCGCCTGCAGCCCCTGTCCTGGACTCATGACCACATCAGTTGGACTGGAAAACTGTGGCCTCGTTAGATGAGACTCGATTTACGTTGGTAAGAGGTGGTAGTAGAGTTCGAGCATGGTCAAAGGCCCTGCAACTGGTGGTGGCTACATAATGATATGGGGTGTGTTTACTTGGAATTGGCTGGTTCCTCTGGTCCAACTGAACCTATCATTGACTGGAAATGGTTATGTTCGGCTACTTGGAGACGATTTGCAGCCATTAATGGATTTCATATTCCCAAACAACGATGGACTTATTGTGGACAATAGTGTGCCATGTCAGAACATTGCAGACAATTCGAGCGAATGATTTGGTCACCCAGATCACCTGACATGAATACCATCGAACATTTATGGGACAGAATCGTGAGGCCATTTCGTGTCCGCAGCTCGTGGCCTAGTGGCTAGCGTTGCTGCCTGTGGATGACTGGGTCCCGGGTTCGATTCTCGGCAAGGTTGGAGAGTTTCTCTGCCCGAGGACTGGGCGTTTGTGTAGTCCTCATCCTATCATCATAATCATTTGTGACAGAGGCTAGATTGGACTGTGTAAGCATTGGGTATTCGTACAGGCGCTGATGAGCGCCCTTCAAACCGAACATCATCATCCGAGGCCAGTTTCTGCACAAAATTCTGCCCTGGGAACACCTTCGCAGTTATGGACAGCTATACGGGCAGCATGGCTCAATATTTCTTTAATAGCGACAATGTTACTTAGAGCTGCTGCATGAAGCTGGGCAAAAGATGGTCCGAGACGGTGTTAGGACATATGGCTTTTATCACCTCAGAGTACAGTACAGTAACATTCGAAGCCCACACTGCCAACTTCTGCAGTCAGTTACTATCACTTCAGCTTCTTCCAGTTCGAAGGCTCACAACAGACTCTCGACCGCTCTGGCCTATCTCTTCAGCTTGGGCGGGCAGGAGGCGCCAACGCACGGAGCCAAAAATCACTCGACTCAAGTCAACGGCAGGGTGTCGCGAAGCGGCGCAGCAGTAGTCGCAGGCTGTAGCTTAGACATCGTATTTGCATGCGTGCTTCGTGCTGCTCCATTCCTTCACCCTACTAAGCGATTGGGTTAGGTATTCCGTATAGTTGCATAACACGTCTTTGTTGGTGGCTTAGGAGTTGAAGTCATGTTTGTCCGGGAATAATCCACCTTGTAACACGGCACTTAACGTAATAATAATTTGAAATTATATTCGTCTTTCTTGGAATACATTTTATTGGGTATTACCTGAGCCAAAATCGGTTTTACTAATGATAAGATGATTTTCGCTTGTAGTGCAGGTAAACGTCATCAACGAATGGAAGAACAGACTACAAAAAGTTCGATAGTAGAGCTGGAAATCAATTTCAATACGAATTAATCATGTATGATCTGGATACCACAAAGAACATTGTACAAATTAACAACGAAGTAACACAGCCAGTTGAAGAGTGTTTCAATTTAGGACAGCTTAAGTCAGTGATTGGATGGACAACAAAATAAGCAAACAGAATAAATAAAAGGGCGCGAATACTTTGGGCTGGCCGGTGTGACCGAGCTGTTCTAGGCGCTACAGTCTGGAACCGCGCGATCGCTACGGACGCAGGTTCGAATCCTGCCTCGGGCATGGATGTGTGTGATATCCTTAGGTTAGTTAGGTTTAATTAGTTCTAAGTTCTAGGGGACTGATGACCTCAGGAGTTAAGTCCCATAGTGCTCAGAGCCATTTTGAATACTTTGGGCAAACTAAGGATGGTTTTCAAAATGAAAATCCTGATAATTTTGCCACTTTTTTATTACCGGTTCCTGTTATGGTACTGCGGCATGTGAAAACTACTGAAAAACTTGTTGGGAGATGCATTTTGGCAATTGCTAAGAGAAATATGAAAACAAATAGATCGAACAGGTTGGAGATGCATGTGGAATACGAAATAATAGAAATGAAATGGAGCGCGATGCACAGGCGCCGACTCCATGTGGCCTGAGGGGGCCGGAGCCCCCTCAAAAATTCGTGTAATCCCCGCCAATAATTTAAGAAAATATATTAGTTATATTATACTTTGTAAAATCACAAAATTATGTTGGAATT
Source organism: Schistocerca nitens (assembly GCF_023898315.1). Taxonomy (NCBI): domain Eukaryota; kingdom Metazoa; phylum Arthropoda; class Insecta; order Orthoptera; family Acrididae; genus Schistocerca; species Schistocerca nitens. The sequence goes on along the minus strand of NC_064621.1, from coordinate 154,855,303 downwards.
TTTTATTTTCCTTGATTGACAAGTTACCTCTTAAAACACCTTCAGTAATGAGTTAAAACAAATAATTATGACGGTAGTAAGCAGGTTAACTGAAAATGAGTGGCATGAATCATGATAGTGTTACGGTGCTGCGGGCACACTTAGAATTTGTCCCGGTGCGCGAACTTTCAGGTAAAGTCTGGCGCCGGCGGGCCAGCGCTGCGGCCGCGGCGACACCAAAAGGACTGGAGCAGAAGCGCCTAGAACCCTCCGCCTCGCGTCGCCTTGATGCTGCAACACATGTTAAATATAGTTACCAACTTTTTAGGAAAGCTGATCCAGTTGCTGTACAGACTTTTGTAAACCTTATCAAGGAACAAGAGTGGCAAGATGTTTATAGTGCTGATACAGTAGACGATAAATATAATGCTTTCCTCAAGACTTTTCTCGTGCTCTTTGAAAGTTGCTTTCCGTTAGAACGTTCAAAACAGGGTACTAGCACAAACAGGCAGCCTGGGTGGCTGACTAAAGGGATAAGAATATCTTGTAGAACAAAGTGGCAATTATATCAAAACGTTAGAAACAGTCACAATCTAAATGCAGCAGCTCATTACAAACAGTATTGTAAGGTGCTTAAAAAAGTTATTAGGAAGGCAAAAAGTATGTGGTATGCAGATAGAATAGCTAAGTCTCGGGATAAAATTAAAACCATATGGTCAGTCGTAAAGGAAGTGGCTGGTCTGCAGAGACAGGTCGAGAATATAGAATCAGTGCGTAGTGGGGATGTCCGTGTTACTGATAAGTCGCATATATGTACAGTACTTAATAATCACTTTCTGAATATAGCAGGTGAACTAAATAGAAACCTAGTCCCAACAGGGAATCATATAGCGCTCTTAGAAAAAAGTGTTCCGAGACTGTTACCTGAAATGCTCCTCCATGATACTGACAAGAGGGAGATTGAGTTAATAATTAAATCACTAAAGACCAAGAACTCTCATGGATATGACGGGGTATCTAGCAGAATACTGAAGTATTGTTCCACGTATGTTAGCTCAGTACTTAGCCATATCTGTAACTTTTCCTTTAGGAGTGGTCGGTTTCCTGACCGATTAAAGTACTCGGTAGTGAAGCCACTTTATAAAAAGGGAGACAGGGATAATGTTGACAATTATAGACCTATTTCTATGCCATCGGTGTTTGCTAAAGTTATCGAGAAGGTTGTATATACAAGGATACTGCAGCATTTAAATTCACATAATTTGCTGTCAAATGTACAGTTTGGTTTTAGAAAGGGCTTAACAACTGAAAATGCTATAGTCTCTTTTCTCTGTGAGGTTTTGGACGGATTAAATAAAAGGTTGCGAACGTTAGGTGTTTTCTTTGACTTAACGAAGGCTTTTGACTGTGTTGACCACAAAATATTACTGCATAAGTTGGAACATTATGGAGTAAGGGGAGTAGCTTACAATTGGTTCGCCTCCTACTTTAAGAACAGAAAGCAGAAGGTAATCCTCCGCAATAATGAGAGTGGTAATGATGTTCAGTCCCAATGTGGCACTGTTAAATGGGGCATTCCCCAAGGGTCGGTGCTGGGGCCACTGCTGTTTCTTATTTATATAAATTATATGCCTTCTAGTATTACAGGTGATTCAAAAATATTTCTGTTTGCTGATGACACCACCTTGGTAGTGAAGGATCTTGTGTGTAATATTGAAACATTATCAAATAATGTAGTTCATGATATAAGTTCGTGGCTTGTGGAAAATAATTTGATGCTAAATCACAGTAAGACTCATACAGTTTCTAACTCACAATTCAACAAAAACTGACATTTTAATCAGACAGAATGGTCATGTTATAAGCGAGACGGAACAGTTCAAGTTCCTAGGCGTATGGATAGATAGTAAGTTGTTGTGGAAAGCCCATGTTCAGGATCTTGTTCAGAAACTAAATGCCGCTTTATTTACCATTAGAACAGTATCTGAAATAAGTGACATTTCAACACGAAAAGTAGTATACTTCGCATATTTTCATACGCTTATGTCATATGGTATTATTTTTTGGGGTAATTCTTCTGATTCAAAAAGGGTATTTTTGGCTCAAAAACGGGCTGTTCGAGCTATGTATGGTGTAAGTTCGAAAACCTCTTGTCGACCCCTATTCAATAGTCTGGGAATTTTGACATTGCCCTCACAGTATGTATTTTCTTTAATGTCGTTTGTTGTTAGCAATATTAGCTTATTCCCAAGAGTTAGCAGCTTTCACTCAGTTAATACTAGGCAGAAATCAAATCTGCATGTGGAATGCACTTCCTTGACTATTGGGCAGAAAGGAGTGCAGTATTCTGCTGCATCCATTTTCAATAAGCTACCACAAGAACTCAAAAACCTTAGCAGTAGCCCAAACACTTTTAAGTCTAAACTGAAGAGTTTCCTCATGGCTCACTCCTTCTATTCTGTCGAGGAGCTCCTGGAAGAGCTAAAAAATTAAGCAAATTCCAGTGTTACATTCTTGATTTTCTTTATTTAAACTAACGACTTGTCGCCTGAATATGTTTCTTATATTTCATTTCATTCTGTTTCTACAATCGTGTTATAATTTCATGTATTGACTCGTTCCATGACCATGGAGACTTCTCCTAAATGTGGTCCCACGGAACAATAAATAAATAAATAAATAAATAAATAAATTACGACGCCGCGGCTATATAAAGCCCGCCATGTTGTCGCAGTCATTCAGTGTGGATAGTTTCGTTCAGTGCATGCTGCAGACGTGTTTAGTGTTCCGACTTTAGTGTCTAGTGGACTATTTTATATGGCAATATTTCACTCGTTTACTTTAGTCTCTGAGTGTATTGTGAATTAAATTTTCAATGGATAAATTTGTTACCAAAAAGGCGCGCATGGAAGCTGATGATACTGCAAGTCAACCTCTAACAATTATTGTGTCGTCAATTGGTTGGTCGTCTTCAGACGAGAACCGTTCACAGCAGAAACCTGAACAATCCGGTAAGGGAAGATCATTTCAGAAGTCTTGGTTGATCAAATATACATGGCTAGAATATGAAGCATCAGCCGAAAAAGTTTTTTGCTAAACCTGCAAAGAGGCAGATGCTAAAATTCCATTACAATTTTCTTCAAAAAAAAGAAGATACATTTACTTCCGTAGGGTTTTCTAACTGGGAAAAGGCTTTGGGAAAATTCCGTCTTCATGAAAATACTTTTACGAATAAAGAAGGTATTCTGAAACTAAATTCTATCAGTAACCGAAGTGTAGTCTCCCAATTGAATGAGCAGTTAGATAGTGATAAGAAGTAAGGCCGTTTAGCTCTTGAGACAATTTTTACTACCGTGCAATTTTTATGCCGACAAGGACTAGCAATTAGAGGGCACGAAGATGTAAACTCAAATTTTTTTCAGTTGTTGGAACTCCAAAAGAATGACATACCTGATTTTAAAGATTGGTTAGGACGTTCGGGGTATAAGTGGACGTCCCATGATATTGAAGACGAGATCATTGAACTACTAGCAAAGTCTGTGTTGAGAAAGATATTGGCTTTAATCAAGAAGACTGAACATTTATCTATTATGGTTGACAAAACAAGTGATTCTTTGATTCACGAACAAGTGTCATTTTGTATTCGTACTGTCGAGGATTCCTTAATCATCAGCGAAGACTTCATTGGCTTATACAAGACCCCCAACACTGAATCACAAACTCTGTTTAGTATTTTAAAAGACGTTTTTGCTCGTCTTGGTTTGTCAATGGATAACTTAAGAGGACAGTGCCTCGAATATGAGAGGGAAGTTCAAAGGACTGAAAAAGTTAGTTTTGGGGCAGATGTTGACAGTCTCCGCCACCTTACGTCTACGAGGGATTTTATGACTTTAGCCAAGGACTTAATAAACACAGTAAGGGAACCCAACAAAAGGATGGGACTTCTCAGAAGCATACGCTGTGAGAGCACCAACGACCAAGCTGGTCTACGACCCCTTTGCCCGACTCGATGGACTATGTGAGCTTCTAGTAGCTTGAAAATACTGAAAAAACTTTGAAGAACTTCTAGAGTTTTTTGAAGGACAAAACAGAGGCAGGTTACAAATGTGCAGGCTAACTTGAGTAAGTGTTACAATCTAAGACTTATTTCTTTTTACGTCTTTATTGCCATGCAATGAACCCAGTAGAGGATGTCAATGAAAAAGTTTTGTTGATCTAGAAAAAATATGAGGGCTTGATCTGTATATTGAATGGAATGCGTGATAGTTTTGAACACTTTTGGAAATTATGTTTAAAAGAAAAACCTTCACAAGCTGATGATCCTTCGCTTTCTCGGAATCTAAGTATACCAAAGAAGTATGAAAACAACGAAGCCAGCTCACGGTACTCTTTCAAAACCCCAAAGGAATACTACAAAGCTACTTACATTGAAGTTTGTGAAACGGTGCTGTGTTGCATTACTGAGTGGTTTGCTTCAACTGGACTCACACAGGTCATTGCTGTTGAACAAAATTGCTTGTTTTTAGTAAACAGAGGTGAAACAAATTTGGAAAAATCAACTGAGTTTTTCAAAAATGACCTAGACATTGAGAGACTGCGCTTACACTTGAATATGTTAGCCGATATCGCTAATAAAAAAACGACTGGTCTTAAAAAACATGCGCGATGTAATAAAGTACATTACACAAGAGCCTGCAGTTGGAGGAATGTTATGTGAACTGGTGAAGTCATTAGGCTTCTCCAAGTAGTTCCAATCACGACAGCAACAGCATAACGGTCATTTAGCGCCCTTATACGTTTGAAGTCACGTATCCGATCAACAATGGGACAAAAGCAATTGAACAACTTGGCTGTTCTTCATGCCCACCGAGATGTTTTGGATGAATCTGATATCCGACCACACATCAACGACTTCATATTCAGTAATCCGGTCAGACGGTCGACATCTGCACCTTTCTAAAGACGCTCTAGCCTTAATAATGGCAATTAGAGCAATATTAAACATTTTTTATAGAATAGAGAATTAAATACATGCATACTGTCAAATTTTCAGTTTAGAAATATTAGTACTCTTTCAGTACTGTATTACTATATTACTACAGTACTTTATTAGTTATTGTCAAATACTCCAATATTTTTCGGGTGTAAGACCCAATTAAAACCCGCTATTTACACACTTTTTGACTGAAAGCATTAGGCATTCTGTATTAACTTTATTAACTGTATTAAAGCATTAACTTTGAGATATTGCTTTTATTTAATGAACCCTGAGACTTAATCAAAGTAAGCTTAAATTAGCTATTTCACTTATTAATCAAAGAGCTATTACTGTGCGACAGCAATATTATATGTTTCATTCTTTTAATGGTAGTTAAGGATTTATTTAAATATAATTTTAGTCTTTTCAGAGCTATATATTCACTGCTCTGTAATAGTCTATAAGCATGATTATAACTGTAAATTAAATTAGATTTTTACGAAAATACCGTGCGTGTTTGTTTTCTTTCTTTTTTCAAAGCCAAAAAAAGTGTCAGGCTTGTCGAGTTTCCCAGAGTGTCGAATTATCAAGAGTCCAGTTTTCGGGGTGCTAATCTACATCTACATATATACTCCGCTAGCCACCAAGCGGTGTGTGGCGGAGGCCACAATTCGCGTCAACGTCATATCCACCCCCCCCCCTCCCCCCCGCCCTCGCCCCCTGTTCCACTCGCGGATCGCGCGATGGAAAAACGACTGTCTGAATGCTTCAGTGCGAGCTCTAATTTCACTTATATTTCAATGGTGATCATTGCGCAATTTGATAGTTGGTGGAAATGATATATACTCTACGTCCTCGGCGAAGATCGGATTTCGGAATTTAGTGAGCAGCTCCTTCCGTTTAGCGCGCCGTCTATCTGCAGGTGTGTCCCACTTCAAACTTTCTATGAGATTTGTAACACTCTTGCGATGTCTAAATGTACAATTAACGAATCTTGCCGCTCTTCTTTGGACGTTCTCAATCTCTTGAATCAGACCCAACTGGTAATGGTCCCATACAGACGAACAATACAGTGTGGCCGAGCGGTTCTAGGCGCTACAGTCTAGAACCGCGCGACCGCTACGGTCGCAGGTTCGAATCCTGCCTCGGGCATGGATGTGTGTGATGTTCTTAGGTTAGTTAGGTTTAAGTAGTTCTAAGTTCTAGGGGACTGATGACCTCAGATGTAAAGTCCCATAGTGCTCAGAGCCATTTGCACCATTTGAACGAACAATACTCCAAGACTGGACGAACTAACGTATTGTAAGCAATTTCCTTTGTTGAAGGACTGCATCGCTTCAGGATTCTACCAATAAACCGCAATCTAGAGTTCGCCTTGCCTGTCACTTGTGTAATCTGATCATTCCAAAAAATATGGTTCAAATGGCTCTGAGCACTATGGGACTTGACATCTGGGGTCATCAGTCTCCTAGAACTTAGAACTACTTAAACCTAACTAACCTAAGGACATCACACACATCCATGCCCGAGGCAGGATTCGAACCTGCGGCAGTAGCGGTCGCGCGGTTCCGGACTGAAGCGCCTAGAACCGCTCGGCCACTCCGGCCGGCAATTTGATCATTCCATTTGAGATCATTTCGAATAGTCACGCCCAGATACTTGACAGATGTTACCGCTTCCAAAGACTGGGCATTTATTTGGTACTCGTACATTAATGGGAACTTTCGCCTTGTTATACGCAGTAGGTTACACTTACCAGTATAGAGATATAACTGCCAGTCATTACACAACGCATTTATTATCTACAAATCATCATTGATTTGTTCACAACTTTCGTGTGATACTACTTTCCTGTGGACTACAGCATCATCGGCAAACAGTCTAATGCCGCTGTCAATACCATCAACCAGATCGTTTATGTAAATCGTAAACAGCAGCGGACCTATTACGCTGCCCTGGGGCACACCTGAAGTTACCCTTGTTTCTGTCGAAGTCACCCCATTCAGAACGACATACTGCTCTCTGTCTGTTAGAAAACTTTCTATCCAACCTCATATGTCGCACTTTTTGAAGCAAGCGAGAGTGCGGAACTGAGTCGAACGCCTTTTGAAATTATAGAAATGTGTCATCAACCTGGGAGCCGCTATCTAGAGCCTGTTGATCATATGACTCTAAAATGCTTTAAAAAAACTTTAAAACTCACTATTTTTCATCTAAAATTTAGAAATTTTCCCGGTGCAAGATCCCCAACATGCTCCACCCCCCCTCATATTTTTATAAATCGGCACCCATGGGGCGCTGTTGCATGTAAGCTTAAATTAGCTATTTCACTTATTAATCAAAGTGCTATTACTGTGCGACAGTATCCAGAGCTATGGATATCCTTTGATGGATCCAAGTAATAAGAAAAGACCGAAGAGACAATTTTATGAAATTACGATTGGCAGCACTAGATAATATGCAAGAGCAACATGAATACGTACGGCTGAAAACCGTAACATACAAAGAAGTCTGAAGGAAGTATTTATCCAGTGGCGGGCGTCGGATAGCTGATAATGATTGTTAAATCCTGCCTAGTCGTCAAAGATGAGATGTATAGGAAACCTGCCTTCTCGGATCGCTAGACAACGATTCAAGCAAATCGTATTAACGAGTTTTATTACAAAAAAGTAAATGACAATACTTAACTTTAAGTATTACACAGATGTGTTGCAAACAAAGGGTGACATCCGAAATAAACAAGCTTCTTCAGTATAACAATTCTAATACAAGCGAAGTAATTAGGCTTTGATGCTTCTATTCAGGTCGCTAGTCCTGAAGCTTCTCTTCGACTAGCCCCGGCCAGTCTGGAGCGGCGCTTATGTCCTCTTCACATAGCGGCCGCTGCTGTAGCCTTGTTGTCCTGGAGAGGGGTCGGTCAGTGTGCGATTGGCTGACGTCTGCTTCACAGCCCTATCTGCTCCATCGTTCCCGACTGGCGTGCCGGCGCTTTACTTTACGCCGTAACAATGAAGAAAACATTTTTCAGTAATTTCTAAATACCCCGCAGCTATTACCGAACTCGAAGCCTAATATCACATGCATCAAAAATTCTCATAAAACTAGTTCTGAAGAGAAATGAAGAGAAGGTGGAGGATATGCTGAGTGAAGATCACTTTGGTTTCAGAAGGGGGCCGGTCGGAGTGGCCGAGCGGTTCTAGGCGCTACAGTCTGGAACCGCGCGACGCTACAGTCGTAGGTTCGAATCCTGCCTCGGGCATGGATGTGTGTGATGCCCTTAGGTTAGTTAGGTTTAAGTAGTTCTAAGTTCTAGGGGTCTGATGACCTCAGAAGTTAAGTCCCATAGTGCTCAGAGCTGTTTGAACCATTTTTTGTGAAGGGGATTGGGAACAAGAGAGGCGATTCTGGCACTGAGACTAGTTATCGAAAAGCAATTACAGAAAAATAAATCTAACTTATATTGCCTTTGTAGACATGGAAAAGGCATTTAATAACGTTATCTGGCAAGAGATGTTTAGAGTGCTGAGGAAAATTGGAATAAAGTATAAAGACATCCGTGTGATACTCAGTTTCTATAAGAATGAGGTGGAAATGATTAGGAACTGTCACCATGAACAAAAGCAAATATTATCAAAGGGGTAAGGCAAGGATGTGCTCTCTCTCTCCTCTTATATTCAGTGCTTACATCCAGGAAGCTATAAACCAAGTTCGAGAAACTACTGAGGTGGAGATCGAAATTAATGGGCAGAAGATAGACATGCTACGTTATGCAGATGATATTGCTATAGTCACGGAGACAAAAGAAGATCTAGAGGAAGTCCTCAGAACAATGCAAAAAATTCTATCCAATCAGTATGGAATGAAAATAAACAAGAAAGAAAGTAAATTGATGGTATGCAGTACAGGAGCAGAATGTGGACCTCTGAGAATGAGAATTGGAAGAGAGGAACTGGAAGTGATAGAGGAATTTACATACTTGGGAAGCAAAATCACAAGAGATGGTAGAAGCCGGAAACAAATTGTGACCAGAATACAAAAGGCCAAAATTGCATTTAATCGGAGAAGGAACTTACTCACCAGCAACAACATCAGTCTGAAAATAAGGAAACGAATCATGAAAGGCTTCGTTTGGAGTGTGGCCATATACGGATGTGAAACTCGGACAATTGGAAGAGAAGAGAGAAGAAGGCTAGAGGCCCTGGAGATGTAGTGCTATAGAAGGCTGATGAAGATCAGCTGGAGAGAGAAAGCAGCAAATGATGAAGTGCTTAGAAAAGTACAGGAAACCAGATCTCTGTGGAGGCATATCCAAACAAGAAGAGACAAACTTGTAGGGCACATCCTACGACATAACAACATCTACATCCATACTCCGCAAGCCACCTGACGGTGTGTGGCGGAGGGTACCCTGAGTACCTCTATCGGTTCTCCCTTCTATTCCAGTCTCGTATTGTTCGTGGAAAGAAGGATTTTCGGTATGCCTCTGTGTGGGCTCTAATCTCTCTGATTTTATCCTCATGGTCTCTCCGCGAGATAAACGTAGGAGAGAGCAACATACTGCTTGACTCCTCGGTGAAGGTATGTTCTCGAAACTTCAACAAAAGCCCGTACCGAGCTACTGAGCGTCTCTCCTGCAGAGTCTTCCACTGGAGTTTATCTATCATCTCCGTAACGCTTTCGCGATTACTAAATGATCCTGTAACGAAGCGCGCTACTCTCCGTTGGATCTTCTCTATCTCTTCTATCAACCCTATCTGGTACGGATCCCACACTGCTGAGCAGTATTCAAGCAGTGGGCGAACAAGCGTACTGTAACCTACTTCCTTTGTTTTCGGATTGCATTTCCTTAGGATTCTTCCAATGAATCTCAGTCTGGCATCTGCTTTACCGACGATCAGCTTTATATGATCATTCCATTTCAAATCACTCCTAATGCGCAATCCCAGATAATTTATGGAATTAACTGCTTCCAGTTGCTGACCTGCTATATTGTAGCTAAATGATAGGGGATCTTTCTTTCTATGTATTCGCAGAACATTACACTTGTCTCCATTGAGATTCAATTGCCATTCCATGCACCATGCGTCAATTCACTGCAGATCCTCCTGCATTTCATTATAATTTTCCATTGTTACAACCTCTCGATATACCACAGCATCATCCGCAAAAAGCCTCAGTGAACTTCCGATGTCATCCACAAGGTCATTTATGTATATTGTGAATAGCAACGGTCCTACGACACTCCCCTGCGGCACACCTGAAATCACTCTTACTTCGGAAGACTTCTCTCCATTGAGAATGATATGCTGCGTTCTGTTATCTAGGAACTCTTCAATCCAATCACACAATTGGTCTGATAGTCCATATGCTCTTACTTTGTTCATTAAACGACTGTGGGGAACTGTATCGAACGCCTTGCGGAAGTCAAGAAACACGGCATCTACCTATGAACCCATGTCTATGGCCCTCTGAGTCTCGTGGACGAATAGCGCGAGCTGGGTTTCACACGATCGTCTTTTTCGAAACCCATGCTGATTCCTACAGAGTAGATTTCTAGTCTCCAGAAAAGTCATTACACTCGAACATAATACGTGTTCCAAAATTCTACAACTGATAGACGTTAGAGATATAGGTCTATCGTTCTGCACATCTGTTCGACGTCCCATCTTGAAAACGGGGATGACCTGTGCCCTTTTCCAGTCCTTTGGAATGCTACGCTCTTCTAGAGACCTACGGTACACCGCTGCAAGAAGGGGGCAAGTTCCTTCGCGTACTCTGTGTAAAATAGAACTGGTATCCCATCAGGTCCAGCGGCCTTTCCTCTTTTGAGCGATTTTAATTGTTTTTCTATCCCTCTGTCGTCTATTTCGATATGTACCATTTTGTCATCTGTACGACAATCTAGAGAAGGAACTACAGTGCAGTCTTCCTCTGTGAAACAGCTTTGGAATAAGACATTTAGTATTTCGGCCTTTAGTCTGTCATCCTCTGTTTCAGTACCATTTTGGTCACAGAGTGTCTGGACATTTTGTTTTGATCCACCTACCGCTTTGACATAAGACCAAAATTTCTTCGGATTTTCTGCCAAGTCAGTACATAGAACTTTACTTTCGAATTCATTGAACGCCTCTCGTATAGCCCTCCTCACACTACATTTCGCTTCGCGTAATTTTTGTTTGTCTGCAAGGCTTTGGCTATGTTTATGTTTGCTGTGAAGTTCCCTTTGCTTCCGCAGCAGTTTTCTAACTCGGTTGTTGTACCACGGTGGCTCTTTTCCATCTCTTGCGATCTTACTTAGCACATACTCATCTATCACATATTGTACGATGGTTTTGAACTTTGTCCACTGATCCTCAACACTATCTGTACTTGAGACAAAACTTTTGTGTTGAGCCATCAGGTACTCTGAAATCTTCTTTTTGTCACTTTTGCTAAACAGAAAAATCTTCCTACCTTTTTTAATATTTCTATTTACGGCTGAAATCATCGATGCAGTAACCGCTTTATGATCGCTGATTCCCTGTTCTGCGTTAACTGTTTCAAATAGTTCGGGTCTGTTTGTCACCAGGAGGTTTAATATGTTATCGCCACGAGTCGGTTCTCTCACTGCTCAAGGTAGTTTTCAGATAAAGCACTTAAAAATATTTCACTGGATTCTTTGTCCCTGCCACCTGTTATGAACGTTTGAGTCTCCCAGTCTATATCTGGCAAATTAAAATCTCCACCCAGAACTATAACATGGTGGGTAAATCTACTCGAAATATTTCCCAAATTATCCTTCAGATGCTCAGCCACAAAAGCTGCTGAGCCAGGGGGCCTATAGAGACATCCAATTACCATGTCTGAGCCTGCTTTAACCGTGACCTTCACCCAAATTATTTCAGATTTAGGATCGTCAATTTCCTTCGATACTATTGCACTTCTCATCGCTGTAAACACGCCTCCCCCTTCACTGTCCAGCTTGTCTCTGCGGTATACATCAGTGGAACAATAGCAGGCGGAGCTATGGAGGGGAGGAATCGGCGGGGGCGACCAAGGATATCATACATTCAACAGATCATGAATGACGTTGGATGTAACACATACGTGGAAATGAAGAGGAAGGTAGACAGAAGAGAGGAATGGCGCTCTGCTGCAAACCAACCTCAGAGTTGATCACTAAAAGAAAAGAAGATTACGGTTGTATTACTATTTGCCACACAGCCGTTAATAATAGAAAGCTTACACTCAGTTTCTACTGCCTGGGTGCGAGGGAGAGACCTGGAGACGAGACAGCTAAAGTCAACAAGCAGCTATGTTTCTGGTTGGACTGGATAGTCACTCAGTGTGTGGGTTAGTCTATAAGTCAATATAACAGTACAATTGAGATGCCTATCGAAGTCATCTGATACTATTTACAGCACAAAAAGTCATGTAGTTTTGATGTTTTTGGTAAAACGTTATGAGATCCTTTGCACACTAACATCAATCCAACCCTTCAACATCGTAGATCTGTGAATTGGGTAATTCTTATGCAATATGACGGTCCTCCACATATTGCACAGCCAGTGAAGCAGCTGCTGTAGAGGCACTTCGGAAATGCTAGAATTATCAGCCGTCATTTTCCTACAGCCTCGCCTTCCACATCACCTAATCCTCATCTGTATGACGTCCGGATGTGGGGTTATCTGAAATATGTTGTGCTCGGGGCTCCAATTACGTACGTAGCTAAACTGAAGGCAGGCGTTGCGCAAAGCATTCTGATCGTGATCCCAGAGACTGTCCGATCTGTTGCAGAACGTGTTATTTCTCGATTTCAACTTGTAGCAGAAAACGGTGGGTGGCATATTGAACAAGATTTGAGCCAGTTTCACGATAATTAAAAACCTATGTTATTGTTACTTTTTAATCGGTTTTAAGCCTCATGACGAACAGAAACCGATTTTTCCCATCAGATGTGGTACGACCTTACCGTGGTAAATAGGCATCTCTATCAGTGCCACGAATGTCGAACTCGTGCAGTCATGCGCATTACACAGTGGTACGTGGGTCCCCTTTCGTACCACACTTACCCACCATATCTTAGATACCATAGAAGAAGAAATTGTGGACGAGCCACTAGATGAAGCTTTGAAAATACAGTTAGAACCCATCGTCCTCAGTACTCAAACAGTCCCATAAGAGAAAGTTATAAAAACTTAATGTGGCAGGCATTACTTCACATAGCCACTTCATCAAACACCTTAAAACCAGTTATTACATTAAGAGGGCCACACTTAACGTTCTTCACTAAAATACCCTTGTAAACTATTTCAATCGTTAAAGAAGCACTTGTTAAAAGGTCAATTACAAACTTCACTTTGCCGGGCACTAATACCTCTCGCTTTATTTTCCCTTATTTAGGTTAGAGAATTCCCTCCCTAGGCCCGACAAGACGCCTCCTGAGACGCGGCAAGGTAGGAGTAGGCAAAATGCAACAGCGAATAACAATATTAATGTGCTAATAGTAAACGGCAGGAGCGTCTATAGAAAGGTCCCAGAACTGCTCTCATTAATAAACGGTCACAACGCCTATATAGTACTAGGGACAGAAAGTTGGCTGAAACCAGACGTAAACAGTAATGAAATCCTAAACTGAGATTGGAATGTACACCGCAGAGACAGGCTGGACAGTGAAGGGGGAGGCATGTTTATAGAGATAAGAAGTGCAATAGTATCGAAGGAAATTGACGGAGATCCGAAATGTGAAATGATTTGGGTGAAGGTCACGGTTAAAGCAGGCTCAGACATGGTAATTGGATGTCTCTATAGGCCCCCTGGCTCAGCAGCTGTTGTGGCTGAACACCTGAAGGATAATTTGGAAAATATTTCGAGTAGATGTCCCCACCATGTTATAGTTCTGGGTGGAGATTTTAATTTGCCGGATATAGACTGGGAGACTCAAACGTTTATGACGGGTGGCAGGGACAAAGAATCCAGTGAAATTTTTTTAAGTGCTTTATCTGAAAACTACCTTGAGCAGTTAAACAGAGAACCGACTCGTGGCGATACCATATTAGGCCTTCTGGTGACAAACAGACCCGAACTATTTGAAACAGTTAACGCAGAACAGGGACTCAGCGATCATAAAGCGGTTACGGCATCGATGATTTCAGCCGTAAATAGAAATATTAAAAAAGGTAGGAAGATTTTTCTGTTTTCAAGAAGGGACGTCGAACAGATGTGCAGAACTATAGACCTATATCTCTAACGTCTATCAGTTGTAGAATATTGGAATACGTATCATGTTCGAGTATAATGACTTTTCTGGAGACTAGATTCAAATGGTTCAAATGGCTCTGAGCACTATGGGACTTAACATCTGTGGTCATCAGTCCCCTAGAACTTAGAACTACTTAAACCTAACTAACCTAAGGACATCACACACATCCATGCCCGATGCAGGATTCGAACCTGCGACCGTAGCAGTCGCGCGGTTCTGGACTGAGCGCCTAGAACCGCTAGACCACCGCGGCCGGCTCTGGAGACTAGAAATCTACTCTGTAGGAATCAGCATGGGTTTCGAAAAAGACGGTCGTGTGAAACCCAGTTCGCGCTATTCGTCCACGAGACTCAGAGGGCCATAGACACGAGTTCACAGGTAGATGCCGTGTTTCTTGACTTCCGCAAGGCGTTCGATACAGTTCCCCACAATCGTTTAATGAACAAAGTAAGAGCATATGGACTATCAGACCAATTGTGTGATTGGATTGAAGAGTTCCTAGATAACAGAACGCAGCATGTCATTCTCAATGGAGAGAAGTCTTCCGAAGTAAGAGTGATTTCAGGTGTGCCGCAGGGGAGTGTCATAGGACCGTTGCTATTCACAATATACATAAATGACCTTGTGGATGACATCGTAAGTTCACTGAGGCTTTTTGCAGATGATGCTGTGGTGTATCGAGAGGTTGTATCAATGGAAAATTGTACTGAAATGCAGGAGGATCTGCAGCGAATTGACGCATGGTGCAGGGAATGGCAATTGAATCTCAATGTAGACAAGTGTAATGTTCTGCGAATACATAGAAAGAAAGATCCCTTATCATTTAGCTACAATATAGCAGGTCAGCAACTGGAAGCAGTTAATTCCATAAATTATCTGGGAGTACGCATTAGGAGTGATTTAAAATGGAATGATCATATAAAGCTGATCGTCGGTAAAGCAGATGCCAGACAGATTCATTGGAAGAATCCTAAGGAAATGCAATCCGAAAACAAAGGAAGTAGGTTACAGTACGCTTGTTCGCCCATTGCTTGAATACTGCTCAGCAGTGTGGGATCCGTCCCAGATAGGGTTGATAGAAGAGATAGAGAAGATCCAACGGAGAGCAGCGCGCTTCGTTACAGGATCATTTAGCAATCGCGAAAGCGTTACGGAGATGATAGATAAACTCCAGTGGACGACTCTGCAGGAGAGACGCTCAGTAGCTCGGTACGGGCTTTTGTTAACGTGTCGAGAACATACCTTCACCGAAGAGTCAAGCAGTATATTGCTCTCTCCTACGTATATCTCGCGAAGAGACCATGAGGATAAAATCAGAGAGATTAGAGCCCACACAGCAGCATACCGACAATCCTTCTTTCCACGATCAATACGAGACTGGAATAGAAGGGAGAACCGATAGAGGTACTCAGGGTACCCTCCGCCACACACCGTCAGGTGGCTTGCGGAGTATGGATGTAGATGTAGAAGAAAACAGAATTACTGACAAACTTCAGAAATTCATATAGGATTTCCCTCAAAATACATATAATGAAACAGTTACCAATAAAGGGTGACTTAATGGCACCACAACACTAGTGCCAAGCTAAGATCCAATTACATGACATAATAGAACCACGTGCCTAAAAATTTACAGCAGAAACATTGATCTTTTAAAAATCAATGTTCAGACGTGTTAATAAAAGACTACCAGAAAGAGCTGCGCAAGGAACTCAGCAGATGCTATGCAATTTAAAGTTTAGCCAGTTGCCAGTCGCTAATATTTAAGGAAACACGTTCGTATAAGAACAGGTTACATACAATATATATTTATATATCTACCAGCTTAACCCGCCTTGGCGGAAGGAAGATAAATACTAAACTCTGGAAGGCGATATGTGAACAACTCCCGGTAGTGGCCAGGTTCTTAAACACTGCCAGGCCTAGACCTCGGATGACATTTCACTCCCCGCCAAGGTGCTGGCACAGTCAAAGCTTTTTGCGCGCATCACAAAGACATTCCAATAACTCTGAAACACAGAAACACTCGGCAGAGCCTTTGACTCGATATATGGGTAAGCGTGTAAAGGAACACGTTACACTACTGACAAATTCGCAACTTTGACATTAAGCATTTTACACATGGACAACTGCATTAATAGAGTGCAGGCTTTGAAAACGCCAACACAAGATCATTTGATTACAAGAAACACAGATCACTAGGAAAAGTTCTGAGAAAACTGTCAAATAACGGCAACCATTTAGCTAGGCCAACTCAACTCTTCCACACCAACTTAAAGTTCGACTATGAAAGTCTCATCATAATAATGAAATTTAAATGCCTCTGAGTGCGTCGGTCAACAAAACACAATTACGACCCCTTACTTCTACTTCATACCACGTACACAACACGAAGGAGCGGGTTCCACAGCTTCACCGCTTCCCTTCAAATTTTGTTCCCAGTGAAGTCACAGAACTTGTATCTCCAAGACGCCCATGTCGCCAAAACGCCCGACCAATTTCACACCACAACATATGCCGGTCATCACGCTCGTTACGCAGCCGTTGACACTCGTCTCCCGACGAATTTCACGAGATCTCAAGCGTTACCGTCGAAGACTAACTACCCAATCCCTTCGCCCGCCAACCCGGAAGATAAGACACGCGAAAAGGAAAGATAGCGTAGCTCATCCACAATCGATCTCAACGATACATGAAAAAATAACACTGGCGTCAGGTCGCCACAGCTCACACAGTACGGTTGGTTTAAAGTGCAACTCACACAAAATCCGTCGTATTGCGATTCATTTATCATTTGTAGCCGAATCCATTTAAGTTTACAGCGCTATCTAGTCCGGAAATTTTCGTTACTTTTTTTCTGTTTCCATAACGTTTCTCACTTCTTCGATAATATCCTGTTCAAATTTGACGTCTTTCTGAGCAGCGGTTCTTTTACACAGCGTTTTGAAACTGGGAAGTCAATTATAATCACGTTACAATAATTAACATGTAGAAAAATGATATTGATTACATTGTTAATACGATGCACATATTAATATCTGACAAGGGGAGGCCGTCAATTGTGAAATTCAGATTCGATTCATACTGCGCATAATAAAAGCTCATGGCCAGAGGTGTAACGTGGCAAAGCACCAAGATGCACTTCTCAGCCGTTGTCGAGAAAATCGACAGTTAAAAGAAACCGTTGCGGTGAAATACTCTCTACGATTAATAGTTCTCTACAGCGTCGTGGCGCAATGGTAAGCGCTCGGGTTCGTTATCCGAAGGTCGCCGGATCGAATCTCGCGCCATGCAATTTTTTATTATTAGTTTTTTGTAATTTATATATATATATATATATATATATATATATATATATATATACTATTAATATATATATATATATACTATTAATGAATTGCTTATGCATGTTGGTGGCGGATCGCTATCCAATTGTACCGCCTCCATTTTTCCGTTTTTTTAACAGGGTGCACCAAAGCTCTCCAGTCCGCACTGATTTTCGACGATGTTATAAGTTGCGCTAGGGACCGCATCTACCTTCTTTCGAAGTTAGCAGGCAACTATGCTGTTATGCGGCGGCTCGTTTCGCCCCATTCAACATCTGTCCTTCAAGTGTAACGAGCGAGTAACGGAGTTTATATTTCATACCTGCCACAGCGATTTTGTGTTCGTGGGGTCTCTATTCTAATTCGAACGTTTGACTTACGCTATACGTATTCATTTCGGAATATCGTTTCTACGTCTTCCGTTAACTATACGTGGTTAACATTATGAAGACAATGAATAACATTTGTGAAATACAACTTTGTTTGCAGAAAACATAATGATGTTCGAAGTCGCCAGTTTTTCCACGACAAACGACTTTCAACAACTTATTATATGCATAATTGTTGCAACTGATTGCCGGGAAATATATATATATATATATATATATATATATATATATATATGTGTGTGTGTGTGTGTGTGTGTGTGTGTGTGTGTGTGTGTGTATACACATTTGAATTACAAAAAACAAATACTAAAAAAATAAAGTTGCATTGTGCGAGATTCGATACGGCGACCTTCGGATTACAAACCCGAGCGCTTACCGCTGCGCCACAACGCTGTGGAAAATTATTAATCGTAGAGAGTATTTCACCGCAACGGTTTCTTTTAACTGTCGATTTTCTCGACAGCGGCTGAGAAGTGCATCTTGGTGCTTTGCCACATTACACCTCTGGCCAGGAGCTTTTATTATGCGCAGTATGAATCGAATCTGAATTTCGCAATTGGCGGCCTCCCCTTGTGAGAAAATCATGTTAAATGTCTCAGGATACACTTCGAAATGTGTAGCTGCAATAAATTTAAAACTGTTATATCCTTAGAAAATATAGAAAATGCGTACGCCCTTTACCATTATCAGAAGCATGTTATCAATGTTTTCCACCAAGTCAAGACAAATATTTCTAGGAATTTTCTTCCTCCTCCATGCAAAATGGAAAGAAACGCTATAGTACTTTTCGAAATAGTCTGGCTGGTCCTCAACAGGAAGAGTTGGGCCAGGGTACTGGGCGTGGCATATGACTTTATCATTCACTTAATGTAAAATTACTCTTTGATCAAGCCTACTACGAAAAATATTACCTAGCTTGATCCTCCTAACGCATGACATCTTCACGAGAATGTCTTTGTTAGGCTTACTTGCTCCGATGCCTCCCACAAGTCTGTTACTTATTGTAGGTACCGCCCCGAAATTTTATGCAACAATCTAGATTCTCCTTGATATTTGCAAGTGGCTTCATGTGTGAGAACTTCGCGGGCCGTTCAAATGTGTAACTGCTTATGAACATCCTATGGAGGACGAGTGACAGTTTTATGGCAGGTGGATGTTGTTTTCGGAACACAGGACTGGCAATTTTAGCTTCGCTGACGGACAAATAGACGAAATTACTTCATATGTTCTCGTGTTGCAATTCTCTCCGGCGTTTTAGATCTGTACCAGGTCTAGACATGAGAAAGCAGATGTCTTGCACCAACAGTTGTCACGTAGAGAAATTACTTCTAATCGCATGTCATGACAGACATCAGCGATCGTGTTGATCATCCTTTGACTACAATTCCAAAATGAATAATTGTGGTCTGATACATTTGTAACTGTTAACAAACCCTGGGGAAAGTACTAATTGATACACCTGTTCGCCACGTCCATAACAGAACTTCCTTTCATAATGGCCGAATGAAGTCACCTAAATTCGTTGCTCTATCACATTGTACCTTCACCATTTACCTTTACATTGTACCCTCACGATTCAAGCAGTATGCTGTGCTTCCAGCTTTTTGTTATGTTTGACTCTATTACACTAGTGTACGCCTTTATGTTGTCGTGATGTTGCAGGATGGGGGGAGCGAAGACGGCTATGACAGATCCCGTCGACAATAGGATCATTCTGAATGCAGCATAGCAGTATTTTCGAACTGAATACAGAATACATTCTCTTGATCTAGAAGTAAACACCCTCAAGAATGAGACAGATACAATAAAGAGCATCGCCATAAGCAGTGGCTACACACCCTAAATAATTGACAATTTAGACAGACAAATGCACAAAAGCAAGACAACGAATGACAACACTATGAAAGAAGAGAAAATATTCCCCAGTATCCTATATGTGGGCCCCATATCACAAAAAATAACTAACCTTTAAAAAAAAAGTAACAGTTTCATTCTCAACTAATAATAAATTAGGAAACTTACTCACCAATAACATAAAATCAAATACACAAACATACAACAAAAGTGGAGTGTATAAAGTATCATGTCCCAGTTGTCCTGCCTACTATGTAGGGAAAACAGGCAGAAACTTCAAAACCCGTTTTCAAGAACATGTAAATGCTTTCAGGCTCAACAACCTTGATAAATCAGTCATTGCACAACATATGTTGGAAACGAAAACTGTCATCAACAATGTAGAAAACCATTTGGTAGTATTAAATAATGAAGCCAATGGTAAGACCCTAAATCTGTTAGACCAACTGGAGATATACCTCCACAAAATCAAACAACCAGAATCAACGTTAAATGAACAAACAGATTTCGCAAGCCACAGCTATTTCAGTCGGTAGCAGGTTCAAATCCTGCCTCGGGCATGGATGCGTGTGATGTCCTTAGGTTAGTTAGGTTTAAGTAGTTCTACGTTCTAGGGGACTGATGACCTCAAATGTTAAGTCCCATAGTACTCAGAGCAATTTGAACCATTTTTGAGCTATTTCAGTAATTTTAAAAATCTGTTATGAAGTTATTTCCTGCATATATCAGTTGTTTCCTGCTTATGTCAATTGTTTAATAACTATACCTTTAGCACTATAAAAATTCATCTTTGACCACACCTTGTAAAAAAAAAACATCTGTGAAGTGTTTACAAACTTGTATTTGCGAATGTGCCTCTTTGATGAAGTGATATGCCTGAAAACGATGGAGGAAAACACATATGATTTTACTAAAACGCTTTTCCTGGATTATCTGGTAAGTTTACACTATTCATCTTTTCCACTATTTCGCACATATTTTCCGCGTCTGACTTGCGAAATTCGTAACCTAACATCAAACTTTTCGCGACAGGAATACGCATTTCATCTCATTCAACTGAACAAATAAAGCATGTATTAAAATGAATTACATCTGAAGATGGACCCACAGGGTCCGACATGCATCGTGTACAGAATAAAACGCGAGAAATTGTGACTGAAGGCGTTTTTTTAATTCATACCTCGAGCGTATTGAGTACAGTCACGTTTGAAGCTGCAAAATATGGATAAAATTAGATTGAATAAGGATTATCCCAGCCGTGACCAATTTAAGAGTAGAGAACGCTCAGGATGCCTAAATACTGTATAAATAGCCCGCTAGGGTTTCAACCAGGTTTCTATTGAATACAAGTCCAGTGTAAACATCAAGCTGAAAGTGGCCGCCAGAAATAATGTGGTGCGCAAATTGACAAGGAGAACTTGGGGACGACGGCCAAAAGCTGTGAGGATCTCTGCATTGACTTTGTACAGCTACTGACCGTTCCAAAGCAGTGGTTGTAGCTGTCAGCGGGATGAGTGACGACTTTGCAAGCTCTCTACGGCCCACCCTGTACAGAAGGGGATTGCTCATCCTCGCATTCTAAAAGAGGTAGCAGCTACAAAACAGAAGACAAAAGCAACAGGAACGGAAGCTCCGATGATTAGTTACTTCCTATTGTCTCGGCTGCTGTGGGAGTCAGCACCGACAAAAACAAGGATGGAGAGAAGTTGCGATGGCCGGTAGCAGGAATCCAAAATTATATGTACAACATAACACTTGCAGAACAGTAGAATACTTTATTTGTAAAGAAGAGAAGAACATAACTGAAACCTGGTGGTAGTCAAGAGAAGACAGGAATCAGTTACGATTGTGGACGGGGCTGTAATCAGTTACTATTGGCTCCTTTTTACAGTTACACACATTTATTTTTAAAACAGTAATTCCAAGCTCAACAATAAATTAAAAAATACCACGCGTTATTAATGAAGGAATCAATAACTGTGTAAATAATAGTGTTTTCAGTGCGTTACAGTTTAGCAAATCTCCATAAAATACAGATACAGATAACGTTAAAAAAAAGAACAAGCCACTGTGATCACGGATGAAGTCCTTACACGCCAAGAATGTTAATAAATTAAGAATATTTAAGAACTCGCTGCAATTACAACTTACAGGTACTGAAATACTAAAACGTAAGTGGCCACTAACACAGCAGAACGTATCAGACGCCAGGAATGGCGGTAAATAAGGTTTTAAGGCTTATTGCTACAATGTTGTTGTTGTGGTCTTCAGTCCTGAGACTGGTTTGATGCAGCTCTCCATGCTACTCTATCCTGTGCAAGCTTCTTCATCTCCCAGTACCTACTGCAACCTACATCCTTCTGAATCTGCTTAGTGTATTGATCTCTTGGTCTCCCTCTGCGATTTTTACCCTCCACGCTGCCCTCCAATGCTAAATTTGTGATCCCTTGATGCCTCAAAACATGTCCTACCAACCGATCCCTTCTTCTAGTCAAGTTGTGCCACAAACTTCTCTTCTCCCCAATCCTATTCAATACCTCCTCATTAGTTACGTGATCTACCCACCTTATCTTCAGCATTCTTCTGTAGCACCACATTTCGAAAGCTTCTATTCTCTTCTTGTACAAACTGGTTATCGTCCATGTTTCAGTTCCATACATGGCTACACTCCATACAAATACTTTCAGAAACGACTTCCTGACACTTAAATCTATACTCGATGTTAACAAATTTCTCTTCTTCAGAAACGATTTCCTTGCAATTGCCAGTCTACATTTTATATCCTCTCTACTTCGACCATCATCGGTTATTTTACTTCCTAAATAACCAAACTCCTTTACTACTTTAAGTGTCTCATTTCCTAATCTAATTCCCTCAGCATCACCCGACTTAATTTGACTACATTCCATTATCCTCGTTTTGCTTTTGTTGATGTTCATCTTATATCCTCCTTTCAAGACACAGTCCATTCCGTTCAACTGCTCTTCCAAGTCCTTTGCTGTCTCTGACAGAATTACAATGTCATCGGCGAACCTCAAAGTTTTTACTTCTTCTCCATGAATTTTAATACCTACTCCGAATTTTTCTTTTGTTTCCTTTACTGCTTGCTCAATATACAGATTGAATAACATCGGGGAGAGGCTACAACCCTGTCTCACTCCTTTCCCAACCACTGCTTCCCTTTCATGCCCCTCGACTCTTATAACTGCCATCTGGTTTCTGTACAAATTGTAAATAGCCTTTCGCTCCCTGTATTTTACCCCTGCCACGTTCAGAATTTGAAAGAGAGTATTCCAGTTAACATTGTCAAAAGCTTTCTCTAAGTCTACAAATGCTAGAAACGTAGGTTTGCCTTTTCAGAATCTTTCTTCTAAGATAAGTCGTAAGGTCAGTATTGCCTCACGTGTTCCAACATTTCTACGGAATCCAAACTGATCTTCCCCGAGGTCGGCTTCTACCAGTTTTTCCATTCGTCTGTAAAGAATTCGCGTTAGTATTTTGCAGCTGTGACTTATTAAACTGATAGTTCGGTAATTTTCACATCTGTCTACACCTGCTTTCTTTGGGATTGGAATTATTATATTCTTCTTGATTCTGAGGGTATTTCGCCTGTCTCATACATCTTGCTCACCAGATGGTAGAGTTTTGTCAGGACTGGCTCTCCCGAGGCCATCAGTAGTTCTAATGGAATGTTGTCTACTCCCGGGGCCTTGTTTCAACTCAGGTCTTTCAGTGCTCTGTCAAACTCTTCACGCAGTATCTTATCCCCCATTTCGTCTTCATCTACATCCTCTTCCATTTCCATAATATTGTCCTCAAGTACATCGCCCTTGAATAAACCCTCTATATACGCCTTCCACCTTTCTGCCTTCCCTTCTTTGCTTAGAACTGGGTTGCCATCTGTGCTCTTGATATTCATACAAGTGGTTCTCTTCTCTCCAAAGGTCTCTTTAATTTTCCTGTAGGCAGTATCTATCTTAACCCTAGTGAGACAAGCCTCTATATCCTTACATTTGTCCTCTAGCCATTCCTGCTTAGCCATTTTGCACTTCCTGTCGATATCATTTTTGAGACGTTTGTATTCCTTTTTGCCTGCTTCATTTACTGCATTTTTATATTTTCTCCTTTCATCAATTAAATTCAATATTTCTTCTGTTACCCAAGGATTTCTATTAGCCCTCGTCTTTTTACCTACTTGATCCTCTGCTGCCTTCACTACTTCATCCCTCAGAGCTACCCATTCTTCTTCTACTGTATTTCTTTCCCCCATTCCTGTCAATTGTTCCCTTATGCTCTCCCTGAAACTCTCTACAACCTCTGGTTCTTTCAGTTTATCCAGGTCCCATCTCCTTAAATTCCCACCTTTTTGCTGCTTCTTCAGTTTCAATCTGCAGTTCATAACCAATAGATTGTGGTCAGAATCCACATCTGCCCCAGGAAATGTCTTACAATTTAAAACCTGGTTCCTAAATCTCTGTCTTACCATTATATAATCTATCTGATACCTTTTAGTATCTCCAGGATTCTTCCAGGTATACAACCTTCTATCATGATTCTTGAACCAAGTGTTAGCTATGATTAAGTTATGCTCTGTGCAAAATTCTACAAGGCAGCTTCCTCTTTCATTCCTTCCCCCCAATCCATATTCACCTACTATGTTTCCTTCTCTCCCTTTTCCTACTGACGAGTTCCAGTCACCCATGACTATTAAATTTTCGTCTCCCTTCACTACCTGAATAATTTCTTTTATCACGTCATACATTTCACCTATTTCTTCATCATCTGCAGAGCTAGTTGGCATATAAACTTGTACTACTGTAGTAGGCATGGGCTTTGTGTCTATCTTGGCCACAATAATGCGTTCAATATGCTGTTTGTAGTAGCTAACCCGCACTCCTATTTTTTTATTCACTATTAAACCTACTCCTGCATTACCCCTATTTGATTTTGTATTTATAACCCTGTAATCACCTGACCAAAAGTCTTGTTCCTCCTGCCACCGAACTTCACTAATTCCCACTATATCTAACTAACCTGTCCATTTCCCTTTTTAAATTTTCTAACCTACCTGCCCGATTAAGGGATCTGACATTCCACGCTCCGATCCGTAGAACGCCAGTTTTCTTTCTCCTGATAACGACGTCCTCCTGAGTAGTCCCCGCCCGGAGATCCGAATGGGGGACTATTTTATCTCCGGAATATTTTACCCAAGAGGACGCCATCATCATTTAATCATACAGTAGAGCTGCTACAATACAAATATCGAATTATTTTTTTAAAGGAAATGACTACAATCATGTTTGAAGGCCTTACACTCCAGGAACGGCAATTATATAAAAAATTTAGAAACCTGCTGTAAAACAGCAAATACAAGCAAAGGTTAATTAAAAGAAACAAACAACTGACCACCAAACGGGTGAAATAAGAAGATGGAAATCTTGTAACACAACCCTTACAGTGCTAGATTTATTCCAGAAAGCGACCGGAACTTTTAACTAGACATATATAACATTTAATGTAGGCATTACAAGGTATGGTAATAAATAATACAATAATAAAACACAAGGACCAGTCACAAACGGTGCTCCAGGAATCGACCTCTGAGAAGGTTCGGCAACAAACACTTTCGCGAGCGACGAGATAGGCAGCCAAGAGTTTCATTCACTTCACAAGATGGTAACTCAGACTAGTGGCAGTCTAACGAATGACTAATGACAATCTTGCTAAAGCTGCCTGACGTCCAATAAACCAAATGCAAGAAGAGAACAACACGCCAAAGCCGGAACCGGCGGACTGCACTAAGCCTCCAGAATACTGGGTACTTACAGTGCCCTACGGTCAAGAATGTGTCAAAACTACACGCCTTACCGGACAGCAGCGGCAAGGCCAGGGAACATACACTGCTGTTACATACACTAACCCCCAATGCAGGTAACTGGAGCGTTATTGGCCACCAGGCAGGAAAAATACCGCTGGTTGAACTTAACAAATTGTAACAAGCTGAACGCAGTAAATAGCAATAAGAAATCGAGGAAAGCTAACGAGATCCGCATTCGCCAAGCATTCCACTCGCTGCTCTTCGCCTAGGTGACAATGGTAGAAGTTTCTCTAGTGGGATTGAAATGCACTCATCTAAAAGCCTGCAGGATCTGGTTTTCGACGAGGTAGTACTCTCTCGTGACCATAGGCCTTCCATCCGGCAGGCCATGTTGTAAGTAGGCTGTTTAGGTTTTTTATTGGTAATGCCATGTAGCGCTCTATACGAAAATCACTGACTGTGCTGTGTGAAGGCTGTGGTTGGTTTGCATTATTGGAGTATATGCTATTGTAGTGTTGGGCAGTTGGCTGTTAACAGCGCGTAGCGTTGCGCAGTTGGAGGTGAGCCGCCAGCAGTGGTGGATGTGGGTTAGAGAGATGGCTGTTTTGAGAGCAGATGATCTGGAGGTGTGTCCATCAGAGACAGTAAATTTGTAAGACTGGATGTCATAAACTGATATATTATGACTTTTGAACACTATTGAGGTAAATACATTGTTTGCTCTTTATCAAAATCTTTCATTTGCTAACTATGCCTATCAGTAGTTAGTCCCTTTTATTTAGCTAGCAGCAGTGGCGCTCGCTGTATTGCAGTAGTTCGAGTAACGAAGATTTTTGTGAGGTAAGTGATTTGTGAAAGGTATAGGTTATTGTTAGTCAGGGCCATCTTTTGTAGGGATTTTTGAAAGTCAGATTGCGTTGCGCAAAAAATATTGTGTGTCAGTTTAGTGTTGATCAGAATAAGTAAAGAGCGAAATGTCTGAGTACGTTCAGTTCTGCTCAGCTGTTTGAAAATCAAATAATGTAAGAGGTTTATCAGCTCAGTCATTCATAAATTTTTCAAAGGAGACGTTTCAATGTGTGCTGCCAGCGGTCCCGGCGTATTCTGGCACTGCGCGGACCTGGCTGTTCCTGAGTCCCCAACCGAACTGGCACACTCATAGGACCCGGAAAACACAACCACGTCGCCCCAAAGTTAGGGCCACAGTTACTACATATCGATAACCGCCGCTGCTGCCACTAGCGGACAGGCAACGCTTGCGAAACCGAGTGGTGCCCGTCAACACGAGAAGAAACAACTGCAACCATGCCAACTAAACGATACCGTCTGGCCTCCAACAGAGGCAGTAAACCTACAAACAGCACCGACGCGAGCCTCAGTACGGTTCATTAACTTCTCATTATGAGGTGACTTGATGTGCTTCGTGTACCGCCTATATGCAGTTTCCCTTACAGACTATTACTACTGTCTGAATGCAGGATAGCTATCGTCTTCCTATTACTCACAAGGGAACCTCCCCATCGCACCCCCCTCAGATTTAGTTATAAGTTGGCACAGTGGATAGGCCTTGAAAAATTGAACACAGATCAATCGAGAAAATAGGAAGAAGTTGTGTGGAACTATGAAAAAATAAGGAAAATATACAAACTGAGTAGTCCGTGGGCAACATATGCAACATCAAGGACAATTTGAGCCCAGCATCACTGTGGTCCCGTGGTTAGCGTGAACAGCTACGGACCTCGAGGTCCTTCGTTCAAGTCTTCCCTCCAGTAAAAAGTTTTTATTTTTATTTTCAGACAATTATCAGAGTTCAGGCACTCACACATAATCAGTTTCGCTCTCCAAAATTCCAGGACGTGTTCAGATTTGCTTGGACATATGCAGGATTTGACGGTCTACACAGGGAAAAATTTGAAAACGTTAAAAACATATGTTTTGATAGAGCACAGAGAAAACTGTGGGACTGTGAAACTGTTGCATTCATTTGTTGCAGTTTATGTGACACACTCTTATGTTTTCATCACTTTTTTGGGAGTGATTATCACATCCACAAGAGAACCTAAATCGGGTAAGGTAGAAGAATCTTTTTACCCATTCGCCAAGTGTGCAAGTTAGGTGGGTCGGCAACATATTCCTGTCATGTGACGCACATGCCGTCGCCAGTGTTGTATAGAATATATCAGACGTGTTTTCCTGGATCAAATGTTTTCGGTTCCCATTGGAGAGGCA
Organism: Schistocerca nitens; assembly: GCF_023898315.1. Taxonomy (NCBI): domain Eukaryota; kingdom Metazoa; phylum Arthropoda; class Insecta; order Orthoptera; family Acrididae; genus Schistocerca; species Schistocerca nitens. The sequence goes on along the minus strand of NC_064621.1, from coordinate 154,827,489 downwards.
CGTCCTTTCGTCTACTAATCGCACGGTTTTGCGGTGCCGTCGCAAAACACAGGCCCTAAACTTATTACAGTGAACAGAGACGTCAATGAACGAACGGACAGATCATAACTTGCAAAAACAAAGTAAGTAAATTTTTCGCCCAATGGTGAACTTGAACCAAGGACCTGTCAGTCCGCAGCTGCTCACGCTAACCACAGGACCACGGCGCCCCTGTGCCTAGATGTGCCTTGATGTTGCATATGTTGCCCATGGACTACTCAGTTTGTATATTTTGCTTATTTTTTCATATTTCCACACAACTTCTTCCTGTTTTCTCGACTGATATGTGTACAGTTTTTCAAGGCCTATCCACTGTGCCAAATTATAACTAAATCTGAGGGGGGTGCGATGGGGAGGTTCCCTTGTCAGAATTGATGCTCTCAAAGTCTGCGACCGAACTGGCGGCGGCTGGCTAAGTCAGTGTTGACAGGGGCTGAACTCTGTCTTCCTGGAGGTGTTACGCTGCTCGCTCTTTCCATTGGCGCGCGGGTCACCGCCTTCTTGATGCCGTTCCGCGGCGCTGCGCTGGTCAGTGTTCAGTCGATGCTTTAGGACTACACATCCCTTCTTAAGACGACTGAAGCACTCAAGCACCATCACAGAAAAAGTGGCTGCAAATGTCCTGTGCTAGAATACAGCATCAGGAAGATACCTGAAGAAGGTGCAGTTCATGGCCTCACGGAAGGGTAGACTGTATGAAAGTCACTCAACCAAATCAGCTGTGGTGCCACAAACAGCAAACCTAATCGCCAGAGGCGAGCCTGTGCTTTGTGAATGTAGTGTCGAAAACCCCTCAGCCCATTTCCTGTAGTGCCCAGTCTCTATACCCATGGAGGACTTAACAAAAGCTCTCATCAGCCTCGAAGCTAGCAAGTTCTGCTATGTGCAGTGTTCATACAGCATGAAAGCGAACACCACCCACAAAATTTCGGAAACTGTGCAGGGATATTTACTGAGTATTTAAGTATAAGGTAGCAATACTCCCTGGTGGTTTCCTAAAGTGCAGTTGCATTTAGTTTGATTTCTCCCTCCGGCTGATCTTTGATTCTGTATTGAACTGAAAATGTCTGCACAACAGCGCAAATGTCGACGGTATGCGCCGTGGGTCTTGTTGGAAACAAACTTGTTCCAGTGAAACGATGTGCCCGTGCCTGCTGTCCACAGCCGTACAGCTCTTTTTAGCATTGGCCTTCAAGCCTGCATTCAGTTCTGCTCGGACTGCCCCCGTGTTGTTTTGCGGCAATGTTACTTGACGTTAACAGTGATACACAACAGTCGGTGTCAATAGGTTTAATGATGCAGAGTTAGCTGATGTGCACCTCGTCATGTATAGGTATCACTAAATGGAAGAGTGGCACAACAAGGCTATGTTCCGCAGCGAAGGCAACCACATCACAGTACTTTTTCATCTGTACATAGGCGTCTAGGAGAAATGGGAGTCTTTCCTGTGAAAATAATCGCATGTGACCAATGGATGACGCAAGTTAGTCGTCTCGGGAATTATGAAAGGGGCTGTTCAAATGGTTCAAATGGCTCTCAGCACTACGGGACTTAACATCTGAGGTCATCAGTCCCCGAGAACTTAGATCTACTTAAACCTAACTAACCTATGGACATCACACACATCCATGCCCGAGGCAGAATTCGAACCTGCGACCGAATCGGTCTCGCGGTTCCAGACTGAAGCGCCTAGAACAGCTCGGTCACACCGGCCGGCAAAGCGGCTGTGCAATCGGTCACAGAACTAGCGGAAATCAGTAGATAATCGCCGGCTACGATAAGCCACCATCTTCTCATCACCACTCCCTCTGGATACTAAATACCCTGACTTATAGTGAGACTAAATACAGTAATATCCAAATCTCTCAAAAATGATTGGAAAATAGATCTGTTGCCGGCCGGTGGGGCCGATCGGTTCTAGGCGCTTCAGTCTGGAACGGCGCGACCGCTACGGTCGCAGGTTCGAATCCTGCCTCGGGCATGGATGTGTGTGATGTCCTTAGGTTAGTTAGGTTTAAGTAGTTCTAAGTTCTAGGGGACTGATGACCTCAGATGTTAAGTCCCATAGTGCTCAGAGCCATTTGAACCAAAATATATCTGTTAACAGCAGATGAAAACTTGTTGGACGCCTTCCTAAGGGACATTCTGAATTCCTTATAACTGTGTAGACCAGATATCGCTTCAAAGCAAAGAAACATTATTTACGGCAACTGAGAATTTCATACCAAGTAAACTAATAAGAGACGGAGTAGATCTGCCACGGTACACAAAATAGGTCATCACACTGCTGCAGAAGCAACGAAAAAAGCATGACTTCTTTAAAAGAACGCAGAATCTCCGAGACTGGTCATTTTTCACAGAAGCTCGAAATTTTGTGCGGAATTCAATGTGAGACGCTCTTAATACATTCCACAACAAAACATTGTCTCTAAATCTGAAAGAAAATGCTAGGAAATTCTGGTCGTATTTAAAGTACACTAACAGCAAGGCACAATCATGACCTTCACTGCATAATAGCAATGGTAATGTTACAGATGACACAACCACTAAAATGGAGTCACTAAAGACGCACTTCGAAAATTACTCCGCCAAAGAGAATGCTGTTAATATTCCAGAATTCGAACCAACAACGCCTGTCAGTATGAGCAGTAGACACCCTCCGTGTAGCGAAGGAATGTAAGTCATTCAATAACGGCAAGTCTTCCAGTCCATATTGTCTGCCGATTACATTCTTTTGGGAGTATGCTCACAAAATACCTCCACGTTTAGCAATTATCACAAGTCAGAGCGTACACAAGAAAGGAAACAGAAGTAATCCGCTGAATTATAGACCGGTATCACTGACATCGACTTCCAGTTGGTTTTTCGAACATATACTGGGTTCGTACATTATGAATTATCGAGAAAAAAACGACCTATTGACATATAGCCGCCGGCCGCGATGGCAGAGCGGTTCTAGGCGCTTCAGTCCGGAACCGAGCGACTGCTACGGTCGCAGGTTCGAATCCTGCCTCGGGCGTGGATGTATGTGATGCCCTTAGGTTAGTTAGGTTTAAGTAGTTCTAAGTTCTAGGGAACTGATGACCTCAGACGTTAAGCCTCATAGTGCTCAGAGCCATTTGAAAACCAGCAATGATTCAGAAAATATCCTTCTTGTGAAACACAACTGGCTAGGTATTCACATGGAGTAATCGCTGATATCAACATGGGATCTCAAGTTGATACCATATTTCTGGATTTCCAGAAGAGTTTTGACCCGTTCCTCACAGCATGCTTTTCATCAGATTGTGTACCTATGGAGTTGTGCGGCTGGATTTGTGATTTCCCGCCAGAAAGTCACACTTCGTAGTAATTAATGGAAAGTCATCGAGTGAAACAGTAGCGATATCTGCGGTTCCGCCGCGCGGGGTAGCGGCGTGGTCTCAGGCGTCCTGCCACAGTTCGCGCGGCACCCCCGTTGGAGGTTCGATTCCTCCCTCAGGCATGGGTGAGTGTGTTGTCCTTAGCGTACGTTAGTTTGAGTTAGATTAAGTAGTGTCTAAGCCTAGGGACCGATAACCTCAGCAGTTTGGTCCCATAGGAACTTACCACAAATTTCAAAATTTCTGAGGTTCCCTGAGGAAGTTTAATAATCCCTCTGTTGTTCTTAACCTACATAAAGGATTTATGAAACAATCAGAGGAAACCTGTTAGACTGCTTGCAGATGATGCTGTTGTTTACTGTCTAGTAAATTCGTCGCCAGCCGGGTTGGCCAAGCGGTTAAAGGCGCTACAGTCTGGAACCGCGCGACCGCTACGGTCGCAGGTTCGAATCCTGCCTCGGGCAAGGATGTGTGTGTTGTCCTTAGGTTAGTTAGGTTTAACTAGTTCTAAGTTCTAGGGGACTGATGACCTTAGAAGTTAAGTCCCATAGTGCTCAGAGCCATTTGAACCATTTTTGAGTAAATTCGTCAAAAATCGGAACGAACTGCAAAATGAAAAGATAAAAGTCTCTACGGTGCAGAAAGTGGCAGTTGATCCTAAACAATAAAAAATGAGAGGTCCTGCACATGAGTACTAAAAAAAATCTTTAAATTTTGGTTACACAAAATTTAAGACTTTGGATTCAACTAATACCTAGGAGATCGAAAAAGTTCAAAGAAGGGCAGCTCGTTCGGTATTATCACAATATAGGGAAAAGAGTGTCACGAATTTCATAAGCGAGTTTGTGTGGTAATCGTTAAAACAAAGGTGTTTTTCGTTGTGCCGAGATCTTTTCACGAAATTTCAGTCACCGACTTACTCCTCCGAATGCAAAAATATTTTGTTGATTCCAGCCTACACAGTGAGAAATGATCGTAGTTATAAAATAAGAGAATTAAGAATTAGTACGGAAAGCTCTAGTTGTTCATTTCTACCACGCGTTATTAGTGAATGTAACGGTTGATAAATGGTCTGAAAGTGGTCTGCCAATCACTTAAGTATGAATTTCAGACTAATCATGTTGGTGCAGAAAGAGTCACTACCATTGGACACTATAAAATATAGTGCCGAGTGGAGAAATCTGAACCTTTCCCACATCTTCTTCTGTTGGAATGCAGCAGAGGTGAGACAACAGCGGAAGCAGGCAGAAACATTTGCGCCGTGTAAGAGCACGTTTTAAGGAGGATCTTTTCACATTAGTTTCTCTCCGCATTGAGGAAGACGTCGAGGTTTAATGGAAACCGTTTAAACGCATTAATCCACAATGATCAACGTCAGTGTACGCGAGAGCTGGCGAATGTGATGAACTGTCGTCATTCCACTGTCGTGCGACATTTGTATGCTATGGGGAAGGTTGAGAAAACGGATGTGTACGTACCGCATAGATTAAGCCAGAATCACAAAAATCAGTGGGTGGCCATATGCGCATCTCTGCTTGCTCGTCATCAATTGGCTCGTGAACGAACTAACCAGTCCCGTATCGTTACTGGTCACGAGAAATTATTCTATCGTTAGGAAAAGAAAGGAACAGTTGATCCCCAGAAAACCCTAAGAGATTCTGATCATAAATAAAGCACACCAGTGGCAAGACGCAATCAATAACTTCACTGCGCGATAACAACGGTGAAGTCACTGACGACAGTGCCACTAAAGCAGAGTTATTAAACACGGTTTTGCGAAACTCCTTCACCAAAGAAGACGAAGTAAATGTTCCTGAATTCCAATCAAGAACAACTGCTAAGATGAGAAACATAGAAGTAGATATCCTCGGTGTAGCAAAGCAGCTTAACACACTTAATAAAGACAAGGCCTCCGGTCCAGATTGTGTACCAGTCAGGTTCCTCTCAGAGTATGCTGATAAAATAGCTCCGTATTTAGCAATTATATACAGCCACCCGCTCACAGAAAGATCCGTACCTAAAGACTGGAAAATTGCTCAAGTAGGAGTAATCCGCTGAATTACAGGCCTATATCCCTAACGTCGATTTGCAGTAGGGTTTTGGAACATATACTGTATTCGAACATTACGAAGTACCTCGAAGAAAACGATTTATTCACACATTGTCAACACGGTTTCAGAAAATATCGTTCTTGTGGAGCACAACTAGCTCTTTATATTCATGAAGTAATAAGTGCTATCAATATGGGATGTCAAATTCATTGCATATTTTTAGATTTCCACAAGGCTTTCGACACCGTTTTTCACAAGCGTCTTCTAACCAAACTGCGTGCCTACGGAGTATCGCCTCAGTTGAGCGTATGGATTCGTGTTTTCCTGTGAGAAAGGTCACAGTTCGTAGTAATAGACGGAACGTCATCGAGTAAAACAGAAGTAATATCCGGCGTTCCCCAAGGAAGTGTTATAGGCCCTCTATTGTTCCTGATCTATATTAACGACATAGGAGACAATCTGAGTAGCCGTTTTAGATTGTTTGCAGATGATGATGTCATTTACCGTCTTATAAAGTCATCAGATGACCAAAACGACTTGCAAAATGATTTAGATAAGATATCTGTATGGTGCGAAAAGTGGCAGTTGACCCTGAATAAGGAGAAATGTGAAGTTATTCACATGATTACTAAAAGAAATCAGCTAAATTTCGATTACGCGATAAGTCAAATCTGAAGGCTGTAAATTCAACTAAGTACTTAGGGATTACAATCACAAATAACCTAAATTGGAACGATCACATAGACAATATTGCGGGTAGCCGGCCGGAGTGGCCGAGCGGTTCTAGGCGCTACAGTATGGAACGGCGCGGCCGCTACGGTCGCAGGTTCGAATCCTGCCTCGGACATGGATGTGTGCGATGTCCTTAGGTTAGTTAGGTTTCCAGGGGACTGATGACCTCAGCAGTTAAGTCCCATAGTGCTCAGAGCCATTTGAACCATTGTGGGTAGAGCAAACCAAAGACCGATTCATTGTCAGAACATTTAGAAGGTGCAACAGTTCTACTAAAGAGACTGCTTACACCACGCTTGTCCGCCCTATTCTGGAATATTGCTCTGCGGTGTGGGATCCGCATCAGATGGGACTGACGGATGACATCGAAAAAGAGCAAAGAAGGGCAGCCCGTTTTGTTTTATCGCGAAATAGGGGACATAGTGTCACAGATATGATTCGTGAAATGGAGTGGCAATCATTAAAACTAAGGTGTTTTTCATTGCGACGGGATCTTCTCATGAAATTTCAATCACCAGTTTTCTCCTCCGATTGCGAAAAGATTCCGTTGCACCCACCTACATAGGGAGAAATGATCGTCACGATAAAATAAGAGAAATCAGGGCTCGCACAGAAAATTTAAGTGCACGTTTTTCCCGCGTGCCCTTCGAGAGTGGAACGGTAGAGAGACAGCTTGAAGGTGGTTCATTGAACCCTCTGCCAGGCACTTTATTGTGAATAGCAGAGCAGTCACGTAGATGTATATGTGTAGATACAAAGCAGCAACTCCCCGTACAAAGGTTTGCGAGGATCCACAAAAGATAATGTTATGCATCTGGTGGCACAGCGACGGTGTAGCGAACAACGAATTGCTTCCCCGAGGTATAACCACAAATGCTGACATTCGTTTTGAACAACTGAAACGTCTTGCAGACGCAGTCAAAGAACAACGACCAGGAAGACTGCGTGAAGTAATGCTACTCCATGATAAAGCCCACCCGCATCCTGCTGAACTGACAGAAAACACTATACGGAAGTTGGGTTGGCAAGTTATTTCGCACCTACCTTATTCACTTGATCTGCCGCCCCCAGATTTTCGCCTATTCCTCTCTTTTCTATAAGATCCTTTGTAACCTCAAAACAGAAAAATTCCTAAACCTCTCAACAGTAAAAAATATAATTATGTCGTTCACATTCAGTATAAGCTACCAACAGGAAAATTGCGTAACCTATCAATAATAAAATGTGACTAATCTCCTAATAAAAAAAATGTGACTCATAGATAACCTTTCAATAACTGACTGTGAATTTGAACTGGTAAATCTTGGACGTCAGCAGTGCTGCGTCATGGCCCTGAAAGATCATTCTGAATACATAGAAAATTCTTACCTCAATGGGAAGGATAGCATCATGGTTGTAGCACAGTGGGTTGTACGTGGCTGCACTGAAAGTCCATATCTTTCTACAGAAGCACAACATCAAGTGAGATAATCTGAAGTTCTCTTCCCTGAAGTATTTATCAGTGTAGCCAGGACACTGAAATGTTGCATCAATATTGTATGTTATCATTTTGGTAGTACATTAGGTACACCAAACAGTAGGAACATAATGACATCTCCATCGTTCAAGGTGGTGGACAGCTTGATATGTCAACATCACATTCTTGTAGAATCCATTCTCTTACATCAACGTAGAATTAGTGCAAAAACCAAATATAGTGCTCCATGATCATGAGGGTGGACAGGACTTACGGATATTGCAGTAATTGCTGGTAATTAGGTCAGAAGGTGGAGGATACATTAGGTCTTATGCTAGTCATCATTCAGAATTACACTAGTGTATCAACCGATCTGAATAATTATTGGCATTCATTGGCTATTTACACAGCATTTAAGTAGTATATATATGGAGTATTAAACAACATTATTCATAAGTCATCTCATTACAGTAATCTTTGGCACAGCATTTATGCATAAGTCATCTAATTACAGTAATTACTGGCATAGCATTTATGCATAAGTCATCATATTACAGTAATCATTGGCATCATAAGTCATCGCATTACAGTAATTATTGGCACTCATTGGCCAGTTACAAAGCATTTGTATGCATTATTCAGAAGTCATCATTCAAAACAAGAGTTAAGTATTGGCATAGAATTTATGCATAAGTCATCACATTACAGTAATCATTAGCATTCATAAGACAGCTCATTACATTAATTATTGGCATTCATTTATAGAGTATAACAAAACATCATTCAGTATTATTCAGAAGTCATCATTCAAAACAACAGTTATTGCGTGTAGCAACAAGCTGCTAGTGACTATATATGATATCATGTAAGTGACATAAGACACACTTAAAATGTAAGACAGAGTAACTATTAGTCAAGGTCTGTAATCCACTAATACATAGACATAATGGAATCAATACATCAGAAAAATTTGCGTTACATTTAGGACTAGAAATATATCTTAAACTGGTAGCATTATTTAGTTGTATACCGGTAATAGTTGGGACTGGTAACAATTTTTTGTGCTAGCAATGCATTGCGTTGGGATCGATAATTAATTGCTGGGGCATGAAATTATTTGCTTTTGACTTATTGCTGGAAATAAGGATTATTAACGTCATTCGTCATGAGTGGGCTGTAGCACAGTTATGAAACAAGTAGAGTATATGTGATCACATTCATGAATGATACACACAACTGGGTATAAAATGCAAGTACTAGAACAGATTTAATAATTAAGTGCTTATAGCATATTAGTATGATGAGAAGCTTCTACTGAAAAAAAATACGAAATGGATTATTGACCTGAAAAAAATGTATATTATGCTGAAAAGTAGTAAACTTCAAATTAACAGGTTATGAAACGTGTACTTAATAGGTATGTACTCTAGCTGTCTTTCCCAAAACATTGTCATTATACTATGCGACATAAGACATACTGTCAAAAGGAACTGCAACAAATACTTAAATAACTACATAGCATGTCTTAAGTAATAGTAAACATATAAACTTCGTCATTATTCTCGTCTGCAAGGAAAAACTTCATTATTCATATTACCATATTCTTCATACAACTATTCATCATACTTATTATCATCTGCAAAAAATAGACACTTCATTATTCATATTAATATTACCATTTACTTCATACAACTATTCATTATTATTCATTACTTCATATAGTATAGAGTTTCTTACTTCTAGCATATATCATCACTAAAATTAACATATGTAGTTCTGTCTGACAGCCTGCATCAATCGCCTCGTATTCTGAAAGAAAAATAATTAGCCAAGACTGTTATCATACGATGTGTATAGTATATTCTGGTTAATGCTTGTTAATTCTGATCCATTTACTCTTCATGACAAGATATTGCATTTTCTTTCGTTCATTCCGAAGGTGAAATTCCCATTTCATAGTAAACCACTGTGGTTTGTTTAATTTACTTCTTTTACACGTCATTGCTTTCTGAAAATGATGAATATGGATTAATATCTTGCATTTAAATCATATACCCATTAGATAAAAACTTGCTTCTAGTGATACAAGTAAGCATACAGCATAGCATGACAGGAAACGTATTATGTCAAAAACATAGAGAGCGTTCAGGTGCAAAAAATGTACACACAGTCTCATAATCCAGTAGCAAAAAATGTAGAATAGTCAAGATATTGAGATATAAGGAAAAATGTCAAAGTCATCTGGTGTTTGTTATATCTTAAAGATTTCGTAGTACATACAAACAAAATAGGAAAACAATCATACAAACACGAAAAAATGTGCACAGTCTGATGTGTAACGACAAGAAAAGCGACCTGCTAACTTTACCTTGCCGGGCACTTGCCAAGAAAAAATATAATCATCATCAGTAAGTGGTTATATCAATAACTGGAAAAGGCATTACAATGTGATAATCAGAAAGTATGTTCATTCAATAAAGGGTTTAATATTGGAGACATGGTGATTGCCTTTGCTTTTTCTGGTTCTCAAAGTTTCAACATGTACTACATTGGGGTCAGGAATGCTGCGAATTCTGTATGGACCTGCGTATAGAAGCTCAAATTTACTGCATCTACTCTTTCCTCTGTTGGATAAATATTGTGTACGTACTAATATCTTCTGTCCTATGTGAAAGTCACGGCGTGTACAAACCTGTTTTTGCTGTCTTCTCCAGCGCTCTGCGGCACGTTTGATGTTGTTGAGTGCAATGTCAATTATTTCATGGTGGCGTAGTCGACGAGATGTAGGAAAGGATACTAATTCTTTAATTTTGTTAGGTGGTTCAACATTTTTCAATATAACAGTCGGAGATAGCATAGTAGATTCATTTGGTATGGAGTTAATTACATCCTGGAATGAGAGTATGTGTGTATCCCAATCAATATGTCTTTTATGGCAGTATATTTTACACAGTTTACCAATTTCTTTCATCAGTCGTTCAGAAGGGTTCGAAGAAGCGTGATACCTGGATATATAGATCGGAGAAATGTTTCTAGCTCGTAACATACGTGTCCATATATCAGATCGAAATTGCGGTCCATTGTCGGAAATTACTTTCAATACATGCCCTACATGAAATAAAAAATCTTTTACAAATGCATTCGAAATAGTTTTAGCAGTAGCTTTGCGTAACGGAGTGAAGGTAACAAATTTCGAAGTGAGTTCAACAGCGACAAAGATGTAACAAAAACCTCTATTAGATCTGGGAATCGGACCAAAAATGTCTACAGAGGCCATTTGTCTCAATTTAACGGGTACAATGGGCTGTAACGGAGGAATATGTGAAGTCGTGTCTGATTTAGCTTTCTGGCAGATTTTACATGACGTTAAAACTCGTCGAATACGTTTCTCCATGTTCGCAAAATAACAGTTCTGTCTCAGTATAAGAAAACATTTTCTGGCTCCATAATGTGCGTAACTTAAATGAGTATACCAAATTAATTTGTTAACAAGTTCGTCAGGAATACATAATAACCAGTTGTTGCTGTCAGGGTGAGAGCAGCGAAACAGAATATTATTGCGTGCAGTATAATGGTTTCTAATGGTAACATTATTTTTATCTTGCCAAAGGCGTTTAATTTCTTTCCACACGTTGTCTTTGCTCTGCTCTTGTGCTATGTCTCGTAATGACGATGAAATTAAATTTTCAAATGCGACTTGTTGAATATACATGACGCTAGAATTTGCTTGGCAGAAGTTGGTTGCTATGTCTTGCTGATTGTTGCTGAGAGAACGGGATAGTACGTCTGCTACAACATTTTGTGTACCGAGACTGTGAATAATTGTAAAATTAAATTCCTGTAAATAAAGTTTCCATCTGCTTAACCTGTCGTGTGTAAATTTTGCGGAAAGTAAAAACTGTATAGCTCTTATGATCTGTGTAAACGGTCGTATGTCTTCCATAAAGAAAATGCCTAAATCTCGTAAATGCCCATACAACACATAATGTTTCAAGTTCTGTGACAGAATGATTACGTTCAGCAGGTGACAGAATGCGACTTGCAAAGGCGATGTTTTTAATTACTGAAGTACCGTCTTCTTCAGTTTCCTGAAAAATGTGTTAGAACTGTCGGTGGCAATGGAAAAATTTCTAGTAAGATCTGGGTGTGATAAAAGAGGTGCATTCAATAAGGCATGTTTCAGATTAACAAACTCAGAATGTGCTTGGCTATCCCAGGACCAAATAGCGTTTTTACCCGTCAATTGGCATAATCTAGGGGTGTCTAAAGCAGAGTAATGAATAAATTTACGGAAAAAGTTAATTAATCCCAGAAAGCTGGGTAATTGTTTCTTTGTCGTGGGAACAGTAATGTCACGTAAAGCTTGAAGTCTTTCCGGGTCAGGCGCAATGCCTTCCGCTGAAATTATATGTCCAAGAAATTTTATGGAAGTTTTTCAAAGTGCGATTTGCTAAGATTAACTGTGAGTCCTAGTGCACGAAAAGTTTGCAACAGTTGTTCCAGAATCAAATTGTGTTCAGACCAGTTAGCTTCTGTGATAAGGATGTCGTCTACATACGTTGTGATTCTGTCTTTAAGTTCTGTCGGAAGTATAGTATTTAATCTGCGAATAAACGCTGCTGAAGAAATTGTTAAACCAAACGGTAATTTACAAAATTGTTAACAGTCACCAAAACAGAGAAACGCTGTGTACTTTCTGCAGTTCGGATGGAGCTGAATTTGCCAAAATCCCGATTTCAAATCTAATGTGGAATAAATATAAGTACCATGAAATTTCTGTAAAAGTTCTTCTAGTGTCTGTGAGCGATCTGTTTCATTAATAATAATTTCGTTGACATGATGCGAATCAAGTACGAGGCGAAGTGATCCATCCTTTTTCTTAACAATATGGAGCGGGTTTATTATGTACGGACTAACTGCCGGTTCAATAATACCTTGGTCAAGCATAGATTGCAATTCTTTCTTAACTTGTTCTCTGTGAATATACGGAATTTGGTAATGTTTGGCTTTAACCGCGTCGTGCTGTTTAACTTGAAATTCATACATGAAACTGGACATAGTGCCAGGCATGTTGTCAAAAACTGTAGCTTGCTGTAAAATAATTTTGCGTAGCTCTGTACGTTCGTCGTCTGTATTTGCACTGCTTTGCTTTACTTTCTCAGAAATCATTTGCATAATGTCATAGTCGGCTTCGTCTGGTGTATTGTAGTTGTGTATGTACGTATCTGTGAACAATGTAGAATGATAGTCTATATTACGAGATGTCGAAATGACCTCTGTCCGACTATTTTAATTGCTTGTTCTTCTGCAGATAAAGCGTGCTGAAATTCTAATGCCAATTGTACATTTTCATCCTTTAACATTAAATAGGAATTTTGAAAGTCAATAACTGCGTCGTGTTGTACCAAAAAACTCGTACCTAAAATAACGCCTGTTGTCAATAAGGGAACAATCCAAAAATTTGAGTGGAACGTATGACCTGCAATACAAAACGATAAGTGTGTCTGTAATTTTACATCTACTCCTTTACTAGATACTGCTCCTTTTACTTTAGTTTTGCCTAATGGTAACGTAGGATAAATATTCTCATTGTTACATTCGTTGAAGGTTTCTTCATTTATAACTGACATAGGTGATCCAGAATCGATTACTGCTGACAATGTGTATGATCCAATCTTTACTTCAATGACAGGGTGGGAAACGGTTTCTGGTATAACTGGTTTTTCATGTAAAAGTGTGTCTCGGATGTCGTCAAAAGTAATAACATTTTCATGAACAAGATTCTGTGTGTCAAAAGTATGGCTTACGTTGCTGGAAGATGCAACCTGTACTGTATCTAGTCAAATTCTTTCTGACGTGCTGTTATTTGCGGGAGGATGCTGTGGCATTTCAACTATTTGTACTGTTCTGTTATTTCTTCCTGACGTATTAGGTTCGGGATGATACCGACTGTCTGGTTCATTCATGATAATCTGTTGTTGTGGATGATTCTGCTGCTGGTAAGACCGACTGTTATTAAATGCAGGCTGAAAATTGTGCTCATTACTTTTACGTCTGTCATGATAGTCATTTCGATACGGCGCGTTGCGATAGGAGTTGAAATGATGTGTTTTATGTAAGTACTGATTTCCTTGTTGCGGTGCGTTACTACACTCCTGGAAATTGAAATAAGAACACCGTGAATTCATTGTCCCAGGAAGGGGAAACTTTATTGACACATTCCTGGGGTCAGATACATCACATGATCACACCGACAGAACCACAGGCACATAGACACGGGCAACAGAGCATGCACAATGTCGGCACTAGTACAGTGTATATCCACCTTTTGCAGCAATGCAGGCTGCTATTCTCCCATGGAGACGATCGTAGAGATGCTGGATGTAATCCTGTGGAACGGCTTGCCATGCCATTTCCACCTGGCGCCTCAGTTGGACCAGCGTTCGTGCTGGACGTGCAGACCGCGTGAGACGACGCTTCATCCAGTCCCAAACATGCTCAATGGGGGACAGATCCGGAGATCTTGCTGGCCAGGGTAGTTGACTTACACCTTCTAGAGCACGTTGGGTGGCACGGGATACATGCGGACATGCATTGTCCTGTTGGAACAGCAAGTTCCCTTGCCGGTCTAGGAATGGTAGAACGATGGGTTCGATGACGGTTTGGATGTACCGTTCACTATTCAGTGTCCCCTCGACGATCACCAGTGGTGTACGGCCAGTGTAGGAGATCGCTCCCCACACCATGATGCCGGGTGTTGGCCCTGTGTGCCTCGGTCGTATGCAGTCCTGATTGTGGCGCTCACCTCCACGGCGCCAAACACGCATACGACCATCATTGGCACCAAGGCAGAAGCGACTCTCATCGCTGAAGACGACACGTCTCCATTCGTCCCTCCATTCACGCCTGTCGCGACACCACTGGAGGCGGGCTGCACGATGTTGGGGCGTGAGCGGAAGACGGCCTAACGGTGTGCGGGACCGTAGCCCAGCTTCATGGAGACGGTTGCGAATGGTCCTCGCCGATACCCCAGGAGCAACAGTGTCCCTAATTTGCTGGGAAGTGGCGGTGCGGTCCCCTACGGCACTGCGTAGGATCCTACGGTCTTGGCGTGCATCCGTGCGTCGCTGCGGTCCGGTCCCAGGTCGACGGGCACGTGCACCTTCCGCCGACCATTGGCGACAACATCGATGTACTGTGGAGACCTCACGCCCCACGTGTTGAGCAATTCGGCGGTACGTCCACCCGGCCTCCCGCATGCCCACTATACGCCCTCGCTCAAAGTCCGTCAACTGCACATACGGTTCACGTCCACGCTGTCGCGGCATGCTACCAGTGTTAAAGACTGCGATGGAGCTCCGTATGCCACGGCAAACTGGCTGACACTGACAGCGGCGGTGCACAAATGCTGCGCAGCTAGCGCCATTCGACGGCCAACACCGCGGTTCCTGGTGTGTCCGCTGTGCCGTGCGTGTGATCATTGCTTGTACAGCCCTCTCGCAGTGTCCGGAGCAAGTATGGTGGGTCTGACACACCGGTGTCAATGTGTTCTTTTTTCCATTTCCAGGAGTGTATTTGGTGTGGCCGACGCTATACGTTCAGCGGCGAAACATTAAAGCTTGGTTGACCTTGCAAACCACATTGTTGGTTAGGTATGCTAACCGGCTGGTTTTGTTGCTGTTGTGGGGAGAAGCCTCTATTGTTACCAAAATGCGTTTGCTGTTGCTGATAATTTTGACGGTAGTGATAATTAAAATTTTGTCTGTTATTAAAATTCTGGTGGTTGTCATTCCAAGATCGTCTATCACCTTTGCTATTAAAATAGCATGGCTGGTCGTAATTACTGTATGCTTGTTGGCATTGGTTATGACGTGAAAAATTTTTGTTTATGAAAGAATGGTCTGATTGCTGAACTTCCAAAAGCTGTAGCAGATCTCTAAATGCCGAAATAATTTCTTTCTGCTGTCCTGTTAAAAGTGATACTCTTAACGATCGGGGTAATTTGGAAATAAATAATTGGATAAGTGCAGATTTACTGTATGGCTCACTTAAGTATTGGTTTTGTTGGACCATGTATTCAACAAATTGCGTGACAGTGGGAAAATTTGAGTTCTCATAATTCGGTAAGCTAATTAATTGATCCTTGATTCCGCGCTGTGTCGTCTTCGACCAATAAGCTGACAGTAAAGCATTCTGAAATTCTTCTACCGAATAACATTGTCTCGCGATCGGTCTCATACGAGTTGCCGGTTCGCCTTCCAAAAAACTGCAAATAAATTCAAGTTTGTGTGTTACAGGCCAAGTTGGTGGAAAAGCAAAGCTAAATTGTTGTATCCAATCCAAGGGGGAATCTGTGTTCCGTCATTCTTAAATAACTTAAATTTTCTCACGGATAGAAAGTGCTTATAATCAAAATTATCGTCTCTGTATGTCTGAGCAGGATTGTATGATAATCTGTTTATCTGTGATTGTTCGGAATCTAAGTCACGTACTCTCTGTAAATTACCTAAATTATACTGGCTGTGTGACTGTGAGATATGTTCGGAATGTGGTGTATGCTGTGTCGTTTTAAAGGCTGAAACATTTTTCATTTCTGTCACTTCTTGCTGTAAAGATGACAATTTTCTACGTAATATATTATTGGCCGAACCTATCTCACTGATTGTTTGCTGTATGTTTTGGAATTCAGGTGTCTGATTAAACGAAACTGGTGAAATATCGTCTGATTTGGTGTCATTGCTATTTTCGATAACGTCAATACGACTGGCCAATTCATCAAATTTTTCAGTCAGTGCTTTTACCAGATCGCCGTTTTTAGTGTCATAAGCATTAATTTGTTTCTGCTTTTTACGTGTGGTTTTGTTTAATTTCTAGCAATACAGCCATAACTTGATCCATGCCAAAAGTAGCGACTCTATTTTCTATGATGTGTGATGGTGTATCTGCATGTGGCACGTTTGGAATAACCATTTGGTCATTGTCTGATTCACGAAAAGGTTCGCTAATCGGATGTGCACTGTTGGCCACTACATCGGAATCAAATAAATCTGACGTGTTTTGTGTATATTGGTCACCTTCGTTAGAAACAATTATCTGTTCGCTACGTAAATTTTGCAAATCAGGCGTGTCAAACTGGGCAGCGTTCATTGTAACGGAACGTGCCGCGTCATCAATTGTTACATTTACTGAGGACATAATTGAATTTGTTTGTTCATCATTAGGATCAAAATCATTACTAGTGATCGGCACGCACTGATTATCAGTAATTAGAGGATTATCGCTATTACACTTAGTGTCGCTAGTATTATCGGTCAAATTATTCGAGTCGGCTTTTTCACTCATTGCACATCGCGATGTACTGGAACAAATACAATAACAATAAAGAGCAATAAATTGCCGATGATCTGTGAAAGAAAGAGTGACAAGTTAGTAAATGCGTTGCGCCAGATGTAAACTACATTTAATATTAGGTAAATAAGAGCAGATATATATCTGACTACTACTCAGAAATTCACAAAGAAAATACGATCCTGGCCGGTTGTCGCCAAGTGTAACCTCCCAACAAAATAAATTCCGTAACCTTCAAACAGTAAAAAACAATATAATTACGTCGTTCACATTCAGTATAAGCTACCAACAGGAAAATTGCGTAACCTATCAATAATAAAATGTGACTAATCTCCTACTAAAACAAATGTGACTCATAGATAACCTTTCAATAATTGACTGTGAATTTGAACTGGTAAATTTTGGACGTCAGCAGTGCTGCGTCATGGCCCTGAAAGATCATTCTGAATACATAGAAAATTCTTACCTCAATAAGGTCGCCGGATAACGCGTATATATCTGCTCCTATAAGAAATTTTTCTGGCACAGCTCAGTGCAGTGCTGGCCGATAGATTTGTCATGTATAAAAAGAAAGAACTGATTTTTCTTTACAATAATCAGGATGACCAAGGATTGGAGATATTAGTAAAATCTTTAAATTGAGTTGAATGATTGTTGAAAGTTAATTTTTATAAGAAAGATTATTATTAAGAGACTTTTTTCAAAACATTTACATGGGACTTGATATAACAATACTACATATGCGCTAGGCTGGTTTTACCTTATACTACAACGCACAGGCACCGCCATCGCTCCCACGACCGGCTCAGCCAACTCCACACACGCGACAGCTCGCTAGCAACAACTTACTCCTACTGCTACACAGTTCCTACTGCATACAACACTGCTCTTTGGTCTGAGATTCTCTTACAGCTTACATATCGCAGGCAGCGCGTGAGCAATCCATCGAAATTACATCTGCTCGGGTGCGCTAGCAACAAATTCCTTAATCATGGACCTCTTACACCTTCAACGAACTTCCTTTCCGGATGAAAATGCGCTCCTATCATGGTTCCACGAGTTCTTCGCCCCAGACCCAAGTGACGTCTACAATCGTGGATTCAAAATGTTACCCCAGCTTTGACAGACTGATGTAAATAGTAAAAGAGAATATATTATTGATCACTAAAGTCTCTGTTACATGCATCTGTTCTGTTTATTAAATTTATGGAAACACGCTACGAACCATATAATCTTGAAACTTCCTGGCAGATTAAAACTGTGTGCCAGACCAAGACTCGAACTCGGGACCTTTGCCTTTCGCGGGCAAGTGCTCTACCATCGGAGCAACCCAAGCACGACTCACGCCCCGTCCTCATAGCTTTACTTCTACCGGTATCTCGTCTCCTACCTTCCAAACTTTACAAAAGCTTGAAACCTCTCCTTAGAAAAATTTATGAATTACTGTACTGATAAACCTCTACGTTATTTGATTTTCAAACAGCTGAACAACTGAACGTACTCAGATATTACTCTCTTTACTTATTCTAAACAACACTAAACTGACACACAATATTTTTAGCGCAACGCAATCTGACTTTCAACAATCGCTACAAAAGAATGGTCCTGACTAACAATAACCTATAACTTTCATGAATTACTTACCTCACAAAAATCTTCGTTGCTCGAACTACTGCAAAACAGCGAGCGCCACTAATGCGAGCTAAATAAAAAATTCTAACTACTGAAGGCACTAACTACTGATAGGCATAATTAGCAAATGAAAGATTTTGATAGAGAACAAACAATGTATTTACCTTAATAGTGTTCAAAAGTCATAATATATATATATATATCAGTTCATGATATCTAGTCTTACAAATTTACTGTCTATGATGGAAACACGTCCAGATCATACGCTCTCAAAATTCTGCCAACTTCCTCCCCACATCCACCACTGCTGGCTGCTCACCTCCAACTGCGCAACGCTAAGCGCTGTTCATATCCAACTGCCCAACACTGCAGTAGCCAATATTACAACAATGCCAACCAGCCACAGACTGCAGACAGCACAGCCAGTGATTTTCATACAGAGCGCTACGTTGCGTTACCAACATAAAAACCTAAACAGCCTACTTACAAGCTCTCCTGCGAACCCCGCCTGAAAGAAAGGTTATTGCGGAGACATGGTAGAGCACTTGCCCGCAAAAGACAAAGGTCCCCAGTTCGAGTCTCAGTCGGGCACACAGTTTTAATCTGCCAGGAAGTTTCATATCAGCGCACACTCCGCCGCAGAGTGAATCTCATTCATATAATCTTGTTTGCTTCTGACATAATAAATGAACCCCTGCGCTGTCTCATTGAAAGAGGATAAAGGGGAAGAGAGCAGACACTTGTGTGTGTGTTTGTGTGTGTGCGTGTGTGTGTGTATCAGATCGTGACTTTTTTTTTAGTGTTAGTACTTGCGCCCGAGGTCTTATAGCGCCAGAAATTCTGAAACGACACATCTTGACGTAGATTGTAATGTAGTGGAAAACTTCACCAAGTTTTACAAATGTGGTGCATTGTTAGAACTGTCAGTTGATCGCGTGCTGCTCGTCTCCGACCAATAACTAAGCAAGTTATTGATCACAGTAGAATGCTGTAACGCTGAAACCGAACAAGAATGTAGCCCAATCTGAGTCATCTCCTCATTCTGACCAGCGAGCCCGGCGGCTGTCATGCCTTGTTTGGGTGTGCCGTGAGAAGGTAAATGTGTCTTACCGGGAGCGTTGCGGCGTTGCAACAGAAAAAAGAGCGAGTGGTTCTTCCACTGTGGAGGAGCGGCAGGCGCGCCGAGCCCGCTAACAAGGCGCTTGTCTGGCTGCCCGATCCAGCAAAAAACCCGCAGGGCAATGCCGCGCGGTGCGTGACTGCGACACAGAATCTGCACAGACCGCTACGCAACGCGGCCCTCCAGCGCTTTCTCTTCGATTTCAGGAAGAGAGGACACGTTCCAGCTTCCCGCAGTCGACGAGGTCATCGGAGACTAGCCGCAAGCCTGGATTGGGGAGGGATACGGCAGACAATCTGCACAACGAACAAGCAGCAAGGGTAACAAAGGAAGAAATTGGAAAAGGAATTGCACACTGAAGTGGCAAAGAAACTGGTACAGGCATGCGTATTCAAATACAGAGATATTTATACAGGCAGAATACGGCGCTGCGGTCGGCAACGCCTATATAAGACAAGTGACTGACGCAGTTGTTACGGTTGCTGCAATGGCAGGTTATCAAGATTTGAATGAGTTTGAACGTGGTGCTATATTCGGTGCACGAGCGGTGGGACACAGCATCTTCGAAGTAGCAATGAAGTGGGGATTTTCCCCTACGACCATTTCACGAGTGTACCGTGAATATCAGGAATCCGGTAAAACATCACATCCCGACATCGCTGCAACAATGGGACCAATGACGACTGAAGAGAATAGTTCAACGTGACAGAAAGGCAACTCTTCCGCAAATTTCTGCAGATTTCAATGCAGGGCCATCAACAGGAGTTCGCATGTGGACCAATCAACGAAACATCGCCGATATGGGCTTTCGGAGCCCAAGGATCGCTCGTATTCCTCTGGTGACTGCACGATACAAACCTTAACGCCTAGCCAGGGCCCGTCAACACCGACATTGGACTGTTGATGGTTGGAAACATGTTGCCTGGTCGGACGAGTCTCGTTTCAAATTGTATCGAGCAGATGGACTTGTACGGGTATAGAGACATCCTCATCAATCCATGGACCCTGCATATCAGCAAGGGCGAGGTCTGTTCAAGCTTGTGGGGCGTGTGCAGTTGCAGTGATATGGAAACCCTAAAAAAATGTCGTGTGATTAGGGCCTCTCATCGGTTAGACCGTTCGCCAGGCGCAAGTCTTTCGATTTGACGCCACTTCGGTGACTTACGCGTCGATGGGGATGAAATGATGATGATTAGAACAACACAACCCCTGAGCGGAGAAAATCTCCGACCCAGCCGGGAATGGAACCCGGGCCCTTAGGATTGACATTCTATCGCGCTGACGACTCAGCTACCAGGGGCGGACATGGGACCCCTGATACGTCTAGATACCACGCTGACAGGTGACACGTACTTAAACATCCTGTCTGATCAATTATTTTATTTATTTACATGTCGTCAAGTTCCGTAGGACCTCATTGAGGAGCAAATCTCCAAGGTCATGGAACGTGTCAGTACATGAAATTACAACATAAAAGTAATAACAGATAAAAATAAAATGTTTATGAACCAAGAAAAAGTCAAGCCGTAAGTTTAAGTAAACGCAGTCAACAATGTAACATGAAAAAGTCAAGCCGTAAGTTTAAACGTAGTCAATTATAAAACATAAGAATCAGCTTAAATTTTCAAGGAACTCCTCAACAGAATACAAAGAGTGACCCATGAGGAAACCCTTCAGGTTCGATTTGAAAGCGCGTGGATTACTGCTAAGATATTTGAATTCTTGTGATAGCTTATAAAAAATGTATGCAACAGTATACTGCACACCTTTCTGCACAAGAGTTAAGGAAGTCCGATCCAAATGCTGGTTGCATTTCTGCCGAGTATTAACGGAGTGAAAGATGCTTATTCACCTGCATCCATTCATGTCCATTGTTCATTCCGACGAACTTGGGCAATTCCAGGAGGACAATGCGACACCACACACGTCCATAATTGGACAGAGTGGCTCCAGGAACACCCTTCTGAGTTTAAACACTTCCGCTGGCCACCAAACTCCCCAGACATGAACATTATTGAGCGTATCTAGGATGCCTTGCAAGAGATCTCCACCCCCTCGTACTCTTACGGATTTATGGACAGCCCTGCAGGATTCATGGTGTCCATTCCCAGACGTTAGTCGAGGCCGTGCCACGTCGTATTGCTGCACTTCTGCGTGCTCGCGGGGCCCTTCACGATATTAGGCAAGTGTACCAGTTTCTTTGACTCTTCAGTGAAGTTCAGGCAGAATAAATAATAAAAAAACCAGACAAGTGCGAGTAAGGCTTGCTCTCTGAGGTTTCCGTGGAAACTTAATTATGTATGCACATAATAAAAATAATTTCGCGTTGCTCAATGGCCTGGTTCAATACTTCCTATTGGACATCACTTCCGTGACTCGCATATTCCTAACCCATCGTATTGCTAAAGGCACATTCCCAAGCAGCCCATCCAGAGTATTCCGTAAGAAGTCCAGGTACGTTCCTCCGTCGAGGCGTTGTGGAATAATAAACGGGCCATGTACGCAGTCGCCAAGGATTCCTTCCTACCCACACACTCATACTGAACCATTGCTGATGAGATGCCTCAACCATTGCCCGAGGATTGTCTGTAGCCTACAGACGACGATTATGCAGACTGATGATGACAGTTACGGTAAAGTTTGCTTCGTCGGTAAAGAGGACTGATGACAGAAACCCCATAATTGTGATGGTCTGGTGCAAAAACCATCGACAAAATCCTTCCAATACAGGAAAATCTTCTGCTGAAAGGTATAGCAGCGGCTGTCATGTAGGATGCACATAATCGACAGCCGATCTGTCCTAGCGGTTCTAGGCGCTTCAGTCCGGAACCGCGCGACTACTATGGTCGCAGGTTCGAATCCTGCTTCGGGCATGGATGTGTGTGATGGCCTTAGGTTAGTTAGGTTTAAATAGTTCTAAGTTCTAGGGGACTCATGACCTCAGATGTTAAGTCCAATAGTGCTCAGAGCCATTTGAACCATTTCGAACCAGCAAATAATCGCACTTTGGCTTACGCCATGTTGGCAAGTCACTTGCCTGGAGCCTGTACTAGGGTTCGTCTCAATATCCTGTAGGCCCCAGTCCTTCAGGTTTAGTGTATGCACAGTCCACCGCATTCTTGCCCATCCGTCTGTCTGATAGGGTCCACGATCACAGAAACGCCCAAAAAGGGCTTGAAATGTTTTGTGATGTGGTTGGTGTCTGTGAGGGTACTTGTTTTGGTATTAGCATGCTGCCTCTCGACCGCTTGCACCTGCTTGGCTCTACATAAACACCATCTCGGTTTGTCCCCGACATGAATACCGGACCATTCTGCTACTTACAGTACGCTGCGTCTACCACACTGCCTGCAACACGCAAGGGACACACGGCACATGCTCAATGAAACTTTCATTCATTAGCGCCATCTACTGTGGCACTGTGTCAACAATGAATTTCTGGATACATGTTCATAGGACCTTTTCTTCCTCCATTTCCAGTCAGATTTTATTAATGTCCACCATGCAACCCATAATAGTTTTCATATATTCCCACTCGTACCACGAATACTGAACTTTAGAATCAATGCGTTGTACTTTTTCAATTTCAATGACCACAGCGAAGTTATTATCCAGATCCAGATCCACATTTACTCGTTTAGTTCCACAGGAAGTGACATTCATGTTCTTTCAAACAGTAGTACTCTTGACAGGAGTCTTGCCAGCGGTTCTGCGAGCTTATTTTGCACAGTATAGTTTAACAAGGCGGCTGTCCATTATAGTTCAGACCTGATAAATCGAAAAGTCCATCTGCAGGCTTTTGCAGCAGTGCGGTCAGTAGTGCATCCTCACCCAACACTTCTGCTACAACTGGGTCAGGGACGTGTTACATTGCTGGAACAATAGCAAACCGTAAGTTTATATTCGAATATATCTACATCTATATCTACATGGATACTCTGAAAATCACATTCAAGTGCCTGGCAGATGGTTCATCGAACCAACTTCACAATTCTCTATTATTCCAATCTATATAGCGCGCGGAAAGAATGAACACCTATATCTTTCCGTACGAGCTCTGATTTCCCTTACTGTATTGTGGTGATCGTTCCTCCCTATGTAGGTCGGTGTCAACAAAATATTTTCGCATTCGGAGGAGAAAGTTGGTGATTGGAATTTCGTGAGAAGATTCCGTCGCAACGAAAAACGCCTTTCTTTTAATGATTTCCAGCCCAAATCCTGTACCATTTCTGTGACACTCTCTCCCATATTTCGCGATAATACAAAACGTGCTGCCTTTCTGTGAACATGTGTTAATGTAATAATTATATTAGGTACTTACGACCAGTCTTACTCCTCTTATGCTGGGAGGGGGCGGGAGGGGTGGCGGGTGCACTTGCTGATCCCTGCTAATGCTGCTGACGCATCACCATCCTTTCACTATGACGTTCGCACCTCAAATGACAGTAGGGCTCAGCCTGCTTGAATGATACGTATCATAAAGGAAGAGGAGGGGAGAGCTTGATCCTCATTGGCGAAGTGGAGGTTCCCGCCATTTTTATCTCATGTGAAAATTGCCTAGGTGGTCTTGATCAATTCCCAGTGGCTCCAGGAGAGAGGGAGTGAGGCAAGCAAGGAGTCTAAGTGTGAAATCTGACACCAGATGTCCTTATTAGTAACCTTGAGATATGATCGTATCTGCCTTTGAACCGGCAGTATATTCCTACTGAAAGCTTTATCTTTTTTATCTTCTACTAGACGATAAAAGACAGCATCCATGGTCTTGTGCATACATTAGAGTTGACTGTTTATTTACAAACTGTATGTATAGTCCATGATTATGATGATGATAATGGTGATGACGTGTTGTTAACTCCAGCTTTGAAACAGAAATAAAAATTTATTTTTGGTGTCAGTTACCCCATCAGTGAGACAGCTCCTTGCACAGGGTGGGAAACGGTTTCTTGTATAACTGGTTTTTCATGTAAAAGTGTGTCTCGGATGTCGTCAAAAGTAATATCATTTTCATGAACAAGATTCTGTGTGTCAAAAGTATGGCTTACGTTGCTGGAAGATGCAACCTGTACTGTATCTAGTCAAATTCTTTCTGACGTGCTGTTATTTGCGGGAGGATGCTGTGGCATTTCAACTATTTGTACTGTTCTGTTATTTCTTCCTGACGTATTAGGTTCGGGATGATACCGACTGTCTGGTTCATTCATGATAATCTGTTGTTGCGGATGATTCTGCTGCTGGTAAGACCGACTGTTATTAAATGTACGCTGAAAATTGTGCTCATTACTTTTACGTCTGTCATGATAGTCATTTCGATACGGCTCGTTGCGATAGGAGTTGAAATGATGTGTTTTCTGTACGTACTGATTTCCTTGTTGCGGTGCGTTACTATTTGGTGTGGCCGACGCTATACGTTCAGGCGGCGAAACATTAAAGCTTGGTTGACCTTGCAAACCACAATGTTGGTTAGGTATGCTAACCGGCTGGTTTTGTTGCTGTTGTGGGAAGAAGCCTCTATTGTTACCAAAATTCGTTAGTGAATTATTTTTACGAACTTCAAATACGAGGGGCCTATTTTCAGTGATCAATGGTTGAATTTTTAAACTAACTGCTTGTTTGCTTACTAGGCACAGTCTTTCTTTTTAATAGCAGTGTTAGTGTAAAGTACCGCCGCTTGTACCAATCCTCGTATTGTACAGGCTTTTGTCAGCTCATTGTCGGTTAGAGTGTCAGTGAGGCAGCTCCTAGCATTCCTGCAGCAGATCAGGTCAGGTGAGTACACCATGCCTGAATGCCTACTGGGCACATTCTAGCGTTTCAATAACTGTGCAGTGTAGAGTTTTGCCATATTTGGTACGGATAGTGACTGCGATTGCTGTGTTCAGATGCAGACCAAGTTGGTGACTCTTCGCTCACAGCTCCAGGTGGATTAGCCGCCAGTTGTGCAGCATGACGCTGATGCTAATGGGCACTGCTGTGAGGGGCCGGACATGAGGATTTGAGGGAAGTCCATAATGTCCCACATGTCCCCCAATCGAGCCACTTCTGTTGACGTCCCAGTTACTGCTCGCACTAAGCAGCTCACCAGCGATTGAATTGGAGGTCGTCCCAGGGTGTGGCACACAGTAAGAGGCTGTTTGGGGATCCAATCGAAAGGCCTCCCTCGTTCGTCTGACAAACAGGTTTATGGCGATATCTATGACAGATAAAAATCCTGATGCAGATGCTGTCGCTTGTCCCGTTTTAGAGGAAGCTTCTCAACCTGGAAGATGTGAGCAGTCACTCCCTTAGAGACACGGCTGCCTGGGAGGAAAATAAATCCAGTGTGCACTCCATATGCGTCCAAGATGTGGGACGAATCCTTCCAGATGCCTTGAAGAGCACAGGTGGTGGCTCATGTTGGTACTAGCGTTGTGTTTTCTTTGGGTCAGAAGAGATTCCCTCTAGTTTCAGGCAGCTAGCAGTCTGTCAGTCTCGCTCGTGAGATGAAGGTGGAGCTCGCAATCTAGCATTGTCGACAAGACCGATTTCTAAAAATGGCTCTGAGCACTATGGGACTCAACTGCTGAGGTCATTAGTCCCCTAGAACTTAGAACTAGTTAAACCTAACTAACCTAAGGACATCACACACATCCATGCCCGAGGCAGGATTCGAACCTGCGACCGTAGCGGTCTCGCGGTTCCAGACTGCAGCGCCAGAACCGCGCGGCCACTTCGGCCGGCCCGATTTCTAACCTTTGGAACAGAGCCAAGTGTAGGGTCTCAATAAGAGACTGAAACGATTCAGTAATTGTGTAACCTGCAGATAGCGAAAACATTCTGATGGCGCCCACTTACATAAGTAGAAATGATCATCACGAAAAAATAAGAGAAATCAGGGCTCGCACAGAAAAATTTAAGTACTCGTTTTTCCCGCGCGCCGTTCGAGAGTGGAACGGTAGAGAGACACCTTGAAGGTGGTTCATTGAACCGAATGTGGTTCATTGAACTCTCTGCCAGGCGCTTTATAGTGAATAGCAGAGTAATCACGTAGATGTGGATGTACGAAGTCATGTAGACAGTCGTTTTATCCTCGCTCTGTTTGCGAGTGGAACAGCAATCACTAGAAATTGTACAAAGCACTCTCCGCCATGCACCCTTTGGTGGTTTGCGAGTATGTATGAGAAGGTGACACATAAAGGCGAACATGATCAGAATTTAATAAAAGTAAGATACGCAGTGGAACAGTACATATAGGAGAAGCAGAATCAAAATACATCGCACAATTTAAGTGAAATCGAACATGTGACGTGATATGAGCCTATCAAAGTACTGGTGCAGAGCAATCACGAACCTGCCCACATATATATTTCGTGAAAAGTAGAACTACGTTACGCTCAGTCTATTCTTTACCCCAGCCCCAGTGTCATACCTGCCGTCGGATTTCGGAACGGAGACCAACATCACTCGCTACCTGGAGCACTGTCTCAGTACACAATGGCAGCAGTACGATCACATCTATACGGGCTGTTCTAAATCTGAGGCGAGTGTGGAATGCGCCTTCTTTTGCCCCTACCTAATCTTTACGTATCCACTTGAATCTTCTTTCTACACGGCGGAGGTCCGGTGAGCCGGCCTGTCTATGGATGATTTTTAGGCGGTTTTCCATCTGCCTCGGTGAATGCGGGCTGGTTCCCCTTATTCTGCCTCAGCTATACTACGTCGGCGATTGCTGCGCAGACAAATTCTCCACGTACGCGTACATCACCACTACTTTACCACGTAAACATAGGGGTTACACTTGTCTGGTGTGAGACGTTCCCTGGCGGGTCCACCGGTGGCCGAACCGCACAATAACCCTGAAAGAGTGGTTCGGTGTGGGGCGGCGGGGGGGGGGGGGGGGGGGTGAAGTGGATTGCGGTAGTCGTCGTGGGGTTGTGGACCACTGCGGCTGCGGCGGGGACGGAGTCACTCCGTCGTTTCTAGGCCCCCGGTTAACATAACATACAATACAAGACATTCCTTCGCAGAGCAGCTGTTGGCATCAGTTTGTGCTTCTATGCTCCCTCGTAATTATATTGCGTAATGCTACTAATAATAATTGTTATTACAAGGGCACAGTTACTTTCTTCTGCTCGCATTTTCCGCAGAGTGGAGAAAATTCTACGAATACTGCCAAAAATTGTAACAAAAGATGAATATAATGAGGTCTGTCACTCATTGGGTGAAGTAAGAAAACTTGCAGAAGATTGGAAAATGATAGACATGAAATTCCTGCGTAAAGGCCTACGAAATTTAGATCACATAAGTGAAATGAAACTAACTGTCATATACAAGTACGAAGCTAAGGGGAACACTCATATTTATGTGGAGGAAACTGCATTCTAGAGGTCCCAGCAAGACGTAAAAGAGTGGAAAGCTTTTAGAACCGTGGATGGACCATTAAGAATCTCTTTTCCTAACCACGAGCTAAAGTACTTGTCTGCCATCCAATCTCGGATGACAAGAAAAAAAATGTTTATGGTTTGCTGCACACTATTTTCGGGGGAGAAGTCTGGCAAAAACTGGAGGTCTTATATTGGTATACATCGATCGATGACGACATGGGCATACTGTTTAACACAGAGGTAGAGGAAATTACTTGTAATTGCTTAGAAGGTGTTTCTGGTTTACAATTTAAGTGTAACAGTTACCTCAAAGTACTTTTCTAGTAACAGGTAGTGCCATTTGTATTGCATTCTGTTATGCTGATCTGAAATATTTTAAATAATTGTGAAGCAACAGTAAAATCAGGTTCAAATGGTTCAAATGGCTCTGAGCGCTATGGGTCTTAACGTCTGAGGTTATCAGTCCCCTAGAACTTAGAACCACTTAAACCTAACTAACCTAAAGACATGACAAACATCCATGCCCGAGGCAGGATTCGAACCTGCGACCGTAGCGGTAGCGCGGTTCCAGACTGTAGCGCCTAGGACCGCTTGGCCACTCCGGCCGGCAGTAAAATCAGAATTTTCAGTAAAACACTAAATATCAATGCTGCAGTTGCCAGTATATAATTTTTTCCATGATACCATATACCTAATCTTTGCAAATACGTAATATGATATAGTATAGCACGTATTATACAATAAGATGTAAATTGTTTTCAAAACACAATATTTTTTCTTCGGGAAGTATTCAGAGCCGAACACGTCCATATGGTTGATATAAACGAGACACGTCCATATTTAAATATTCTTTCTAATGAAATACTTTCCTTGTAGGTTTCATTTACATTTATGAACTGCCTTTCGGCACAATAGTGAAGGCTTCTGCAGTGCAGTATGTTATTTTCATTCATGCGTATGTCTGAACAAAGTTTTATGTTGACGGTGAAAAACTGGACATGTTCTTTGCATATCACCTCCTCGTATTTGGATCAGATTTAGAAGACTGTCACTTGCTTCACTTACGACCGTCCCTATGTGGTTGTTCCATTTCATATATCCCTAAAAATCGTTATACGGAGGTATTTCTATGAGTTGACCGATTATAGCTATGACTCACTTATATTGCAGTCATAGGAGGCTATTTTTCCCTATTACATTTAGTAAACAGCACAATTTTACATTTCTGATCTTTTTGAGCAAGTTGCCAATCTCTGTACTTCTTTGTGTTGCCGCTTTTAAACACTACTTCAGTGTAGGTGTCCGCAGCTCGTGGTCTTCCGACAGCGTTCTCGCTTCCCGAGCACGGGGTCCCGGGTTCGATTCTGGGCGGGGTCAGGGATTTTCCCCGCCTCGAGATGACTGGGTGTTGTAGTGTCGGCTTTATCATCATTCATCCCGATTAGGAAGCAATGGCAAACCACATCCGCTAGGACCTTGCCTAGTCGGCGGTGGGTGTGCCCCGCGGCGTTTTTTACTCTACTCGGAGTATGGGACCTCGTCATCATCATCATCTGGTCTAGCGGTTCTAGGCGCTCAGTCCGGAACCGCACGACTGCTACGGTCGCAGGTTCGAATCCTGCCCCGGGCATGGATGTGTGTGATGTCCTTAGGTTAGTTAGGTTTAATTAGTTCTAAGTTCTAGGCGACTGATGACCTCAGAAGTTAAGTCGCATAGTGCTCAGAACCATTTGAACCATTTTGAACCATCATCATCATCAGTATAGGTAACTGCACTATCTGCAGGAAGCTTGATAGTTACTAATAACATTGTCTTCTAGGTCATTAACATATGAGAGTCGTTCAATAAGTAATGCCCCGCATTTTCTTCCTGAGAACATATTTATTGTCAAGAGTCAGAATTTGGTGACAATATACATCAACATGTCTTGTCCATGTCCTGTTTTTCTACGTAGTTTCCATCACGTTCTATGGCCGTACGCAAACGTTGTGGAAGAGCAAGTATTTCCTGCTGGTACAAGCTCTTGTCCTGTAGACGTAGCCATGTTTTCACTGCATAACTGACACTCTCGTCATCTTCAAAGTATGCCCCCTGTAATGAATCTTTAAGCGGCCCAAAGAGATAGAAGTCCGAGGGTGTCAGTTCTGGGCTGTAAGGTGGATTAGGCAAAGATGTCCAGCCCAATTTGGCGATGTGTTACCGATCATTGCAGACGCACGTCCAATGCTGACCGACAACTTAGAGCCAACTGTCGAGTTGTGATGCTCCGGCCGGCACGAATAACGGCATCCGCACGACTCAGCATGTCTGGAGCAGTGGCTGTGACAGGACGTCCCGAGCGTGGCTCATCATGGAGCTCTGTTTCTGCATTTCCTGAGGATATAACTTTCTTTTCCCGTCGCCCAACCGTACTCCTATCCACTGTAGCATCGCCATACACTGCACACAAACGTTTATGGATGTTCACTACGGTTTCTTTTTCTGCGCACAAGAATACAGTAAAAGCATGCTGCTTGTAACATGAATCGTACGTAGACGCCATTTCGACGCTGTACCACGGTTCTGCCATCTGCCAGAACGGTGCAAAACTTCACCGGCGCACAGAACAAACATCAAGTGTGGAGCACCAACGATGGCGTTTGTCTATGTATATTAATGCCTTTTTAAAAAATGTGGGGCATTACTTATTGAACGACCCTCGTGCATCCTGAAAAATAAGGGCCCAATACACATTACACCTGAAGTTCCTTCTACATTGGTCGATGACGCTTAGGGTGACTAGAGGCAATTGTTTAAAAAGGAGGACAAACAACTTCAAAAAGGAGGACAAAGGAAGAAAAAAGAGGACACATCAAACGTGTCAACTACAGATGAGGATAACACCCGTCAGCTTTGGACAAGTCACGTGACTGCCGGGAATTACTGGTAAAGCTAGTAGTTAAGGGGCTCCGGAAAGGCTCAAAATCATGAAAAGTTCAATTTTTACTTTTTTGCGTTTTCTGAATCTGCAGACTATATTACCTTTTAATAAATATATAATTTATTCAATTCCGAAGACTACAACTATTTTTAAATATTTTTTTGAAATGTGTTCTACATGGGCGTGACCCACTGTGGCGCTGTTAAACTGCTGTCAAATGGTGTTATTATTAACGTCCGTGTTCATCAGGTACATTTTAGTGATGTGAGATAAAGTATGTGTTGTGGCTAACCTGTGATGGTTCAATATATATCGCTGGTGTGATTGTCGATTGTTTCATGTTTATTTACTCTGTCGTTATCTCGAAAATATTCGTAATTAATTCTGTTTCTTGAGTCTCTGTTTTGTTGAAGTATAATAATGAGTAAAAGTAAAGTTATTAGAAATCCTCTGAAGGCTTTTAAGAAAAGGAGAAATGTTGGAAAGCCAAAGGTATTTTGAAATATGGGAATGAAGATAGGTTCTAACATGGTACGAGCGATGCTTGGTTTAGACAAGGAACGCCTTCGGGCTACAGACAAGGCTGTAAAGAGTCTAGAAATACAAGCAAGAGTAAACAGGAGGAGGAACAAGAGGAAGCTGGAGGAGGAGTTTGCAGAGGATGAAGATAATCCATCCTATGGACCTGGAATGCACTAAAAAGTTAATCCAATCTTTGTCGCTCGATTCCCAAAACTTTTATTTTCTCATACTAATTACATGTTTTCTAAGGATCTTCCAAACATATTTGTTTCAAACTTTCAGTAAATGTTACACAGTACCTTCTGCATAATTTAACACAGCCTTTTTCCAAGAAACTGTATATTTTTGAATATATAAATAAAAAATTGCAAAAAAATGTTGTGAATTTTCATTTCAATTGAAAAAAAATCATCTTTAATAACTGAACTAAAATTTTGTAAAATCCCTGTGTTAAGTTGTAGCCCATATTCCAATAAATAATCTGTAAAAAGTTCAACTTCCTACCTCAAATACTTTGTGAGGAAAGATGTAATTTATAAGCGTTATTTTAACATTGCAAGTATAGGGCGTTCCAGAGCCCCTTAATTGTTAGTGGTGGACAAGTGGTGATTCCCAGAGCAATATTTTTGTATTTTAAATTAAAAACATTGACTGTGGTGACAGTGTGGCATCAATTGGTTTTATATTTACGCGTAGTTTTAAGATTTAACAAAGACGGCTGCCTAAACGCCGCTCCTGATTGGCTACTTTCCTGTGACTTGACCAAAGCTGACTGGTGTTATCCTCATCTGCAGTATTCCCCATCAAACATACGTTCAATTTTAATAAATGAGTTTATTTTTTATGGACATAACATACATACATTCCTTAACAATTATTGATACTTCTCGGAGGAACCAATTTTTTCCAGAAGTTTAGGCTTACTTAACAGATAATTGTAAAATGACACATCAAATTTCATTTAAATTATATTGGACCATCAACATACCTTTCACTGATTCAAGGTTTAATCTATTCCTCTCATCAGTCCACTGTGTTTATAGGTCGATCAGCGACAACATCGACGACCCTGGTGCCACCTACTAACACCGCCTTCATGCGTGTTTATCACGAAGGCTGTGCCAATAGTTAAAGTATTTACGAAAAGAGCAATAGAACGCGACGAATTGTAAATTTAACTGTATTACGCTCAACTTTGCGAAAAAGCCGGACACTGTAAAAATCCGCCCGGACCCCGGACAAAGAGCTAAAAAGGAGGACATATCCGCATTAATCCGGACGTCTGGTCACCCTAATGACGCTCCTTCCAAGATAAAAAAATCTGCATTCTCCCTATTAAGAAATCCTCAGTCTGTCACAAAAATGGTTCAAATGGTTCTGAGCACTATGGGACTTAACTTCTGAGGTCATCAGTCCCCTAGAACTTAGAACTACTTAAACCTAACTAACCTAAGGACATCACACACACCCATGCCCGAGGCAGGATTCGAACCTGCGACCGTAGCGGTCGCGTGGTTCCAGACTGGATGCCTAGAACCGCTCGGCCACATCGGCCGGCAGTCGGTCACAGTTTTTGCATGATACCCCCTACCATCGTACTTTCGATAATAAGCGTGAGATACTGAACCAAATGCTTTTAGGAAGTCAAGAAATAGTGTATCTACCAGACTGCCATGGGTTTCAGGATGTCATTGAGCAAAGCGCGAGCTGAGTTTTGGATCCATGCTGGTTCGAATGGAGGATGAATTCATTCGGTTCGATGGACTACGGTCCGTGCAGCGGGCATTTGGCGTTGGCTGCCTAAGAAGCCGGCTACCGGATACGAGGCGGAAGGGGGTTCCCCGCCGCGGAACGAGCAGCGCCAGCGCGAACGCAATTTCCGGCCCACCACCTCGCCCGCAGCCGCCGCCATTTCCCCGGCAGCCCACACACTATTCAAGGCGGATTCCCAGCCGCATGCAGACCCGTCAAACACTGCATGGGGAGCTATTTGTGGCGCAGAATCCACTGTACAAATGTCATATCCATTCCAAGCTGGTTCTGCAAATAGTCTCATCCGAGCTACAACCAACAGATATGACTCCCAGGTTTTCACAAAGCCTCTTCTACTACCAAAATCGCGGGCGTCGTACAGTTGCCCCTGTATCTGACAATGGACCATCATACCTGTCCATTGCAAGGGAAGTGTTTCTGAAGAAGAGAAATTTGTTAACATCGAGTATAGATGTAAGTGTCAGGAAGTCGTTTCTGAAAATATTTGCATGGAGTGCAGCCATGTATGAAAGTGAAACATGGACGATAACTAGTTTGGACAAGAAGAGAATAGAAGCTTTCGAAATGTGGTGCTACAGAAAAATGCTGAAGCTTAGATGGGTAGATCAGATACACTACTGGCCATTAAAATTGCTACACCAAGAAGAAATGCAGATGATAAACGGGTATTCATTGGACAAATATATTATACTGGAAATGACACGTGATTACATTATCACGCAATTTGGGTACATAGATCCTAAGAAATCAGAACCCAGAACGACCACCTCTGGCCGTAATAACGGCCTTGATACGCCTGCGCATTGAGTTAAACAGAGCTTGGATGCCGTGTACAGGTAGAGCTGCCCATGCAGCTTCAACACGATACCACAGTTCATCAAGAGTAGTGACTGGCGTATTGTGACGAGCCAGTTGCTCGGCCACCATTGAAGAGACGTTTTCAATTGGTGAGAGAACTGGAGAATGTGCTGGCCAGGCCAGCAGTCCAACATTTTCTGTATCCACAAAGGCGCGTACAGGACCTGCAACATGCGGCCGTGCATTATGCTGCTGAAATGTAGGGCGTCGCAGGGATCGAATGAAGAGTAGAGCCACGGGTCGCAACACATCTGAAATGTAACGTCCACTGTTGAAAGTGCCGTCAATGCGAACAAGAGGTGACCGAGACGTGTAACCAATGGAACCCAATACCATCACGCCGGGTGATACGCCAGTATGGCGATGACGAATACACACTTCCAATGTGCGTTCACCGCGATGACGCCAAACACGGATGCGACCATCATGATGCTGTAAACAGAAGATTCATCCGAAAAAATGACGTTTGGCCATTCGTGCATCCAGGTTCGTCGTTGAGTACACCATCGCAGGCGCTCCTGCCTGTGATGCAGCGTCAAGGGTAACCGCAGTCTTGGTCTCCGAGCTGATAGTCCATGCTGCTGCAAATGTCGTCTACCTGTTCGTGCAGATGGTTGTTGTCTTGCAAACGTCTCCATCTGTTGACTCAGGAATCCAGACGTGGCTGCACGATCCGTTACAGCCTGTCATCTCGACTGCTAGAGATACGAGGCCGTTGGGATCTAGCACGGCGTTCCGTATTATCCTCCTGAACCCACTGATTCCATATTCTGCTAACAGTCATTGGATCTCGACCAACGCGAGCAGCAATGTCGCGATACGATAAACCGCAATCGCGATAAGCTACAATCCGACCTTTATCAAAATTGGAAATGTGATGGTACGTATTTCTGCTCCTTACACAAGGCATCACAACTACGTTTCACTAGGCAACGCCGGTCAACTGTTGTTGGTGTATCAGAAATCGGTTGGAATCCTTCCTCATGTCAGCACGTTGCAGGTGTCGCCACCGGCGCCTACGTTGTGTGAATGCTCAGAAAAACTAATCATTTCAATATCACAGCATCTTCTCCCTGTCGGTGAAATTTCGCGTCTGTAGCACGTCATCTTTGTTGGTGTAGCAATTTTAATGGCCAGTAGTGTAACTAATGAGGAGGTATTGAATAGAATTGGGGAGAAGAGGAGTTTGTGGCACAACTTGACTAGAAGAAGGGATCGGTTGGTGGGACATGTTCTGACGCATCAAGGGATCACCAATTTAGTATTGGAGGGCAGGGTGGAGGGTAAAAATCGTAGAGGGAGACCCAGAGATGAATACACTGAACAGATTCAGAAGGATGTAGGCTGCAGTACGTACTGGGAGATGAAGCAGCTTGCACAGGATAGAGTAGCATGGAGAGCTGCATCAAACCAGTCTCAGGACTGAAGACCACAACGACAACAACCTGTCAATCACGGGGATTTAGATGAGTCTTAGATACTTGTTAGAGAGACATGGCCTGAGTATCTGGCTAGTGTCTTTCCGGTGTGCTAGCTTCAGAGAAAATCGATATTGAAGTTTTTTGAATACCTCCCACATCCTTAACGTGACTTACGTTCTGAGTGAGCCAACATAGCCCCCGGGGCTAAGGCTGACTATGAGCACTATGGGACTTAACATCTGAGGTCATCAGTCCCCTTGAACTTAGAACTACTTAAACCTACCTAACCTAAGGACGTCACACACACCCATGCCCGAGGCAGGATTCGAACCTGCGACCGGAGTGGTCGCGCGGTTCCAGACTGAAGCGCCTAGAACCGCTCGGCCAAACCGGCCGGCGTAGGGGCTAAGGTTCACAGGTACCATACTGGCGGTAAGGGTTCAAACACCGCCCGAGGCAGGATTCGAACCTGCGACCATAGCAGTCGCTTGGTTCCGGACTGAAGCGCCTAGAACCGCTCGACCACAGCGGCCGGCTTCAAATATGTATTCCGTTTGTGGTTCGTAGTTATGTTCCAAATATTTGGAGAGCTCCAAAGAGTCCTCAACGATGGACGAAGTGTTTGCAACTGCGGAAGGATTCCAGATACAGAAGAAACCACTCGTCTCTAATTTTGACCTCTATAATGCATTTAATGGCCATCAAACCAGCTGCCAGTACCAATCGACATATAGTAGATTTCTTGCGGACCATGGAGTGAAAACCGATCTGTACAAGGTTAGTCATTCTTTCGTAGCACAGGATAAGTGCATCAGGAAATATATTCCCTCACATTTTCTTATACAAGCAGGAACCATTCAGGAAATTTGGTTGAGTTGTTCAAAAAAGAGTTGACTGTTGACTCATAAACTAACGCATGGAATTGTGACCTGCATGAAATCAGGGAAGTTCACGAAAGTGCTGCACGAGTAATAATCAAAATCTTTCAACCTTCAGTATGTATGAGAAGAATGCAGCTACACCGTAAAGATTATCCCATCCAAATGTTCTCCCCTTTGCTAAGTTAACGTACGTGTTATAGAACATATGTAAACCTTATTCATCAAAATTGTTAAGTAATTTAGTAAGAAATTTAAATACTTAAAATTCTTTGTTTGAAATTCATATTTCACGAAATTTATCGTTGGAAAAATCCACTGCCGGGAAAAAAAATAGTACACCCTTTCAAAGGAATCCAGTTCACTCAAGATTTAGCAACAGTGCATGCGGAGCACATGAAGTGATCACAGTTACAGATCAAGAACCCAAGAGGTTTTTAGGTACTAACAAGGAAACCTCCCCATCGCACCCCCCTCAGATTTAGTTATTAGTTGGCATAGTGGATAGGCCTTGAAAAACTGAACATAGATCAACCGAGAAAACAGGAAAAAGTTGTGTGGAACTATGAAAAAATATACAAACTCAGTAGTCCATGCGCAAGATAGGCAACATCAAGGACGGTCTGAGCCCAGGAGCGCCGTGGTCCCGTGGTTAGCGTGAGCAGCTGCGGAACGAGAGGGCCTTCGTTTAAAAAGTTTATTTTCGTAAAGTTATAATCTGTCCGTTCGTTCATTGACGTCTCTGTTCACTGTAATAAGTTTAGTGTCTGTGTTCTGCGACCGCACCGCAAAACCGTGCGATTAGTAGACGAAAGGACGTGCCTCTCCAAGGTCATAGGTCAACCGAGTCCTCCACAAGAAAACACGTCTGATATATTCTATACGACACTAGTGACTGGATGTGCGTCACATGACAGGAATATGTTATCGACCCACCTAACTTGTACACTTGGCGAATGGGTAAAAAGATTCTTCTACCTTGCCCGATTTAGGTTTTCTTGTGGATGTGATAATCACTCCCAAAAAAGTGATGAAAACATAAGAGTTTGTCACATAAACTGCAACAAATGAATGCAACAGTTTCACAGTCGCACTGTTTTCCCTGTGCTCTGTCAAAACATATGTTTTTAACGTTTTCAAATTTTTCCGTGTGTAGACCGTCAAATCCTCCATATGTCCAAGCAAATCTGAACATTTCCTGGAATTTTGGTCAGCGAAGTTGATTATGTGTGAGTGCCTGAACTTTGATAACTGTCTGAAAGTATAAAAATTAAATTTTTCGTGCGAGGGAAGACTTGAATCTAGGACCTCTGGTTCCGCAGCTGGCCACGCTAACCACGGGACCATGGCGCTCCTGAGCTCACGCTATCCATGTGTTGCCTATCCTGCGCATAGACTACTCAGTTTGTATATTTTGCTTATTTTTTTCATAGTTCCACCTAACTTGTTCCTGTTTTCTCGATTGATCTGTGTTCAGTTTTTCAAGGCCTATCCGCTGTGCCAACTTGTTACTAAATCTGAGAGGGGTGCGATGGGGAGGTTCCCTTGTAAGTATCGATGCATCCCAAATCACACATATTAGTAAGCGGAGGAGCCTCCACGGACGGCAGTGCAGGCGCTGACTTTGGCATCCAGTCTCCGGTAAAAATGGTGAATACTGTCCACTGATACATTATTCCGCGCCTGCTTGACCTGTTCACGTAGTTCTGTAAGAGTTGTTGGTTGAGTAGCTGTATGAGTAATTTCTCGTGACATCACATCCCACATGTGCCCGATTGGAGACAATTCCGGAGATCATACTGGCCAGCGTAGTTACTGCACGTCTTGCAGAGCACAGTGAATTTCAGGAGCAGTGTGTGGATGAGCGTTATCCTGTTGAAAGAATACATCACCTGCCTGTTTCAAGAACAGCAAAATAACAGATCTTACAACATTCTGCACGCACCGAGAGCTGCTAAACGTCCTCCCCAAAAACACCGAACGAGAACGAGGCTTATAGTTGTCGCACTGTAGAGCCATATGGTCTGAGGTGGGAACAGAGTGTCATGGACAAATGCAGTGTACAATACAGGGCTCATCAGGTCTAATGTACATACATACAGGGTGAGTCACCTAACGTTACCGCTGGATATATTTCGTAAACCACATCAAATACTGACGAATCGATTCCACAGACCGAACGTGAGGAGAGGGGCTAGTGTAATTGGTTAATACAAACCATAAAAAAATGCACGGAAGTATGTTTTTTAACACAAACCTACCTTTTTTTTAAATGGAACCCCGTTAGTTTTGTTAGCACATCTGAACATATAAACAAATACGTAATCAGTGTCATTTGTTGCATTGTAAAATGTTAATTACATCCGGAGATATTGTAACCTAAAGTTGACGCTTGAGTACCACTCCTCCGCTGTTCGATCGTGTGTATCGGAGAGCACCGAATTACGTATGGATCCAAAGGGAACGGTGATGGACCTTAGGTACAGAAGAGACTGGAACAGCACATTACGTCCACGTGCTGACACCTTTTTATTGGTCTTTTTCACTGACGCACATGTACATTACCATGAGGGGTGAGGTACACGTACACACGTGGTTTCCGTTTTCAATTACGGAGTGGAATAGAGTGTGTCCCGACATGTCAGGCCAACAGATTTTCAATGTGGTGGCCATCATTTGCTGCACACAATTGCAATCTCTGGCGTAATGAATGTCGTACACGCCGCAGTAGATCTGGAGTAATGTCTCCGCAGGCTGCCACAATACGTTGCTTCATATCCTCTGGGGTTGTAGGCACACCACGGTACACATTCTCCTTTAACGTACCCTACAGAAAGAAGTCCAGAGGTGTAAGATCAGGAGAACGGGCTGGCCAATTTATGCGTCCTCCACGTCCTATGAAACGCCCGTCGAACATCCTGTCAAGGGACAGCGTAGTGTTAATTGCGGAATGTGCAGGTGCACCATCATGCTGATACCACATACGTCGACGCGTTTGCAGTGGGACATTTTCGAGCAACGTTGGCAGATCATTCTGTAGAAACGTGATGTATGTTGCAGTGCTCTCCGTTACACACGATCGAACAGCGTCAACTTTAGGTTACAATATCTCCGGATGTAATTAACATTTTACAATGCAACAAACGGCACTGATTACGTATTTGTTTATATTTTCAGATGTGCTAACAAAACTAACGTGGTTCCATTAAAAAAACGTAGGTTTGTGTTAAAAAACATACTTCCGTGCATTTTTGTATGGTTTGTATTAAACAATTACACTAGCCCCTCTCCTCACGTTCGGTCTGTGGAATCGGTTCGTCAGTACTTGATGTGGTTTACGAAATATATCCAGCGCTAACGTTAGGTGACTCATCCTATATATATATATATATATATATATATATATATATATATATATATATATATATATATATACAGGGTGAGTCACCTAACGTTACCGCTGGATATATTTCGTAAACCACATCATATATATATATATATATATATATATATATATATATATATATATATATATATATATATATCAGTTCATGATATACAGTATTACAAATTTACTCTTTCTGATGGACACACGTCCAGATCATCCGCTCTCAAAACTCCGCCATCTCTCTCCCCACATCCACCACTGCTGGCGGCTCACCTCCAACTGCGCAACGCTACGCGCTGTTCACATCCAACTGCCCAACACCAGAATAGTAAAAATTCCAACAATGCCAACAAGCCACAGACTTCACACAGCACAGTCAGCGATTTTCATACAGAGCGCTACGTGGTGTTACCAACATAAAAACCTAAACCCAGCCTACTTACAACTTTCGTGCAGGCAGTATCTGCTTTCATCGATGAAGTCCACGGTGGGCCATTTCATCTTCCAAGTGAGCTTCTGACGGCACTAATCGAGCTGTGCACGTCGATGGTGTGACGTGAGTAGGAAACGGACATGCTAATAACTGGTTCGCAAGAGTTCGTGTTGACACGTGTGGTCTCACAAGCCATCTTATCTACGCTGTGGTAGCTGTACGATCTGCCACTGCTGCCCTTACAATACGATGATCCTGGCGGGCGCCTACGGCTATGAGAACGTTGCTCGGACGCTGCTACCAGCATCGTTGCACATCTGACGCAGCCCGTCCAGCTTGTGCGGCAACTCGCCTCTCGGAAGGCTACAATTTGACCCCTTTAAAACTCACTCAGTTGACTGTAGGAATCATGAGTGTGTAACCTCCCAACAGAAAAATATAATTATAATATTCACATTTAGGGTAACTCCCAACAGAAAAATCTCGTTTAAGTTCCCAATAGAGAAATTTCTTTCCAATAATAAAATTTCACGTTTTAATATGACCTTCCATTAAAGACTGACTGCATATCGAGATTAATAAGTTTTTACGTCAGCAGCGCTGCGTCATGGCCCTGTGAAATCATCCTGAATAAACAGAAAAATTCTTACCTCACAATGATGTCGTCGGATAACGATATCTACACAGGGTGTTACAAAAAGGTACGGCCAAACTTTCAGGAAACATTCCTCACACACAAATAAAGAAAAGATGTTATGTGGACATGTGTCCGGAAACGCTTAATTTCCATGTTAGAGCTCATTTTAGTTTCGTCAGTATGTACTGTACTTCCTCGATTCACCGCCAGTTGACCCAATTGAAGGAAGGTAATGTTGACTACGGTGCTTGTGTTGACATGCGACTCATTGCTCTACAGTACTAGCATCAAGCACATCAGTACGTAGCATCAACAGGTTAGTGTTCATCACGAACATGGTTTTGCAGTCAGTGCAATGTTTACAAATGCAGAGTTGGCAGATGCCCATTTGATATATGGATTAGCACGGGGCAATAGCCGTGGCGCGGTACGTTTGTATCGAGACAGATTTCCAGAACGAAGGTGTCCCGACAGGAAGACGTTCGAAGCAATTGATTGGCGTCTTAGGGAGCACGGAACATTCCAGCCTATGACTCGCGACTGGGGAAGACCTAGAACGACGAATACACCTGCAATGGACGAGGCAATTCTTCGTGCAGTTGACGATAACCCTAATGTCAGCGTCAGAGAAGTTGCTGCTGTACAAGGTAACGTTGACCACGTCACTGTATGGAGAGTGCTACGGGAGAACCAGTTGTTTCCGTACCATGTACAGCGTGTGCGGGCACTATCAGCAGCTGATTGGCCTCCACGAGTACACTTCTGCGAATGATTCATCCAACAATGTGTCAATCCTCATTTCAGTGTAAATGTTCTCTTTACGGATGAGGCTTCATTCCAACGTGATCAAATTGTAAATTTTCACAATCAACATGTGTGGGCTGACGACAATCCGTACGCAATTGTGCAATCACGTCATCAACACAGATTTTCTGTGAACGTTTGGGCAGGTATTGTTGATGATGTCTTGATTGGGCCCCATGTTCTTCCACCTACGCTCAATGGAGCACGTTATCATGATTTCATACGGGATACACTACCTGTGCTGCTAGAACATGTGCCTTTACAAGTACGACACAACATGTGGTTCATGCACGATGGAGGGTGGATGCATGTATCCTCGCTAACGGAGGACATTTTGAACGTATCCCGTAACGAAGTGTTTGAAGTCACGTTGGTACGTTCTGTTTCTGTGTGTTTCCATTCCATGATTAACGTGATTTGAAGAGAAGTAATAAGATGAGCTCTAACATGGAAAGTAAGCGTTTCCGGACACATGTCCACATAACATATTTTCTTTCTTTGTGTGTGAGGAATGTTTCCTGAAAGTTTGGCCGTATCTTTTTGTAACACCCTGTATATCTGCTCCTATAAGAAATTTTTGGCATAGCCCAGTGCAATGATGGCCACTAGATTTTCATCTGTAGGAAAACAACTGATTTTCTTTTGCTTAACCAACATGATTACACACAGGAAAAATTCGTAAAATCTTTAAACTCAGACAAATGACTGGCAAAAGTTTTCTTCAGATCATAAGTTATTTTTGAAACATTTATGCAAGGAATTACATGGGGCTTTAACATTACAATTCTGGTTAAATCAG
This sequence comes from Schistocerca nitens, assembly GCF_023898315.1. Taxonomy (NCBI): domain Eukaryota; kingdom Metazoa; phylum Arthropoda; class Insecta; order Orthoptera; family Acrididae; genus Schistocerca; species Schistocerca nitens. The sequence continues at coordinate 154,784,955 of NC_064621.1, read as the reverse complement.
TAGTGGCAATTAACATATGTGCGCGGCAACAAAGAACAATAATACTGTTTTTTTTACCTTATACCACATCGCTCAGGCATCGCCATCGTTCTGCACGACGGGCCCAACACAAGTCAACCGCTGCACTGCCCTGTCCGAACTCCGTAACTCAAGTGCTCTGTCCGAGCTACAAAACACGATTGCTCTCTGCGAGCTACTGAACTTGACTTACTGCCAACACTGCTCTTACCTACGATTCTATTGTAGCATAGATATTCCATATCACAGGCAACGCGTGAGCAATCCATCGAAAATTTCATCTGCTCTAGTGCTCTAGCGAATAGTAATCAACCCCTAATGAACCCCTTACAAGTGTGTCACTGTAGCTTGGTTGCATGCTTGTTTCACACATCTGCACCACACTGAGCCTGCAGGCTGCAAACTTTCCTAAACTTTCCCTATTAAAGGGTAGATACAGATGGCGCCCTAATAGCTATGCAGTCTCTTGGCAGACGACTTTGAAACCATCATCAGCTTATCTACGATCCATATACTATCATCGGAACAAAATCGACAAAATTTTTCCACGTGTACTAATTTTTTTCTGGCAGCGTATCTGTACAACCACTGCACAATACATCCGTTTGAAACTACGAATTCAACATTGGTCTCTGTTTACAGTTTGCCGGCCGGAGTGGCCGAGCGGTTAAAAGCGCTACAGTCTGGAACCGCACGACCGCTACGGACTTCCCTATATTGCCAAATTAACTTTTTTATGTCAGAGGTTGCGTACTATCAAACCGTTGCTCCTTTTAGTCAAGCTGCGGCATAATGCTCTTTTTCCCAAGTAACTCTTCATTAGTTATTCGATCTATCTATCTGATCTTCAACATTCTTCTGGAGCACCACATATTAAACGATTCTGTTCTCTCCTCGACTGTAAAGTTCGTCGTTCAAGTACTTTCGTACATGGCTACGTCCAAACAAATATTTTGAGAAAATATTTCCAAGCACAAAAATTTTTATTCAATGTTTCTCTCACTCAGGGAACCTTTTCTTCCTTTGGCAAGTCTACATTTTACGCAGTTCTTACTTTTCTGCCTTCGTCAGTTGTTTTATTAAACAAGTAGCAAAATTCGTCTACTACTTTCATTGTAGTCCTATCATTTCCTAATCTAATTCCCAGAGCATCACTTCGATTAGTCCCACTACATGCAATTACTTTGGATTTATATCTTCTTATAACCACTGTCTTCAACATAGTCCTTTGCAAATTCTGAGAGAATTACAATATTGTGAACAAACTTTAAAGATTTCAACGGGAATAAATTTTGCTCCTCTTTTCCAACGTAATTTTTGTTATTGTTTATACCACATTTGCTTTAGCTACATTGGCTCATGGATCATGGGAACTGGAGAAGGTGGAAGGAAGAATGGATGGTGTGGTGGTGGCGATAACATGGGAATAATTTTTATATATCTGTTACTTTTATTATTTTATTTTTATGATATCTCGTGAATTAATGGGAATATGTCCTCCCGTTCCAGCTTTCTTCGGTTATTAAGAGTGCTTTATTTTTACCTTATTGTCCACTCTATAAAATATTCCTCCTGGAGAGTGAACATGAGCTTTCTCCTGTAACTACGTGAAACATCTTCTTTGAAAAATTAATGAATTACTGTACTGATAAACCTCTTACGTTATTTGATTTTCAAACAGCTGAGCAAAACTTAACGTACTCAGACATTTCTCTCTTTACTTATTCTGATCATCACTAAACTGACACACAATATTGTTAGCGCAACGCAATCTGACTTTCAATAATCCCTACAAAAGAACGGCCCTGACTAACAATAACCTATACCTTTCATGAATCACTTACCTCACAAAAATCTTCGTTACTCGAACTACTGCATTATAGCAAGTGCCTATACTGCCAGCTAAATAAAAGATTCTAACTACTGAAGCCACTAACTACTGATAGGCATAGTTAGCAAATGCAAGATTTTGATAGAGAACAAACAATGTATGTACCTTAATAGTGTTCAAAAGTCATTTTTTATATATATATATATATATATATATATATATATATATATATATATATATATATATATCAGTTCATGACATCCAGTCTTACAAATTTACTCTCTCTGATGGACACAGGTCCAGATCATCCGCTCTCAAAACTCTTCCATCTCTCTCCCCACAATCACCACTGCTGACGGCTCACCTGCAACTGCGCAACGCTGTACGCTGCTCACATCCAACTGCCCAACACTACAATAGCAAATATTCCAACAATGCCAACGAGCCACAGACTGCACAAGCACAGTTAGTGATTTTCATACAGAGTGCTACGTGGTGCAACCACATAAAAACGTAAACAGCCTACTTACATACGGAATAAGATAGCCATATATGGTTGTATTTTTAGATTAGATTAGGTTTACTTTCATTCCAATTCATCTGTAGTGAGGAGGTTCTCCAGGATGTAGAACATGTCATAAAAACAACAATACATGACGAATATTTACAACTAAAACAAATAAGCTAACGTACCATTCCACAGGTTCCAAGTGGAATGATCGTCATTTTTTAATGAACACTATATGAAAGAGTCATTTTACAAATACTAATGCACTGACTTTAAAACAAAACAGTTTTTTATTTATTTATAAGGTAATAAACATGTAATACAACTACTATAATACTGCACTGAATTTGTGCAGAAGTTACTTTGTACTTATATATATATATATATATATATATATATATATATATATATAAGTCAGTATAAGTCAGTTGGTTTTACTGAGAAATTCATCAATGGAGTAGAAGGAGTTGGCCACCAATAAATCCTTTAGACTTCTCTAAAACTGAATTACATTCGTTGTTAAGCTTTTTATGGCTGTTGGCAAGTTATTGAAAATGTGTGTTCCTGAATAATGCACACCTTTTTGTACAAGACTAAGTGACTTTAAATCCTTGTGAAGATTATTCTTATTTCTAATACTGATTCCATGAATTGAGCTGTTGGTTTCAAAAAGTAATATATTTTTAATGACAAATTTCATTAAGGAATAAATATATTGGGAAGCAGTAATTAGTATCCCTAGTTCGCTAAACAGGCTTCTGCAAGATGTTTTTGAGTTCACATCACATATAACTCTTACTGGACGTTTTGTGCCCAGAAAACTTTAGCTTGGCTTGATGAATTACCCCAAAAAATAATCCCATATGACACTATGGAATGAAAGTAAGCATAGTATGCCAGCTTTTTCATTTTTATATCCCCTATGTCTGACACAGTTCGCATTGGAAATAGAGATTTGTTAAGATATTTCAGCAGTTCTGTGGTGTGCTCCTCCCAGTTGAGTTTATTATCAAGCTGTAATCCCAAGAATTTAACACTGTCCACTTCTTCTATCTTCTTGTCATTGTATGTTAGGCACATACTCGTGCGACGCCCCTTACAAGTTCTGAACTGCATGTCATGTGTTTCTTCAAAGTTTAGTGACAAAGAATTGGCTAGGAACCAGTGATTAATGTCCACAAATATTTTATTAGTTGATCTTTCTAAGACTACACTTGATCTGCTATTCATTGCAATGTTTGTATCATCGGCAAACAAAACGAACTTGGCATCTGGTAATGTTACTGATGAAAGGTCACTGATATACACAAGAAAAAATAAGGGCCCCAAAATGAAACCTTGTGGGACCCCACATGTAATTAGTTCCCAGTTGGATGATGCCTGATAGCTTGATACATGTCTCTTTCCTATTAACACCATTTGTTTCCTGCCAGAGATATAAGATTTGAACCATTTTGCAGCATTTCCTGTTACACTATAATATTCTAATTTACTTAAAAGGATATTGTGATTTACACAGTCAAATGCCTTTGATAGATCACAAAATATATCAGTTGCCTGTAGTTTTTTTCTAATGAATTAAGCACATTTTCACAGTAAATGTAGATAGCCTTCTCAATATCAAAACCCTTTGGAAATCCAAACTGTGACTTTGACAGTATGTTATTTGAGATAAGATGGTTATATAGCCGATTTTACATTACTTTTTCTAAAATATTTGAAAATGCTGGCAACAGTGAAATTGGACGGAAATTTGATGCTATTTCTTTATCTCCCTTCTTAAACAGTGGCTTAACTTCAGCATATTTCAACCATTCAGGAAATATTCCACTGATAAACGACTGGTTACACAGCTTAATGTATTACTTAGCTTAGAATCACATTCTTTAATTAACTTTGTTGATATTTCATCATCCCCATTAGATGTGTTTGACTTTAAAGATTTTATGATGGACATTATTTCTGCTGGGGTAGTGAGGGTCAAATTCATATTGTGGAAGTTACTTGAAATGCCTGGTCTGAGGTATTCCATAGCAACATCTACCGAACCTGACAAGCCCATCTTTTTAGTAACAGTTATAAAATGTTTGTTAAAAAGTTCTGCAACACTAAATACACATCTGTCACCAATGTATCATTTACTCTTAATGCTATTTGTTCCTCTTCATGTCTGGTTCTACCAGTCTCCTCCTTCACTATATCCCATATTGTCTTTATTTTGCTATCTGATATGACTATCTTTTACTTGTAATATATTTGCTTTGACATCCGTATTACAGTCTTTAATATTTTGGCATATTTCTTGTAATGTGCTATAGCATCAACATTGGAACTGTTTCGGATTGACAGATACAGTTTTCTTTTTGTTTTACAACATTCCTTGAGTAATCCATGGCTTCTTTGTAGACATTGCTCTAACCTTGGTAAGTTTTGGGGGAAAGCAGTGTTTGAATAAGTTAAGCACTTTATTAGCAAAATTGTTATAATTTTCATGCATGCCATGAGCAATGTAAACATCAGTCCAGTGAATGTCTCTGAGGAGTGTCCTAAAATAATCAATTTTTGGCTTATTGATAACACTCTTGAGCTCAGATTTAACAGATTTTATATCCTGTTTAGTATTAACATTTAACAGAAGGAACTGCATGTCATGGTCTGAGAGGTATTTGACTATAGGTTTTGTAATATAATTTTGTTCATTGGACTTTTCTATAAAGATATTATCAATGGCTGTTTGTGAGAAATTGGCTACCCTAGTGGGGAACTTTACAGTGGGAATTAAGTTGAATGATAGTGTTACTAACTCAAATAAGTTCTTATTGGGAGAGTCTTTAAGGAAATCTACATTGAAATCACGAGCAACCACTATTTCTTTGTTTTTGGTTGTTAAATGGGCCAGTACAGCTTCAAGGTGGTTTACAAACAGATTAAAGTTACCTGCAGGTGCTCGATATACACTTAATATTATGAAGGATTTTTTGTGAAATTCTACTTCTGTCGAACATGTTGTCATATGATGTTCTAGGCAAAATTTATGAATATCTATGTTCTTAAATTTATGACAGTTCCTTATGAATGTGGCAACTCCTCCTTTCCCCATTTCTGATCCACAAAAGTGAGATGCTAACCTAAACCCTGTAACAGTTAAAAGTTCTATACCAGTGGCCACATGATGTTCAGAGAGGCAGATTATGTCAGCTGGGTTTGACGACTCTAATTCATCTATGCAGATAGTTAATTCATTAATTTTATTTCTCAGTCCTCGAATATTTTGATGCAATAAAGATAGCTGACATTTCACATTGACTGGGTTAAAATTGGGTAGAGTTAAAATATCTGCTGACTGTAGAAAATTCTTAACCAATTGCTGTTTATGCTGATGTAATAAGCTAGAATTATGTTTTTTTGGTTTCTTTCTAAAACTGAAGGTTTGTCTCAGTTCTAACCTCTCTTAAAATTGGCTTTCTTTCTGTCCTCCCTACCCTAAAAAAGGGTCTTTTCTGAACCCTATAACCACTGGTATTTTACCACTCGTGACAGTGGCTCCCCCTTTAACTTTCCTGCTATTTTTCACCAGCCAATTTACCCTTCCCCTTCCTGTTGAGGTGAAGTGTGGTGGTGACATCTGGGTATTAAATATCTTCATATACGAAGCTGGTGCATTCACTCTTATATGTCCTTCTGCGTTCTTTATATCCAGTAGAAAAACTGAATAGCGAATGTACCTTCTACATGTGTGGTACAGTTCCCGTGATTCCTCAGTTAAGCTGCCAAAGAAGTCAACTGCAGGGCACAACTTTTTTCCGTCAGTATATTTATGTAAAATGTGTTATAATTTTCTGTAGAGTGTAATAACACGGATAAATAATTTTCTACAAGCTGTTCTCCATTGCAAACGTTCTTTTTACTCGCCTTTATACCGTACCTTCAGTGGTTTGACATGTTAATTCCTGTATTTTGCAATGCTAATGGTACAGGTTGGCCGTATGCCCTACGGTAGCCGCCCGTTAGCGTGATCACGTGTGAAACTGTGCCAACGTTTTCTAAATGTCTGCGAACTGTGTAACTGAGACGCGCCCTGGGTACCGGCCGGTTATTCATCTACTCGGATGTGGGAAACCACATCCAGGTTCAAATGGTTCAAATGGCTCTGAGCACCATGGGACTTAACATCTATGGTCATCAGTCACCTAGAATTTAGAACTACTTAAACCTAACTAACCTAAGGACATCACACAACACCCAGTCATCACGAGGCAGAGAAAATCCCTGACCCCGCCGGGAATCGAACCCGGGAACCCGGGCGTGGGAAGCGAGAACGCTACCGCACGACCACGAGCTGCGGACCCACATCCAGGCTGGCAGGCTACAGACCCTCGCCTTTAATCGGATTGGATCCGCCGCGCGATTCCCCGAATCCCAGAATCGGGGTGCTAATGCGACCGGCTATTCGGTCGGTTTTTTCTCCATTATAAATAATACAAACTATTAACAATAACAACATTCTACGTACCACGTATTGTCGAGATATTACGTAAGTAACCACAGTTGCGACCACGGGGACTGTAGATAGCAATACCGGATGGCATTGCTGTTTAGTTGAGAATTAGTTCAAGTTAGCTGTCAGTCAGTGCAGTTCTGCATAGCTGTCAGCTGAAAAAAATAAATGAAGAAGATTTAACTGTGTATCTGTGTCGGGTCTGTGCATTTCAAAAAGCTGCACAACGAGATTCGAAAATGATTCAGCATTATCCAAAATAGTAATGAAACCACGACATCTACAGCAAGAAACATGAGCAACAGTGAACATCACCGTCGAATACTTCAAGATAAGTAACGTTCCCTGCCTTAAATCTTCTATGATTAGCAATATTCTTCAGTTTTATGATTTGGTTGAGACAAGGAATGCTGCGCACTTAATTCATCTGGTCAGGAGTACAGGTTCACAAACCTCGAACTGCGAATCAAGGCTCGAAACGTTGTAAAAGCAGTATTATAATAATGGAGGAGGTTGGCATGGAGCCGGTATTGAAACGTTTCTGGTGCCGACATGGGGTTGATTAGCGAAACAGCGGATTTGAACCACTAGAAAACTGCCTAATTTCACAGCTTTTTTACCTTATGCGTGTAGTATTTCCAACAGGACTGGTCGTATTCTGAGAAAATATGACGTGAAGTGTGTTTATCGAGCACCGTGTGGTATCAGGGCTGTTTTTTTAGGCTCTTTAAATCCTTGTTTGCGTAGAGCGGGCGTTTATCGCATCCCCCGTAAATATGGCACGTCAGACCATCAGAAGTGTGGAGAATCGATGCGTAGAGCATGAGCGTCATACATCCTTATAACAGCCGATCAAATCTGCGACAGCAAAACGTTGCCTTGGTACAGGTCACCCAATGGAATATACCAACCTAGAGGTTCTGGAGTGCGCTTCCAGTTATTGTTATAGTGTTATTGATGAAGCTCTTGAGGAAAAATTAATAAGTGAAATTATAAATAGTAACCTACAAATAGGTTTCGTCTTCATTTCTGCTTGGAACCCTGCTCTCGCTCTGTTCGGATAACAGAGGGACAAAGCTAATGCCAACTGCTCACCCGGTGTTAGTTAATATTTCACTATCGATGATGTATGAGAATAAATCTAAAAAGAAATGATTATCAGGAGGACTGACTGAGCGTATTGTAGGGGCCGCCCTAATAATTCGTCGGGATTCAAACCAATGAACTATGCGGCGTCGTTAAAACAATAATCAAAATTAATCCATTTCTTACTAAAAATACAAGTCGTTGCTGCTTCGTCTGTGTCGTGTGGGCTGCATAATCCGGAACAGAATCTGTGGGACGGCGGCAAATAATCAAAATGGTCGATACTTCGTTATGTCGTTTTGAAAAGACTCTTAAATTGTCTGTCTATGCTTTGCAGCCGGCCGGCGTGGCCGTGCGGTTCTAGGCGCTTCAGTTAGGAACCGCGTGACCGCTACGGTCGCAGGTTCGAATCCCGCCTCGGGCGTGGATGTGTGTGATGTCCTTAGGTTAGTTAGGTTTAAGTAGTTCTAAGTTCTAGGGGACTGATGACCACAGATGTTAAGTCCCATAGTGCTCAGAGCCATTTTTTTATGCTTTGCACCTACGTCTGCCGTTTATAAAAGCCTGAAAGCTATTTTTGCGGTGGGCCAGAAAGAGAACATACTGACCATAATTTCCAGCCTGCGAGACCACATTATTCTTTGTGCTCACTGAAATAAAATGTTCTACTTGCTATTTACGCAGCGGGAACAAGAACTATGAATAAAAAATTTTGAGTTTTGACTGACTGATTCTGTAAAAGTTCATACGCACAAAATGTAAGTCTTAGTATTCTATTTAATATACGTGTTGGAAACAGCACTATTAGCAGTTCACAGGCGACCTCTACGGGAAGCCCCAAGTAAAATGGTCTATCACCAAAAGTTAAGTTGTGGCCTTAAAAGTGGAAAAGAATCTCGCCACTTGCCACGGGGTTTTGTCGACATTATGGGTGGCACACAGACAGTTATTTCCCTGAAATCTAAGCTACCCAGCGCGGTGTACAGTCCTCGCTAATACACTTCCTACTCTTACCGAAAACGCTTTTGTTAAATGTCCAACTCTGACGTCATCCGGGGCCAGCGCACGCTGGCTTTGGCTGACGTGGACAGATTCATACATCGATGCGAAGTGTCTTTCCTCATTCCTCTCTGGCCGTATTTATATATGGGTGCAGCGGAGCTCCATCTAATTGGTCCCTTTCTCGGGCGCATATTAATTAAGATCTCTGTCATTTACAATCTTCTTAATTTTTTAATAAATATGTTTAAGTTTGATTTAGTTACTGAAAAACCTTTAGCTCGACTGCATTTAAACCTTGTTGGCTAGAATTTTTACAACGGAACTGACAGTAGAACATGGCCTCTGAACTGTCTCTTTAAGATTCCTTGTAATTATTATTAGTTACAATACAGTCTAGAAACTTGGTACAGTTATAGCTTACACACGAAGGAGCAGCGCATGGCCTAAGCTCTTCCTAAGAGACGTGAGGTTGTCATGCTGGGAAGCGCCACTGCATTCAGCTATTCGAGTAATTTGCGGAAACTGCACACTGCATTCGCCTCCATCCCCTTCCATCCCGACTGGTCCCTGGCTTTGCTTCGCATCCTGTAAGTAGAAATCTCTGTTACAAATACCAATAATACGAGGTGCATTCAAGTTCTAAGGCCTCCGATTTTTTTTCTCCAGACTGGAAAGAGATAGAAACATGCGCATTGTTTTAAAATGAGGCCGCGTTCATTGTCAATATGTCCCAGAGATGGCAGCACCGTACGGCAGATGGAATTTTACCGCCAGCGGCGAGAATGAGAACTGTTTTAAATACTTAAAATGGCGACGTTTTCCTTACTTGAACAGTGTGCAATCATTCGTTTTCTGAATTTGCGTGGTGTGAAACCAATTGAAATTCATCGACAGTTGAAGGAGACATGTGCTGAAAAAATGATGGTGTCCATGTTCTGGGACAGCGAGGTCGTAATCCTTACCCATTGCGTTCCAAAGGGCACTACGTTAACAGGTGCATCCTACGAAAATGTTTTGAAGAACAAATTCCTTCCTGCACTGCAACAAAAACGTCCGGGAAGGGCTGCGCGTGTGCTGTTTCACCGAGACAACGCACCCGCACATCGAGCTAACGTTACGCAACAGTTTCTTCGTGATAACAACTTTGAAGTGATTCCTCATGCTCCCTACTCACCTGACCTGGCTCCTAGTGACTTTTGGCTTTTTCCAACAATGAAAGACACTCTCCGTGGCCGCACATTCACCAGCCGTGCTGCTATTGCCTCAGCGATTTTCCAGTGGTCAAAACAGACTCCTAAAGAAGCTTTCGCCGCTGCCATGGAATCATGGCGTCAGCGTTGTGAAAAATGTGTACGTCTGCAGGGCGATTACGTCGAGAAGTAACGCCAGTTTCATCGATTTCGGGTGAGTAGTTAATTAGAAAAAAAATCGGAGGCCTTAGAACTTGAATGCACATCTTACTTAATCTGTTATGAATAAGGACGTTTTCATTCCGAATCTGGTTTTTAGTAAATAACTTGAAAACTAATGGAGGTAGTTTATTGGTGTCACATATATAGTGTTTTTACATATAAATAAGATTACATGCGGATTTTCGTCTTTCTGCGTTTAGTATTTACCGCCTTCAATTTTTCGTAAGAACGTCGATTTTTAACCAAAAGATTGCTGTGATCAAGTTGGCACTTGTAATTTTTAGTTGTGACATAAATTTGCATATTCTGACAAATTTTTAGCTTTCTAGTGTTATCATTTAGCGTCACTTATTTTTTCTTAAGATCGTATATTTTGCGTAAGATATTCATTTGGTTATTCTGAGGCCATGCAATGTAAACATTAATATACTGAAGCATACACTGACGAAATTTGAAAAAGTTATTTTAATTTTTAATTTCACTCTAAGTTTCTGGTGCAGTCATTTTTATATTAAGCAAAGGGGCGTCATTATGACGTGGCGCTGGAAGTACTTCTCTAGAGTAAGCCCCAGCACACTCTCTCCATTCCGTACCTCTTACAAAGGTACAGGGGCTTGTTTCGCCTCAAATCAGCTGAATCCAATAGCAGACTCATGGCTGCTACGGACTCTGCCTCAGTTCGGAGTGGACGTCAGTGACACCCTGATGTGGCGATTTTGCAACCTGCTGGCGGGTTAGGAACACCCCTTTGGTAGCTCGGCCTGGAGATAGCGTTGACCATGACGTGTGTGTTTTGATTCACCCGCCGTTCGAGAAATACCCAATCTCTCCCAGATCACTGCTCTCATTTCGGAAACAGGAACAGAAGAGAACCGAAGCGTTTGAGATGTGAGGCTCTAGCAGAATGTTGAAAATTAGGTAGACTGACAAGATAAGGAATGAGGATGTTACCCGCAGAATCAGCGAAGAAAAGAACATATGGAAAACGCTGACAAGAAGAAGGGACAGGATGATGGGACATGTGTTTCAGACATTAGGGAATAAATTCCATCGTACTATAAGGGAGCTGGAGACGGTAAAAACTGTAGGGGAAAACAGATATAGAAATATGTCGAGCAAATAACTGAGAACGTAGGGTGTAAGTGCTGATATGAGATGAAGAGGTTAGCGCAGTAGGAGAATGCGTGGCGGGCCGGATCAAACTTGTCAGAATACTGATGACTAAAAAAGGCATACGCTATCTGTCGGTTCCTGACTGGCGTAGATCCGCCCACCGAGCATTAAAATTCCCACGCTTTGCGCTCTCTCGTTTAATTTGAAAATTATTATCTCCTATAGAAATATCGCTGCATGTCGAGAGCGTTATCCAGCTACATTCGCATAAATTATTTGAACATTTGATATGCTGAAACAATCGCTAGTTTCACTAGCTTATTTTTGATTTCTCCCTTCAACTATACAAACATTTAATCACATTTGGAAATGCTTGTACAGTTTTTCTCTCTGTTGTTAGCTGTGCCATCTGCCATCTTAACTGATGGTGTCTACCTAAAACGAATTTCTGTTTTGTCCTCTTCATACATTCCTATTTTTTCTCCTGCCGAATCAAAAATAAATCGCTGCATCATCTAAGATCTTCGTTCAATTATACACATTCTGTCATTTTGCTGCTATGATTCGCTTGAAACTGACGTCTTCTATTTAGTAGCTGCCTTGTTCCATTTGAGTTTCTTTTTCTTTCCTCGTAACTACAATAACTTTCACTGATATTTTATCAAATAATAGCTCTTTCGTCTACGTCTGTCTAAAGTCTATTTCCCAAAAAACTTGGTTAATTTAATCGACGATACACCTCTATTGTGAAATAGATTCCTATAACCTCCATTTCAGACTCCCTGCCTGATGAATTTAATTCTTTCCACTTCTTCTTAATCTCTTTTTTACGTGCTCACTTGTCATTCGAAAGTGGTTTTGGTCTCTCCCATCCTGCACTATTTATTTATTATCGCGTGAAATTAGGACTGTTTTTGTTCTAAGTGAAAAATCACTCTTCGAAAACGAAAACTGGAACTGAAAAATGTAGTTGTTTTATTCAGGTCTCTGTAAACATACAGCACCTTATCGCAAAAAAATACTTAATTACTTTTCAGTACACTTCCCGCCATCAGCTGCACCAGCCGCTAGCAACGTATTTTACATGGCGTCAGACCGTAATGCGGCCACACTAGGACGCTAAACGGAAAAGGAGAAAATAAAATAAAAGCAAGCATCACCGTCCTGTCGGCGAAAAGGTCGTTAGAGGTGACTCAGAAACTACAAGGAGGGAAATAGGACATAGCTTTTTTAACCGAAATAACCCGATATTCTCCTTCAGCGAGTCAGAAACCCACAGAAAATCTAAATCCTTACGATCGGGCAGGGATTTCAGCCCCACTGCTCCCATAATGCCACTCCATCGCAGAGAAAAGACTGTGCTATGTAAGCGTGGGGAACGATGTGATGATCGCGAGAAGCGTTAGGTTGCACAAAAATAGTGTAACTTAGGAATGGACAAACTCCAGCGGTAGTCAAATTGCGAGCCGCAGCGAATGCGTTCGTATGGGCTCCCCGTTCTCAGCCGTATTACAATAATATGCTTCTTGCAGACAACAGCAGAATCTAAAAAGTCAACCAAAGTTAGAAGTTGCTTAAAAGTTCATTTTTCTTGCTCATTAAACGCGCGCAGTAGCCTCGCGGTCTCAAGAGCCTTGCCACGGTTCGTGCGACTCCTCCCGTCGGAGATTCGAGTCCTCCCTTGGGCATGGGTGTGTGTGTTGTCCTTAGTGTAACTTAAGTTAGATTAAGTTGTGTGTAAGCTAGGGACCAATGACCTCGGCAGTTTGGTCCCATAGGAACTTACCACAAGTTTCCAAGTTTTATTGGTTCAAAATGGTTCAAATGGCTCTGAGCACTATGGGACTTAACATGTGAGGTCATCAGTCCCCCAGAACTTAGTACTATTTAAACCTAAGGACATCACACACATCCATGCCCGAGGCAGGATTCGAACCTGCGGTCGTAGCGGTCGCGCGGTCCCAGACTGTAGCGCCTAGAACCGCTCGGCCACTCTGGCCGGCGTTTAGCTAACATATTTAAGTAATTAACATCTGACGATCACAGGTTAATGGCTTCAAATGGCTCTGAGCACTATGGGACGCAACTGCTGTGGTCATAAGTCCCCTAGAACTTAGAACTACTTAAACCTAACTAACCTAAGGACAGCACACAACACCCAGCCATCACGAGGCAGAGAAAATCCCTGACCCCGCCGGGAATCGAACCCGGGAACCCGGGCGTGGGAAGCAAGAACGCTACCGCACGACCACGAGATGCGGGCTACAGGTTAATGTAAGCGCGACGTACACCACAGCAAATGTGAAGCGCTGGTACATTAATAATCGTTGTAACCTCCAGAATGTTGAATACAAGCATGCCTTGTGTTGTACAGGTGCCGAATGGGATGTAATTCCCTGCTTGTTGCACTTGGTCTGCCAGCACAGGGACTGTTAATGCTGTTCGTGGATGGCGCTGTGTCGTCCGGTGATGTCCAATATGATCTCGATTGGACACAGATCTGGTGATCGAGGATGCCGAGGCAACATGTCGACACTCTGTAGAGCGCGTTGAACTACAACAGCAGCACGTGGGCGAGTGTTATATTGTTGGAAAATCCCCTGGTATAGTGTTCATGAATGGCGGTGCAACAGATCTAATCACCAGACTGACGTACAGATTTGCATTCAGGGTGCCTGGGATAACCACGAGAGTGCTCCTGCTGTCACACGAAATCGCACCCCAGACCATAATTCCAGGTCTAGGTCCTGCGTGTCTAGAACGCTGGTGGCAGTCCCTCAACTGGACTCCTCCTAACCGACATACGGTCATCGCTCGTACCGAAGCAGAACCAGCTTTCATCGGAAAACACAACAGCTGCCTACAATGACCTTTCGCTCGACACCACTGAAGTCGCAAATGGCGGTGGTTTGAGATGAGTGGGATGCATTCTACAGGGTGTCTGTCTCGGAGCTGTACTTGAAGTAACCGATTTGTAACAGTTCCTCGTGTCACTGTGGTGCCAACTGCTTCTCAAATTACTGCTGCAGACGCAGCACAATGCGCCTGTGTCATACGCCGAACACGATGCTCTTCCCTCTCGGTAGTGCCAAGTGGCTGTCTAGAGCAGGGCTTAACAACTGGCCGGTTTTGAGCGCGAGTACTCGCGTCTGCTCAGGCACGTGCTCGCGAGCAGCTGCAAGGTCGCGGAGTAGGGAGGGAGGGGAGGGAGGAGAAATGCGCGCGCATGTTTGAATGTGATCTCGCGTTCTTAGCAGATTTAACTAGCCACCTGAATGCTTTGAACATTTTACTACAAGGTAAAGATCTGCTAATTACTCATTTCATAGATCGAATATGAGCTTTTAAAATGAAATTGACACTTTGGGTGAGTCAGCTGGAAACAGGAAACCTAGCTCATTTTCCTAAATTGTCATCCATGCAAGATGTTCACAAAGACTGTGAACGTTATTCACATAGTTTAGTTGATCAGCGCTTTCAAGATCTGACAGCACTAGACAGTGATTTTGATCTGTTCTCTCCATATTCAGCGAATATTTAAGAGATTCGTCCTGAGCTGCAAGAAATTATTGACCTGCAGTGTGACAGAGAATACAGAGACAAATTTCAGAACAATAAAAACATTTTGGAATTCTACAGACGCTTCCCTCAGGGTAGATTTCCTCGATTGCACAAACTGGCGGCTACAATAATATCAATGTTCGGTTCCACGTATGTTTGTGAACAACTGTTCTCTGCAATGAAATGTAAAAAGACGCGCTGAGAAACGCATTGTCTGATCGAAATTTAAACTGCACACTGCGCCTAAAATGCACAAGAACAATTACTCCGAACATAGACGCAATTGTAAAGGGCAAAAAGTACAAGATAACCGAGAATCCCACACTTCAGTGACACCTTTTATTGTGTAACAGTTCACAAATTAATCCGAATGTAGAGGCATACACTAAGCTAATAAAATTATGTGGCACCTGTACATTCTCCTTTATTTGTTTCATTTGTCGCAGTAATAATTCGTGAGTGAAATCCCTGCTGGTGGCCGCGCATTTACATTGACTGGCGGCAGCTGTTGTGTTCCCAACGAGACTCTCCCCACCCTCCGCTCTGGTCCGGTAGTGGGGGTAGCGTGCTCGCGCTGCTCCGTGCTCGCGCCTTGCTGCTCACAGCTTGCTCCGCGAGCACGTATGTTGTGAAGCCCTGGTCTAGAGGCCAGTCTTCCTGCGACCATATGTTCTCGTGATGACCGTTGCCAGCAATCGTGTACAGTGCCTACATTCCTGCCAAGTCTGTTTGTAATATCGTAGAGGGAACATCCAACTTCTCGTAGCCCTATTACACGACCTCGTTCAAACTCAGTGAGGCGCTGATTATAGCGTCTTTGTCGCATTAATGGCATTGTTGACTAACATCAGCTCACCATATCCAATCTCAAATGTAACTAACACTCCCCCCGTCCCCCACCCCCAAACAAAATGCTTCTGCGACCCACGCTGCAGGTCAATAATTTCAACATTGGCTCAAATCACTTTTGACGATCACTGGGCTAAACTATTAATCACTAAAAGTACATTCAAACGTTCCAGTTCCATCTTGGTAACAGGTTGCAGATATCTACACTGCTGGCCACCGTAAATGCAACACCCTGAAGGAAGCATCCGAATCAAGTGAAATTTACACCATGGGTTTGCAGCGATGAGATATGCAACTGATTAGAATTTCAGCGCAGACGCACATCACGCGCGCCTGTGGCGCCACCTCATAGCGCCATTTAAGGCTCGATTTCGACGAGTGTACGTTCGGCACGTGTGTTTACCTTGTGGTTGTTTCACAAGACGATCAGTTATGCCTCGTAGACAACAGCGAACATCGTTTGATCAAGTATCCGAGTTCGACAGAGGAAGGATAGTGGCTTACCGAGATTGTGGATTATCATACAGAGAAATCGCTAGTCGTGTTGGACGAAACCAAACAACTGTGATGCGGATATGTGACCGTTGGATGCAGGAGGGTACGACGGACCGACGTGGTCGATCGCATTCACCTCGGTGCACCACTGCACGTGCTGATAGGCAAAGTGTGCGCGTGGCAGTGACGGATCGCTCAGTGATATCCCGAACCATAGCATCGCACATTGCGTCTGTAACGCATCATCCAGTGTCTGCGTGTACCATTCGACGCCGTTTACAGCAGAGTGGTCTGTCCGCAAGACGTCCATTGCTTCGTCTACCATTGACGCAGAACCACAGACGTCTCCGTCGCCAATGGTGTGATGACAGACGGATGTGGACGGCAGAATGGAATGACGTTGTCTTTACTGACGAGGCACGCTTCTGTCTGCAGCACCACGATGGTCGGATTCGAGTGTGGAGACACCGTGGAGAGAGGATGCTGGACAGCTGCATTATGCACCGCCACACTGGTCTTGCACCCGGTATTATGGTATGGGGCGGTATTGGATATTACTCTCGCACGCCTCTAGTACGCATTGCCGGTACTTTAAATAGCCGGCGCTACATATCCGAGGTGCCGGAGCCAGTTGTCCTTCCTTACCTTCAGGGCTCGGCCACAGCCATATTTCAACAGGATAATGCGCGATCACACGCGGCACGCAGTGTCCAAAGGTTCTTCGTCAATAACCAGATTGAATTGCTTCCCTGGCCGGCTCGCTCTCCGGATCTTTCGCCGATAGAAAACATGTGGTCCATGGTTGCTCAACGAGTGACCCAGATTACATCCCCAGCTGCCACACCAGATGATCTTTGGCAACGTGTGGAAGCTGTTTGGGCTGCTGTACCCCAGGAACACATCCAACGTCTCTTTGACTCAATGCCGAGACGTGTGGCAGCGGTGATTTCCAACAATGGCCGCTACTCTGGCTACTGATTCTGGCAGGAACCACACGTCACAGACGTCTGTAAACGTAATCATTTGATACTTGGTCAACATGTTATCTACAAAATAAATTTTGTTGTGCTACCTCCTGTCTTTCTTGGTGTTGCATTTACGGTGGCCAGCAGTGTATGAATGATTTATAAAGTTCCATGTAGGCTTTGAAATACACTAAAGTCAGCAAAGCAGTTCGCTATACTGTAGCAATGTATTGTAAATAATTCATGTTTTAATTCATCGTTTTAAATTTCAGTTTATTTAAGATATATTGAAATGTATTCATTGATGCTTACCAATAATAACGCACAACACACTCGGAACTGTAAACATGTCACGGCTTCTGTATTGGAACGGTGACACAACGTGCACAGTGCAACAACTATACTCAGCAGGATATAGTGGCCGATGCGAGTTTTCCTCCCATGTGCTCGGCGAGTTCATTCGTCTGTGCGCAAGGGAAGGCCGATAGCGTTTGTCCCCTTTCGGCAGGTCGCCGATGTCAGAATCGAGGTGCACGCACAGCCGCCTTTCTCAATAGATTTTACAGGAATTATTGGGTAAAAAAAATCATTTTTGCATTAATTATAGCTTTATATGTCAGCCTCATGGTGATGTGCACATCACTTCGTTAATGGTCACAGTTGCTGTAATATTTGCATGTAAGACACTGAGCGAAATTCGAGGAAGTTTACAAATGAAAATTAGGAGTCTTTATGAGTTTGCATTTGGTGCATGTTACATAATATGTTACTGCACATGAAATTTAGCTGACACTAAATTTTTCTTTAGACTTGGGTGTAGTTCTCTATCTGCTACAAGTTTAGAAAAAATTAATGTGATGTAGCACGATCATTTGTGATCACTCCTCCAAACGCTAAAGCCAGGGTGAAACATCTACAACATCCCTTACGTTTCAGAACCTGTTTGGAGATATAGAGCCGGCCGGGGTGGCCGAGCGGCTCTAGGCGCTACACTCTGGAACCGCGCGACCACTACGGTCGCAGGTTCGAATCCTGCCTCGGGTATGGATGTGTTTGATGTCCTTAGGTTAGTTACGTTTAAGTAGTTTTCAGTTCTAGGGGACTGATGACCTCAGAACTTAAGTCCCATAGTGCTCAGAGCCATTTGAACCATTTTTTGAGATATCGAAAAGAGTTTTTGGCAAATGATGGCACGCAAGGAGGAGAGTATTTTGTCGTATTATGCGAAACTTCATTATCTATCATATTAATCCACTAAATACAGACTTTTTCGATGAAAGAATGTAATTTTTGAGTGCCCTCGACAGCTGGTATACATTACATGTTTATTTTATACTGAGGATGTGCTTTTTCACAGGCTGTTGACCTTACTAATTCTCAGTTCCTCACTTAAAAGACATAATAAACGAATGTTTCAGAATTCTCTGGCAACTCTGTCTGCATTAAATGTTAATGAGTTGACCCTGTGTAAACCACGCTGTGTTTTGCCATAAGTAGCTAATTTTAACATGGCAACAAGAGAAATGTGTAGGTTTTACTCAAAATTCGCCACTCATGACGCTTCTCAAGCCAGGTGAAAACAAATCGCTGCTTTTGTTGCATTTCCAGCGGAAATTTTTTCAGATACTAACCAAAGCAGAGGTGACAGTTCTTTCTGAACGGTCATCATGCAAGTGCAGGCATGGAGGGGCTCCACTTAATATTCACAAAAAATGAGAGCGTAGGCTTCGGTTGAGAACGTACTTCCCCTTCAGTGCTCGGCATTTCCCCTACAGGACCTGTCAATAACAACCACCACTACCGCTTTCCCCATGCATGCCTTGATGATTGAACATTTACCAGTGAAGTTATTCTTTGTGCATTCTATTCTCTGGCGCTTCTCCATTTAGTTTCTCTCCTTCAGAAGCAATACATAAAAGGCTTACATGATAAGCAGCCTACCGTTTGTATATGGTCAATCAAAACCTGTGACCATGCAGCTTGGTTATCACTTAACGGTTGTTTATACCCCCCTATTTAAAGATGAAATAATCAGATTGTGGTTTACATAATTAATCCATTTATACATATTAGTATAAAGAAAATCTTTATAAGAGAAATGTCTTAAGCTCGTAAAATTTTATGCATTGTTTACTGATGAAATACGATCAGGCTAATTACTGTTTGCTAAGAGTAGTCGCGTAGAAGCTTTGCCTTAACCAGCTGAAAGTTTCCTAATTACCTTACTAACATGGAGTAGTACTTAGAGCTCCCCTTTGTAAATTTACCACATGATCATTGCGTAAACCAGAAACTTTTGTTATAAGTCCTTTCTTTCTTGACTGTATTGTTATTAAACATAACAATAATCCATAAATGTAATAACCCCCCCGTCAGAGTTAACTCATGTTAAATTAAAGATCAATTACAAACGATATTCTATTGGCGCTTTGCAATGTACACATAAAAATACTAATATTTCTCTCTGCTTCTATAACTCACCTCGTCTTGATATGACTGCATGATAATACATTCATTTCTTTTTATCTAAGTATCAAGCCTATAATTATATGTTATCGACACATAAAGTGCCTAATTCCGTCTATGACTTTAATAGATCGGTGACTTTCTTATACCCATTATTTTTCAAGGGAGTAGTCCAATTTTGTTTTACTACTACTTCTTTATTAACAGTATCAGATCAATCTGACAAACTGAAAAGCTGAAAATCTGATTTTTATTTTGTAACGCAGGTCATAATTTAATTCCTTTCAAGGGAACACTGGCTATATTAGAGGTGCACTGTGTTCCCAAAGATTTTTTCATAAACAAAATGTTACTGGCAGCCCCACATTATCCCTATCAGCTTGGTATAACAAAGCTCAATTTCATCATACACTGTATATTTTCATAGCCGCCGTCTTCTTCAGTTAAAACTTCCGTGCTGAAAGGCCGTGGTCGAAGTATAAAACTGCTTCCTGACGTCTCATCTCCAACTGTATCTGTAATCAGATGCGAGGACGGGCTCTGGGCCATAAGGTACAAGAAAGGACACACACACTGCTTCACAAAGAATCAAACCATCATCCTAGACAAAAAAGAACGTTCTTTAAAACCTTGGTAGACAGAGCCAACAAAATCCGCGCACCGGTTTACTTGTAGAATGAGTTAAGTCATTACGATCGGTCTTCAAGAAAAACAGGCATAGTAGTAAAGGTATTGATCGAGTACTCCACCAGAGAAGAGAAAAAGCCGGAAGTACTGAGTAACAACGGCCACCATACGGAAAAGTTTTCTCCCGTTCATTAATAAAGTTACAGATCGCATCGGGAAAGTTTTGGCCAAGTATGGGATCGAAACGATCTTTAGACCCATCAAGAACATTAATGAATATTTAAGAACGGCATAAGATGTCCGGCACCCGATAGCAACAGCCGGCCGGAGTGGCCGAGCGGTTAAAGGCGCTACAGTCTGGAACCGCACGACCGCTACGGTCGCAGGTTCGAATCCTGCCTCGGGCATGGATGTGTGTGATGTCCTTAGGTTAGTTAGGTTTAAGTAGTTCTAAGTTCTAGGGGACTTGTGACCACAGCAGTTGAGTCCCATAGTGCTCAGAGCCATTTGAACCATTTCGATAGCAACACCTGGGGTATATAAAATTCCGTGTAGTTGCGGGCAAGTATATTTTGGAACCATGAAAAGAAGTGTGAACATCCGCATAGCCGAACACAAAGGATACTGTCGCATGAGACATATCGAAAAATGGGCCGCAGCAGAACATGTTTTTTTAAATGGGAACCGCGAAATAAAATTCAGTGGGGCAAGTGTTTTATCAAGATCGTCGTATGATAATGCTCGCATGGAGAAGCAATAGAGACTCATAAACAGAATAATAGATTTAATAGAAAAGAAGGTTTGAAGTTATATAAAATATGGATGTCGACTTTGCGCGAACAGAATTACAATCGATTATTTTTAATCGAGAATGCCGATGCCATCCAGAGATAGTCAAACATCCGGCATCGATTGACATATGATAGTGCCCTCTATGCACTCTTGAAATGCGAGAGCCCCTCAAGCTTTAGAGGAAGTAGCCGTTTTACTTCGGAAGACGTCTCCCGCAGTTTTAGACATAACGCCAGGAAGCAGTTTTGTACTTCGACCACAGCCTTTCTCTGCACAGAAGTTTTAACTAAGAAAACTCAACCTCTTCAGGTATTGGCATCTATCTATCTTTACTTTCCCTTTCAAAATTGTTACACAGGCTTGTGGAAGATCGAAGCAGCAGTTTTATTGGGTGTCCGCCCCCGGTAGCTGAGTGCGCCGGCACGGTAGCTGAGCGTGTTCGGTCAGAGATATAGCTGCCCTCTGTAATAAAAAAACTGACATAATGAATCAACAACGAACTGAAACGGGTGTCTTTCGACGTCCGCCCAGAGCAGATACAACGAACGAAAACGAACAAAATGAGATTTTTAAAAAAAAGTAAGTGGTCAGCGTGACTGACTGTCAATCTTAAGGGCCCGGGTTCGATTCCCGGCTGGGTCGGATATTTTCTCCGCTCAGGGACTGGGTGTTGTGTTATCCTAATCATCATCATTTCATCCTCATCGACGCGCAAGTCGCCGAAGTGGCGTCAAATCGAAAGACTTGCACCAGACGAACGGTCTACCCGATGGGAGGCCGTCGTCACACGACATTATTATTATTAAGTAAAAATAGAACTGTTCCTTTTGTTTTTACTTTTCCTCCACACCACGGAATATAGTGGATAATTTGATTACCTATATTTAAAGTTGGGTGTTGATAGAGGAAAGTGCGCTAAACTGAACCGCCCCGCCTCCTGAAGCGAACCCCTGATCTCTTGGCTCTGCATTCTCATGAACTCATTTGGAGCCAAGAGTAAATAGTATTTTAAGCCTCTACCACTGTGTAGTCGAGTGGACAAGGCACCCCTTCACTTGTTACTTGTCAGGTCGCCATAACATGTTCCGAATATGAAAAAGTTTTCTCTTAACTACGTCATAGTTTTCGTTTGGACATTAACTGGTAAGGTTTGCCTTCCTATATGTGTTCGTTCGTGAATAGTAAGGTTTAGGTTAATGTTTATGATTGAACTGTTTGATTTAGACGTTTGGTCAAAAATTATTTGGTTAACGAATGCCTTAAAACGTTTTGTACTCTATTGTATATTGTTAGGTGTGTATGTGTATGTGAAATGTAATGTAATATTCTAATCTCTCAAAGATTAATTTCGTCGCGTTTCCTGGTTCAGCTTGTTAGCATCCTCATTTCGCTGGTTGCAGTTTCTTGAAATTATAGTTGAGTGTCACCTAATAAATGTTTTTCGGTGAACGCATATTTATTTTTCTTTGGTGAGAATCATACTTTCGCACAAACACAATGATGACGAACATATCCCATATTTAATTACTCCCACCGTTTGTTTTCTCATGGACAAGCCCGAATAGAAGCAGCCCTAATAATCTTAGTCTGAATTACTCTGTACAGGCATCATGCTCTCTCAGAGATATCGTTTAACCACTGTCCGCTACTGTGAGTGCAGTCACTGAGTAATGTCTTTGCTTACCATTCTCGCATCACAGTTTTTTCAAACAAACACACGGTACAGAAATGACATATTTCACTCTTCAGTGACCTAGACTGGATACTTTATTGTTTTATGTCTTAAGTCTGCCCATATTCGTAGACAATCTTGGAGTTATACTATAGATTCGAAGAGGATGATGAAGAAGGTTGGTAAAAGACCGTGGAGTTTTAAAATGACTAAAGTTATTTAAGTAGTTCAGAAAAAGAGGGGTTGGAAGAAGGCCAGCAAACAGTTTAATGTTCCAAAAACAACGTTGAAGAGCACCAACGTGTAAGAATAAACACCTGAGGAAGCAGCAAACAGAAAATGAAGCTGACTTACAATTTTGGGCAAATTTATCCAAGATGTATTGTCTTATGGAAGCTTCTTTTTGGGCGTACTCATCATGAATAGTGAAGAATGGTTATACGACTGGCAGAGAGAAATTTCATTGGCACCTTTTCAAAGACGAATTTTCTGGGTAAAAATGGGTTAATATTTTTCTTAAATGCAACAAAACCAAACTGCCAGAAAAGAAGCCTTCAGGAGCACTCTATAACACAAATTTTGGGTTTAGCAAAGCAAACACAGAGACATTCTGTAACCTTCAGGAAAATGTTATATCTACTCTGAAACTAGATTATGTTTTCTCTGATTTAATACCTTTCTTCCAATTTTTAGTGCTATTTTGACTATTTTTAGAAGTGGTCCGATTTTGGCAAATACGTTGCTGGAAAAAAATATTACACCCTTTTAGAGATTTCCAATTCACTCAAAATTTATTGTTGCATATGGAATACATGCATATGTTGTATATGGAGTACATGAAATGATCAGTAGCACAAGTGGTTCTGAGGTACCAAGTATCGGCCCATGCTGAAACACACATATTACTACATGTTGTAGTCTCCACAGAAGGCAATGCATACGCTGACTCTAACATCCAGTCAATTGTCCGGATGGCGAATACTGTCGGGGGAGACCTTATTACATGCCTGTTGGACCTGTTCACGTAGCTCTGTAAGATTTGCTGGTTGATTAGTCGCAGGAGACAAATATGGAAATTGTGCTGGCCAGGGTAGTTACCATGCAGCTCGTTAGAATGAAATGAACACCCTTAGCTGCTTACAGGTGTTGACATACGTCAACGGGGACAGATGAAAATGTGAGCCCCGACCGGGACTCGAACCCGGGAGCTGCATGGTCACCGATGGTATCTGTTCTTTCGGACATGTCCGAAAGAACAGATACCATCTTATATATATAAGGCTCACCGGCCACTTGACCATCTTCTTCTTCTGTGCGAATGCACAAACAGTGACCGAACTCTTACGGGAATCGGCAACGCGCCGCGAGTAATGAGTATAATGGGCGGGGGCACTACGAATGTAGTGCGGGACAATACGTTGAGAATGTGGATTTCGCGGGAGGCGTGCCAGAGATAAATCCCTGCAGTCGCGCTATGCTCTGTGTCCTCGGTGGCTCAGATGGATAGAGCGTTTGCCATGTAACCAGGAGATCCAGGGTTCGAGTCCCGGTCGGGGCACACATTTTCATCTGTCCCCGTTGACGTATGCCAACGCCTGTAAGCAGCTAAGGGTGTTCATTTAATTGAAAAAAATTGTTCTAGCAACATTTTGAACGTTCCAAGTGCTGGTTAGTATCCCCTACAGAAACAGCAAAGGTGAACGCAAGTTGTAGCTTATCATACCGTAGACCATAATGCCTAGAGTGGGGGTGGTGCGTCTAGGACGGATGTACTCTATGAGGCAGCGCTGCTAACGTCTACGTCGTACGCGCAAACGACCATCGCCATCACAGCAGAATCTGATTTCGTCGCTGAAGACCAACGCGTGTCATTCGTCTTCCAAGTTATCCTCTGAGGGCATCAGTCGAGCAATGCACGACGATGCTGTGGCGTGAGTGGAAGACGGGGTAGAGGTGTGCGTGCCCGCAGTCCCACCACTAATAATCGGTTCGCAACAAGTCGTGTTGACACGTCTGGGTTCACGAGCCCTCTTATCTAGGCTGTGGTAACTGTACGATCTGCCACTATACGTCGATCCTGGTGGGTGTCTGTGCTGCATGGAAGTCCAGAACCTCGTCTAGAGGTGTGAAAAAGTCCATGTGAACACTGATACCAGCATCGTTCCACAACTAACGTAGCATGAAATGATAATTAAATCAAGACCCTAAGCTGTCGACAGGCGTTGATATACATCAAAGGGGACAGTTGAAAATGTGTGCCCCGAGTGGGACTCGAACCCGGGATCTCCTGCTTACATGACAGACGCTCTATCCATCTGAGTCCCCGAGGGGACAGAGGATAGTGCGACTACAGGGATTTGTCTCTTGCACGCTCCTCGTGAGATCCACATTCCCAACTAAATGTCCACACACTACATTCGTAGTGCCCCTGCCCGTTACACTCATTACTCGCGGCAGACAATCTTGCCGAGTCGCGTAAGAGTTCGGGCAATGCGTATACATCCAGCACAGAAGAAGGTCAATGGCCGGTTACCCTTAACTATATGAAGATGGTATCTGTTCTTTCGGACATGTCCGAAAGAACAGATACCATCTTCATATACTAGCATAGCACGTCCAATTTGTGCGGCAATTCTCCGAAAGGACCGTAACGCCACTCGGAAGGCCACGATTTGATCCCTTTCAAACGCGCACAGTTGACTATAGGAAATACGAGTGCTTCGCCGTGACATGGTTGCCTGCTTGCTTCTCACGTCTGCACCACGCTGAGCCTTCTGGCTGTGAGCATTCCCTATTAAATGGTACACACAAATGGCGTCCTGCCAGCTAAGGCAGTTCGCTATCTGCTGGCGGATGAAGTTGGAACTATTATCAGTATTTCTACCGTCCCCAGGTGCCATACGCCGTCATCAGATCAAAATCGACACCGTCTTACCAGGTGTACCAATTTTTTCCTGAAATTGTATTTTTAAAACTCGCTAAGTGTTAGGTGATTGAAAATACATTTTTTCATAATAACTATTAATTATATTTTTGAAGAGTAAAATGCAAATGGTGCTTAACATTGTAAAGTAAATATTACATGCCATAAATAAATTTTTAAACATAAAATAAAAATGGGTGTATGGCTTCGGGCACTTTGTAGTAACGCACCGATTTGAACTAACACCCCAACAGTTGCCCCCGTTTCACCATCAAACAAAGCAATTGAGTCTTTCCTAAGCCCTCAATGCGAATATACACAGTCCATCACACAGAACAACAAGAAACCTCTCTCTCGATAGAAAAGGCTCTGTTATTAAGGACAAGCTACTTTGTACCGGAGAGAAAGATCTGGAATTCCACCATCCATACGAGGGTTGACTGAAAAGTAATGCCTCCACCTTCGTAACTCTTCAACAGTTGGCAGCATTAGCATGCGGCATGTACTGGCTTGTTCCGTAGCCTCTTCTCTACAGTTCCAGTTTGCGGGTAGCATTACAATTGAACTGTGGTGTTGTTACAGTGTTAAGTATGGAACCCTGCTCAGGCGGTCGGTCAATGCGATTTAAGCAACTTGCAGTCATTGAATTCTTGACAGCAGAAGGTGTCACTCCAAAGGAGATTCATCAGAGAATAAAAGCAGTTTATGGTGACTGTGTTGATGTGAGTATTGTGCGTCCTTAGGCGAGTAATTTAAAGATGTTGAGGCAGGAACATCTCACCTGCGTGACAAACAAAGAATTGGACGTCCTGTGACAGCAACCACCGAGTTCCACAAACAAAATGGTGACAGATTGATTCAGGACGATCGTCGTATCACTCAGAGAGAAATTGCAAGCGCAATCGGCATTTCACAAGAACGAGTGGGTCACGTTATTACTTCGCTTGGCTATCGAAAGATTTGTGCACCACAGCAGAACTTCAGAGACTGAATATCACCACCGGACGGCATCCTCCATACAGTCCAGATTTAGCACAGTCTGACTTCCATCTGTTCCCGATAATGAAAGACGATTTGCGGAGGCATCATTATGCTTCTGATGAAGACGTTGAGAGAACTGTGAGTCTGTGGTTCCGGAAACAGAGGGTCGACTTCTTCCGTGACAGCTTCAGAAAACTTGTTCACTGTTGGCAGAAATGTATCCAATTGGCTGGTTATTATGTGGAAAAGTGGGTATTGGTAATTAAAGATCACATTCTAAGAATTATTTCTGCGTCTGATTTATTAAAAGATTCACATCCAAACCCAATTAACGAAGGAGGAGGCATTACTTTTCATTCAACCCTCGTATACCAACATTACCTGTTCCAGGCGTTATCAAATGAACGATCCACTAAATGTTCTTCCGGATTTCTCAGCCTATAGTTTCTTTATATGAACTGTCCTGTGCATGATGGTCATAGTCACTTCCTGCTCCATGACGGTTTAGTAATTGAGAAGGAAAATCATGTAAGTGGCACTAAGTTAATATTCCAGCTGAGTGTCCGCAATCGATCTGAACCAGCTTACATACCCGACACAACTGCAGGCGATTCTGCGTGGCCGAATCACTATCCGGTAGACTCTCGATCTAATCTTAAGTGCCCTAACAAAGCTTTCGAGACCAGCGTCGTAACTGTCAAGGGAGAAAACGAACAGCGTTATTAGCACTGTTAACAACAACTGTGTTGTAGGAGTTTCATTTAGTGGCCACCTTCACTGCACAAGGCGTCTGCATTTACAAAGCTTGACAGCTTTTACATTTTAAATCATGGAGTAACAAATCAACATGTAATTCATGTCCTTAACCGCGACTCTTTTTCTCGTGACGTCACATATTCACTTGTGGTCTCCTCTGTTAAATGTTTGCACCCTACCAGGTTGGAAATACACTCCTGGAAATTGAAATAAGAACAC
The DNA here is from genome assembly GCF_023898315.1 of Schistocerca nitens. Taxonomy (NCBI): domain Eukaryota; kingdom Metazoa; phylum Arthropoda; class Insecta; order Orthoptera; family Acrididae; genus Schistocerca; species Schistocerca nitens. The sequence goes on along the minus strand of NC_064621.1, from coordinate 154,757,181 downwards.
CGTGAATTCATTGTCCCAGGAAGGGGAAACTTTATTGACACATTCCTGGGGTCAGATACATCACATGATCACACTGACAGAACCACAGGCACATAGACACAGGCAACAGAGCATGCACAATGTCGGCACTAGTACAGTGTATATCCACCTTTCGCAGCAATGCAGGCTGCTATTCTCCCATGGAGACGATCGTAGAGATGCTGGATATAGTCCTGTGGAACGGCTTGCCATGCCATTTCCACCTGGCGCCTCAGTTGGACCAGCGTTCGTGCTGGACGTGCAGACCGCGTGAGACGACGCTTCATCCAGTCCCAAACATGCTCAATGGGGGACAGATCCGGAGATCTTGCTGGCCAGGGTAGTTGACTTACACCTTCTAGAGCACGTTGGGTGGCACGGGATACATGCGGACGTGAATTGTCCTGTTGGAACAGCAAGTTCCCTTGCCGGTCTAGGAATGGTAGAACGATGGGTTCGATGACGGTTTGGATGTACCGTGCACTATTCAGTGTCCCCTCGACGATCACCAGTGGTGTACGGCCAGTGTAGGAGATCGCTCCCCACACCATGATGCCGGGTGTTGGCCCTGTGTGCCTCGGTCGTATGCAGTCCTGATTGTGGCGCTCACCTGCACGGCGCCAAACACGCATACGACCATCATTGGCACCAAGGCAGAAGCGACTCTCATCGCTGAAGACGACACGTCTCCATTCGTCCCTCCATTCACGCCTGTCGCGACACCACTGGAGGCGGGCTGCACGATGTTGGGGCGTGAGCGGAAGACGGCCTAACGGTGTGCGGGACCGTAGCCCAGCTTCATGGAGACGGTTGCGAATGGTCCTCGCCGATACCCCAGGAGCAACAGTGTCCCTAATTTGCTGGGAAGTGGCGGTGCGGTCCCCTACGGCACTGCGTAGGATCCTACGGTCTTGGCGTGCACCCGTGCGTCGCTGCGGTCCGGTCCCAGGTCGACGAGCACGTGCACCTTCCGCCGACCACTGGCGACAACATCGATGTACTGTGGAGACCTCACGCCCCACGTGTTGAGCAATTCGGCGGTACGTCCACCCGGCCTCCCGCATGCCCACTATACGCCCTCGCTCAAAGTCCGTCAACTGCACATACGGTTCACGTCCACGCTGTCGCGGCATGCTACCAGTGTTAAAGACTGCGATGGAGCTCCGTATGCCACGGCAAAGTGGCTGACACTGACGGCGGCGGTGCACAAATGCTGCGCAGCTAGCGCCATTCGACGGCCAACACCGCGGTTCCTGGTGTGTCCGCTGTGCCGTGCGTGTGATCATTGCTTGTACAGCCCTCTCGCAGTGTCCGGAGCAAGTATGGTGGGTCTGACACACCGGTGTCAATGTGTTCTTTTTTCCATTTCCAGGAGTGTATTACTGTGTCACGGCTACCGCTGAGAGCGGTAGCAGTATTCAAGCGGGAAGGGCCTATTAATCCATTGCCTTAACAATTTTTACACCCTTCGAAAGCCTAAAAATGACAGTTTAATGAAAAATTGCATTACTTTGTAAGTTATTGAAAATCGTTTTTGAAAGTGTAACTACGAAAATCTCAAAATCTTGGTCCTGTGTGATGCATCAGCAGCTTCAATACAAGGTATTGTAAAAATTTTTGGTTGTACGGAATTGTTTGAAACAGGGCAACTAGACGTTTTTCGCACTCATATCTACTCCCACTTCCTTTTTTCTTTGACTTACACATTACGCACACTCTACATGGATTCTGTTTTGTTATTGTTATTATTATTAGAAGGGATAAATCTTATGAACTATCCCCATTATGCGGCTTGAAACCCAGCGGCTGACACACCTCGAGAAGGCCTACCTTACTTAGCATAATCGGATAGAGTGATGGATTCCACGAGCTCTTCAGTTAATTTTATTCCGAAATCAGTGAATTTTTTTGCGTGTCACTTTCCGTAGCAATGCATAGCGTAGATGTTGAAAACTGCAACATTTACTACATATACAAATTTTTTTGTGTTCCTCAGCATACTTTCTCAAGATAGGGTAACAAGACAGGTAGGTGTTGATCTTGTTTATCAGTGGTACTCACTGCGTTATTATTCTCAATAGCTGCCTTTGGTTTTATTTTTATCTGGTTTGTTTTCCTGCCAACTTTACCGGTATATTTCATGTTAGAACCATATTGGCAACTAGACAAAATACTGACAACCTTCCTGTCCATCCACTGTAACGCCATAAGTTTATGTGAATAAAGTACCAGTGTTTCATCGTTCTTTAGTTTCCACTAAACCCATCACCACAGCTTCGCTAGAAGGTATCCTCTAGTGGCATCATCTGACTTTTTTCCAGTGTAGATTTGAAAACCTGAATAATAACCACCGGAGAATTCACAAACTTTGTAGATCTTTATACCAAACCTCGTCTGTTTTGTGTATTATCTCGTATGCAGCACAACTTACCTCTGAATTTTATAAGGCTCTCGTCTAATGCAATATTTTCTTGTGGACAACAGTTTTCCCTGAAATTTGCCTGGAAATTCTGAATGACAGGTTTTATTTTGAAGAGTGTGTCTTTAGTATCATGATCCTCATTATCAGTAAAATGAAGGAATGGATTCTATTCTCATTATCAGTAAAGTGAAGGAATGGATTTTCTTATGGACCAATAGGACTCAAGAGAAGGTTTTAGAACCTGGCCCATTATGACACACAAAGAAAAAAATCCTTTCGTCTGAAGTAGTTTCAAAGCATTTATTTTTAGATTTAGAATTTGGATTGCTATTGTAAATTTTACTTGCATATTTATTTGTTTCTATTGCTATGTGGTTCCACAAATCATCTTGTATGAATTTAAAAGCAATATCAAGCGGGCAAGAATCTGACAGAGGCTGTGTAAGTACCTTTGAAGTAACAACTGTGTTTCCAGAAAATTGAAATACACTCCTGGAAATGGAAAAAAGAACACATTGACACCGGTGTGTCGGACCCACCATACTTGCCCCGGACACTGCGAGAGGGCTGTACAAGCAATGATCACACGCACGGCACAGCGGACACACCAGGAACCGCGGTGTTGGCCGTCGAATGGCGCTAGCTGCACAGCATTTGTGCACCGCCGCCGTCAGTGTCAGCCAGTTTTCCGTGGCATACGGAGCTCCATCGCAGTCTTTAACACTGGTAGCATGCCGCGACAGCGTGGACGTGAACCGTATGTGCAGTTGACGGACTTTGAGCGAGGGCGTATAGTGGGCATGCGGGAGGCCGGGTGGACGTACCGCCGAATTGCTCAACACGTGGGGCGTGAGGTCTCCACAGTACATCGATGTTGTCGCCAGTGGTCGGCGGAAGGTGCACGTGCTCGTCGACCTGGGACCGGACCGCAGCGACGCACGGATTCACGCCAAGACCGTAGGATCCTACGCAGTGCCGTAGGGGGCCGCACCGCCACTTCCCAGCAAATTAGGGACACTGTTGCTCCTGGGGTATCGGCGAGGACCATTCGCAACCGTCTCCATGAAGCTGGGCTACGGTCCCGCACACCGTTAGGCCGTCTTCCGCTCACGCCCCAACATCGTGCAGCCCGCCTCCAGTGGTGTCGCGACAGGCGTGAATGGAGGGACGAATGGAGACGTGTCGTCTTCAGCGATGAGAGTCGCTTCTGCCTTGGTGCCAATGATGGTCGTATGCGTGTTTGGCGCCGTGCAGGTGAGCGCCACAATCAGGACTGCATACGACCGAGGCACACAGGGCCAACACCCGGCATCATGGTGTGGGGAGCGATCTCCTACACTGGCCGTACACCACTGGTGATCGTCGAGGGGACACTGAATAGTGCACGGTACATCCAAACCGTCATCGAACCCATCGTTCTACCATTCCTAGACCGGCAAGGGAACTTGCTGTTCCAACAGGACAATTCACGTCCGCATGTATCCCGTGCCACCCAACGTGCTCTAGAAGGTGTAAGTCAACTACCCTGGCCAGCAAGATCTCCGGATCTGTCCCCCATTGAGCATGTTTGGGACTGGATGAAGCGTCGTCTCACGCGGTCTGCACGTCCAGCACGAACGCTGGTCCAACTGAGGCGCCAGGTGGAAATGGCATGGCAAGCCGTTCCACAGGACTACATCCAGCATCTCTACGATCGTCTCCATGGGAGAATAGCAGCCTGCATTGCTGCGAAAGGTGGATATACACTGTACTAGTGCCGACATCGTGCATGCTCTGTTGCCTGTGTCTATGTGCCTGTGGTTCTGTCAGTGTGATCATGTGATGTATCTGACCCCAGGAATGTGTCAATAAAGTTTCCCCTTCCTGGGACAATGAATTCACGGTGTTCTTATTTCAATTTCCAGGAGTGTATTTATTGTTTGTCTAAATGTTTTCTCCATTTCCCTCTCTTTTTCTTTTTGTCTGCTGCGTACTTTTACCGAGCACTGCGTCATCCATATCGCCATCTGCACCGTCAGATTCCGCCGATTACGCACTTTCATTGTCACTTCGTTACTAAATTCATCTTCAGAAGTAGAATTAGAACTAGAACTATAATATTCTGAAGATTCATTTTCACTTTCACTTTCACGCAGAAGATCACTGATTTCCTTGTCCTTAAGACAGCGCTGTGAAAAATTTTTCATACACAACGGCGTTTTGATTCTGATTACCGTAGAGACGAAACAGACAGGAACTCACTGAACTTCATTTCGATCTTACGAGTGAACTAATCAACGAAATCGAATCATGTAACAACAACGTGACAGAGCGATCTTCAGTCTTTCCATTGACATACAACACTTTATGCCGTCTGATAACAGAAGTGAAGAACTATTACGTATAGCTTACGGCTTCACTACACGGCACTCACTATAGTAGAGGACAACTTGGGCGAACGGCACGGATCGCAGCCGTGAAAGTAAGTCAGTCGGTTAATGACTCACGGCTGCACTGTGGAACGGCTGTGACGGAACTTTCCGAAGGAACGGATTGTAGGCATATTGTCATATCGCTGGCTTGCTTCAGGAGTATCTTAGCGGGCAGCCGTGTCTGTAGAAAAAAAAATGGCTCTGAGCACTATGGGACTTAACAGCTTAGGTCATCAGTCCCCTAGAACTTAGAACTACTTAACCCTAACTAACCTAAGGACATCACACACATCCATGCCCGAGGCAGGATTCGAACCTGCGACCGTAGCAGTCGCGCGGTTCCCGACTGCGCGCCTAGAACCGCTAGACCACCACGGCCGGCGCCGCGTCTGTAGAGTCGAGCGCGGGACACGGAACTGTTATGTTGTGTAGTGTGTAGCTCTGCATGTGAGAGGCATTGTTAGCATGGAAGTTTGAAGTGTTGCTACAAGTGCTCTTACAGTAAAGTGATAAAATAAGTAAATAATTCAGAGGAAAGTGCGTCAAGGAGTAATTTAAAAATGAACAGCGCTGCTGATACCGTATTTGTGTATCCTCTCGTTGCGTGTCGTACCGTACTGTATCAATCATCCGCGCCGTGTTCGGTCTCCCGGAATGAACTGATGTGAATCAGTAGAAATTAGTCACCATAAAAGAGTGCAGTCAAGTGCCAGTGTCTTGTAGCGAGCGTGAGGACGTGCGTTCGATCATCGCGTTTCCGCATTATGAACAATCAGCCGCGCCGCGACGGTTACGCGCACGGTCGTACAACTGAGAACTGAAAAATTAACTTTACGAACAGTGTTATATCATTACTAGTGTCAAGGAGGGCTATTACCAGATATCTGTATGTGTGACGAGCGTAAGAACTTTCGTTCGATCGTTCGGCTTCCGCATCATCAACAATCACCCGCGTCGTGTCGGTTACGCGTACGCTCGTCTGAGTGATACTGTGGACGGATAATCATCAAGATTGTTAATTGGGATAAAAATTTATGAATTAGATTGTACGTGGTGTGGACAGGGCGCACGGTCCAGAAAAGCAGAAGTGACAAACTGTTTAAGGGTTCCCCACCCCCATTTGTACTCCCGGGCGTGTTACAGAATGTCTCTGTCGTCTGAATTAACTCCCTGACCGCACGAAGCTTCCAGTGAAAGGAGGAACCTTGAGGCTAGTGTCGTAGAGACAATTCATAAATGACACTGATTTGTTTAGAGTTATTGAAATTTTAACAGTAAGAACAAAAACATTTTAATAAAAACTGAACGATTTATTTATTTTTTTTTCGTTCCGGCCCAAAAGCGAAATCAATGGTAAAAACATATTTTCGTTGATGAATCATACCCTATTAAAAATGTAATAAGTTTCAGTGTGGAAATAATTACTTGCATAATGGGTACAATTCAGTAACAATGTCATTTTAATAGTTACGTCAATTCTCGCCCATCCCTACATCATGAAACTGCCAGGAAAGAACGAAACAAGCATTTTAAGAGATAGCAATGCAGAACATGCCGTCTGAGAATATCTTGCATATCAACCTTAATTCTAACAACCAAACCATGTCGAAAATGTGGCGGTAATATTGAAAGCCGAGTAAATAAGCTCTTGAATGTCTGTAGTTTAGTTTCTTTAAAACTGTGCTGATCTAATTACTTTATATGACATAACAACTACAATAATGGTACTTATGAAATATAGTGTCGATGCACTATGATAAACAGCGGCATTTAAGTAGCAACAGTAGTTACTGTAGTATCTAATATTGAGTTCACTCACGAAGTGAAGCATAGAAATACATTCTATTCTTACATTGCTGTCAGAAAATGAGTGTGGTAGCCATTTTTTGCCCTTCACGTCTGTAATACCTAATGCTATTGCACGTACATAAGATTCAGTCAACCTAACAATCTCTGATCTTCCCTACCATTGTTTGACCGTCAGCAGAAAATACGTTCTCAGCTCACAAAACAGCTACAAGGTCGTTGAGGCTCAGAATAAAGCATGAGAAATGAGAAAGCTAATTGTTTTAATACAGGCGAGGAGCAGATTGTCTGTAAATTTGAAAAAATACATTCAGTGTTGTATACGAGACTTTGTTTCCAAATAAGTCTTTCACTCACTCGTAAATGAGAACCGAAACTAAACAGCTATTTACATTGATGGGTCTAAGTAAGGAGATATAGTTGGTTGGTCAGCGGTTTTCCCCGATATTGTGTTTAAGATTTGGCTTCCTGCTGATGTTACACTTTCTTACGCAATTCCAAAGGCAATGGGAAAGATGATTTGTTATCTACAGAAGAATTTACTCCTCTCTTCTGATTCTCTAAGCACCTTACACCACTTAGCAAGAGTATGGCACATGTGAAATACCGTAGATTATACGGTATACACTTCATATGTATAGGGAAGTTATAATTAAAGTTCAGCTACTCAAAAGGTCCTATGTGGACTGTAATTATTATATGGCAGCGAAACTTGGTAGATATTTTAATACGTTAATGCGGAACCGTTTTACTATGAAAATAAATTAGTTCCAAATTTGGCCACTAGATGCAAATCTAGCGCTGTGAATGCAAGAAAGACGTACTGAAATGTTTTCATACGTAATGCACTAGGAATGAAATGTGGGCAGACAAGGACAAACAAGGGACAGAGGCATACTATTTATTTTATTATTAACCGCCACTTCCACAGTTTGTCCAATATATGCACTGTAGACGTCGACGATATGCTGCACAGTGCCAAACTTGCAACTGGTGGCTAAAATTGGAATTAATTTGTTTGTCCATTGTAATGCAGTGCTGCTTTAACTCATTAGCATATCTACTTAGTTTCGCTGCCATATGATACTCATAGCCCACAATGGACCTCTGTAAGTATCTGCACTTTAATTATTACCGCCCAGTATATTATTAAATGGTTGAAACGATCATCTGGTCACCAAATGCCAGTTGCAGGTTGTCTATTTAACAGCCACGAGGGGCAACGAAAATTCGATTTTCAATTTTTCTTAAAATTACAGAACGAATTCAAAAAGATAAAATCCTGTCATGATCTACTCATTAACATACTGAGTACTAATGTAGGAAGTGAGCTCCGCCAGTAATGCAAAACACCGTTTTTTTCTCAGGTAGACCCCACATCCTACAATTTTAACTGCAAGCATGGTCAACACAAGGGGCTGCAAATCCAAATCATGAATACACTGAGTACTAGTGGTTTCTGCCTCAAGCTATCATTTCGTTGATTTTGTTTTGAAGTCTTTCGCATGAAACCACCAATGCTATTGCAAGACAAGAAATCTAGTGGTACACTGAAGTACCTCTACAAATTAAGTGCGTTGTAACAGTCATCTAATGGGTTCAAGCCAACAGTCTCCCCTTGTGGTGATCATAATGAGATCATTGACACCGAAAGTTGAGTGTATCTGAAGTTATTGTAACGTAAATCTTAATTTGCACTACTGCTGGTATGGGTGGTTTGGAAATGAAACCATTTGGGCAGTAGGCCCTTGTACTTTTGATATAAATTTGTTACATTGTAGGCCAATTTTTGCTTGTTATTTAGGACTATAATTTGTTTTAGGTATTATCAGTTCATAGGAATTTCGAGACGTTTATTTTGTCTAGGAAAAATGCGAAACTGCTTTGGAATTTTATCGCTTGAATTGATGGGTGGTTGAAAACCCTATGTCCCAATGGTTCAAAAGAGAAACCACCTATTTAAAAGAATTGATTATTTTTTGGCAATTTCTTATTGTACTCGCTGCTTAGTATGCTAATAAATGATCATTCTGTGAAAACTTGTAAAATTATATTGCAAAGTGAAACCACCCCATTAAAATAGTTGAAGAGCGTAAACCAAAAACCCGCTAAGTGCCAAAAAGTTGTATAGGAGTTATGTTTAAGAAAATGTATCACAGGAGTTTTCATTTTAAGTTTTAGTATTAAATGCATAGTGCACACTGAATAAAAGGACAATTGTAAGTAGTTTGTGATATTTGATTAAAAGTAGTACGAATTGAAGTCATGAAATACTAAACATAGCTAAGTGTCTGTACCCTTTTACCCAAAAATCAGTGCCAACGATCTTTCCAGTCTTAGTACTAGTACAGTAATTGAAAGAAACTCAAAGTCCAAATTAGTCCACATTAATATGACACAAATTCTCCTAAAATGGTTTGTATTATTCATCCAAATGTGCTGTCATGGATAACAGTTCTTTTTTCGTTTGATACGTACTTTTTGCCTTTCATTTCATTGAATATTGCATTTATGCTGTCAGAAACCTTCACTTCCTTGTTTAGAATAGTAAAATTTTTCCAAGTTTACAGTTCGCTGAAGGTATAGTTGACTTGTATGACTCCGGGATTCCTTGCTGAGAAGTGTACCATAGTTACCTTTGAGATGAGCAACTTTTTAGTTGTTACAAACGAGTCGACAGTAGAGTGAAAAATGATGAATTTTTTTCTGAATTAGATCAATATCATGTAGGTCTTTAGATACAAATGCCTTGCACAGCCTCTTGCTCTTCTCAGTCAGCATGAAGTCCCTATCACACGGCAAATAGCTCTGGCTGGATGCTAAGAAATGTTATTCAGTGATATCAGAGACTCCAAGTGAGGTAAGATAAATAAAAAGGAAGATTATCATCTTTTTCTTATTCAAACCAGCTCTTGGTATTTAGCAGACTTCTGAGTCAACGGCTGAGCAAAATAGCAAAGTCTCTGTGCTATGTTGAATTGTGAACTAAACTAACCTCTGTGGAGCATAGCCACGCCTTGGGTGCACTGGAAATGTTACATACATAGGTTGTAGGGTAAAATCAAATTTATTTAAAAAAAACTGAACATAGCAGGTTTTTGGGTTACACTTTTCAACTGATTGTTTACTTTTTGCTTATTTCTTATAACACGCCTTGATTGCTATGATAATAAAGGTTAATTTTGTGAAAAATTTTAAAATAATATTTTTTCGTTTTTATCACTCACAAGGTTAAGAGGTATAATATTACTTGAAATGTTCAACATAAAAAGTCTAGAATTAATGTCAGAAACTGTGTGTATGTCTTGTGGCAGCGTAAATACTGGCGTGCAAATTACCTGGACTGTTTTCATTCAGCATTTGAGATCACTTAGCGATTTCCAATAAACTTCACACATAATTTCAAAACCTTTTCCAAGATTTTCCTCACAGGCAACCTCCACTAAATAAAGAAAGGAAAAAAAGTTTATCGTTTACTGCATTTTCGCTGTTAATATAGTGAAACTATGGCGTCAAGGCTGTCGTTTTAATATATTTCATTTTTACTATTTATTCCATAAGCAACATTTTGCAGGACAGTATCCAGATATACCACTAAGCATACCTACAAAACTATCTCATCGCACGACACCTAGTTCAGGAAATATTATATCATGAACATTGAGATGCGTGAAATGTAGCGCTAATTATCCAGACTTTACTCATCCATTGTTTGAGAACAATATACGTATCAGTTCATTCTTTCAAGAATCTGGGGACGTGGGACCTGGTATTTCATGTTTGATAAAAGGACCAAGTGGTGGACACTGTGTCACGTGGGAATCGTGGGAAACGAGCAAGCTCAAAGGGCGGCAAGGTACACTGGAAAATAACGTGCAGTCTCCTGAGACCGCATAATCGCATTGCTGAAGAGACACGGCATGTGTCAGAAGGATAATGGGGGCTGCAGGAACGAAACAAAACAAAAAGAAAATACAGCCAGTTAATCCAGCAAACTACCAGTGAGGAAATCCCTCCGGACACATAAATGGAACGGTCTAACTGTAATACGATTAAGGATAGGCACACGGCCACATCCCCGTGCAGATACAGAGCGGACCGAAACGACCCGATAATAAGGTCACAGGTCGAATCAAGCAGAATTTTCCAAATAACCAGAGGTCGTAAATGTGTCTTTGTGGAGCGGTGGTTATAAAACGACAGTCAATCAGTGACGATCATGCGGAAGTGTGTACATTTAAACTAATTTCCTGTAGCTAACACCTATTACGCTAAAGAGTGCAGTGACTAATTAAATTAGCTAAAGACAGTGGTTTCAACTGAGCACTTAAAATTAGGCAAAGTTTAAATTTCTGTCCATGAATGGTTAAATCAGACGCGAATTTTGTGTGATTTTTACTTAATAAAGATTCACTATTAAATTAACAACGCCCGAAGTACCGTAATGCCGTTAATTTATTAAGGAGCAGCACTGACTACAGTAAAATCGTTGACGCTCGTTACCGTAAGGGGCAATGTTATTAATAATAAAATCTAAATGTCACACTTTTTTTTTATTAATGTACAGATACTCCGAGGAGCATAGGGGACGATGCGGGAGACCAGCACCGCTGCACTAGGCAAGGTCCCAGTGGACCGTAATGAAAATGAATGACAATGATGAAGAAGACGACACAACAATACTCAGTCATCTCGAGGCAGGAAAAATCCCTGACCTGGCCAGCAATCGAACCCGGGACCCCGTGCGCGGGAAGCGAGAAGGCCACCACAAGACCAAGAGCTGCGGACGTAATGTATAGAGAACATGAATGAGCCTGAAGCATGGCTGACTCGCTCTCGATAGTGAAATTAATATCAATTTGAGATTAATTAGAGTAAAATCAGCCATGCACGAAGCTTCCCAGACAATTTATTCCAGCATTTTGAGTACATCTCTTTTTTTTGTTTTTTTTTGTTTTTTTGTTTTTTGGTCATCAGTCTACTGACTGCTTTGATGCGGCCCGCTACGAATTCCTTTCCTGTGCTAACCTCTTCATCTCAGAGTAGCACTTGCAACCTACGTCCTCAATTATTTGCTTGGCCTTTTCCAATCTCTGTCTTCCTCTACAGTTTTTGCCCTCTACAGCTCCCTCTAGTACCATGGAAGTCATTCCCTCATGTCTTAGCAGATGTCCTATCATCCTGTCCCTTCTCCTTATCAGTGTTTTGCACATATTCCTTTCCTCTCCGATTCTGCGTAGAACTTCCTCATTCCTTACCTTATCAGTCCACCTAATTTTCAACATTCGTCTATAGCACCACATCTCAAATGCTTCGATTCTCTTCTGTTCCGGTTTTCCCACAGTCCATGTTTCACTACCATACAATGCTGTACTCCAGACGTACATCCTCAGAAATTTCTTCCTCAAATTAAGGCCGGTATTTGATATTAGTAGACTTCTCTTGGCCAGAAATGCCTTTTTTGCCATAGCGAGTCTGCCTTTGATGTCCTCCTTGCTCCGTCCGTCATTGGTTATTTTACTGCCTAGGTAGCAGAATTCCTTAACTTCATTGACTTCGTGACCATCAATCCTGATGTTAAGTTTCTCGCTGTTCTCATTTCTGCTACTTCTCATTACCTTCGTCTTTCTCCGATTTACTCTCAAACCATACTGTGAACTCATTAGACTGTTCATTCCGTTCAGCAGACCATTTAATTCTTCTTCACTTTCACTCAGGATAGCAATGTCATCAGCGAATCGTATCATTGATATCCTTTCACCTTGTATTTTAATTCCACTCCTGAACCTTTCTTTTATTTCAATCATTGCTTCCTCGATGTACAGATTGAAGAGTAGGGGCGAAAGACTACAGCCTTGTCTTACACCCTTCTTAATACGAGCACTTCGTTCTTGATCGTCCACTCTTATTATTCCCTCTTGGTTGTTGTACATATTGCATATGACCCGTCTCTCCCTATAGCTTACCCCTACTTTTTTCAGAATCTCGAACAGCTTGCACCATTTTATATTGTCGAACGCTTTTTCCAGGTCGACAAATCCTATGAAAGTGTCTTGATTTTTCTTTAGCCTTGCTTCCATTATTAGCCGTAACGTTAGAATAGCCTCTCTCGTCCCTTTACTTTTCCTAAAGCCAAACTGATCGTCACCTAGCACATTCTCAATTTTCTTTTCCATTCTTCTGTATATTATTCTTGTAAGCAGCTTCGATGCATGAGCTGTTAAGCTGATTGTGCGATAATTCTCGCACTTGTCAGCTCTTGCCGTCTTCGGAATTGTGTGGATGATGCTTTTCCGAAAGTCAGATGGTATGTCGCCAGACTCATATGTTCTACACACCAACGTGAATAGTCGTTTTGTTGCCACTTCCCCCAATGATCTTAGAAATTCTGATGCAATGTTATCTATCCCTTCTGCCTTATTAGACCGTAAGTCCTCCAAAGCTCTTTTAAATTCCGATTCTAATACTGCATCCCCTATCTCTTCTAAATCGACACCTGTTTCCTCTTCTATCACATCAGACAAATCTTCACCCTCATAGAGGCTTTCAATGTATTCTTTCCAACTATCTGCTCTCTCCTCTGCATTTAACAGTGGAATTCCCGTTGCACTCTTAATGTTACCACCGTTGCTTTTAATGTCACCAAAGGTTGTTTTGACTTTCCTGTATGCTGAGTCTGTCCTTCCGACAATATCTTTTTCGATGTCTTCACATTTTTCCTGCAGCCATTTCGTCTTAGCTTCCCTGCACTTCCTATTTATTTCATTCCTCAGCGACTTGTATTTCTGTATTCCTGATTTTCCCGGAACGTGTTTGTACTTCCTCCTTTCATCAATCAATTGAAGTATTTCTTCTGTTACCCATGGTTTCTTCGCAGCTACCTTCTTTGTACCTATGTTTTCCTTCCCAACTTCTGTGATGGCCCTTTTTAGAGATGTCCATTCCTCTTCAACTGTACTGCCTACTGCGCTATTCCTTATTGCTGTATCTACAGCGTTAGAGAACTTCAAACGTATCTCGTCATTCCTTAGTACTTCCGTGTCCCACTTCTTTGCGTATTGATCTGATTTCGGAATCTCTGTCTGACCATGATGTAATCTAATTTAAATCTTCCCGTATCTCCCGACCTTTTCCAAGTATACCTCCTCCTCTTGTGATTCTTGAACAGGGTATTCGCTATTACTAGCTGAAACTTGTTACAGAACTCAATTAGTCTTTCTCCTCTTTCATTCCTCGTCCCAAGCCCATATTCTCCTGTAACCTTTTCTTCTACTCCTTTCGCTACAACTGCATTCCAGTCGCCCATGTCTATTAGATTTTCGTCCCCCTTTACATACTGCATTACCCTTTCAATATCCTCATACACTTTCTCCATCTGTTCATCTTCAGCTTGCGACGTCGGCATGTGTACCTGAACTATCGTTGTCGGTGTTGGTGTGCTGTCGATTCTGATTAGAGCAACCCGGTCACTGAACTGTTCACAGTAACACACCCTCTGCCCTACCTTCCCATTCATAACGAATCCTACACCTGTTATACCATTTTCTGCTGCTGTTGATATTACGCGATACTTATCTGACCAGAAATCCTTGTCTTACTTCCACTTCACATCACTGACCCCTACTATATCTAGATTGAGCCTTTGCATTTCCCTTTTCAGATTTTCTAGTTTCCCTACCACGTTCAAGCTTCTGACATTCCACGCCCCAACTCGTAGAACGTTATCCTTTCGTTGATTATTCAATCTTTTTCTCATGGTAACCTCCCCCTTGGCAGTCCCCTCCTGGAGATCCGAATGGGGGACTATTCCGGAATCTTTTGCCAATGGAGAGATCATCATGACACTTCTTCAATTACAGGCCACATGTCCTGTGGATACACGTTACATGTCTTTAATGCAGTGGTTTCCATTGCCTTCTGCATTCTCATGTCGTTGATCATTGCTGATTCTTCCGCCTTTAGGGGCAATTTCCCACCCCTAGGACAAGAGAGTGCCCTGAACCTCTATCCGCTCCTCCGCCCTCTTTGACTAGGCCGTTGGCAGAATGAGGCTGACTTCTTATGCCGGAAGTCTTCGGCCGCCAATGCTGATTATTTATCAAATTTCAGGCAGTGGCGGGGATCGAACCCGGGACCGAAGACGTTTGGATTATGAATCAAAGACGCTATCCGTAGACCACGGGTCACATCGGTCTATACCAAGACAAAGACCCTACCAGAAACACAGTTTCGCAACGTAAAATCGAACAACCTGCTGGGGATGGAAATCAGCGATCTAACAGCCATGCAAACTTAGTTACGACAGAGACCTACCTTCAGATGCTACGTACTGAAAGTCCAGCCGCACAATGTACGAGGGTCACTCCAAAAGAAATGCACACTATTTTTTTAATCCATCTTTTATTCCACATGTTTGAAATTTTTACAGTGTGTAGATACATCCTTAAGGAACAATATTTTCATTTCCCCACATAATTTCCATCCCTCTCAACTGCCTTAAGCAATCTTGGAACCAGCGCCTGTATACCCGCACGGTAAAATTCTGGAACGATTTGTTGGAGCCACTGTTTGGCAGCGTGCACTAGGGAGTCATCATCTTCAAATCTTGTTCCACGAAGAGAGTCTTTCAGTTTCCCAAAGGGATGATAGTCACATGGAGCCTGGTCAGGACTGTAAGGCGGGTGTTTCTGTGGTGTCCATCCGAGTTTTGTGATCGCTTCCATGGTTTTTTGACTGACATGTGGCCGTGCATTGTCGTGCAACAGCAAAACATCCTGCTTTTGCCGATGTGGTCGAACACGACTCGGTCGAGCTTGAAGTTTCTTCAGAGTCATGAGATATGCATCAGAATTTATGGTGGTTTCACTTGGCATGATGTTCACAAGTAAGAGTACACCGTAGCCATAACTTTTCCAGCAGAAGGTGTGGTTTTGAATTTTTTTTTCTTGGGTGAATTGCACGATGTCACTCCGCTGATTGCCTCTTCGTCTCTGGTGAAAAATGATGGAGCCATGTTTCATCACCTATCACAATTCTTCCAAGAAATTCATCTCCACCATTCTCGTACTGTTTCAAAAGTTCGCTGCATACCGTTTTTCTTGTTTCTTTGTGAGCCACTGTCAACATCCTGGGAACCCACCTGGCACAAACCTTTTTTAACGCCATCACTTTCAGTATTATGCAAACACTTCCTTCCCCTACCCCAACGCGGCGTGACAATTCGTTCACTGTGATGTGTCTGTCAGCTGTCACCAATTCGTTAACTCTCTGCACATTGTCTGGAGTGTGTGCAGTACGAGGCCTGCCACTGCGAGGACAATCCTCAATATTGCCGTGCCCGTTTTCATCACGTAACCCGCTTGCCCGCCGACTAACTGTACTGCGATCGACAGCAGCATCTCCAAACACCTTTTTTAAACCTCTTGTGGATGTTTCCCACTGTCTCGTTTTCACAGCACAGGAATTCTCTGACAGCACGTTGCTTCTGACAAACGTCAAGTGTAACAGCCATGTTGAAGACATGCTGTGACGGCGCCACTCACGGGAACAGGTTGAACTAAGTTTGAAAACAAGCGGGAAGGATGTACCTACACACTGTAAAACTTTCACACATGCAGAATGAAAACTGTATTTTTACAAAAGTAGTGTGTATTTCTTTTGGAGTGACCCTCGTATATCTGTTAAACCTACCTGTCCTTACCTGTGATGAAGATTTGCTTGCACAGCGCTCCCGTATGTGTACCTAATTTAGTCCCGGATTACTACAACAACATTCCGGAAGGGTTTGCCTTTGTAGCTGAGAGGTCAGTCTGGTTTTCAGAGCCGAGCAGTGTGGACGACCCGCATTTCCGCCTGCGGAGCGCCCGTGCTAGTTTTGTTTATCTCTACGGCCGTTACTTGCGCGCCGTCTTGCACTCCAGATCAATGGCGAACAGACTCCGTAAATCAACACTCCCGGTTTAGCTTCTGCAGTGACTACGCAAGTCCAGAGGCGCTCGAGGTAGAGCACTTTCTTCGAGATGAAGCCAAAATCGCGACGAACGACGTAGTGGGCAACCAGTTATGTATATTAACAGCACGGTATATGTTAAAGTCTAGGATAACGTGACTTGCGATAAGATCCTTGGGAACACGTAACAGGGACTCCGTTTCTGCTAGGCCGACGGTAACGTCGTGCCGGTGGCGGTTGACCACGCAGGATAGGCATGCTGACATTCCCGGTCTTTGAACTGCCGTCCGAACTCCAGCGGCCGACGATATGGACGCCTTCCGTCCACACATGGCACCGTTCGAGGTCATGTAGCCGAACAGTGGACACAATTTCGAACACACTCGGTCCTCAGTGGCGTACGCCAGATAACCATACACGTCCGTCGTCATGTGCCATCCTATCCGCAGACATGTGGCTGCGGCACGGTCGTCATTCACGACGGCTAACCCCAGACTTTCTAGGCTGCGCTAAGGAAGGGCACTTTCTACCAGAATATTTCCAGCGTCGCAGCACACAACTACTTTCCTCCGATGTGATCCCCGAACCACAAACGATGTCCATTATGCTTTTCCTACGCGACGGCACTTGTCGCCCCTGCAACTTCGCACCCCCACCTGTATCCTATATCTGCGCCCTTATCGGACGCCACCGATACAACCGTTGCACAACCTCCACTGCAACAAATAGCCGTGTCGACGTCTAAGGCACCATCGCCAGCGGAAGGCGATCATCCCTCAGACAACAAGATGATTTCAACGACCGTACCATTGACAGCGTTTGTGCCGGAACGACACGATTCGTTCCCGTCTTCAGCCACGGAAGGCCTGTTACGGTAGCAGCGGTCACACAACCGCTGTAAACGCACTCGTCACACGGTCTCAGATCGTGATGCTTCGCCTTCCATTGACGCCTCGCTCCCAGTTCCCATGGACGACGAGTCGACTGCTGTCGAGGACATCAATGTAATCCCGACTCTCGTGAACAAACAGCCATCACCAGCTCCTACAGCAAGTCAAGGGAGTGTCAAACTGGAGTACACGGCCATACTTTTGGAAGCTTCCTCGTCACTCATGCACCCTATACTGCTGGAAATAACGGATGATTCATCGCGACTCACACTTGTCCATGGAATGACGACATAGAAGTTGATCCTGACCCCAGGTCGGCGGCGGCGCCTCCGGTGGCCACGGCCTAATCATACCTAGGCTACAGCTTTGGGGCTCGGCAGGACGACCCATGACCACCTTGTTCGCCCTAGATTATCTACAACATGATACCGAAGCTCCCCTTACGCGTCACCAATCTTACAGTATTCCAAGAATCAATACTAGCCACGTCAGTTCGCCCGCGAAGATATCTCTATTACGCGACATGATCTGCCCATCATTGTACTCCTGCAGGAAGCACAACTGTCTGCTCTACTTAAAGTTGTCAGAAATATATCATATGCCTCTGCCAGTGACCCCATTGGCACGCGTGGCTGTATACATTCATAAATGAATCCCCATTACAGATCTCACCATTCTCCCAACGGTGCGAGGGATGGCCTTCACTACTTTGGACATGCGAATCATCAATATCTATGCTCCGTTCAGTTGCACCTTCCACATTCTACTCCGAGCCACTGCGCATTTTTCTGAAGGCGTTTGGCTTGCTGCATATTCGGAGGCGACTTCAACTTTGTGTTGCAACACGAATTTCAGGTACCTCTCTTTAATACCTGTCAAGAACTCCGCCCGATTCTCCAAGACCTCTTGCTCAGTGACATATGGAATGAGAAGTTTGGCAACGCCTGAGGCCCCACATATAACACAAGCCACTCGGAAAACCGACTTGACAGGATTTACATCTTCCACGAGCTGGTGTCCGATGTCCAGGACGCTGAACTGTGGCCATTAGCTTTCTCTGACCACATTGCATACATCTGCACAATCGTCCTTAGATCGCACTCAGTCTGGCATAGTCGTATGCCGCGGAAAATGAACTTCACCCATCTCCAGGAGGGAATGTCAACGGCACAAACAGAGACTTGGGCGATTTGCATACAACGACTCCTTGCCTTCAGAACGACTGTAGAGTGGTGGTTATGGTGTGCCAAGCCGTATTTACAGCAAACCCTGATGCGAAACGGTAAGGGTGTGGCAACATGGCGCCGACATACAACTCGGTATCATTGTGCCATGCTCTGAGACTTAGACACCCAAGGACCTGAGCCGACCATCCAGAGGGAGCGACAGCAGATTAAGGCACACATTATAACGATGGTCGAACGTCGTCTACAGGACCCATTACACCACAAGATACCTGCCACGTATCATATCACAACCGACGACCGATTGCAGCTCATAGCCAAACTCACCACGCCACGGGCACAAACCCTCACCCAACAATTTGAAATTGTCATCGTTTTCACTGATCACTTCTGGAACATTTACGGCTTCGGGATTGCTGAGATGACAGAAGCTGGTGATTTCTTGTCTTCGGTAACCTCCCCGTTGGGGGTTCTGCAGGTTATACAAGACAAGATCTCACCAGCTGCTGGTGAGGTCTTGTCCAGTATACGCTGCAGAACCCGAAACGGGGAAGATACCTAATTGACAAAACGGATTATCTGACAAGGTGGTGGCTGCGATCTACAAGGGAGTCATCAACAAATCCCCTGGTATAGACAAGTTGCCTGTAGGGTTCTATCATGTCTTCCAGGCATCAGTGATCCCGACATCGCATGTTTCAAAAACTTTTCATGCTGAGTCATGTTGTCCCTCCCGACTTCGTCACAGTCATCACGATTCCTATTTATAAGCCACGCCCTGGTGTGGCGATCACCAATTAACCTCCGTTAATCCTCCTTAATGCGTACTACAAAATCTTTATGGAATTTCAGGAATTTCTGTTAATCAGTACAATGTAAAACCAGCCGAAGTTGCAAATTTCCCCTTTTTATTTATTTAATGATTAGTTTAGGGCTGGGATCCATTTCCCAATCACACAGATAGTCAAAAGAGTATTTACCAAAACCAAGAACCATGTCAAAAATATATTCGTATTGTGAAGTGCAAATGAACAGCTACAGCGCATACAGATTACCACTTTGGCTGGTTCTCCATTGTACAAAATCTTTGCCCGCATTGGCAGTGCACCTTTGTCCACTTCTTCCCAGCATCCATAACAGACAAGCCCAGGTGGCCAGGAGACAATACTGATAGCAGCAACATACCGGCAGCAACATACCGGTTCTTGGCAGCTATGGTCCCAGTCGACTGATAAACAAAGTAAGAGCCTACGGAATATCAGACCAGCTGTGTGGCTGGATTGAAGAGTTTTTAGCAAACAGAACACAGCATGTTGTTATCAATGGAGAGACGTCTACAGACGTTAAAGTAACCTCTGGCGTGCCACAGGGGAGTGTTATGGGACCATTGCTTTTCACAATATATATAAATGACGTAGTAGATAGTGTCGGAAGTTCCATGCGGCTTTTCGCGGATGATGCTGTAGTATACAGAGAAGTTGCAGCGTTAGAAAATTGTAGCGAAATGCAGGAAGATCTGCAGCGGATAGGCACTTGGTGCAGGGAGTGGCAACTGTCCCTTAACATAGACAAATGTAATGTATTGCGAATACATAGAAAGAAGGATCCTTTATTGTATGATTATATGATAGCGGAACAAACACTGGTAGCATTTACTTCTGTAAAATATCTGGGAGTATGCGTGCGGAACGATTTGAAGTGGAATGATCATATAAAATTAATTGTTGGTAAGGCGGGTACCAGGTTGAGAGTCATTGGGAGAGTGCTTAGAAAATGTAGTTCAAATGGTTCAAATGGCTCTGAGCACTACGGGACTCAACTGCTGAGGTCATTAGTCCCCTAGAACTTAGAACTAGTTAAACCTAACTAACCTAAGGACATCACAAACATCCATGCCCGAGGCAGGATTCGAACCTGCGACCGTAGCGGTCTTGCGGTTCCAGACTGCAGCGCCTTTAACCGCACGGCCACTTCGGCCGGCAGAAAATGTAGTCCATCAACAAAGGAGGTGGCTTACAAAACACTCGTTCGACCTATACTTGAGTATTGCTCATCAGTGTGGGATCCGTACCAGATCGGGTTGACGGAGGAGATAGAGAAGATCCAAAGAAGAGCACAGGGTTATTTGGTAAGCGTGATAGCGTAACGGAGATGTTTAATACACTCAAGTGGCAGACTCTGCAAGAGAGGCGCTCTGCATCGCGGTGTAGCTTGCTCGCCAGGTTTCGAGAGGGTGCGTTTCTGGATGAGGTATCGAATATATTGCTTCCCCCTACTTATACCTCCCGAGGAGATCACGAATGTAAAATTAGAGAGATTAGAGCGCGCACAGAGGCTTTCAGACAGTCGTTCTTCCCGCGAACCATACGCGACTGGAACAGGAAAGGGAGGTAATGACAGTGGCACGTAAAGTGCCCTCCGCCACACACCGTTGGGTGGCTTGCGGAGTATAAATGTAGATGTAGATGTAGATGTAGACTTCGATAGCGCATATGACAAATTACATCATGGTTTCCTATTCTGCTTGATGGCTCGGATGGCCTTCCCATTCCTTCCTCAACGTCATACACGGTACATATGATAGCACAAGTTGCCACTCACAAATTAACTGTCTATACGGTGAGCTGTCCGACGAGCCTCTCCAATGTCGAGCCTGCTATACCCCTTCGTGCTGGAAGCCCTCGTCTATGCTCACTGGAGACACGCTACGATGACACACTTTCCATTGTCGAGCTTACGCCGACGATCTGTTCCTCTTGGTTCTCTCTGAGGCGTAAGCACGACAGAAAATAGAAAACATCGTGACATACGTCGCAGCGGCAGGCAGCTCGATGAACGTGATAAATCTGCAGCGCTGCCAACAGGACGCGACCTCCCAGATGCCCAACTTGCACCTTTCCCACAGGTGCAGACAAGTATCTGGGCACTGTCTTTGCCTCCAATACATCCCCTACGGCGACAACTAATTTTCGGTGCGCGTTGCAGAGTGTTCGCGCCGAGATTTACAACAAATTACTCCTCTTCCTTGACCCTCTTCAGCCGGTTGTCTTCCTCAGCTGCCATGTTGCTTCGAAGCTGAGGTATATTACACATGTCTTACAATTACAATTACCGTACACGATCAGACTTTGTCTGCAAGCGGCCTCTGGCTCTCACGTCGGGAAGAATCTTTAAGGCCGATTATGAAACATTTACCATTCCCCCAAATGTGGGAGGACTGGTTCTGCTCAATTTGCACCACAAGGCTGATGCTCCGCATATGAAAATGATGCAGAAACAATGCACTGGGCTGGGAGTGTCCATCACAAGCAGTTTGGATGATGCCCTCATGCTGGTGTCCATCATTCCACAGGTGCCAGATGGACACATTCATACCTCCTTGTCAATTACGACCTTTATTGTCGCTTATAGTTATGTGCTTCCCGTGCTCCCGACCACACGTCCCGCTTCGGCCAATGACATCTATCTCACCAACTTATGACGAGTGACACGTACCATCGCCGAATAAAAGCACCATAAGAACCATTGCTCGAATGTATGACGCCATATCCACCTACTTTATCTCACTACATATGTTCGAGCTACATGATACAGGGTTACCAATGGTAAAATTGCGACATGACAGAAGTTACATGCAATGGATTAGCTGGCACTCCGCTGTGTGCCGTCTGCCAATACTTTGATGAGAACATCCACCTTCTAAGGTACCTATAAACCCTTGACGTCTGGGATCTCAGCTGCAAAAGGTCGTCTGCTTTCTCCACATTCCTCCGGCCATCGTTTAGCGTAAGGCACACATCTTTCCTGAGGACATATACATCCTGGCTGCCAAAACCAATGTCTCACTCCAGATGAAAGGCTGGACGCCACCTCTTTGGCGACATCGACAAATCTGGCCTTGGCATTTGGTGCAGGTTACAGAATGTCCACACCGCCTTGGAGCAACAACCCAATTATCAGACCCTGTTCGCCAACTACTTGCATGGAGAATTCATGTCCCCACTACCCATTTTTTTGGGGCGTAATGGACCTTTTCCCACCCCCAACCCCCTTCTCGCTGCTTTTCGTCCCCACCTTCTGAAAAATGGTTCAAATGGCTCTGAGCACTATGGGACTTAACTTCTGAGGTCATCGGTCCCCTAGAACTTAGAACAACTTAAACCTAACTAACCTAAGGACATCACACACATCCATGCCCGAGGTAGGATTCGAACCTGCGACCGTAGCGGTCACGCAGTTCCAGACTGTAGCGCCTAGAACCGCTCAGTCATCCCGGCCGGCCCCCCTTCTGAGGACGCCACAAAGGCGAGCATACACTACCCACCGAACAAGGCAGCTCATGTAAGGTAGCACCATCACACTTTACCCTGCCCCTACTTCACCCAAATTGGGATTAAATAAAAGGAAGTCCAACACCCCACCGTAACCACACACATCCACTCCTAGGCATCTGACTGTGGGGAAGTTCAGGGGCACCATGGCTAGGCCTAAGTTATGACCCCTGCTCTCCCTGCCCTCAGGCTCTGCCAATGGACACACATATATATATATGAGGGTAGCGTCAAAAAAAGCTTTAAAATAGTGGTCAGTGTGGCTGCCTGCCATGCATGGGTCTGGGTTCTATTCCAAGCCAGCTTGCAGCATCAAATAAGAAGACTTGCATTAAGTGGTCTAACATCCCCAGATAAGCCCAAAACATATACCACACCATCATTTATTTTAATTTTTTTCTGGAAGGGGTTGGTACATCATTAAAGAAAGAACAAACGAATCTA
Source organism: Schistocerca nitens (assembly GCF_023898315.1). Classification (NCBI taxonomy): domain Eukaryota; kingdom Metazoa; phylum Arthropoda; class Insecta; order Orthoptera; family Acrididae; genus Schistocerca; species Schistocerca nitens. The sequence goes on along the minus strand of NC_064621.1, from coordinate 154,733,726 downwards.
GTACAATCAAATTTAATATCGGGACGCTTTGTCCTCGAATTAAGTTGGTGTTCATGTTTGACATCATTTATGTAAAGTTGACAGCAGCACTCAATAGAATTCAGGGAGCCTGCGAGACTGAAATTAATTCCGATTGGCAAGACAATTCCGCCCTTTCGAATTAGCGACTCGCACATAATATTACAGTCCCTTTGCTGCTCTGCCACATGGGTATAAAGACCAACCACGAGGATAGTTTTGTAATCTGTAGGCAGTAAAGCACATGATTTCTACGAGACACAAACTACGATAACCCCACATCGACAAGTTGTAGCAACACCGAGCCATATACAACTGGATAATTAACTTCGTCCAGCTTACTGACATCGGTTGAGTGGTGACGTATGACACGCCATAAGCTTTGTTCAGTCAACATATATCCGTCTAAGCCTATAGATACTTTCACCAGCAGAAAATACTTTGAAACACCAGTTAAAATCACTGCCTACACGGCTATATATATTGTGAATTACTTATCATGAAATGAACAAATACAAAGCTTAAGATATATCTATAGTGGACTGCCAACCGACATAGGTCCGACATCAAGCAAGCCCTGATTTTTACCTCTCTACCCAATGACTTGTCACTAGTAGTTATGATTTTTGAGTTTGCTGTGAAGTCAGACAAGCGACTATACCAGTTATTTTCCTATCAAAATTGTAGTTTCCTTCATTGGTTCCTCCAGTGGAAACTCTTTTGGTACACTCTCTGAAATAATTCTCACTTCATTATTCTGTTTCTCGATTCTTTTGGGAACAGAAAGAAGTACATTAGCAATGAGCGATGTCACTCACAGCACAGTAACAAATACACTAGCAGATCAGAAAATGTGTTCTAATACAAAGGTGAAAAAGGATACAAAATTTAAAATTAAATCTCTCCTTCTTTATCGAAACACATTTTTACGGTAAATGAAATCCTGCCCCCAACAGCTCTATAAATCTGCATTGGAGTACAGTAGCCTCATCATAACGCAGCAGCAGCTTATACAGACAAAACCACTCTTCTAGGCACACCCAATCAAGTTTTATTACTGTTTGTCACTACCTGGCTGCCATTTTGTGGTCATACTACATAATGGTGCATTTCTGGGCTGTGCTTATCTGACAATTTTGCTGGATTCCAGTCCCTGCATCCTGTTCTGACCTTACCATCAAGCTATAATTCTCCACTTTGTATACTGCTTCTCATATCTTCAGATTTTTTTAAAATCATTGGCGTTTCATCATGAGATGCAATTTTGGTATGTACGAGGTGTGACAATAAAGTTATGAGACTGATTTTCTTTGCAAGATGTGGCAACCTTGCAGGCTTGCGTAGGCACAATATCTTTGACCTTGGTCTATAAGCTGCTTCTAGTCCAAGCGGCACATCGATGTAACTGCTCAGTTGTGAGTTGTGCTGTAATAAGTTAACACACATTTGTGTCTCTCGTCACGGAAATGGAACCGCATAATTCTGCGCAACGGTACGCCATTTCTTTTTGTGTTAAATTGAGTGAAACCGCGACGACAACCCACACTAAGCTTCAGAAGGCTTTTGGAGAGGAGTTTATGTCAAGAGCTCAAGGTTTTCGTTGGCATAAAATGTTTAATGAAGGCAAGGCAGAACGAATGTTGAAGATGAAGACCACACAGTTGACGACCATCAACCTCACAGATGGATGTCAACTTGGCCAGGGTGCGTGAACTCGTACGATCTGATCGAAGATTATCCGTGAAAATGATTGCAAAAGAACTGAACATCGATCGAGAAACGGTTCGTCTAATAATAACTCACGATTTGTGCAAAAAAATTGTCCCCAAAAATCTCACACCACAACAGCGAGAAACACGAACAAATGTGGCAGCCGATCTGCTAGAGCAAACGGAAATCAATCCAGAATTGTTGAGTCGTGTTATCACTGGTGATGAAAGTTGCTTTTTTTTTCAGTACGATCCAGAGACAATACGGCGAAGTTCGCAATGCTGCTCAAAAGTGCTCGCATGTCAAAGTCAAAAGTGAAATGCATGCTTGTGTACTTCTTTGATTCCAAGGGAATGGTTCATAAAGAGTGGGTCTCTCCTGGACAAACAGTTAACCAATATAACTACAAAGAAATTTTAGAAAGACTTCGTAAAAGAGTCCTTCGTGTCTGTGCCAACATTGCTGATAATTGGATTCTCCATCACGATAATGCGCCATCCCATACTATTCTGTCAGTACAGCAATTTTTAACCTCAAAACAATTTTCAGTACTACCACTTTATTCACCAGATATCGCCCCGGTCGAGTGTTTTCTATTTCGAAGAGTCAAAACGGCGGTCAAGGGACACCATTTTCAAACAACACAAGATGTCCAAAAAGCTGTGACGAGGGTCATGGAGGATGTTACAGAAGACGAGTTACAGGAATCTTACCACCTATGGCAGAAGCGCTGGAAAAAGTGTGTGCAAATCAGAAGGGAACTACTTTGAAGAAGGCAACACTAAACTTGACTAAAACGGTAAGCAACATTTGTTTTCGCATCAGTCTCATTACTTTATTGTCACACCTCGTATTGCTAACAATACCATTTTTTAATAACATGTAGCGCTTGGGTACCGTCTGGTCTGCATGATGCTGCTATGGGGACATGCATCAACTTTGTGCTATGTGGTATTTCTGATATATATTTCCACACAGGGTTGGGAAAATAAAAATATCCCTGAGAACAGATTTCCATGATACAAAGAATAACAGCAGAGAAAAAGAAAACCAGTACTAACGTGACTATAATATATGTTAAAAGTGAACACCATTCATCTCTTGCCACTTGTGCAGGCACATTCCGGAGTGTTTTTGTCTTATTCAAAATAGATGCTGTCTGACGCCATTTCTGGACTAAGCATTGCATGGCTCTATTTGCTGGCACTTTGAAACCATTAAACTTCTCTGCAACTGACCACGCCGTTTCCACGACTTTGTTGTCACGTAAGTTTCCACAACGAACACCTGTTGCTGCATTATGAGTAGAATCTTCGCCTTTGCACTGTTTCACTCTCGCTGACATTTTTATTTGGACCACCCTGTATAATACTGAAGTAATGTTCTCGCTAATTGCAGGTGTAAACACACAAAAACAAACAGATGCATATGCACAAACACATCCATATGCAAGCATGTACACACACACACACACACACACACATGCACACACACACACACACACACACACAGAAAGAGAGAGAGAGTGTGTCCATCATCCTCCCTCCCAATGCACTCTCACTCTCTACAGCTCCCATGATTCCTCAGTCAACCCCAGAACAAGTGAGCAACGTCATATGCAGTGCACAGCAGGTAAGATTATGTGTAATGAAACGTACAAGTGTGACACACTATCAGTTGGAAACACGTGCTGGATGTATCTAGTGCCAACAGGAGAACCATTGGGCACATTTAAAGAACAGAAAAATTGATAGTAGGCGAATAAGACAGCCAACCAGTTGCAATAAATGGTGGTATTCAATTAACCCTAACCGTGGCTTCGACAGATATAAATCCGTCTTCTTCAGAAGCACAAGAAACCTGCATAAATGCGACAACGTACATAAGTATCAAAACATCATGGACTAATATTACGTGTCACACAGAAAGTATTACCTAAAGCAAGTGTAGGCATGTCACAAACTACATGATATACACGGTGATTTTTTTCCACCATTTACAAACTGTAGGGGTTGATCGATGAGAGGCTACAGAACAAAAATGGTTTAATGAACTTATGTCCGGAGATGCATGGTTTCCATGCTAGAGCTCATTTATTCAATCATACTTCGTTACAGAGACTGCGGTCTAATAGACGCTGTACCACGCAGCCTCAGTTACCGTACACATTGTTTCTTCCGAGATGGTGGTACTGTTTCTCATACATTATGCCCTAGCGCCCTCTCCTGCCATAGTAACTGGTAATTCTGTGTCTGTTTCACTGCTCTTCCTGACTCACCTTGTAGTATATGTCAGAAAGTGTTGTACGCAGCCGGTCGGAGTGGCCGAGCGGTTCTAGGCGCTACAGCCTGGAACCGCGCGACCGCTACGGTCGCAGGTTCGAATCCTGCCTCGGGCATGGATGTGTGTGATGCCCTTAGGTTAGTTAGGTTTAATTAGTTCTAAGTCCTAGGGGACTGATGACCTCAAAAGTTAAGTCCCATAGTGCTCAGAGCCATTTGAACCATTTTTGTTGTACACATTGGTTCCACATTCGAGCTTGTCGACGTTGTGTTTACCTACGGAAAGGCAAAAGGCAATGGGCTGCGGGGAGCAAGGTTGTATCGGGAAACCTATCCCACCGACAACAACCACAGCATTCAATGTTTGCAACAGTGTTTCCCAATTGCTTGACACAGGGTCGTTTCAGGAAGTAGGAAATCGTGAAGGACATACCCGAAATGTTCGGACACCAGACTTGGAGGAATATATGACTAATATTGTAGTAGGCGACGGCCGTGTCAGTACCAAGCAGTTGGTCCAACAGTATGACGTAAGTCACACGACGCTGTGTAACATTCTCCATGACAATTCTTACTACCTTTATCACTTACGGCGTGTGCAGGACAGACTTTCTGCATCGGGAGCAGTTTTGTCACTGGTTTCTTAACCAGGCAACGACGATTCTGGGATTTGTGCCATCCGTCCTACTGACAGATGAGGCCACCTTTATGCAGAGTGGTACGGTACCTTCAACTTTCATAACAGTCATTGGTGGGATAGTATACCCCTTGGTATGGTGACAGCTAATCGTCAACGTTAGTTCAACCGGAATGTGTGGGCCGGAATAACTGGCGATCGTGCTTTGGGACGAGTCTTCCTTCCACGTCGCGTAACAGGCCGGAACTATTGGTGTTTCTTGCGGGTGACTTTGCCTCCCCTGATGGAAGAAGTGTCACTTTTGATTTGAAGGGTGATGTGGCTGCTATATGATGGTGCTTCAGGCCACTTCGCCGTTAACGTCCGGATGCATTTCATTGGTGTCTTCCCTGGTCGATGGGTCGGAGGACGGGGTCCAGTTTTATGGCTTGTTACTTCACAGGATCCCAACCCGTGCGAATTCTAGTCATGAGGCCATCTCAAAAATATGGTGTATGCAGAGCCCATTTCAGATGTGGAGACACTGGACTCGCGTATTCACGCTGTCTTTGACACAGTTCAGATGCAGCCTGGAAGATGTGAGCGTGTGAGACAGAACATGCTACGACGCGTACGTACATGTGTTGAGGCACATGGAAACCATTTTCAACACATACTGTAACTGAGCCGTGGCGCCATTGGATTAGTAGGCTGTCCTGTCTGGCGTCACTGGCTCAGTTGAAGTATCGACTATCCCTCTTGCGGCCCATTGCCGTGAAGATAAGTTGGTATCTGTGGGTTTTGTCTTTTTAAGGTCTTTGCATGCCGATATATATACGGGGTTCACTCGCCCGAGAAGGAGGCACAAAGTTTGGGGATTGGCGGTAGCGTCGCGACAACAGGTGGTCGCGAGGTCCGATCGGCCGAAGCCACGAGCTGCGCAAGGAGGGCCAGCTCAGAGCGAAGATACCGGAGTACATCACCGGAGTCAGCGCCGACTACAAGCACCAGGCCGACGTTCCACCCCTTGGTATGCAACATTCGTGGCGGACGACCGCTCGTGGCTTTGCTGCCCTCTTCTACCTGGCTTTCATCGTCACCACTCAGTAACCGCTGCGATGCACCGCGGATCCATGGAACTGCTTGCTGATAAATGGGAGTAACATTTTGTAATCCTAGTGGTGATTTATTTCTTTGTCTACTTGCCATCCTTATTATTTTCTGGTTTGTGCCCGACCCTTAGAGTTTTACTCGTGATGCTGTACTAACACACTAGTTGTCGTTTGAAAATTTGTCCCGCTTTCCTTTCTGGTTTGTACCCGATCATTAATATTCTACGAGGGTAATCCCAAAAATAAGGTCTCTTTTTTAAGTACATAGAGACCTGTTTATTTCTACAATGGTTTACATCCGTTTTACAGCTTGAACATTTAGTATTTTTCGACATAATCACCATTTCTGTCGATGCAGTTTTGTAGACGCTGTGGCAATTTCTGTATGCCCATGTCATACCAGCTCGTTGCCATGCTGTTCAGAAAGTTATGAACCTCTTCTTTCACCTCGTCGTCGGAGCTGAATCGCTTTCCGGCCAAGTGTTCTTTTAACCTAGGGAACAGGTGGTAGTCACTGGGCGCCAAGTCAGGACTATAGGGTGGATGGGTGATTATATCCCACCGAAACTATTGCAGGAGTGCAACTGTTTGCGGAGCGACGTGTGGGCGAGCGTTGTCATGGAGAATGTGTGCGCCCTTGCTCAACATTCCTCTTATCCGGTTTTGAATTGCGCGTTTGAGTTTTTTCAGAGTCTCACAGTACCTGTCAGCGTTAATTGTGGTTCCAACGATTCAGCTCCGACGACGAGGCAAAAGAAGCGGTTCATAACTTTCTGAACAGCATGGCAACGAGCTGGTATGACATGGGCATCCAAAAACTGCCACGGCGTCTACAAAAATGCATCGACAGTAATGGTGATTGTGTCGAAAAATAGCTAAATGTTCAAGCTGTAAACTGATTAAACCATTGTAGAAATAAACAGGTCTATTTACTTATAAAAAAATAGGAGATCTTACTTTTGGGATTACCCTCGTAATTAATTAGCTCTTGGTCATAAATACAACCGGAACAATTGTACTAAGGCACAGATTGCCGTTAAACAAAAGGGGATCTTGTGGTTAGATTTAGTTGTTAAGCGGTTCAGTTCTTTGATTGTAATTGCATTTCTCAGTCATTAGTTGTAATATGAGCAATGTGTTGTACTAAGCTGTTTGTTTCCGTGTTTCAAAGACCGGCTCAATATTGGTGTATGTTAGATGGATCTTGCGGTTCCGTCGAGTGAGTTCTATTGTAACAAGTGTTCACAAGTGATGTTTTAAAACGTTCCTTCAGAGCGGTCTTAAAAACTGGCAATCAGTTTAACCTTGAAAATATTAACAGTCAACTTTCACCAGGGCTTTAGTCAACTGCCGCGCGGGATTAGCCGAGCGGTCTAGGCGCTGCAGTTATGGACTGTGCGGCTGGTCCCGGCGGAGGTTCGAGTCCTCCCTCGGGCATGGGTGTGTGTGTTGGTCCTTAGGATAATTTAGGTTACATAGTGTGTAAGCTTAGGGACTGATGACCTTACCAGTTTAGTCCCATAAGATTTCACACACATTTGAACATTTTTTTAGTCAACTGTCAGAAGGAATGGGTTGGGGTGCAGTCGCACCTTGGTTGCCGTCTGAAATTATCATTGTCATATTCTTTGCTAATCTGTTTAACCTTTAAGCACAGGTGCGCACCTTAACCTCGAACCTTTCGACATATAGCTTTCAAATTAAAAAGTAAGTAATTTGTTTTGAGTAACTGAATCACCCTTGTCATCAATGGTGCTTATACAGGGTGTTACAAAAAGGTACGGCCAAACTTTCAGGAAACATTCCTCACACACAAATAAAGAAAAGATGCTATGTGAACATGTGTCCGGAAACGCTTAATTTCCATGTTAGAGCTCATTGTAGTTTCGTCAGTATGTACTGTACTTCCTCGATTCACCGCCAGTTGGCACAATTGAAGGAAGGTAATGTTGACTTCGGTGCTTGTGTTGACATGCGACTCATTGCTCTACAGTACTAGCATCAAGTACATCAGTACGTAGCATCAACAGGTTAGTGTTCAACAGTCAGTGCAATGTTTACAAATGCGGAGTTGGCAGATGCTCATTTGATGTGTGGATTAGCACGGGGCAATGGCCGTGGCGCGGTACGTTTGAATAGAGACAGATTTCCAGAACGAAGGTGTCCCGGGAGGAAGACGTTCGAAGCAATTGATCGGCGTCTTAGGGAGCACGGAACATTCCAGCCTATGACTCGCGACTGGGGAAGACCTAGAACGACGAGTAAACCTGCAATTGACGAGGCAATTCTTCGTGCAGTTGACGATAACCCTAATGTCAGCGTCAGAGAAGTTGCTGCTGTACAAGGTAACGTTGACCACGTCACTGTATGGAGAGTGCTACGGGAGAACCAGTTGTTTCCGTACTATGTACAGCGTGTGCAGGCATTGTTGGTGATGTTTTGATTGGACCCCATGTTCCACCTACGCTCAATGGAGCACGTTATCATGATTTCATACGGGATACTCTACCTGTGCTGCTAGAACATGTGCCTCTACAAGTACGACACAACATGTGGTTCATGCACGATGGAGCTCCTGCACATTTCAGTCGAAGTGTTCGTACGCTTCTCAACGACAGATTCGGTGACCGATGGATTGGTAGAGGCGGACCAATTCCAAGGCCTCCACCCTCTCCTGACCTCAACCCTCTTGACTTTCATTTATGGGGGCATTTGAAAGCTCTTGTCTACGCAACCCCGGTACCAAATGTAGAGACTCTCCGTGCTCGTATTGTGGACGGCTGTGATACAATACGCCATTCTCCAGGGCTAGTTTTCCGTGATTTCCCTAAATCGTTGCAGGCAAATGCCGGGATGGTTCCTTTGAAAGGGCACGGCCGATTTCCTTCCCAATCCTTCCCTAACCCGAGCTTGCGCTCCGTCTCTAATGACCTCGTTGTCGACGGGACGTTAAACACTAACCACCACCACCACTCCAGGGCTACATCAGCGCATGAGGGATTCCATGCGACGGAGGGTGGATGCATGTATCCTCGCTAACGGAGGACATTTTGAACATTTCCTGTAACAAAGTGTTTGAAGTCACCCTGGTACGTTCTGTTGCTGTGTGTTTCCATTCCATGATTAATGTGATTTGAAGAGAAGTAATAAAATGAGCTCTAACATGGAAAGTAAGCGTTTCCGGACACATGTCCACATAACATATTTTCTTTCTTTGTGTATGAGGAATGTTTCCTGAAAGTTTGGCCGTACCTTTTTGTAACACCCTGTATAGTTTTCATGTGTTGCAGAAGGGCATTTAATAAGACAGACTGTGTGCAGCGCGGCAGTAAACACCGCTGTTTCACCGGATAAAGGGCGGGCTGCAGGTCCGGCCGTCTTGTAATCATTGTCATGTTGTTTGCTGTGTTGCAATGCAGTACTTCAGATTTCTTCTGCAAAGATGAAAAATTTATTCAACTTAAGGCTTAAGGTCAAAAGAATTTTGCAAATTTGTTGATTTCGTTAAAGAAAATTTTATGGTTAAATGCTTCGATTATCTGTAAAACACAGTTTATGTACTGTTAAATAAACAGGTTGTGTAAAGAGAAAGTCATACGGGTGGGTCCTCCCTGCCACGTATTCCTTAATTCCAGTAACTACCACGTATCAGTAACTGTGGTTGCAAGGTACGGTGCGTATTAGACCGCAGCCTCTGTAACAATGTATGATTGAATGAATGGTCTGTAGCATGGAAACCGTGCATTTCCGGACATATGTTTATTAGAGCGTTTTTGTTCCGTATCTTCTCATCGATCAATTCCTATAGTTTGTACACGATGGAAAAAATCACACTGTATATCAACATGGGAAAAGTAGTACTTAAAACTTCGCATTAGCAAACAGTCAGTTACTGAAGTGATCTAGCATCTCCACGTGAAATGTGCCGGCAACGATCTGTGTCGCGCGGGATTAGCCGAGCGGTCTGAGGCGCTGCAAGCATGGACTGTGCGGCTGGTCCCGGCGGAGGTTAGAGTCCTCCCTCGGGCATGGTTGTGTGTGTTTGTCCTTAGGATAATTTAGGTTAAGTAGTGTGCAAGCATAGGGACTGATGACCTTAGCAGTTAAGTCCCATAAGATTTCACACACATTTGAACAACGATCTGTACATTCATTTGTAAAAGTTTAGGCCTGTAAAATCAAGGGCTTGTCACATATGTAAAATAAATAATATAAAATGCCAGATTATGTTTAGAGCTACATGCCGACTGAAGGAGAGTGATGGAGAACGTGGATACCAGGAAAACAAATCCTGAGGCGTACGCGCCGATAAACAAGTACGCTTGGCAGCATAAACAGCCAATTAGCGTAAGCACATTACTAACAGAATTACAGAAATACACCATGCGAACAAACGAGTATAGAATAAAATGTTGAAAACTGCAAATAAAATATACTAGCATACATTAAGACCCTTATAGAACAATCAGTACATTACCGTACGAAAATAATGTCTGTGCATAAGTACGTTATTACAAGCACATTGATAGTAAACAGATTAATATGACCTCCAGTAAATCATTGTACGAAAAGTACTAACACCAGTGCAGCAGCACTTTATTAAACATAGTGACAGTAAAGTGCAAAAATTCATACATCTCTGTATAGTGACAAACGTATCAAGAGTGGGTGGCGTTAATATCTTAGTAAATTGATAAATGAAACTGTATGCACAAAAATGGTATAATAGAATTTTTAGAAAATGAACCACGCGCAAAGACTACCAGCAGTCGTACGAAGATTTTTTTTGTGCGAACAGTATAGGTTTGAAGCATCGAAAAACTGTTTACAGGCGAGTTGCACCTTGTTGTTTAGTAATGTCCCATCTCAGCGCTCTAGATTTTCATAGATCTATTCCCAAAGGTCCATCCTACACCCTTTGACTTCTCTGTGAAGAATAGCTGTCTTTCAAATTTTTTGGAGTATGGTGTGGAATTAGTGACGTTCAGCAAACGTAGAGTTATGTATGTTTGCACCTTTCTTTCCTAAAAGATGTTTTTTATATCTTGTCCTCACAGCTCTGCCTATCTGATCAATGTAATAGCATGGGCAATTGTTGCAGGTTAATTTATGGACACCTGAATTGGAAAACGAGTCGCCAGTATTTTCCACTACAAGCAAAAGTCTTCTTTGCAAACTATAGTCTTCACTGGAAGACGCTTAATCCTATAAAAAAATTTCCTAAGAGGGAAATCCATGTAAACTTCTAATTGTGGCAGGAAAGGGCGTTGTACAAAGTCGAACATTTTTTTCTTTCTGAAGATGTAATCTACCAGATCCTGGTCACACCCGTTATTGACAGCGATCGATTTAATGACGTTTAACTCATTTAGCTGACTGTCAGGCGATAAAGGATTAGTTACAAGACGATGTAATGCGGAATGACAAAACGCTAGTTATTAGCTTTCAGATGCGTCGAATCAGCGGAAATAATATTGTTCAAAAATGGTTCAAATGGCTCTGAGCACTATGGTACTTAGCAGCTGAGGTCATCAGTCCCCTAGACCTTAGAACTACTTAAACCTAACCAACCTAAGGACATCACACACATCCAAGCCCGAGGCAGGATTCGAACCTGCGACCGTAGCGGTCGCGCGGTTCCAGACTGACGCGCCTAGAACCGCTCGGCCACCCCGGCCGGCAAATAATATTGTCTGAATCAATTTTCTTAGGGAAGATGTGGAAACTGAATGAATAATTTTCTACAGAAATTGTTAAATCAAAAAGATTTTGTTTCCCTTTTTCATTTTGGATTTCTAATTCAAAACATTGAAGAAAAATTGTGGATAGTTAGATACACTACTGTCCATTAAAATTGCTACAGCAAGAAGAAATGCAGATGATAAACGCGTATTCATTGGATAAAAATATTATACTAGAACTGACATGTGATTACATTTTCACGCAATTTGGGTGCATAGATCCTGAAAAATCTGTACCCAGAACAACCACCTCTGGACGTAATAACGTCCTTGATACGCCTGGGCACTGAGTCAAACAGAGCTTGGATGGCGTGTACAGGTACAGCTGCCCATGCAGCTTCAACACGAAACCACATTTCATCAAGAGTAGTAACTGGCGTATTGTAACGAGCCAGTTGCTCGGCCACCATTGACCAGACGTTTTCAATTGGTGAGAGATCTGGAGAATGTGCTGGCCAGGGCAGCAGTCGAACATTTTCTGTATACAGAAAGGTCCGTACAGGACCTGCAACATGCGGTCGTGCATTATCCAGCTGAAATGTAGGGATTCGCAGTGATCGAATGAAGGGTAGAGCCACGGGTCGTAACACATCCGAAATGTAACGTCCACTGTTCAAAGTGCCGTCAATGCGAACAAGAGGTGACCGAGACGTGTAACCAATGGCACCCCATACCATGATGCCGGGTGATACGCCAGTATGGCGATGACGAATACACGCTTCCAATGTGCGTTCATCGCGATGTCGCCAAACACTGATGCGACCATCATGATGTTGTAAACAGAACCTGGATTCATCCGAAAAAATGACGTTTTGCCATTCGTGCACCCAGGTTCGTCGTCGAGTACGCCATCGCAGGCGCTCCTGTCTGTGATGCAGCATCATAGGGTAACCGCAGCCTTGGTCTCCGAGCTGATAGTCCATGCTGCTGTAAACGGCGTCGAACTGTTCGTGCAGATGGTTGTTGTCTTGCAAACGTCGCCGTCTGTTGACTCAGGGATCGAGACGTGGCTGCACGATCCGCTACAGCCATGCGGATAAGATGCCTGTCATCTCGATTGATAGTGATATGAGGCCGTTGGGATCCTATACGGCGTTCCGTATTACCCTCCTGAACCCACAGATTCCATATATTCTGCTAACAGTCATTGGATCTTGACCAACGCGAGCAGCAATGTGGCGATACGATAAGCCGCAATCGCGATAGGCTACAATCCGTCCTTTATCAAAGTCGGAAACGTGATGGTACTCATTTCTTCTCCTTCCATGAAGCATCACGACAACGTTTCACCAGGCAACGCCGGCCAACTGCTGTTTGTGTATGAGAAATCGGTCGGAAACTTTCGTCTTATCAGCACGTTGTAGGTGTCGCCACCGGCGCCAACCTTGTGTGAATGCTCTGAAAAGCTAATTATTTGCATATCACAACATCTTCTTCCTGTCGGTTAAATTTCGCGTCTGTAGCACGTCTTCGTGAAGTAGCAAGCGTAATTTAAGTGTACTTCCAGGAAACACAACAAATTTTCTAACAAAGAAGATACAATATGATTAAATTATTTTCTCTTAAAAACAAAATCAACATTCGGTTGCAGAAAAACGAATAATATTTGTTCTTATCTACATGATAAACGTAACAGAAGTAGCAACTACAAATGTTAGCGGTATTAATGTGCACGTTTTATTGTATATTGTGGACTGCATAAATGCATAAATGTTTAACAGTTTGTAACTACTAAAGGATCGTGTTGTTAATGTCTACACAATTCAGATTAGAAAAACACCTCACTCTTCACAGGCGGCTAGATTTTAGAAGTCATAGTTTATCAAATCAAAGTTTTTACGTCTTATGAAATATAAAGAGTGAATGTCCTATTGCCACCCGAAAGCTCTGCAAGATCCGTAACTGGAATGTCGTACAAGATCTACGGAAAACGTTTTTAATTTACCGAATACTCCACGTTTAAGAATAAAACACAAAATTTGTCTTCAAGTGCTGACAAACATCATCTGCAGTTGTTGGAGAGTGCTGTCTGATTCACCCATATTCGTAGTCAGTGGTACAATGATTCCTCCCAGGCGTCCAGGATTAGTGAGCTGCTCGCTATCTTTAGCTAGCCTCTTGCAACATGACAAAGAAGACTTCTGACCCGAGCGCATTACACGGACCAACGACGCTTTGATCAGTGAATCCACCGGCGCCTTCGCTGAGAGACAGCTTTATCGAACTTTCACTGAGGGTGGGGATGCGCGAGGCTCCTGTCCGTCCCCGAAGTTTTTCTTCTAGAACTTTCTTCTCAGCACCGCAGCACGCTCGTATGAGTATCGCATTGTTCTCTTAATAAGTGTAGTATCTAAAAATTTAACTGAAAACACAGAAAGGCTGAAAAGCAATATCCTCATGAACAGTTGAACTGCTTTAATAATTGCTTTGATTCTTCTTAGCCGAAGCCATCACAACAGGACGAAACACAGATACAAATATTCGCAATTCTTTACTGATGTTCAAGTTCTGTTCTGGGCTATTTGAATGTCTGACTGGAACTAAAACATTTTTGTACGTGTATTGTGAATATACAGGGTGATTAAGCTGTCCATACCTATGAGTTTTATGTAACTCACAATGGCTTCAAAATCTACGTGCGACATTGTCATATGCTCTCGTTCGCTACACACAGACTGTCAGTCCTACAGAAAAAAATGAACAAGATATTTTTGTAGGACATTTAATTAAGTTATGTTTGTACGATACGATTCCGATGGAGGCTCCTGTTTTCGAGTTATTAAAGCAAAACATACATAAGTGACCTTCAAACGCGTTTTTCTTGAATAACTCGTAAACCGTAGCCTCCAGAAAGACCGTAACACTGTGCAAAATTTAACTACATTAAATTCGCTACCAAAATGTCCTATTCATTTTTCTGTAGGAATCACAGTTTGCAGGTAGCGAGCGCGACAATATGAAAATCTTGTGTGGGCTTTTTGAGGGCATTGTACGTTGCATAAAATCCACGGGCAGCAGTTGGGTATGTGCTTGTGTGTCACTGTAGGTGTTGAGTATGGCTGCAGTTTCTTTCACTTTTCGTTCTCCACTATAAAGAGTAGAGGGGCTGTTTTGGATCTGGCCCGTTATTCAGGGTGAGTCACTAACTATTGGCACCTAGATTAACTCCGAAAGGAAGATAGGAGATGAAAAGTTTGTGGGACAAAAGTTGCATGGGACAATGGCGGCCATAATGTGACGTTGACGTTGGTCTTTTTGTTGGTAGGTGGAATCGCGTCAGAGATATGGTCAACTTTGTTTTTTTTTTTTTTTTTTTTTTTAATGGGATGCTATAGTTTGGTACTTATTTTCTGATAGCTGCCATCGAGACGAATCCATTGTCGTGTAACAGTAAGACCTTTGAAAGTCGACGAAGGTCAAAAAAGTGGCATGAACGTCCACTTACAGATCGGTTTCGAAGTGATGACCATTGGTATCAATGCAGTGCGGCAATCTTCTTATCATGGATTGAGTGGTATTGCTTACCACTTCGGCACTTATCGAAGCACTTGCTCTGACAATTCTCTCTCGTTCATCGTACAAATACTAAATATTCGCTGAATACGGAGCATCCATCTAACATGCCATTGACATGTAAACACCATTCGACTGTTTCGCAGTACAACACTATTAGGAACAGTAAGACTAGTATAGTCGAATCAAGCGAATGTGAATGATGTATTCCTTCGAAGAACAAGTCGACATGCTTCCAATTTACGAAGGATGCCAACGAACTTCAGTGCGAGCAAGAGACTTATGCGCTGAAAGATATCCTCAACGTAGTCACCCAACATGCCGTACATTTAAGTATGTGTATGATAAATTGAGAACAACTGGATCTTTAACGCATCTGAAACATATTCGGCAAAAGAAAGTTACTAACGAGGAAACGGAAATTGGTACTCTTGCCACTGTGGTTCGAGATCCTTGTGTTAGTTCGCGTCAGATCGCAAGGGAATCTGGCATGAGCCAGAGTAGTGTTGTTCGTGTTCTGTATCACCATAAATATGATCCTTACCGTATCAGTCTCCACCAAGGATTAACTGGTATGGATTATACGCGTCGCACACTTTTGTCCTACAACCTTTTCAGCTCCTATCATACTTTCGGAGTTATTGTTGGTGGCAGTAGTTATTGACTCACCCCGTAGATTGCTGGTTCTTTTCAGCCGCAACAGGTGAGATGGTTGTGGCACGGAGGGGATTCCCAATTTGGACGTCTTACAAGTTCCGATATTTACATGAAAACCAAGAACAACTTTCCAAAGACCATGGTCGCAATTGGGAGATCAGAACAATTTCAGTTTATTTCTGGGACAATGTCATTATCCTAGACAAAATTTTAAATTTTGTGTATGTGTTTTGACTATTTATGTTGTGTATACACCGGTGTGTTATGTATAGAGTAACTTGTTGATTGGTTATGATGATGCTGGTAGGTTGCTCTCGATGATTTTTGTCTCCGTCAGTGCAAAGTCGTTGACGGAAGATGAAACTGCGACTAGGTGTTGGACGTCCACAACTCGTCGCAGTACATTTAGGCCAGGGGCTTGATCACTCTGCAAAGCAGCGCAGGAGACAATCTGCGGCAGTTCTGACGACAGAGTACAATACTGGTGCGGGTGCAAGTGTTTTGGAGCGCACTATTTAGTGCACATTAACATGGGGCTCCGTAGCAGATGTTGACCCAACATGGAATCATCAAAAGTTAATCGTGGATCAATGGAGACGAGTCGTCCGGTAGCATGAATCATTCTTCTTGTTACTCTATGGTGACGATTGTGTTCAGATAATCCATTAACTAGACGAACAGCTAGTCGAAAAGTGAGCGCCCTACGCACACAGGCCGCTGGTGCAATATTATTCCATGGGGGGCAATCACCTCGGCTTGTGTAGGACCTAAGGTATTAATCGAAGACACGATATTAGCTATGAACTAAGTGAACAATATTGAGGACAACCTCCCTTCATGCCCGATGTCTTCCCCGACGGCCATAACATCTTACAGTAGAATAACTGTCCATGTCACGAGGTCTGAATTGTGTTATAGAGGTTTGAGGAACATATTTATGACTCCACGTTGATGTCTTAGCCACTAAATTTGCATGATGTGAGCCCAGTGGAACATATCTGGGATGCTATTGGGCATCAGCTCCGCATCCACAAACTAGCAGTTTATAATTTATGGGAATTGCATGAACTGTGCGTAAACATCTGGTGCTACATAGCTCCATAAACCTACTAATGCATTACCATAACAAAAATCTATTTTCATGTAGTTTCAGATTCGTGTTCCCTGAATCAAATGCTATTATATGCCGGTATAGAAGTTTGATGTATTTTGATGGTCATTAAAACTGTAAAGCTATGAATGCATAATGGGAGAAACATAAAACTGCCATGAGGTCACTACATGCTTGGATATGCAAATTATTAATGTTTCAAAGCAACTGCACAAAATATGAAGTATTAACGCCAATTATATTCTGTATATACGTAAATTCAGGGTGTCCCACTCGAAAGAGGACCCACAAACATACATTTGCTTAAATTACACTTTAAAAGCTCTGCATAACAATCAGGAATTGAAATGAAATGAACATTTCATACCTTCTTCACTGGGAAATAAAGGTGAATCATCAGAAAAGGTGCTGGATGTGACCGCCCAGTTGGACACGACGCTTCAGATTCTCCAATGTTGCTGCCAGAACGTCTTTTGTCACTGCCTCGATTTCACGGATGATGTTCTCTCGAAAATCTTCCAAGTTGTGTGGTTTTTTCCTGTAGACCATGCCTTTTAGGCCACCCGAGGGGAAAAATCTGGGGGTGTTAAATCAGGTGACCTTGAGGGCCACAGTCCCTTCGAAATCACTCTGATGGGGAAAAATAATTCGAGCTCAGCATGTGGCGCCATCCTGTTGGTCCAACTGATTCACAAATTTCTGAAACATTTCAATGTAACTGCACTTGTCACAGTAAATCAGAAAAAAAATTGATCCGATGATGTGGCGCTGTGATATTGCACAGAACACGCCACTCTTTTGTGAATGCTGGAGTTGCTCTACCAGTGCACGGGATTTTCATTACACTAGTATTCTGAGAGTTTACTTAACAAGGTAGGTGGAACCAATCCTCATCACTTAACCACGTGTAGTGGAATATTCCTGGCCTCTAAGCAATAAATTGCTGAAACCAACGGCAGAATGTAACGCGTTTGTCTTTGTCATTGACATTCAGTTCCTGAACAACTGTAAACCTGTATGGCTATACGCTGTATTTCCTCACAGCTCTGTGTCATGTGATCCGTGACATTCCACATTCCTAAGATAAATCCACACTGTTGCGTCAAACGATGTTGTAGAGCGCAATGTTGTCACGTCAAACGGCGCAAATTACTTGGTGCAATTTCAGCGGAATTACTACACGTTTGTCGGGCCTCTTTCAAGTGGGACACACTGTATTATGTAGGAGGTTTCCCTTTCAGAAATCGCATTTGAGTGTTGATTGTGTCTGAGAAGATCATACAGTGCCTCGTGTAAGAATGAGACACTATCGGATTTCGATAGCGGCAGAATCTTTGCCCATCGAAACTGCAGTTAATTGTTCCACGATACTGCTGCTCGAGTTGGTCGATAATTCACGTCTGCCATCAGTATATGGAATCATTGCGTTAATACCCGTTGTCAAGCAGGAGTCAATGACGCCAAATGACTAGCACCTGGGTGGACAGATACTCGTATTTTGTTTGCTTGACCGTGCAGATCAAGCAGCTTGACTTACCAATTGAGCTTGTTTACAGCCAGACCAGTATCCACACAGAGAGTGCAACGAGGACTGGACGATCACAGAGTGTCAGCACAACGACCACTGTTGCAGATTCCCTCAATGCAGTAACAGAATGATGCGTGCTGATAGTAGTATACCCAGCCACAATACTGGACACTAGAGTGGTACCATGTGTCCATGTCTTGAGGCTCGGAGGGGAACGAACGCTACCAGATTCATCATCGTCATACAGGCCCATCACCTCGTGTGATGGTATGAAGATCCATTGGGGAGACAACACTATCACTTCTGGCCGAGGAGTGTGGCGCATTCGTTAGCACATTGGACTAGCATTTGGAAGGATGATGGTTCAAACCTGTGTCCGGCAATCCAAATCTAGGCTTTTAGTAATTTCCCTAAGTCGCTTCAATCAAATATCATGATGGTTCCTTTGAAAGGGCAAGGCCGATTTCCTTCTCTAATCAGAGCTTGCGCTCCAATGACCTCCTCCACTATCACTTCTGGGTCTCAAAAACGGTCATTTCTACAGAAGGTGTTACGTTTCTGAAGTCTCCATGAAACTATCTTTCAACAAGATAACGCAAGGCTACATTTCGCTCTTGCTGTTCTAACGTACCTCGATACAGAGAGTGTTCGACTGTTTCCTCGGCCAAGATGCTCTCCAGACCACACCACTATAGGAAACACCTGGCCATGGGTTGCCCAGAGACTGGCTTACCATTACTGGCCAGCGACTGTGATTCAAGTACTATGGTCCCTAGTTGGAAACAGTATGGAATGCCATACCAGCATTTGTAATCCGAACTCAGTTCGGCTCTCTGACAAGCACGATTAGAGCCATTGCTGCTGCGAGAGACAGCAGCTCTGTGTACAGCATACGCACAAGAAGCCAAATTGCATAATTTGATTTCTTTTGTAGTATGCAAGTTTTAACAATAAAATTCATTAAATTTTTATTTGTGGATATTTATGATAAATTTAGGTCCTGGGCTTGACGTTAAACTGCGACCACATACCGAGTGACCCATAGTATAAGTGGTCCCCACTAACAAGTGCCAACAGCCTCCTCGAACGACAGATGAGCGGATTTGGCACCCTCTTGCCCTTGGAGTGGGAAACTGGCTTTAAAGGCAAAAGAGTCACTAGATAGCCAACAGCATGAATATCAGGAAGGCAGGGGGAAACCACCTTTAAAATCCCACTAGCACACCTTGAAAAGTCAGAGTGAAGAACTATTTTGCGCGATTCGGGTAGCGACAGGCGTCGGTTTGGGTCTGGGCCAAACGATGTAAAATGTACGACCGAACGTGCAGAGGTGAATGGTCAGGCCTTGCACGGACATCCTCCTACTGATCGACCAAAGACAGACCAACGTCGTAGAGGTAAAACAATAGTTCCATGGAATGTGGGATAGTTACCTCCGATGGGAAAACTTCACGCTGTGGAACGAAAACTAAAGAAGCGTCAAATTGACACCTGTGGCTTATGATGATATTGTAGGTCAGAATGACTTCGCGTTTCTTGTCAGCAAGAGTCCATGTGTTGACGCATAAGACCCATCAACGAGAGAATATTGACTGTCTCCTTCAACATCAAATCACACAAATTACGTGAAAGAAAACACTGTCTGTAGTAGGCTGCATAGTTACCCTTTATTTGTTATGCGGTTGGCCAATTTCGACTCTGTCATTTTCTAGCACCTACAAAAATAAATGAGTAGGGATCAGTATTACATTAAAATATATGCACTGTGGAATGTTATTAACCACAACTGTAATTGTGTTTACATTCCACAGCGGCAGTCTTACTTACTTACCTATAAGCAGTACGCTATATGCTCTCCGTGTTGTGGCATACAATCGAAAAAATCACACAACAAATAAAGGATAACTATACTGCCTACTACGGATAATGTTTCCTTTCACAAAATTCTTGGAGGCTGTGGACTCACATACGAACATAACATTTCAATTACATCCTACGTATACCTCCCCACCATTGCTGCAGATGACCAAGAAATTGAACACTTCCATAATGACATGGAAGCAGCTCTAAAACTTGGAGGAATTACGGTCATTTTGGGAGATTTCAGTGCGAAAGTCAGAACCACTTCGATGGACAGTTACTTGCGAGAGAGAAACAATATGGTCTTGGAGTACGCAATGAGCGAGACAAATGATTGCTACCGTTTGCAACCGACAACGATTTGCCCATAATGAATACCACGTTAAAACATCAGAAACGTCGTCTCTTTACTCAAAGCAAATGACTACATCTTTGTTGATAAGACGTGGAAGAGCTCTTTCCGCAATGTTAAAACAAAACCTGGTGCCTAATGCGGATCTGATCACCTTCTTAAAATTAAGCTGATGAAACCAGTAGCCAAAATAAAGTGGGAAAGGCTGATAGCCTCTGAACGAATTGTCTTCCAAGAAGTACTTCGAAGCACTGGACCACCTGACCTAAAGGGAAACTGCGACATAGCTTCGATGAGGATAGGACAATGTATCGCAGATGCAGTAGGCAAGATCCCAGAAATGAACACCACGGTGAAGTGACAATACTGGATGTCTAATAAAACATTTACTTTGATTGAAAGACAACTTAGCAACCTACTCACAGTCACAGATCAAGAACGACGGGAAAAACTAACAAAAAATTGAATAATGAAATTAAACACTCTTGTAAGAAAGACAGGAATGACCATAATAAGAAAATTTGCACAGAGCTAGAGGCACATGCAACGGAGGACCACAGCTCAGAACTATATGAAAAGGTGAAATACTGGGCACGGGAGTTTTCAGACACGGTTCAGTTTATTAAAGACGTCCGAAGGAATATCGTTACAGACGCAAAAGGCATCGTCAGAGATTGGAGAGAATGCTGAATCAAGCTGTTCGCTGAAAATTCACAACCAATATCGGGGTGCCAGAACACAAGAGACACTAAACCAGCCACCCTTAGAAAAGAAGTGGAGCATACACAGAAAAAGTTGGGGAATTAGAAGGCACCTGACGAGGATGGAATTACTGATGAAGTCTTAAAAACAGGGCAACATGAGTGTAGACATCCTGCAGAGGGCATATCAGAAGATCTGGTTTCCTGGAAACTATCCAAACCAATTACGCCACGCCATTTTCGTGCCACTGTCGAACGATAGCCCTTTTCCCCCATGCCAGTAAAATAATACCCGCTATACTGAGTGAGTCTTACTTCCGCATATATCAGATGAACAAACTGGGTTTATTCCAGGCAAGAGAGCCCGCGAGCCGATCCTAAACATCCGACAGCTCTTAGAGAAGGAAAGTGAATATAATATCAAGACAACAAAAGATTAAAAAAAACAGCCGACCAGTTGCAAAGGATAAAGTAATCTTTACCTAAGTTTCAATAGATATAAATCTATCTTCTTCAGAAGACGGCCTGGGGACAATGAACATCATGATTTATATTCAAGGTAAGATACATGAGTCAAGAATAAAGTATAACATATATTAGGAGAATCTTGTATTACAACATGTGAGAAGGATTGCTGATACTTACAGTATTACATTAACATGGAGTGAAGTATCCTAGTCGTTTTTGCAAACATTTACATAACTCAGTTAATCCAAATAAAACATAGCCCTGAGAACAGGGTTTGTCAGACATATAAAAATTAAGAACATAGTAGTTGAAGAGCGCATGGGCGACTGAGTAAAATCGGCCAGCGTAGTAGCACTGCGGCCAGGGCAGGTGGCGCTCAGGTCGCAAACTATTTGCCGATTGGCGTACTGAAGTAACATGTGAAGCATCAATATTAAATGCGTCCTTAGATAGAGTTACAAAAATAAATAAAATCATTTACCACTCCCGTTGTGACATACTGGGAGTTATAGGAACAATACGTAGAACATTCATCAAAAAAGGCGGGTGGCGCTTTCGCCGTGAGTAATATGTAGTGGCATATACAGCCAGAATATAAAGGTTATATTACCATAATAGTGAAGCACATAAGATGTATATAAGTAAAAATTTTAAGAAAATCGTAATGGCTCTTAAGTCATAATTATGAAACCTGGGCTACAATCCAGTTAATACATATGTTAGAATGAGAAAAAATTATTACATGAAGGCCCGTATAGTGGCAGCCATACATCGTGAGAATATATTATATGACAGGCAGTGAGCTAAAAGATAAGAAAGTGCATTATAGCTTCCTGAGGAAATAGAGTACTGAGGTTACTAGCATTTATGTTATATATTAAACAGTACGGGTTTAAAGCCTTCGAAAAATTGTCTACAGGCAAGGTTCAGCTGATCATTCAGTATATTGCCGTCTTTGAGCTCAAGATGTTTAGAAATAAATAACTCTTCCCACAGATCTAGTCTCCGTCCTTTGACTTGTCTGTGTAGGATAACCGTGTCTTCTAACTGTTTAGGCGTATGGCCGGCTATCAAGAGGTGTTCAGCAAAAGTAGAGTTGCGAATATTCATTCCTTTTTTACCTAATAGATGCTCTTTATATCGTGTTTTCACAGCTCTGCCTGTTTGACCAATGTAATATGAGGGGCAGTTATTACAGGTTAGTTTGTAAATACCTGAATTAGAAAACCAATCCCTGGCAATCTCTACTGACTGTACAAGATTTCTTTTTAAACTGTTATTTGTAGAGAAAGAGACGTTACAGTTATATTTTTTATTTAGAAGACGTTTGATCCTATAAGATATGTTACCCAAGAAGGGGATGGAAATAAATTTTTTAGTTTCTATGGTATCTGTGGGGAGGTTATTTCTCAAAGTCGAGCAATTTTGGGAATTTTTCTTATTGAGCAGGTAATCGATCATATTCTGGTTGTACCCATTATTGACTGCAATAGCTTTGATGACATTCAATTCTTTTTTTTTGGGCCGCAGGTGATAAAGGAGTGGTTACCATTCGATGAATGGCGGAACGAAAAAATGCCAGTTTATGAGCTTTTGGATGAGTTGAGTCAGCAGGAATAATATTATCTGAATATGTTTCTTTGCGGAAGATATTGAAATGGAAGGTATTATCTTGTATAAAAATTGTTAAATCTAGAAAATTTAGTTCGCGTTTATCATTTTGAAGTTCTTTAGTGAAGGAAATTTTTTCATGTAAACCGTTGAAAGTGTTAAAGAGAAGCTCTAAATCATAATCAGTGCCATCAAAAGCAATGAAAATGTCGTCAACATAACGTGCATAATAGCGGATTTTTTGGCGTAATTCTGAACTAGAATTGAAGAACGTTGTTTCCAGGGCGTTGATGAAAATCTCTGCTAGAATACCGGCAAGTGGGCTACCCATTGCTAGACCATCTGGTTGTACATACATTTTCCCATTAAATGTGAAATAATTGTATTTTAAAACGACCTTAAGCAAACTAATGAGTTCCGCAATCTGTGTTTCACTTAATTTTTTATGCTAGAGAAGATTCTCTTTTACAAGGTCTATGGTTTCATTGACCGGGATATTTGTGTAAAGGCTGACGATGTCAAAGGACACCAGTCTAGTGTCAGGTATACAAAGTATAGACTGAATATTGTTAATTAATTCCTTACTGTTTTTTATGGAAAAGTTATTTTCAAATGTGAAAGCATCTTTAATTATAAAATGGAGGCGCCTAGCAAGCGTATGATGTGGACTACCTATACCATTCACTATAGGGCGGATAGGGTGATTTCGTTTATGCAGTTTAAACTGGCTTCTGAGCACGGGTGGTTTTGGGTTCATGTTTATAAGCCCTTTCTTTTGAAACTTATTGAACAGGCTGACGGAATTAGTTAAAGTACGCCGGATTTCATTTTGCAGTTCAGCAGTAGGATCTACAGTAACCTCAGTGATATCGTTTTCCTCAAAAAACTTTACAGTCTTATCTATGATTAATGCTTTTTACAATACTAAATTCGTCCGATTGCACATTAGGGGATAATTTAATTTCTTTTTCTATTATGTTATTACATTCGTAGGCACATTTGACTTGCTCTGTTTTCTCTACTTTCAGAGATTCTAAACCGATTTTTAGGTCTACAATGAGATTACAAACAGCAGGATATTTATCGAGTTTAGCAGGTAAGTTATATTTAAGGCCTTTGCACAACAAGTCATTTTCAGCCTGTGTAAACGTAATATTGGTTTTATTTAGTACTCTATCGTAAAATGGGTGCTTGACACTATTATCTGCTGTATTAACACATTTACTTGTGGTCCTATTACTAAACTTCAAAAGCTTTTTGTCATGTCTAGCTTTGATTACTTCTTTACGATTAAAGAGCCATTCATTAATACTATTCCTTCTATTAAAAAGAAGCTAGTGCATTTAACTATTTCGGAGAGCACAGTAAATTTGTACAAGAAAAAAGATGTTCTTAATAGTGAAGCTTACTGTATACATCTGTTTTTAACCAAAGCCTTTAAAGATCTTTGTAATTTTCAAATTGACCACCTGTGGAATAGTATTAATAAATGGCTCTTTAATCGTAAAGAAGTAATCAAAGCTAGACATGACAAAAAGCTTTTGAAGTTTAATAATAGGACCACAAGTAAATGTGTTAATACAGCAGATAATAGTGTCAAGCACCCATTTTACGATAGAGTACTAAATAAAACCAATATTACGTTTACACAGGCTGAAAATGACTTGTTGTGCAAAGGCCTTAAATATAACTTACCTGCTAAACTCGATAAATATCCTGCTGTTTGTAATCTCATTGTAGACCTAAAAATCGGTTTAGAATCTCTGAAAGTAGAGAAAACAGAGCAAGTCAAATGTGCCTACGAATGTAATAACATAATAGAAAAAGAAATTAAATTATCCCCTAATGTGCAATCGGACGAATTTAGTATTGTGAAAAGCATTAATCATAAACTTAGAGAGCACGATGCCTTAGTCACTAAGAGTGACAAAGGGAACACCACCGCCGTGGCGTATAAAAATGAATATATAGAAAAGACTGTAAAGTTTTTTGAGGAAAACGATATCACTGAGGTTACTGTAGATCCTACTGCTGAACTGCAAAATGAAATCCGGCGTACTTTAACTAATTCCGTCAGCCTGTTCAATAAGTTTCAAAAGAAAGAGCTTATAAACATGAACCCAAAACCACCCGTGCTCAGAAGCCAGTTTAAACTGTTTTGTGATGGCCTTCGTAGCGACAACACTTCGCTGTGGAAACGGCCTACGAAGTCACCGCCACACTTTTAATAGCGGGCCGACCGGTCCGCTGGAACAGTGAACAGAAAGATGAAAACCCAAACACTCGGATTAAATGAAAGTCGGTACTTATCTTTATTAACGACGATACAGAACACAGTGGTGAACATGGTCTACAGAAATCTGTCTAGTTCGAGTCGGAGCGGCTTGGTCAGCGTCGGCTGACGACGAACAACAACTCTGCTGCGATGAACACACAACTGACTAGCAGGTACACAATTCGGTGGCGAGTATACAACTGAGCGGCGAATCCAGAACTGTCCTAGCGCTCGCGACTCCAGCGCTTAAGAAGCCAGAAGCCAGCGGTGGCGCGCGCAGACTTGCGGCGATTTCCTGTATCGCTGGCGCTGCTTATGCGGACGGCGTCCGGACTTTGATGCTGCCAACCTTTTGGCAGCGGGCTCGGTTGGCATTACTGGCTAGGATATAACACTCCTCCCCCCCAAATCGCCGCACCGTCGTTGAATAATGACGTGGCGAGCGTCGACGGCGGGGGAGGGATCTGGCCGCAGACGTAGCAGAAGAGACCGGGGCGGAGACTGTTGTCGGTGGCAGTCCCCGGTCCGCACCCCAGCATTGGCTGCGCGGGGCCTCGGGAAACACCGACTGAAAACCGAGGTCAGGGTGCACGCCTGTGACCACGGGCGCAGCTTCTGGTACTGGACGCGACGGGGCGTCGGGACCCACGAAGAGAGGCAGCGTCTCCTGACGCTGCGTCGACGGCTGCTGAGTGGGCGCCGGACAAGGCGCTGCGGTGTCAGACTCCTTGGGGGTGCCCAAGGAACGCGGCTGCAGGACAGGCTGCACAGCCACCGCTTGGGAAGGCGGCCCGGCTGATGGGTCGACGTCCATCAGCTCCGAAGGCGGTGGCGACTGAAGAGGGACCGCAGGCGCCGGAGCGACCACCTGGGGCGCTCCCGGATGAAGCTGCGCGGGAGGCATCAACGGGACGGGCTGTCGGCGTGGTAGCGGCGACGGCTGCTGCCGCTGCCCTGGGGCGGCAGCGAAGTCGGAAGGCGCGGCTGGAACCCGCCGCGGACCAAATCTGTGGACAAAGAACGAGCGGCAGAATCCGGGCGGCCAGCGCGGCGCAACTGGTTCTGGTGCCTCCTGTGCACCCCAGTAGCACCTTCAACAGTATAAAAACCGCGACCCTGGACACTTATCACGGTACCACGTTCCCAACGACGGCGACCGTGATAAACTCTGAAAAAAACGGCGTCGTTGCGCTGAAAACGCGTGCGATGCTCAGAAGCGGCGGGTCAATCCGGGGGGTGCAACAACCGTAGTAGGGTGCGATGACGACGGCCGTGGAGAAGCTCCGCAGGCGAAGGGCCGTCGCGTGGCGTGGTCCGGTACGACGACAGGAACGTGATGAGGGCCTGCTGACGAGAGTGCGTAGCACGAAGGCGGTCCATATGATCCTTGAATGTGCATACAAAACGTTCCGCTGCACCATTCGATTGAGGGTGGAACGGCGGAGTAAGAACGTGGCGAATGCCATTGGCAGAACAAAAACTTTCAAATTCAGCAGAGGTAAATTGTGGACCATTGTCAGACACTAAAACTTCTGGAAGACCCTCAATACAAAAAATTGAAGTCAACGCCTGTATAGTTTGTGCAGACGTTGTAGACTGCATGGGCACAACAAACGGAAAATTACTAAATGCATCTATCACGATGAGCCAACGAGAATTCCAATATGGACCAGCGAAATCAATATGTACTCGCTGCCAGGGACCGGCAGGGCGTGCCCACTCAAAATAGCGTTGAGGCGGAGCAGCTTGGTGTTCGGCACACGTCGAACAATCTGTAGACATCTGCGTAATCTGCTTATCAATGCCGATCCATGTACAATGACGGCGGGCAAGCTGCTTGGTGCGGACCACTCCCCAATGACCTTGATGCAACAAGTCGAGGACCTTGGATTGGAGCACTTGGGGAACCACTACACGAAGCTGGTCATTCTCGGTGCGTAACAGCAAAACTCCGTGCGAAACGGACAACAGATGACGTTGCGGATAATAGCGACGAACCACAGGATCCGATATGTCCTTTGCCTTGGACGGCCAACCACGTTGAACAAAAGTAATAGTAAACTCAGATGAGGATCCGTAGCTGTCTCACGTGCCACCTGACTTTAATCAATCGGAAAATCCCGGAGGGATTGATGCTCATCGGCGTCAATCTGATGGCAAGAGTCGTCAGAGGAATCGAAGACATCATCCGCAGCAATCGGCAATCTAGAAAGCGCGTCAGCGTTTGCATGCTGAGCTGTAGGGCGATACAGTATCTCATACTGGTATTGTGATAACAAAAGAGCCCAACGTTGTAGTCTCTGAGCTGTCCGCTGAGGAACTGGTTTAGACGGATGAAACAGTGACGTCAGGGGCTTGTGATCTGTTACTAAATAGAATGGTCTACCATAGAGGTAGTGATGGAATTTTGTGACACCGAACACAATAGCCAACGCTTCCTTGTCCAATTGGCTATAATTACACTGAGCTTTGTTTAGCAATTTAGATGCGAACGCAATAGGACGTTCGGTGTTACCGACTCGGTGAGACAACACAGCACCGAGGCCGAAAGAAGAGGCATCACAAGCTGACACCAGAGGCTTGTTAGGGTCGTAATGGACCAGACAACGATCATTCAATAAAGCCTCTTTAAGCTGCTGAAAGGCTGATTGGCAATCAGCTGACCACACAAACGGAACATTCGTACGGCGGAGACGATGCAACGGTGCAGCAATCTGTGATGCATTGGGTATAAACCTAATATAATATGTCAATTTGCCAAGAACTGCTTGCAATTCATGCAGATTGCGAGGGGCGGGCAAATCACGAATAGCTGCTAAATGTGACTGGGAGGGATGAATGCCTTGAGCATTAATAACATGTCCCAGATACTCCATCTCCGTAAGGAAAAATGAACATTTATCGATGTTGCAACGTAGGCCTGCCTGAGACAACACTGTAAACAAACACTCCAAATTACGGAAATGTTCAGCAGGCGTCCGACCGGACACAACAATATCGTCTAAATAGTTGCAACACGATGGCACATTAGCCAGAAGTTGTGACAAAAAACGCTGAAAAACAGCTGGAGCTGACGCACAACCAAAAGGCAAACGCAGAAAACGGAACAACCCCAACGACGTGTTTATGACAAAATACTGTTGTGATTGCTCGTCGAGGGGCAATTGCAAATATGCTTCACGGAGATCAATTTTGGAAAAGAAACGAGCTTCCCCTAACTTATCCATCAGCTCGTCCGGTCTAGGCAAAGGAAAAGAATCAATGACAGTCTGAGGATTAACTGTCGACTTAAAATCAGCACACAAACGTAACTTGCCAGACGGTTTCTTTATAATAACTAAGGGAGAAGCCCACTGGCTCGCTGAAACGGGTTGAATAACACCGTCGTTTTGCCAACGACGATGTTCATCTTCTACAGGTGCCCGGAGGGCGTGAGGCACTGGACGAGCACGAAAAAATCGAGGCTGAGCATTATCTTTTAACGTAATATGAGCGGCAAAGTTCGCAGCACAACCGAGTTCGTCTTTAAATATGTCACTGTATCGTTTACACAAATCGGTTATGCTGTCTTGAGGAACAACAACAGAATTAAGTTGCAACACATTGTCTTGGATAGACAGGCCAAACAAGTCAAAACAGTCTAATCCGAAAATGTTTACACTGTCTGTAGCGCGGAGCACTGTGAATGAAACTGTTTTTGTGTTGCCCCGGAATGTGGCTGGCACGCTACATACACCTAACACAGGAATTTGTTCTCCACTATAAGTAGCCAAAGAATGTTTTGCCGCTGAAAGTTTAGGGCGGCCGATAGCCGCATACGTAGCACTATTTATGAGAGTCACAGACGCACCAGTGTCTAATTGAAAATTGAAGGTCTTATCCTGGATGCGTGGCTTCACAAATAGTTTATTACACTGTCTCTGGATCGGTGCAACGGAGGCGGAAGACACAAAATCAGCGCGTTTAGCGCGTGTTGGCTGCTTACGACAACTCGTGGGTTGGGCGGGTGGAACAACAACTCCCGCTTCACTTGCAGTCTGTACATTACTTTTGACAGCGTTTGAATTACGCTTGGGTCGCATAGCAGAGGGCTGGGTGGGTGGCTTATTGCGAACAAGTTTATTACCCACACGAACCGTGGAAGAGTCTTTAAACCCGACCTCCTGGGCGGGCTGGCTTTGAAGAACATGAATATCCATGGGCTGGGCAGCACTAGTATTGTCCTTGCGTTTACGCAAACAAACAGTCTGGATGTGTCCTTTCCTTTGACAAAAGTGACAAACCGCGTTTCGTAACGGGCAACGTTCACGAGGATGAGCAAGAACACACTTAGGGCAAGACTTAAGTCTATCATTTTGCACACGCGGCTGACGAATGTGTTTAACATGACGCGGCCGGCTAGTGTTTACAGTCTGACTCTGCCGGTGGAGCCGCGGGCGTGACATAACTTGCTTAGCACAGGCAATTTGAGAAATACATGGCTGATCTAACTCACACTCAGCATAATCAAAAGTATCTTGGGCTTCAATAATGTTCATCACAGTCTCTAATGACGGGTCAGGCAACTTTAAGAGAGCAGCACGAATACGAGAATCTGCAATGTTTTGAGTAATAGCGTCTCGTAACATGACATCACTGTAGGAAGCTCCACACACACAATTAAATCGGCACTGACGGGTGAGGACCCGTAAATCTGTTAACCACTGTTTATTAGATTGATGCGGCAGTTTCTTTAATCTGAAGAACTTGAATCTGGCCGCTGCCACATGAACTCGCGACTCGAAATACTCAGCAAGCTTGGTAACAACAACGTCATAGTCTAAAGCTTCTGGCTTGGATTCCGGGAACAACTTACAAAGTAGTCTATAGACTTCCACGCCTGCAGTGGAAATTAAATAAAGCTGCCGCTCATTACCTGTGATTTTGTAGACTGACATGTGCGCCTGCAACTGCGCGAAATATTCTTGCCATTCTTCTCGTGATGCCTCAAAAGCACGAAAAGGCGGTGCTGCCTGTGCTTGTTCCGTGTGTGGTGGTGGATTAGCCGCTTGTTTGGCGATTGCTTCCACCAGACTTTGTATTTGCTGACTCTGTAACAAGATCAACTGTTGTAATTCGGCAGACATAGTGAACACAAATTAAACCAGCCCCCAAAATTCTATCTCAAGAAACAAGTTGAACCAGCCCTGCACACGAGTTCGGAAGTCCTCGTCGCCAGTTTTGTAACGGCATTCGTAGCGACAACACTTCGCTGTGGAAACGGCCTACGAAGTCACCGCCACACTTTTAATAGCGGGCCGACCGGTCCGCTGGAACAGTGAACAGAAAGATGAAAACCCAAACACTCGGATTAAATGAAAGTCGGTACTTATCTTTATTAACGACGATACAGAACACAGTGGTGAACATGGTCTACAGAAATCTGTCTAGTTCGAGTCGGAGCGGCTTGGTCAGCGTCGGCTGACGACGAACAACAACTCTGCTGCGATGAACACACAACTGACTAGCAGGTACACAATTCGGTGGCGAGTATACAACTGAGCGGCGAATCCAGAACTGTCCTAGCGCTCGCGACTCCAGCGCTTAAGAAGCCAGAAGGCAGCGGTGGCGCGCACAGACTTGCGGCGATTTCCTGTATCGCTGGCGCTGCTTATGCGGACGGCGTCCGGACTTTGATGCTGCCAACCTTTTGGCAGCGGGATCGGTTGGCATTACTGGCTAGGATATAACAAACTGCATAAACGAAATCACCCTATCCGCCCTATAGTGAATGGTATAGGTAGTCCACATCATACGCTTGCTAGGCGCCTCCATTTTATAATTAAAGATGCTTTCACATTTGAAAATAACTTTTCCATAAAAAACAGTAAGGAATTAATTAACAATATTCAGTCTATACTTTGTATACCTGACACTAGACTGGTGTCCTTTGACATCGTCAGCCTTTACACAAATATCCCGGTCAATGAAACCATAGACCTTGTAAAAGAGAATCTTCTCTAGCATAAAAAATTAAGTGAAACACAGATTGCGGAACTCATTAGTTTGCTTAAGGTCGTTTTAAAATACAATTATTTCACATTTAATGGGAAAATGTATGTACAACCAGATGGTCTAGCAATGGGTAGCCCACTTGCCGGTATTCTAGCAGAGATTTTCATCAACGCCCTGGAAACAACGTTCTTCAATTCTAGTTCAGAATTACGCCAAAAAATCCGCTATTATGCACGTTATGTTGACGACATTTTCATTGCTTTTGATGGCACTGATTATGATTTAGAGCTTCTCTTTAACACTTTCAACAGTTTACATGAAAAAATTTCCTTCACTAAAGAACTTCAAAATGATAAACGCGAACTAAATTTTCTAGATTTAACAATTTTTATACAAGATAATACCTTCCATTTCAATATCTTCCGCAAAGAAACATATTCAGATAATATTATTCCTGCTGACTCAACTCATCCAAAAGCTCATAAACTGGCATTTTTTCATTCCGCCATTCATCGAATGGTAACCACTCCTTTATCACCTGCGGCCCAAAAAAAAAGAATTGAATGTCATCAAAGCTATTGCAGTCAATAATGGGTACAACCAGAATATGATCGATTACCTGCTCAATAAGAAAAATTCCCAAAATTGCTCGACTTTGAGAAATAACCTCCCCACAGATACCATAGAAACTAAAAAATTTATTTCCATCCCCTTCTTGGGTAACATATCTTATAGGATCAAACGTCTTCTAAATAAAAAATATAACTGTAACGTCTCTTTCTCTACAAATAACAGTTTAAAAAGAAATCTTGTACAGTCAGTAGAGATTGCCAGGGATTGGTTTTCTAATTCAGGTATTTACAAACTAACCTGTAATAACTGCCCCTCATATTACATTGGTCAAACAGGCAGAGCTGTGAAAACACGATATAAAGAGCATCTATTAGGTAAAAAAGGAATGAATATTCGCAACTCTACTTTTGCTGAACACCTCTTGATAGCCGGCCATACGCCTAAACAGTTAGAAGACACGGTTATCCTACACAGACAAGTCAAAGGACGGAGACTAGATCTGTGGGAAGAGTTATTTATTTTTAAACATCTTGAGCTCAAAGACGGCAATATACTGAATGATCAGCTGAACCTTGCCTGAAGACAATTTTTCGAAGGCTTTAAACCCGTACTGTTTAATATATAACATAAATGCTAGTAACCTCAGTACTCTATTTCCTCAGGAAGCTATAATGCACTTTCTTATCTTTTAGCTCACTGCCTGTCATATAATATATTCTCACGATGTATGGCTGCCACTATACGGGCCTTCATGTAATAATTTTTTCTCATTCTAACATATGTATTAACTGGATTGTAGCCCAGGTTTCATAATTATGACTTAAGAGCCATTACGATTTTCTTAAAATTTTTACTTATATACATCTTATGTGCTTCACTATTATGGTAATATAACCTTTATATTCTGGCTGTATATGCCACTACATATTACTCACGGCGAAAGCGCCACCCGCCTTTTTTGATGAATGTTCTACGTATTGTTCCTATAACTCCCAGTATGTCACAACGGGAGTGGTAAATGATTTTATTTATTTTTGTAACTCTATCTAAGGACGCATTTAATATTGATGCTTCACATGTTACTTCAGTACGCCAATCGGCAAATAGTTTGCGACCTGAGCGCCACCTGCCCTGGCCGCAGTGCTACTACGCTGGCCGATTTTACTCAGTCGCCCATGCGCTCTTCAACTACTATGTTCTTAATTTTTATATGTCTGACAAACCCTGTTCTCAGGGCTATGTTTTATTTGGATTAACTGAGTTATGTAAATGTTTGCAAAAACGACTAGGATACTTCACTCCATGTTAATGTAATACTGTAAGTATCAGCAATCCTTCTCACATGTTGTAATACAAGATTCTCCTAATATATGTTATACTTTATTCTTGACTCATGTATCTTACCTTGAATATAAATCATGATGTTCATTGTCCCCAGGCCGTCTTCTGAAGAAGATAGATTTATATCTATTGAAACCTAGGTAAAGATTACTTTATCCTTTGCAACTGGTCGGCTGTTTTTTTTTAATCTTTTGACGTGGAACCGTTGCTGTAGCGCAGCTATGTTTAAAATAATATCAAGATGTTCATTTGCTTCGTTGATTACAATAAGGCTTTCGACAAAGTGAAATGGTCAATGCTATGGATTATCATCCTAGAGGTGGGTACAACGAGATACCTGTTATACCTGATACTACAGCTTTACTTTTCGAACACAGCGACAGTAAGAAACAAGAACATATTCTCAGGTATGTTTTCTACAGATGACGGCCTGAGACAAGGCTGTATTCTCTCTACAATATTTTTCAGTGCATATAGTGAGCACATTATGAGGGAGGTTCTTGAATACTGGTATGACGGCACCGTTGAATGTGGCAGAAAAATCAACACTCTCCGCATGTATGCGGTTGACACACAGGTAACTGCAGCAGACGACCATCAGCTGGATACCGTCATGCAAAGGTTGGCCGAATGAAGCAGAGAATATGGTCTTGAAATCAACAACACAAAGTCCAAAGTGATGGTTGTAGATCGCCCTAATGACAACAGAACTAACATCACAAGAATTACTGGTTACGAGGTCGTCATTCGCTTCGAGTACATCGGATCTGTCGTTACTGATACTGGAGATGGTGAGTCTGAGAACCGTAGTCGTGTTTCGAATGCTAGAAATACCACATCAAAACTTGCTCGCCTCAGGAAGGACGCCTTCATCAGTGGCAACATAAAGCTCTCTCTCGCACAAGTTCTAATCTTCCCTATTGTTACCTATTGAGCAGCAACCTGGATGATGAAGGCGGGTCGTCGCAGAACTGATGCTATGGAAATGTGGTGTTATAGAAGGTTATTTTGAGTGCTGTGGAACCACATCTAACCAATGAACAAGTCCTGAGGCAGATGAGCATCAGAACGAGGCTGTCGACTTTTGTCGACCAAGATAACGTGGAATACTTTGGTCACACTGCCGGAGGGTATGAGGAAATACAAAAAACAATCATAGAGGGAATAGTTGACGGCCGAAGCCCAGAGGACTAACATTATTGCCATGGATAGACCATATTAAGAGCCTAACAGGGATGGACTTGCAGAAAGCAAGTCAGCATGCCCAAGATAGAGCTCCGTGGTGGCAGGTTGTCAAGGGGCTTACCATGTGATCCCACTACAAACTTTCGTAAGGCTGGACCAAAGAGAGAGATGATAAATGTGTTTCTGGTGCGTTCTATCCTCATGTCAGCACAATTCAATCAACTTATTACAAACATGATTAGTATGCATACAGAACTCTGAAGGTACTCCAATTTTTATTTAGAAGCGCTTAATCATGTATCAAGTTGGCCTTTACCTTAAATTCTACTAATACGTGTCGTCATTGCGACATATTACTCAATTTGCTATTAACAATCATAGCGCGAGCCATTATGTCTAAAGAAGCTCCCTTTGCTAACGAGGAGCAGCGGGCGAAAGTGACTGTTGAGGGGAAGTTGACACAATATGTGCTACACGTGATCTGTCAATGTACACACTTCAACAAAAGTTTGGAATATCATGGAGTTTACTACAATGTCTTGTTATAGAGCACCCGTTGAGGTTTGTACGATACCTTTTTAACAAAATTCCTTCTGAAATCTAGGACAATTTTGCTCAAATACAGAAAATCATTACACAACAAAATAGACGTTCTCCTACGTGTACATCTTGTGGACAAAAACAGTGAAAATCTTTATCTCATGATCATGATTATCAGTCCTTAGTAGTGAATATGCCCTCCCCGCACACGGATGAGTTCTTCCACTCCGCGAGGCATGCTCTGGATGACACCATTAAATTTATCTTGGAGTATGAGGTCCCACTGCTCAATGGCAGCTTCAGTGAGGTTCTCAAGACTGTCAGGTGGATTCGGACGCTGTGCAATGGCCACCTTCAAGAGGTTCCATGCACGCTCAGTTGCATTCATGTCTGGAGACTGTGCTAGCCAATACATTCGGTCGATATTGCATCTTTGAAGATGCCGAGACACAACTAGAGTACGGTGCGATCTTGCATTGTCATCGACTAGGATGAAGTCAACTTCAGGATTGTATGGCCTTACAACCGTTAGTAGGATATCTTGGGGGTATCGGGGATCAGTAAATTGACGTAGATGAGAATTAGAGGGGTCCCATCATTACACTTCCATGAGAAAACAGGTGGCCTTCCCGAACATATCGGCATTCCTAGTGTCGTCTAGCGCTTCTCCAAACCCTTTGGTCCGAGATACGAATCCCTATTGCCCGGGAGAAGTCATTCCCAGTATTTCTGGCCGTTCATGTTGAGCACCTGCGAGTCGACAGCTGGAGGAAACGATCCTGGATTGGTGGTGTCATACGAGAACGACCACTGCGAAGTCTATTGTTCACATGTCCCATCTCTTTGTACTTTCTCCACACCTTAGACACACAGCTGTGAGTGACATGTAATCTATCGGCAACGTCTTGCTGTGTATGACCTGCTGAAAGTAAACCCACTATCCTGACTCTATCAAAATTCTGTATGCCTCTACGTGTCATGTTACGCAGTGTTGAACACAAACTAATTGAAGCTGTTGTTAATACTGGACTGCTGCCGGTGTGCCGATGCGGCAGCGGTATGTTTACGTGACTGGGCAACGGCCACAAAGCACGCCAACGGGAAACATTGTGCAGTATACGGTCTCTAACTGCATAATGCATAAATCGCCTAGGTCAATGAGGCCTCGAATACCGTAGACTACATTTTACGATAGTCTTCAAATGGCTCTAAGCACTATGGGACTTAACATCTTAGGTCATCAGTCCCCTAGAACTTAGGACTACTTAAACCTAACTAACCTAAGGACATCACACACATCCATGCCCGAGGCAGGATTCGAACCCGCGACCGTAGCAGTCCCGCGGGTCCGGACTGCAGCGCCTAGAACCGCACGGCCACCGCGACCGGCTTTACGATAGTCTTCCAAACTTTTGTTGAGTAGTGTATTTCACTGAAGTAATTTTATGGCAACACTGTAAATTTTTTACTAATATCTGTTTTATCGCAGCGACAACGGCCTTGCCGTAGTGGTTACACCGGTTCCCGTGAGATCACCGAAGTTAAGCGCTGTCGGGCGTGGTCGGCACTTGGGTGGGTGACCATCCAGGCCGCCATTAGCTGTTGCCATTTTTCGGGGTGCACTCAGCCTCGTGATGCCAATTGAGGAGCTACTCGACCGAATAGTAGCGGCTTCGGTCAAGAATACCATCATAACGACCAGAAGAGCGGTGTGCTGGCCCCACGTCCCTTCTATCCGCAATCTCCACGGAGGATGACACGGCGGTCGAATGGTCCCGGTAGATCACTCGTGGCCTGAAGACGGAGTGCTATCTATTTTATCGCATGTTTACCTTTCGTTTGAAAGAAGAAAATAAATAAACATTAACCTCACATCCAGTATTTTGGGGAATTATTCAAATGGACCATCCAGTTTCCTGCAGGCATAGTGTGGTATTGTCCAAAGATCGCAGTGGCACACCAGAGGCGGAAACGCGGATCGATACAACAGACATTAACGATGTCTCGCAGCAATCCGCAACGACGAATGGAACGCGTTCCCAAAAATGCGCCTCTCCCTCAACTCTATAGTTTCATGACACAAAAGTCGATATAAAGCCTAGCATGGAATCGCTATGCCCCATTTCGTGACCTCTGATGTAGCAGTCAACATCGTCCAGTTAGGTCAACAGTGCCATTCAAGTCACAGATGGAATTATACTGCAGTAAATGTTGACTTGTACTTCAAGAGAAGAGTTATTAATTGTGTGTATCAAGTGAAGCTTTACTGTTCAAAGACTGGCGTAAATTTTCGAAACGCTCCTGTGGCAACGGATTGTATAAAATTAAGTAAATTTTTTTATCGTTCTTGTAATGAAGTGAACGTTTCGTATGTTGTAGAACCGATCACCCATCTCCCAGATTAATTAAAGAACCCACAGTAACGACCTAACGGTTGTAGTTTCATCAGGCTATAACGTATAGTATCTAACCTCTCTGAAATTCAGTTAACTGCAAGAACTGTGCTCTTCGACGTCGTTTAGGTATTTCTAATTCTACACAATGCTCTAAAAACTGGAAGCCTCTGTTAGCTAACCAGATCCAGCTATAGTGAGTACCACGTTGGAATGTGGAGCAATTTTGAGCCGTTCTGTGTATCTCTGCACACCAACTTCGGCAGCCAGTGAGATTTAGTCTTTCTCCAGATGCCTTGCCGTGCAGGACCGTATTTAGGATCTACAGGCCGCTAGCTGTACCTGTAGTGCGGGCTCAAAGAGGGAAATTTTTATAACTTACCCGTTAAAACAGCATTCGAGGGTAGTTTTCGTGCTAGAAGCCTTTCACGTAGCACTGAAAGTGAAAGTCAGTGTACACATACAGGATATCTATTAAGACCCACTGTCATCTCAAAGAGTAGTATCCTGGAATCTATTAGATATAGAGCATCGTGTTCTGTTACGAAACATTTAGCAGCTCTCAAAGCAGCAATAGTTGTAAAATTGAAACAAATGTGCCCTCTGTCACAATTATTTTTAATCTTATTGACGTGATCAATAAGACTATAAATAATTGTGACCGAGGGCTCATTTGTTTCACTTTTAATCTAGAAACGGTCACTGAACCAAGCAGCCATGTTTAAAACTTAGCAACAGTTGTGTTTGCTTCACTGATTCGTGCACGAAGACTACCAATTACTGACTGGTTCTCTGTACTCGACACCCTTGACGGATCCCACAGTAGAAGTCTAATGGCATGACATCTGGAGAGAACGGGGGCCAGGCGATGGAACAACCACGAACCATCCACCTCTCAGAATGTATTCCGTTCAGCACGTCCTTCAAGTCAAGTTCAAACTCCTTTGTAAGGTGCACCATCATGCTGCAAGATGATGATCTGTTGTAGTAGGAACTGTTTTAGCATGTCTAGGTAAACATTATTGTTTTCTAGTTTTCTCTGGGAAGAAAAATGGGCCTTCCACCCTATAATGCATTACGTCACACCAGACTTTAAGGTTCATGCTATCAAGAGCGTGTTCATGTGTGCTGTGTGGGTTTGCGGAGCCCCAAATCCTATATTGCGGTGCTTCACGTGTCCAGAAATGTGGAAAGTTGCTTTATCTTAAAAGAATCACTTTTTTGGTTATTGATTGTCAGCATCGAAAGAGAACAGGTTGGAACACACGAGCGCATACAGCAAAGGGTGATATTTAAGCTGTAACGCTTGGATCATTTGTACTCTGTGCGCAAAAAGGCGTAGCGGCTTATGTAACATTTTATAGACATTTGATCTTCCTTGCTGCAGTTCGAATGCTTCACAATGTATTGACTTCTGGTGGCTGCTTTGGAATGCATCTAGAACTCTGCCGACACCTGTGTGAGACACGGGAGGACGTCCACTTCAAAAACGCTCTTTGACACTGCATATCCCTTTAAGGTTTCGGGATCACCTCGTTGTACTTTTATTTGCCTGTGATACCCATCCATGCTGGCGTCAATAATTCTGCTGTACTGTTCTCAGAGGTTTGGAATTGGTTAAAATGGCTCTGAGCACTATGGCACTTAACATCGAAGGTCATCAGTTCCCTAGAACTTAGAACTACTTAAACCTAACTAACCTAAGGACATCACACACATCCATGCCCGAGGCAGGATTCGAACCTGCGACCGTAGCGGTCGCGCGGTTCCAGACTGTAGCGCCTAGAACCGCTCGGCCACACCGGCCGGATCAGAGGTTTTGAGTCTGCGTTCCAGATGACGTATTGAGCCTTCTCCTGGTTGGTCTGTCACCGTTTTGATTCAACCCAAGTTAAATCTGCAACAAAGGACAAAGGAAAAAACCTCTGAGAGCTGCCAAATGCTTCACAACAAACCAAGATTCTCTGTCTCTAACAGTTTACAAGATTGGTTATTATTTTCAAATGATAGGGGACACAGTGGACACCTTGTATCATGAACTAAAGCCTCCCACATCCGCTGTAATCTCTGTTCGTATGTTCAGGCTAATCTCAGGACCCTCTGTGCCAAGTAATTATGAATGTGCAATCATAATAAAAAGTCACAGCTGCAAAATACTAACGCGAATTCTTTACAGACAAATGGAAAAACTGGTAGAAGCCGACGCCGGGGAAGATCAGTTTGGATTCCGTAGAAATGCTGCAACACGCAAGCCAATACTGACCTTACGGCTTATCTTACAAGACAGATTAAGTAAAGGCAAACCTACGTTTCTAGCATTTGTAGACTTAGAGAAAGCTTTTGACAATGTTGACTGGAATACTCTCTTTCAAATTCTAAAGGTGGCAGGGATAAAATACAGGGAACGAAAGGCTATTTACAATTTGTACAGAAACCAGATGGCAGTTATAAAAGTCGAGGGGCATGAAAGGGAAGCAGTGGTTGGGAAGGGAGTGAGACAGGGTTGTAGCCTCTCCCCGATGTTATTCAATCTGTATATTGAGCAAGCAGTAAAGGAAACAAAAGAAAAATTCAGAGTAGGTATTAAAATCCATGGAGAAGAAATAAAAACTTTGAGGTACGCCGATGACATTGTAATTCTGTCGGAGACAGCAAAGGACTTGGAAGAGCAGTTGAACGGAATGGATAGTGTCTTGAAAGGAGGATATAAGATGAACAACAACAAAAGCAAAACGAGGATAATGGAATGTAGTCGACTTAAGTCGGGTGATGCTGAGGGAATTAGATTAGGAAATGAGGCACTTAAAGTAGTAAAGGAGTTTTTCTATTTGGGGAGAAAAGTAACTGATGATGGTCGAAGTAGAGAGGATATAAAATGAAGACTGGCAATGGCAAGGAAAGCGTTTCTGAAGAAGAGAAATTTGTTAACATCGAGTATAGATTTAAGTATCAGGAAGTCGTTTCTGAAAGTATTAGTATGGAGTGTAGCCATGTATGGAAGTGGAACATGGACGATAAAGAGTTTGTACAAGAAGAGAATGGAAGCTTTCGAAATGTGGTGCTACAGAAGAATGCTGAAGATTAGATGGGTAGGTCACATAACTAATGAGGAGGTATTGAATTGGGGAGAAGAGGAATTTGTGGCACAATTTGACAAGAAGAAGGGATCGATCGGTTGGTAGGACATATTCTGAGGCATCAAGGTATCACAAATTTAGCACTGGAGGGCAGCATGGAGGGTAAAAATCGTAGAGGGAGACCAAGAGATGAATACACTAAGCAGATTCAGAAGGATGTAGGTTGCAGTAAGTACTGGGAGATGAAGAAGCTTGCGCAGGATAGAGTAGCATGGAGAGCTGCATCAAACCAGTCTCAGGACTGAAGACCACAACAACAACAACAATTTATGTATTGTTACCTGTTCCATATTTAATTGGTGTTTGGAATAACATCTCACAACAGCGATGAGACCTAAGAGCGAATTACAAAGTTTCCGTTTGAGGGCACTGCTCCAGCGTACATGCATCCTAGTGAGACTACGGCGCGGGTATGTAAGCACCGACATGTAGGTAAGAGAATAGTGTGTCATTCGTGTCTTTCCGACGTGTATGCAGTACAGGCGGAAAATTGAGCAATGGTGTCGTTGTTACCAAATGCATCCAAGCACAACCAGCGTGCTGTTACTAGCAGACGTCGATCGCAGAATGAAGATAGTATATGGGTTGCATTAAGTCTAAACATGCAGTAAAAATGCACCAAAGGGTGCTACTGCTTCATGAAAATCTCGTAATGCAGAAGTTATGCCAGCATGAGTGAGAGACAATCGAGCACCTGGCCTACAATCCTGATCTCTCCCCATAAGATTGTTGTTGTTGTTGTTGTGATCTTCAGTCCAGAGACTGGTTTCATGCAGCACTCCATGCTACTCTATCCTGTGCAAGCTTCTTCATCTCCCAGTACTTACTGCAACCTACATCCTTCTGAATATGTTTAGTGTATTCATCTGTTGGTCTCCCTCTACGATTTTTACCCTCCACGCTGCCCTCCAATACAAAGTTGGTGATCCCTTGATGCCTCAGAACAACATGTCCTACCAACTGATCCCTTCTTCTAGTCAAGTTGTGCCATAAACTCCTCTTCTCCCCAATTCTATTCAATACCTCGTCATTAGTTATGTAATCTACCGATCTAATCTTCACCATTCTTCTGTAGCACCACATTTAGAAAGCTTCTATTCTCTTCTTGTACAAACTACTTATCGTCCATGTTTCACTTCCATACATGGCTACACTCCATACAAATACTTTCAGAAACGACTTCCTGGCACTTAAATCTATACTCGATGTTAACAAATTTCTCTTCTTCAGAAACGCTTTCCTTCCCATTACCAGTCTACATTTTATATCCTCTCTACTTCGACCATCATCAGTTATTTTGCTCCCCAAATAGCAAAACTCCTTTACTACTTTAAGTGTCTCATTTCCTAATCTACTTCCCTAAGAATCACCCGACTTAATTCGACTACATTCCATTATCCTCGTTTTGTTGTTGATGTTCATCTTATATCCTCCTTTCAAGACACTGTCCATTCCGTTCAACTGCTCTTCCATGTCCTTTGCTGTCTCTGACAGAATTACAATGTCATCGGGGTACCTCAAAGTTTTTATTTCTTCTCCATGGATTTTAATACCTACTCCGAATTTTTCTTTTATTTCCTTTACTGCTTGCTCAATATACAGATTGAATAACATCAGGGAGAGGCTACAGCCCTGTTCCATAAGATTATCAATCCTTAAAAAAGGCTCTGAATGATCGGTGATTAATTTTAATGTTAATAATCAACAGCCTCAGTTGCACCATTTACCTAGAATTTACCTAGGTTTCAGTCGGGATAACACAACCTTCTTCAGAATAAC
Source organism: Schistocerca nitens (assembly GCF_023898315.1). Lineage (NCBI taxonomy): Eukaryota > Metazoa > Arthropoda > Insecta > Orthoptera > Acrididae > Schistocerca > Schistocerca nitens. The sequence continues at coordinate 154,691,229 of NC_064621.1, read as the reverse complement.
AGTAACTACCGTTTGCCCATAGTGGACATCAACTACAAATCCATAAATTATCGTCAGAATGTAAAAACGTATCTGAAACTGCCTCGGCCCCACTTCGCGACCGCGATGCTGCAGCCACGAGTGCTATGGATTAATTAAAATTAAAATTTATACCGTTGCTGACAGGGCCGCGAAATGTTGTAAATATTTATGATCCGTGATTCCTGTCGAGCGAGACCATGAGCAGCCATCAGGGCAGGGTCCGGTGTTTTAGCAGACGGGTATCTTCACATTGGAGCATCGCTCGGATGATTTCCTCAATGGTCACAGCGATTCTGCCCTTCTGGCTCACCGATTGTCCACTGTACAGACTTCGAACGGAAACGTTCTGATGGCCTCGTTATACGCGCTGTTGAGCTAAAGAGCAGATAGTACCTTGTTGGCAAAGGGAGTAAAGTAAACAGCTGCCGCAAAATCGGAGAGCTACAAGGCTTGACGGGACTTTATGTTGGACCTGGTGATCTAGCGGTAAAGCGCGTTCCCAAAACCTGGATGGCAGATCTTGAACCTAACATTCACCATTCTGCTGTGTGTAAATTTGCCAGGAATAACAGCTGGTTCAGATTTCACGTTAACTGTAGGTCCTCTATCCCCAGTTGGACAACAGAGACAGGTTAGGGACACGCAAATCGCGGAAGTGGCGTCCAATTGAAAGCAACACCTGACCACTGAGTTAGACGAAATTATTATTGGAAGAATGTATGCATCTATATATATCTACCGCTTATGCATTTACACTTATTACAGTCACCCACTGTATTTCTCCGTCTGTTTGTGAAGATTAATCGAAGAAACTAATACAGAAATTTTTATACTGTTTCTGCTAACAGAAAAATTGATTCACGAAGAACGTTTTTGTATTAGTTTATGTTATAATGAGCTGATGGCTTTAAGTAATGAACACAATTAAAATCATGAAGGTACTCAACATAATTTGTTAACATCCCTAGGAACTACTGTATTGGTAGCAGTATAATTATCATGACAAAAATATATTTCATAAAAACAAACATACACTCCTGGAAATGGAAAAAAGAACACATTGACACCGGTGTGTCAGACCCACCATACTTGCTCCGGACACTGCGAGAGGGCTGTACAAGCAATGATCACACGCACGGCACAGCGGACACACCAGAAACCGCGGTGTTGGCCGTCGAATGGCGCTAGCTGCGCAGCATTTGTGCACCGCCGCTGTCAGTGTCAGCCAGTTTGCCGTGGCATACGGAGCTCCATCGCAGTCTTTAACACTGGTAGCATGCCGCGACAGCGTGGACGTGAACCGCATGTGCAGTTGACGGACTTTGAGCGAGGGCGTATAGTGGGCATGCGGGAGGCCGGGTGGACGTACCGCCGAATTGCTCAACACGTGGGGCGTGAGGTCTCCACAGTACATCGATGTTGTCGCCAGTGGTCGGCGGAAGGTGCACGTGCCCGTCGACCTGGGACCGGACCGCAGCGACGCACAGATGCACGCCAAGACCGTAGGATCCTACGCAGTGCCGTAGGGGACCGCACCGCCACTTCCCAGCAAATTAGGGACACTGTTGCTCCTGGGGTATCGGCGAGGACCATTCGCAACCGTCTCCATGAAGCTGGGCTACGGTCCCGCACACCGTTAGGCCGTCTTCCGCTCACGCCCCAACATCGTGCAGCCCGCCTCCAGTGGTGTCGCGACAGGCGTGAATGGAGGGACGAATGGAGACGTGTCGTCTTCAGCGATGAGAGTCGCTTCTGCCTTGGTGCCAATGATGGTCGTATGCGTGTTTGGCGCCGTGCAGGTGAGTGCCACAATCAGGACTGCGTACGACCGAGGCACACAGGGCCAACACCCGGCATCATGGTGTGGGGAGCGATCTCCTACACTGGCCGTACACCACTGGTGATCGTCGAGGGGACACTGAATAGTGCACGGTACATCCAAACCGTCATCGAACCCATCGTTCTACCATTCCTAGACCGGCAAGGGAACTTGCTGTTCCAACAGGACAATGCACGTCCGCATGTATCCCGTGCCACCCAACGTGCTCTAGAAGGTGTAAGTCAACTACCCTGGCCAGCAAGATCTCCGGATCTGTCCCCCATTGAGCATGTTTGGGACTGGATGAAGCGTCGTCTCACGCGGTCTGCACGTCCAGCACGAACGCTGGTCCAACTGAGGCGCCAGGTGGAAATGGCATGGCAAGCCGTTCCACAGGACTACATCCAGCATCTCTACGATCGTCTCCATGGGAGAATAGCAGCCTGCATTGCTGCGAAAGGTGGATATACACTGTACTAGTGCCGACATTGTGCATGCTCTGTTGCCTGTGTCTATGTGCCTGTGGTTCTGTCAGTGTGATCATGTGATGTATCTGACCCCAGGAATGTGTCAATAAAGTTTCCCCTTCCTGGGACAATGAATTCACGGTGTTCTTATTTCAATTTCCAGGAGTGTATATTTGAAAAACAGCATTTGTTTATTGATTACTTTTGAATACATTGTGGGAGTGAACAGTGATCAATGTTGTTACAAATATTTACTATCAAAAACAGTCTTGATCACAAATTATTTATTCTGGTGACCGCTTTCGACCACAACTGTGGTCATCTTCAGACCAGTGAGTAAGAATCTCCTACTGGTGGTAAATCACTACTATGATTTACCACTAGTATGAGGTTCTTACTCATTGGTCTGAAGATGACCACAGTTGTAGTCGAAACCGGTCACCGGAATGAATAATTTGTGATCAAGACTATCACTACTATGATTTACCGCCAGTAGGAAGTTGTTACTCACTGGTCTGAAGATGGCCACAGTTGTGGTCGAAACCGGTCACCGGAATAAATAATTTGTGATCAAGACTGTTTTTGATAGTAAACATTTGTTTACTGACTTCTGAATTTCCTATGAAAAACCTCAATGTGGTTGCGTGGTCTTGCTATAATGTCATGGAAAAAATGTTATTGGTTCTGCTTTGGATAAAATGAGGCTTGGAAGAAAGTAGCTTTCCCAGAAATCTAACTCACTTCAGACTGTCAAAAGTCCATTACTCATTCTTTTGAGGGGGAATTCTTGGTATTTTTCACAAAATGTCCTACAGTATGGGGCAAATAGAAGTGGCGCAGACAGGCGCACGCGACTGGACATGAATGCATGTATATAATAACACCCCGTGAAGTGGACGCCACGTGTACACCCGCTAGGTGATCCACACCGGTGCAGAACGTAGTGTGTGGGCTGTGTCAGTGATAGTGTGAGTGGAGTAGTGCAAAGGGAACGATGGAGCAGCAGGTGTTTGTCGTGGAGGAAACGGTGTGGTCAGTCGTTTGCTGAGAAGTTTAATAGTGCCAAAGTGCCAGCAAAGGGTGCCATGCAACGCTTAGTTTGAAAATGGCACCAGACAGGATCTATTTTGAAAAAGTCAAAAAACAATCAAAAACGTGACTGCACAAGAGCCAAGAGATGAGTGGTGGCTACCTTCAACATTTGCTATAGTCAGGTTAGTTCTGTATTTTCTTTCCTCTGCTGCGATCCTTTATACCCTGGAACTACGTTCTCCAGGCCACTTTTATTTAGCCCGTCTTGCATAATGATACTTACTTTTTACTATGTAAAATTACATGTAATTTATCTCTGTATGACTCATAGAACTGTTTTATTTTTAATTGCATTGCATAACTTGAGTATATCTGAAGCTACCTAATTTTGGACATACATGTCTTTGTATATGGTTGTCTCTGAAATTACTCCACATAGAAAGCTGAGGTTTCCACCTATTGATAGAAGGTATGCAGTGCTCTATTCATTTTGCCTGGATCATTGAGTAAATTCCGGAAGGCTAAAGTCTCCGAAACACGTTATGAACATACGAATTCTATTCCTGAAGTTGTTACACAAGCCATCAAATTAATTTATAGGGACTAACTCATCCAGACCTCCTAAGAAAGTATCTATATGGGCACGCTCACAATCCCAATGACTCAGTAATATTATTTGGACACAAGCGCCCAGGAACATCTTTGTGAGATTAATTACACTGAAATGCAGGGTAAATTTTTCAAAATACGTAAAATTAGGTCTTAACATTATAAAACACAAGTGAGCACAACTGTTGATCTGACTTACAGCTTAAAGCACATTTGTCAACAAGAACAGTTTGAATTTTGTGCTAAAGTAAACAATGTTATTTCCAGGTTTAGATTACATATATTATTTGTCAAAAACTCGTCTTAGTTTGGCTAAGACCGACAGCCAAGTCACTCTGTGCTCGGGTATTAACTTTTACTTGCAGTACAAAATGGTTATCTGCTAACTTATGCTACCGCACAATGGAGACTACATGATACTTTGCCTCCCGCACATGTCACTTTACAGCAAAATTGTAACAAATCTCCCCATACCACGTCATCTTATAGCAAAATTGTAACAATTTGCTCCATACATCGTCATGTTCAGGAATATTGCAATAAACTGTCTCTTGTTACAGAAAAATACAGCAAACCGCCCTCTATATCACCATGTTAGAGCAAAAATAGTAACAAATTACCCAATATATCGACATGGTACTGCAAAATTGAAAAAATTTCCCCACATATCATTATGGTAAAAGAATTTCTAACAAATGTCTTCATTCATCACCATATTACATGAAACCATATGAAACTGTGTCAATGATTGTCAGTTTATATGTCAAAAACTCAGTTTGGTTAAAACCAATACCATACTGCCAGAGACCGATGATCAAGACATAACAAATAACAGCAGTCGGAACCTTCCTCCTTAGTATGAAATCTGTACAGCTCTGGACACAGTGCTTGTGCTTGTGTCCTCAATTGTGCTGACTACCATTACCCACAGATACTACTGAGAGGCGCTGATGGTGGGTTAACATGTGGTGACTGGCAGTTTGGACATTATTGTGGAGCACACATGGTCATCAATTGATGGGGTTCCTACTAGTACCTCATATGCTACTGTGAGGCGATGATAGTCATTGTATGTATGGCGACTACTTTTGCCCTAAATATAATTTAGACCATGATCAATTGACAAGGTGGCTGCCATTACGCCAGATACAGTGGGAGTAATTTTGGTCAGTTGACAGGGTGACTGCGATTACCACCCAGATATTGGTTGGGCATGATGGTCAATTAATATAGTGACTACCATTACCCCAAATGCATCTTAATACTACGTGTACCATAATCTGAACTGGGTGTCAGATACTAGATCTTAAACAGTCTTGTGATGCCAGAAGCTGATAGTCTCTGTTTGTGCCATAACTTGGCAATGACTGTCAGATAATGGAGTTCCCTCATTTTATACTGATTTACAGATAATCATCAAATGGAATTGTAAGAAGCTGCGATATGCATCGTCATGTTACAGCAAAATTGTAAAGAATTACCGTATACATTGACATCTGACACCAAAACTGAAACAAATTACCCCACAAAATTGCAAAACTGTAGCAAATTGCCCCATACATCGACATGTTACAGCAAATTGTAACATATTGCCCCATACATTGCAAGTGTATCTGAATCTCAGATAGTATTCTAACGCCAGAAGCTGATAGTGGGTGTCAGGTGTTGGATCGTAAAACTGATATTGTAACACCAGTGTATATGCTGTAACCTGAAATTGCATCTGTACCATGACAACATCACATCACATGTGGGTCATTGACCTTTATCACGTGATGTGAGAGTCCAAAGTGGCAGAAACCTTGCGCATCATTGTATTTGGCCATCTTTACATTCGTATGTTGTGCATTATGAATGCCTTCTTGTGTATTACGAAAATATGGATTTTAAGTTATACAATACATTAAACATTGCCTCATAATGCCTGCCTTCTTTGCCCTAAAATTCTTCCTTGTCATTTTGTTTGCCTTCTGATCAATAAATGCCGTACCCTGCCTTGAAAGTTCGTGTTTGTACATAAAGTGAATTATGCCAACATCAACTATAATAAAAACCAATATTAGCCCACAAAAACGTCGATTATATTTTTTCTAGCGTTAACTTCACCTATTATCTGCTTACTCCCTAAAATTGGCTTGGTAAGATGAAGAATTACTGAAAAGCGTCTAAATGCATTAGGTGCTCGTAGTCCAGTCTTTGTACCACAAGTGACGTAGCCCAAGGAAGCCTACAATTGAAATACCAATAAACTTTGCCAATTTTGACAGATATTTTAGACCTTGAGATACTGAGATATTGAGATGTTGATATACCATTCTAGCACCTGACATAAACATTGTGTTTCACATACATTTAAGGCATAGAAATACTGTAAGTTACACCCATTAAGCATTTTTGATAAATAGTATAGATCATTCAGAAACTTTGAACAGGTCATCACTTTACACAATTTATGTGAAGCTAACATTTTGATAAGTGGTACAAGTTGTTCTGGAAACTTTTGTACATGGTCTATAAGTCAGGTGTGTGCGTGTGTGTGTGTGTGTGTGTGTGAAAGAGAGAGAGAGAGAGAGAGAGAGATAGAGATGATTTTTCTGAATCGCACCAATTTATCCAATTCTGGTGATACTTACATATTGTTTCGACGTGGAAATATTCTTGTATTAGCAATACTTTTTGGAACCTGGCTCCATTTCTGCAGTTCACGTGAAGCTTACATATGTTTTCACGTCAAATACTGTAGAATTACGAGTACCTTTCTGTATTTTGACAGATAATCCAGACTGTTCGAATACTTCTGAATGTGGCGCAAAAATTCAGCTAATTCAGATACATCTGAAAAAGGATGCAAAATTCAGATCACTTCGATACTTTCGAACATGACGCCATCTTGAATAGTAGCGTCAGTGTATTTGCAAAGCTTAACTGGACTAGTTTCGTCTTCTTGGATTGTTTTAAGTTGCCACTTGTACCAGCTCGCATATTGTTATTTTTTAATTTCGCGCCACTGCCATCTTGCATTTTTTTTAATTTCCTGCCACAGTCACATTGCTTTTTAAATTTTCCACCACTGCCATCCTGCATTTTTTTTTAATTTCGCTCAAGCTCCATCTTGGATTTTAAAATTTCTGTCCCAACATCATCTTGGATTTTTCAGTAACTACAGCCCCGATTAATGGAGGTAATTTGAACTGTGCATTGCAATACCAATAGCCATTATAGTCCGGTGATAGATTTCTATCTCCTGAACATAGTAAGCGTTAATCTATCCTGTGACGTCATGATTGTCATCTTTAGAAAATTGTAGTTTGAAGGCTTCAGTTGCGTTTAGATATACAGGATTCTGTTTCTTTACAACTTGCCAGTGGGGTGTTCCTGTATAATAATTAAACCAACTCGTCACTCCAGTTGTATATGGTGGCTGAGTCTAACACTTTGTTATGCACACATTGCATTACCTGTTGCTTCTGTTTATTGGACATTATCATGGCAGTTCTTTGTCTGTCTTTCATTGGACTCATTTCATGAGTTAATAGTGGCTATCATTTACATAAAGGGTCTAGTGCATCCATAAAAGTTTACACCTGCAATCTCTCGTCACTCGCATCCCTACGCAACTCGATACTTCTCCATGATCATTTAGATTAAAACTTTTGTTTAGTTTCACTTAAAATGTATTTTTTTTGCAAATATAATAAAAAATAAACGTTTCATCTGCATAAACCGCTACGATTAATATATCTCTTTCTTGATTTTTATGGTAAGCACAGCAGTTAGCTGTGGACCTGCTTTAATTTAAACTTAGTAGAGCTTTATCTGTTTGATGTTCCAACAGCGACTTCCTTGTTTAAGTCTGTAGACTGCTTTCTTAAGTCTTCTAATGCCTTTGCATCTTAGTGGTTTTGTCATATAGTCAACCTCGGGAATATTAACAAACATTTCTTCATTCAAGCCGTTCTGCAAGAAAGGTGTCACTACATCACAATGACGAACGTTCAAGTCTTATTTAGCAGCTACACAAAAAAAAAGTGAGTGAATAGTATCGTATCACTGATGCATCCGTTTCTTCATAGTCTAAATCTTACGGTGAATTATTTGTGCTTGTAAATCTCTCTTTGTCTTAACGACTCACTTGCTGTCAATAGCTTTTTTGTCTGGAGGCAGGACTGCCGATTGCCAAGTTTGATTTTCCGTGTGTAACTTTAATTCTTCTTGGATTGCTTGAAGCCATTTCTGCGAGTTCTTATATTGCAACGCTTCTTTTACAGTTCACGGTTCATGTTCTTGTGAATCATAGGTATAACAGGTTACATAATCGCCAATCTTCTTTGCTCCTGGTTCTTCTGCTGAAATGCTACTACCCGACCTGGCGTCCCTCGAGTAGTCTTGCACCTCAGTGTTTCTTACTTCTGTCTCGACTTCTTGTGATCTGTTCGATTCTCTCTTTATCTATGAATGAAATAAACATTTGGTTTCGTTCCAGTGAATGATTAGACCGTCTTGATTTGACATTTCTGTTCTAAACTGTTTCTTCTTTAATGACAACGAGATAGCACTGACGGAACTCATAATGTTAGAGTTCTGTATTTATTTCTTAAAGTGAACTTTCTTGACCTAACAGATATACGTGCCGTTTTCTTCGCTTGAAATAAACTGCTGCAAATGAACAGGTTGTTCGGGTATTTGAGCATGACACCGATTTACGCAATTTAGGGTGACGCCGATGTATTTTGGTAAATAATTCAAGTCGTTCGGATACTTTTGCTTAATGCACAAAATTCAGCTTGTTCGGATACTAATTAAAGCACTTTATTTTCACACAGAAGCAATGTAAACACGAACTATGATAAACACGTAAGGATCAGAGAAAATATGCAAAGAAAAGTACATAGTAACAGCTGCAGCAACGTTTACAAAGATATTTGTTGGTAGAGGCATGGGTTCTAATTCATAACTTCCATTAGTCGCCCGCAGGAACACTTCTAAGATTCGGCATCATGGAAGATGTTTGTCCTTCCTCTGTATCTCCGTGTAATTAAATCTCATCCCTTCCACGCTTCTCTTTCCGTCCAGTGGTGGCCTTTCAACGTGACACGTACCGGAATATGGGCTCAGCGTGTCCAGTTCCTTACAAGCTGCCTTCTCAGTGCAGAGCACTATTCCACGCATACACTGCTTCTACGTCATCTAGTGTTCATTTTTCACTGTGCGATAACGTAGCTTTTGAATGGATGCTTCCTGGTCACGTTTCTTGTGTATGAAGTCACCGTTTCCGAGGACGCTACTGCAAAACCCATTAGAGCAGGGCTTCACAACATACGTGCTCGCGGAGCAAGCTGTGAGCAGCAAGGTGCGAGCACGGAGCAGCGCGAGCACGCTACCCCCACTACCGGACCAGAGTGGAGAGTGGGGAAAGTCACGTGGGGCACACAACAGCTGCCGCCAGTCAATGTAAATCCGCGGCCACCTGCAGGGATATCACTCACGAATTATTACTGCAACAAATGAAACAAATAAAGGAGAATGTACACATGCCACATAATTTTATTAGCTTAGTGTATGCCTCTACATTCGCATTAATTTGTGAACTGTTACAAAATAAAAGGTGTCACTGAAGTGTGGGATTCTCGGTTATCTTGTACTTTTTGCCCTTTACAATTGCGTCTATGTTCGGAGTAATTGTTCTTGTGCATTTTAGGCGCAGCGTGCAGTTTAAATTTCGATCAGACAATGCGTTTCTCAGCGCGTCTTGTTACATTTCATTGCAGAGAACAGTTGTTCACAAACATACGTGGAACCGAACATTGATATTATTGTAGCCGCCAGTTTGTGCAAACGAGGAAATCAGTCCTGAGGAAAGTGTCTGTAGAATTCCAAAATGTTTTTCTTGTTCTGATATTTGTCTATGTATTCTCTGTCACACTGCAGGTCAATAATTTCCTGCTGCAGCTCAGGACGAATCTCTTAAATATTCGCTGAATATGGAGAGAACAGATCAAAATCACTGTCTAGTGCTGTCAGATCTGGAAAGCCCTGATCAACTAAACTATGTGAATAACGTTCACAGTCTTTGTGAACATCTTGCGTGGATGATAATTTAGGAAAATGAGCTAGGTTTCCTGTTTCCAGCTGACTCACCGAAAGTGTCCATTTCTTTTTAAAAGCTCGTATTCGATCTATGAAATGAGTAATTAGCAGATCTTTACCTTGTAGTAAAATGTTCAAAGCATTCAGATGGCTAGTTAAATCTGCTAAGAACGCGAGATCACATTCAAACGTGCGCGCGCATTTCCCCTCCCTCCCCTCCCACCCTACTCCGCGACCTTGCACCTGCTCGCGAGCAGGTGCCTGAGCAGACGCGAGTACTCGCGCTCAAAACCGGCCAGTTGTTAAGCCCTGCATTAGAGCGACGGCCTCTTGATCTCTACAAGCCAGAGGCACATCACAACAATCGCAAACTCGAAATATTGGGTTGGTGCGTAAATTCCTAGTGCTTTGCCATAACTTTAATAACCACAACAGATATACAAAACAGATACTTTAATCATCAATAATACATTTTCCTTCACTATTTAAACAGTCTCCCAACGCTGGGGTAACTTGTCGATCCCGCTGCTGTAGAAACCACCTGGTTTTGAGTCGAAGAACTCGTCGAGCCTTTTTCGGAGCACATTTTCGTGCAGCGCCTTTTCATGTGGTAAGGAAGTTTCTTGAAGGCTGTTCGATAGAGAGAGGAAGAGGTGAAAACTTGAGGGCGCAAAATCAGGTGAAGGGTGGGTATAGAATGACGTCCCAACCCATTTTCTTATGGGGTCTTTGTGGTACAGCAGAATGTGAGCGGGCGGTATCATGGGGTAGCATCCCTTCGCGCAGTCTCCTTGGTCGTTTCTCTTCGACTGCATCTGCAAGACGCCTCAGTTGTTGACAATAAGTATCAGCAGTGATGGATACACCTCGGGGAAGCAATTCGTAGTAAACCGTACCGTCGCTGTTCCACCAGATGCATAACATAATCTTTTGTGGATGTGCGCGTATCTTTGTGTGGTGAGTTGCGGCTTTGTCTGGGCTCAATCACTTCTTTCTTTTCCTTATGTTAGCGTAAAGACACCATTTCTCGTCACCATTAACGACATAGGATAGGAGTCGTCGTTGTTGTTCACAAACCAATTGGCGACGAGCAAGCGGAAATGCACATATGGACCCCCCTAATTTTTCTGATTTTGGCTTAGAGTATATGATACAATACACCAAAGTTTTGAACCGGCCCCCATCGCATGCAAATGTTGCGCGATGGTGGAATGATTACAGTTCATCACATTCGCCAGTTCTCGAGTACAGTGACGTGGATTGTTGTGGACTGATGCGTTTAAACGATCTTCAACAACACCGAAAGTCTTGTCTTCCAGAACGTAGGGAGTCACTGATTTCAAAACGATATTCCTTATTAACGAGAAAACTATTTTTTTCCATGTTCTGTCCATTGGTATTATCGCCACTCAAGGCGCAAATGTTTCTAGCTGTCTCCGATGCTGCCACCCGTCCACTGAATTCAAACAGAATAATATGTCGGAAATGTTCGGATTACCAACTCGGAATTCCGTTTTGTAGTATCCACATTCCACTCAGTACCTCCGAAAGATAAAACGATAATATGTAAACTCAAATTGAAACAGTGAACTACAAATGAAAAATTAAAATCGATAAATAAACTCGCAGCGACCGGAATCCCAACATGCGAAACAAAAACGCTTCCCCAGGGAAGCCTCCTGCGACCTCTGCTGTTCCTTATCTATATAAATGACCTGGGTGACAATCTGAGCAGTTCTCTTAGGTTGTTCGCAGATGATGCTGTAATTTACCGTCTAGTAAGGTCATCCGAAGACCAGTATCAGTTGCAAAGCGATTTAGAAAAGATTGCTGTATGGTGTGGTAGGTGGCAGTTGACGCTAAATAACGAAAAGTGTGAGGTGATCCACATGAGTTCCAAAAGAAATCCGTTGGAATTCGATTACTCGATAAATAGTACAATTCTCAAGGCTGTCAATTCAACTAAGTACCTGGCTATAAAAATTACGAACAACTTCAGTTGGAAAGACCACATAGACAATATTGTGGGGAAGGCGAGCCAAAGGTTGCGTTTCATTGGCAGGACACGTAGAAGATGCAACAAGTCCGCTAAAGAGACAGCTTACACTACACTCGTTCGTCCTCTGTTAGAATATTGCTGCGCGGTGTGGGATCCTTACCAGGTGGGATTGACGGAGGACATCGAAAGGGTGCAAAAAAGGGCAGCTCGTTTTATATTATCACGTAATAGGGGAGAGAGTGTGGCAGATATGATACGCGAATTGGGATGGAAGTCCTTAAAGCAAAGACGTTTTTCGTCGCGGCGAGATCTATTTACGAAATTTCAGTCACCAACTTTCTCTTCCGAATGCGAAAATATTTTGTTGAGCCCAACCTACATAGGTAGGAATGATCATCAAAATAAAATAAGAGAAATCAGAGCTCGAACAGAAAGGTTTAGGTGTTCGTTTTTCCCGCGCGCTGTTCGGGAGTGGAATAGTAGGGAGATAGTATGATTGTGGTTCGATGAACCCTCTGCCAAGCATTTAAATGTGAATTTCAGAGTAATCATGTAGATGTAGATGTAACTTATGCACCAAACTCCTTACAGGTGTTCCAGTGTTCAGGCATTGCAGTATCAGCAGAGGAGGGTTCTGACTACCAGCAGCATGCAAGTCAGATGAGTGGCACGCAGATGCGGGTAACATGGCCGTGGAGGAAGCCCCGGGAGACGGACTGGCCCGCCAGCGTGATGGATACCCGAGAGTGGCAAGCGTCCGTCCAGTAGACGTGTCGCTTCTCTTCTTTAATGAAGATTGAGCACGGCGGCAGGTGCCGGAGGGCCGGTGTTTTCTTCTTCTCATTTATAAGACGGAGTCTAACAAGTCCCCCGTCATCCATCAGCAGCGGTCCGTGACATAAACTTGTGATCCTCAGTGGCTGACGCCAACGGGCTAAGGACTGGTGGAACAGTTCCCCTAATCTAAAAGGAAGGACAGCAAAGCGTCCTGCTGGCATAATTACCGACAACGCTGGTGCGACAACGAACTTTATGGTTTCAGAGAGGGTACATCACACTAGAAATTTTAGGGAATAAGAATTCGTGCTGGGATAGAATTTTATTAAACTCGCCACTCTTTTCATAAGTTATATATATTTCGACCACTCGATCTATTCCAAATAGACTGTGTCAAATGGAAACTCTTTTAATCAAAAACCTAAAATTTCATGTAATAAATGTTTCTTCTAATACAATATGACAGGCATTTTCGGTCACTGCATAAAATTGCCTGAAATAATCTGTCCACCTAGTAAGGAAACTAGTCAATGGCTCATTTTTCTTTACATAATGGATTACTCGATACTCTCCATAGATTTACTATACGATACAGATAGGTTCAGAAAACTTAATAATTTTTCATATATTGGATTTATTTCAACATTTCAATTATAAATATACTTGAAGTCACTGAGATTGAAAAGCTTAATTTGTAAGTAGGCTGTTTAGGTTTTTATGTTGGTAACGTCACCTAGCGCTCTGTATGAAAATCACTGGCTGTGCTGTGTGCAGTCTGTGGCTGGTGGGCATTGTTGAAATAGTCGGTATTGTAGTGTTGGGCAGTTGGCTGTTAACAGCACGTACCGTTGCTCAGCTGGAGGTGTGCCGCCAGCAGTGGTGGATGTGGGGAGAGAGATGGCGGAGTTTTGAGAGCGGATGATCTGGACGTGTGTCCATCAGTATCAGTAAATTTGTAAGACCGGAAGTCATGAACTGATATATATATTATGACTTTTGAACACTATTAAGGTAAATACATTGTTTGTTCTTTATCAAAATCTTTCATTTGCTAACTATGCCTATCAGTAGTTTGTGACTTCAGTAGTTAGAATCTTCTATTTAGCTGGCAGAATTGGCACTCGCTGTATTGCAGTAGTTCGAGTAATGAAGGTTTTTGTGAGGTAAGTGATTCATGAAAGGTATAGGTTATTGTTAGTCAGGGCCATTCTTTTGTAAGGATTATTAAAATTGAGATTGCGTTGCGCTAAAAATATTGTGTATCAGTTTCGTGATAATCAGAACAAGTAAAGAGAGAAATGTCTGAGTACGTTCAGTTTTGCTCAGCTGTTTGAAAATCAAATAACGTAAGGGGTTGCCAACACACAGGTCGGCAAAGGTGCTGCGCGAAGATCGATAGTAGGCGCCAGATCAAGTGCGCCCATCACGAGAGAGGCCAGAGACACACTGACAAGCAACACCCCGCCAACGCCCTCTCGACAGCATGTGTCTAGGCCGCCGCCGCCACTGACCGGACTCACTGACTCACTCAGGCTATGACAGTACATACCGACCAGATTAGTGGCTATAGTGGGACCAGGAGTGAGAGTAAAGTTTGTGGTAGCAAGATTACTGATGTCGTCTGCAAGAGTATTATTACTGATGAGCCTGTACCACAACACATGGACTCTATTCAAGTTAAGTGATAACTTCGTTATCTTGTAAATAAAGAACCATATTAATCCACGAGTGCATTTGTGTTGTAGAAAGAGGATACCGGCCACCATAACAGCATCCTCTTTCTTTCTTCTTTGCAATACAAGACACTACAGTGGTGACGAGGATACTATACATATGTTATGTGAAGGGCTTTCTTTGAGGTATGGTACGTATTATCTCAGTTCTTTTTGGCTAGTGCTTGGAAGTTGTTGTAGGTTGTTGATGGGAAGTTATTCTACTATGTGTGTGTCTTGTCATATTCGAATGTTAAAATTGCGATGTGTCAGAATCACAATAATTAAATGCTGTTTGTGAGAGATAAAGTACCTGCAACAACTTTCTTCACATACATATTTTGATGTAAAATACTCCCACAAGCTGTTATACTCCTCTAGTTGCTGAGCCAACAAAACTTCCAAATACGTCTAATGACGACAGTAAGTTCAGTAATGACAGTTAAACATTAATTGTAATCACAATTATATTTTATAATCCAACCTTCCTCATGATTCGCAGCAGCCTTTTCAGGCAGGGGCAGCAGTCTGGATGACTGAATGATCTGGCCTTGTAACATTAGTCGAAATGGCCTTGCTGTGCTGCTACTGCGAACGGCTGAAATCAAAGGGAAACTAGAGCATGCAGCTCTATTGTATTGTTAAAATGTGATGGCATCCTCATGGGTAAAATATTCCGGAGACAAAATAGTCACCCATTCGAAACTCCAGGTGGGTACTATTCAGGAAGAACGAAAAACAACACTGTTCTCTACGAGTCGCGCCATAGAATGACAGAACCCTTAATCACCGAGGTAGGTTAAAAAATTTAAAAAGTAAAATGAAAAGCTTAAAATTAGACATAGTGCGAGTAAGTGAAGTTCAGTGACAAGATGAACAAGACTTCTGCTCTGGTGAGTGGAGGGTTATAAATACAAAATTACATATGGATAAAGCAGTAGTAGTTCTGATAATTAATAACAAAACAGGAATGCTGGTAAGCTATTACCAGCAACATAGTAAACGCGCTTTCGTAGCCAAGATGGACATCAAACCAACACCTATCACAATAGTAAAAGTTTGTGTGCCAACCAGGTACGTAGATAATGTAGAATTGAAAAAATGTATGATGAGATAAAAGAAATTATTCAGGTAGTTAAAGGAGACGAAAATTTAATAGCAATGGAGGACTGAAATATGATAGTGGAAAAAGGAAGAGAAGGAAAAATAGAAGGTAAATATGATCTTGGGGGAAAGGAACGAAAGAATAAGCCGCCTAGTAGAATTTTGCACGGAGCGTAATTTAATCATCGCTAACACTTGGTTTAAAAATGATGAAAGCAGTTTGTATACGTGTAACAGACTTGGAGACATCTGAAGGTTACACATTGATGATATAATACCAAGGACAGACTCTGACAACTATTTATTGGTTATGAACTGTAGATCAAAACTGAAGAATTGCGTAAAGGTAGGACTTTAAGGATATGGGAATGGATAAATTAAACAGAGGTTGCTGAGAGTTTTAGAGAGATCATTAGGCAACGAATGACTGAAACAGGGAAAATGAATGCTGTAAAAGACGAATGAGAGTAGTAAAGGCAGCTGAGGATCAAATAGGTGAAAGACAAGACTAGCAGAAGTCCTTAGACATCAAAGAATATATTTAATTTAATTGATGAAAGGATAAAATATAAAAATGCAGCAAATGTAGCAGGCGAAATAATACAAAAAACTAAAACAAAGATATTGACAGGAAATGCAAAATGGGCAATCAGTACTTCCTAGATGACAAATGAAAGGATATAGAAGTATAATATAACTAGGAGAAATACAGATACCACCTATAGGTAAATTATAGAAACGTTTGGGAAAAAGAAGAGTAGCTGCATGAATATCGAGAGCTCTGATGGAAAACCAGAAGTAAACAAAGAAGGGAAAGCTGGAACGCGCAGAGAATATATAAAAGGGCTGTATAAGGTAAAGGGGTTTGAAGGCAATATTATAGGAAAAGAAACGGACTTAGATGATGATAAGACGGCAGATAAGATACCGCAAGAAGAATTTGATAGCGCACTCAAAGATCTAAGTCGAAACAAATAGCCCAGAGTAGACAACATTCCCTCATAACTACTGACACCTTGGAAGAGCCAGTCATAATAAAACTATTCCAACTGATATGCGAGGCATTCGAGACAGGCAAAATACCATCTGACTTTGACACTAATGTAATAATGCCAATTCCAAAGAAAGGAGGTGCTGATAGGTACCAATATTACCGAAATATCAGTTATGAAGTCACGGTTGCAAAATACTAACACGAATTCTCTAAAGAAGAATGAAAAAAGTGCTAGAAGTTGATTTCGGCGAAACTCAGTTTGGATTGCGGAGAAATATAGGAACAAGCAATGCAATAATCACCCTACGACTTCTCTTACACGGTAGGTTAAGGAAAGCTATATTTCGTTTACAGCATTTGCAGACTTAGAAAAAGTTTTTGACAATGTTGATTGGAATACACTCTTTGAAATTCTGGTAGTAGTGGGGATAAAATACAAGGAGCGAACGGCTTTTTACAAGTTGTAGAGAAAGCAGACGACATTCATAAGAGCCGTGAGGCATAAAAAGGAAGTAGTAGTTGTGAAGGCACTGAGAAAGGGTTATAGACGTTCTCCGACGTTATTAAATCTGTACACTAAGGAAACAGTAAAGGAAATGAAACAAAAATTTTTGATAAGTAATTACATTTCTGGGAGAAGAAATAAAAACGTTGAAGTTTCCTGATTATACCGTAATTCCATCAGAGACAGAAAAGGACTTGGGAGAGCATCAACAAAAGCAAAACATCGAATGTATTCGAATTAAATCAGACGACTACGATGAAATTAGAGTAGGAAACGAGACACTAAAAGTATTAGATGAGTTTTGCTATTTGGGCAGAAAAATAAATAAAGGTGGCCGCAGTCGAGAAGATATAAAATGTAGATTGGCAATGGTAAAAACCTATCCTGAAGAAGAGAAATCTGTTAGCAACGAAGTGTTTGTCTAGAGCTTAATGGGTAGTGGCGGAGGGTACTTTCGGTACCAGTGTCTGATCCCCTTAAACCTGTTCCACTCGTGAATAGTGCGTAGGAAGAATGATTGTCGGTAAGCCTCTGTATTGGCTCTAATTTCTCAAATTTTCTCCTCGTGGTCAACACGCGAGATGTATGTGGGGGGGGGGGGAGTTCAAATGGTTCAAATGGCTCTGAGCACTATGGGACTTAACATCTGAGGTCACCATTCCCTTACACTTAGAACTACTTAAACCTAAATAACCTAAGGACATCACACACATCCATGCCCGAGGCAGGACTCGAACCTGCGACGGCAGCAGCAGCGCGATTCCTGACTGAAGCGCCTAGAACCGCTCGGCCACAACGGCTGGCTTTAGAGCTTAGTCTTGCATGAAGAGAAATATTGAAGATAAACAGTTCAGACATGAAGACAATAGAAGCTTTGAGATGTGGTGTTACAGAAGAATGCTGAAGATTAGATGAGTAGATCGTGTTACCAACGAGGGGGTACTGAGTAGAACTGGAGAGAAAAGAAAACTGTGGCACAGCTTGACTAAAAGAAGGGATCAGTTGATAGGAAACAGTCTGTGACGTCAAGGTACCACCAATTTAGTATTGTAGAAAGGTGTGAGGAGTTAAAAATTCTTGAGGGAGGCCACGAGATGAATGCAGTAAGCAGCTTCAAAAGGGTGTTTTGGGAAGGAGACCAGACAGCGTGGTCATCGGTCTCATCGGAGTAGGGAAGGATGGGTAAGGAAGTCGGCCGTGCCCTTTCAAAGGAACCATCCCGGCATTTGCCTGGAGTGATTTAGGGAAATCACTTGTGTAGTTATTCGAAAAGGAAGGGGCTTGCACAGGAGAAAGTAGAGTGGAGACCTGCATCAAATGATTCTTCGAATTAAAGACCACCACTGCAACGACAGAAATTAAAGCTTGGATTGTATTTCTTCTCAGTGGAAGAACGTATCACGCAAACAGATGCAAAGATATAGTTTTCAGAGTTTTTTATGAAGTTATACACTGCAAGACAAAAAAACGCACCACGTAGGAATTATGCAAATGGGACAGAAATCGGTAGATGTGATATACATGTACAGACAAAACAAATAATTAACACTTTGATAATTTATGTAAGAGGAAGTGCTTCACAATTGTGCAAGTCAGTAACGCTTTGATCCACCTCTGGCCCTGATGCAAGCGGTTATTCGGCTTGAGACTGATTAATAGAATTGTTGAAGGTCGTCCTGAGATATGTCGTGCCAAATTCTGTCCAATTGGCACGTTATACGGTCAAAATCCAGAGCTAGTTGGAGGGTCCTGCCTATAATGCTCTAATTGTTCTCAGCTGGGGAGACATCCAGCGTCTTTGCTGGCCAAGATAGGGTCTGGCGAGCCTGTGTGTTGGCGGGCACTATGTTGCTAAAAAGTAATCCCACGAAGGCTTGTCATGAAGGGCAACGAAACAGGGCGTAGAATGTCGTCGATGCAATGTGGTGTAAGGGTGCGGCGGATAACAACCAAAGAAGTCCTGCAAGAAGAAGAAACGGCACCCCAGCCATCACTCCTGATTGTCTGGCCATTTGGCGGACGACAGTCAGGTTGGTACCCCACCGCTGTCCTGGCTGTCTCGAGACATGTCTCCGCTGGTCATTGGGGCTTAGTTCGAAGCGAGACTCATCACTGAAGGCAATTCTACTCGAGTCAATGTGAGTCCAGGCCGAAGACGTGTCCTGAGACGATCTGGACACGGCTGGGATGACAACCTAACTGTCTCCTGCCAGACGGCCCAACAACCGGGAGTGAAGGTATGGCGTGCCATTCCTTTTCATAGCGGGACCCCTTTGGTTGTCATCTGCGACACCCTTACAGCACTGTGGTACGTCGACGATGTTCTACGCCCGGTTTTGTTGACATTCATGGCAAGCCATGCTTGCCTTACATTTCAGCAGGATAATGCACACCCGCATATGGCAAGAGTTTCTCTACTGCTTGTCTTCCTGCTTGCCAAACACAAACTTGGCCAGCAAGGTCACCGTATTTCTTCCTAATTGACAACGTTTTGTGGTCGAGCGGTTCTAGGCGCTTCAGTCCGGAACCGCGCTGCTGCTACGGTCGCAGGTTCGAATCCTGCCTCGGGCATGGATGTTTGTGATGTCCTTAGGTTAGTTAGGTTTAAGTAGTTCTAAGTCTAGGGGAGTGATGACCTCAGATGTTAAGTCCCATAGTGCTTATAGCCATTTGAACCACTTTGAATTGACAACGTTTGTAGCATTATGGGCAGGTCCCTCCAACCAGCTAGGGAGTTTGATGATATAACGCGCCAGTTGGACAGAATTTGGCACTATATGCCTCAGTCAATGCAAAGCCGAGTAATTGCTTGCATAGTGCTCAAAAGTAGACCAACGCGTTATTCACTTTGTCTATTTGTGAAGCTCTTCCTCTTGAATAAATCATCCTATTTTTGCGAAACTGTAGTCAGTTGTTTGTCTTTACATGTAAATCACACCTATCTATTCCGTCTCATTCGGATAGTTCCTTCATAGTACGTCATTGTTTTTTTTTCGTGTTAGAGTGTATTTTGACAAACAGTAGCTACGAATAAAGAGGCTAGACTCTCCATATCGATCTTTTTACTTATATTCCCTTTATGACCTTCAAATTGAAAGTATTCATATTTGGTATCGGTTTTAGAAACTATACCCAACTTTCCTAACATGCGTTTTTTAGAGCAATGTAAAACGTTTTGTGAAGGATACTCTGATGATGATGAGGTCCCATACTCCGAGGAGCGTAGGGAACGATGCGGGAGACCCGCACCGCCGACTAGGCAAGGTCGTAGCGGAGGTTGTTTGCCATTGCCTTCCTCCGACCGTAATGGGGATGAATGATGACGATGATGAAGACGACAAAACAACATCCAGTCATCTCGAGGCAAGGAAAATCCCTGACCCCGCCAGGAACCGAACCCGGGACCCAAGCGCGGGAAGCGAGCGAGAACGCTACCGCAAGACCACGAGCTGTGGGATTCTCCTCTATTCCTCTATTCCTCCAAAATATGATACAGTAGGACTACTCATTTTAATTTTGACACATTTTAGGAATAACTTTGAACCAATTTATGTATTTCAATCGAACCATGAGGTGTAAATACCTTTATTCTTACACTAATTTCACATAAAATTCGATGATTTGATTACTATTACTTAACTAAAATGTTGATAAAGACTCACTGGCACCGCTTGTAATATTTTGCCAAAGCAAAATTCAGTTTCAGTTACATAATCTCCTGATCAGACTGAATTGTTTGATATAAGTCACAATAACGTTCTGTTAAGATATTAAATTTAGAAATGCAGAGAATGAGATAGGCGAAAGGGTATACAGAGGTCTAAGAAAAGAGACTGACAGATGGCGAAAAATGGCTAAGCAGGAATGACTGGAAGACAAATGCAAGGCTGTAGAACATGCATAAGAAGATGAAATGTAGATGCCGTCTATACGGAAATTAAAGAAACCTTTGGAGAAAAGAGAGGAAGCTCTACGAATATCAAGAGCTCAGATGTGAAGCCAGTAGTACGCAAAGAGAGGAGATGTGAAATGTAGGAGGAACGTGTAGAGTGCCTATACAGGGTGAAGGGTAATTCGTGCACTCGGGCTTCGCAGCGCGGCTCCTCACATGCCAGCGATAAAAAAATGTCTCACACAAAATTTCGTCCACCGAGTAAATCCGGCAGAGAAAGGACGTTAAAGAGTGGTAATCTGACAGCACTGTAACCACATGTACGGTGTTTATCTCTGTCAACGGTTAATATCTGTGCTGTACAGTTGGTGCAGTGTACAGAGTTTTGAGTTAGCATGCAGGAAGTCGATGGTTCGATCCTGAAGTAAGGCATATGTTTTTTACGTAGTCCAGGTGGTACAGTATCTTGTATTTTAATCGTCAACAGCGATTGCAGCGGGTCCTCTACAAAAGATTTGCACTTACATACTACGATCGCAGAAGTGGAAGAAGTCCTTTCCACGTCGTGGGCGTTAATTTATTCGCACTACTTCATCTACTAGATGCCAAACCTGTTTTCTTTGTACCCTCCTCCAATGGTCCCATAGATTAATACCAAGTATTATTCGTACCTCGTTCAGATCAATTACATTTCGTTAGGGCTTTATGTTACCGGTGGGACTAGCAATGTACTAAGCGAATAATGTCCAAACTCGGTTACTATTTGTATGTGTTGTCAGCGTGGCCCCACTAATTATGCCTTTCAACACTGAGTCTGGTAACCGCATGGTGTTTACTGCGTATCTCAATGCATTATTATTATCATTATTATTATTATTATTATTATTATTATTATTCTATTGCTGTTAGGGAAACAGTGTAATTCGAAATTAGCGAAATCGGGATGATTCATCTGTCAGAGGGGTAAAGCACGTTAGGTGTAACAGCGCGCAGGACTGACGGCATGTTTATACTGTATGCGCTGTCCACCAGACAGGGACTACTTGCGAGCAGAGTAAAGTTGCCTTACTTTTTTTTTTTCTTTATTGTGATTTTTATCACCTTACACAAAGGCGGGCTGTCAGCAGCAGAGTACGCCGCTCTTCAGCCTTGAGTTTTACAATAAGTAATAAGTAGAGGGGGCACAGAGAATACAATCAAAACGGCGGGCAAAACAATGTAGACACTAAAAAACAAAAAACACGGAGCCGTTCACGCTGGACGAGAAAACATCACTGACACTAGTTGACACGGTGCACAAAACATGGATGATGGCGACGGCACACGTGAACAGTGGCGGCGTGACGGCGAACAAACACTAAACACAAACGAAGGCACACACACGAGACACTGATGGCGATGATCTCCGGCGCGCGAATGTTCACTGTGTGTGTACGAGTCCGGGGACCTGCTAAGAGAGGAGGACGGAGGAAGGGGAGTGGGAGAGCGAGAGGGGAGAGCAGAGATGCCACAGGCAGGGGAGATAGGGGGAGGGAGGAAGGGGGAGGGGAAGCCTGGGGGAAGAGGGGTGGAGGGAGAGGACGGGGGAAAAGGAAAGAGAAGGGAAGGGAAGGGAAGGGAGGGAAGGTGCCTAAAGGAAAGGACACCGGAAGTGGGGGGTGGGGCAGGGTCAAAGTTGATAGGAGGGGTAGATGGAGGGGAGGAGGACATGATCAGGGAGGGGGAGCTGGCGGAAGCCACCTCGGGAGAGGGTAAGGAGGGTTGAGAGATGGAGACCGGGTGGGACGTGGGAATACAGGTGCGGCAGCGGGCAGGGGTGGGAGAGGATCGGGGAGACTAGCGGGTGAGGAGGATCGAGTTTACAGGAGGTGTACAGGATTCGTATCCTTTCGAGGAAAAGGAGGAGGTGGGGGAAGGGGATGAGATCGTACAGGATCCACGTGGGGGAGGGGAGACGGATGTGATAGGCGAGGCGGAGAGCATGGCATTCGAGGACTTGGAGGGATTTATAAAAGGTAGGGGGGGGGGCGGAGATCCAAGCCGGATGGGCATAACAAAGGATAGGGCGGATGAGGGATTTATTGGTGTGGAGGATGGTGGAAGGGTCCAGACCCCACGTACGGCCGGAGAGGAGCTCGAGGAGACTGAGTCGGGAGCGTGCCTCGGCTTGGATTGTCCGGAGGTGGAGCGTCCAGGAGAGGCGACGGTCGAGGATGACGCCAAGGTACTTAAGGGTCGGAGTGAGGGCGATAGGACGTCCATAGATGGTGAGATAGAAATCAAGGAGGCGGAAGGAAGGGGTGGTTTTGCCTACAATGATCGCCTGGGTTTTGGAGGGATTGACCTTGAGCAACCACTGGTTGCACTAAGCGGTGAACGGGTCAAGATGGGATTGGAGAAGGTGTTGGGAGCGCTGCAGGGTGGGGGCAAGGGCAAGGTGGACGGGGGGTGACGGCGGTGGCATTTCCGCCGTGTACAAAAGGTAAAGAAGGGGGAGAGGACGGAGCCTTGGGGCACACTGGCGGAGGGGAAAAAGGTGTAGGAATCTGTGTTATGGACGGTGACATAGGAAGGACGGCGGGAGAGAAAGGAGCCGATCAGACGGACGTAGTTAATGGGAAGGGCGAAGTTTTGGAGCTTGAAGAGGAGACCAGAATGCCATACGCGGTCATAAGCACGTTCGAGGTCCAGGGAGAGGAAGATTGCGGAGCGATGGGAATTAAGCTGGTCGGAAAGGAGATGAGGTGAAGGAGAAGGTCGTCGGAAGAGGAGGACAGCTGAAAGCCACACTGGGTAATGGGAAGGAGGCGGTGTTGGCGGAGATGCTGGTGGATGCGTGGGGTGAGGATGGATTCCAGGACCTTGCTGAAGACCGAGGTAAGGCTGATGGGACGGTAGGAGGAGACGGCGGACGGCAGTTTGCCAGGTTTAAGGAACATGAGGATACGGGAGGTTTTCCACTGGTCAGGGTAGTAACCGGTGGACAGGACTACATTGTAGAGCCTGGCCATGGTGGAGAGGAAAGAGACAGGAGTTTCACGAAGGTGACGGTAGGTGACACGATCGTGACCAGGAGCGGTGTTGCGTTTCGTGCGGAGTGTAGCAATGAGAACTTGTGTAGTGATAGGGGCATTGAGTTCCATGTGTGCAATGTTGTCCAAGTACTGGAAACCAGGAGCTAGGGGAGGGACAGAGGTGTCAGTTCGATCGCGAACATCCGGGAAGAGGGAGTAATCGAACTGGGGATCATCGGGGATGGAAAAGACATCGGAGAGGTAGGAGGCAAAGTGATTGGCATTACTAAGGGCGTCAGGGAAGGGGTGATCATCATGGAGAAGAGGATAGTAGGGGGAGGGTTTAGTTCCGGTAAGGCAACGGAAGGCTGACCAGAACTTGGACGAGTTGATAGGTATGGTAGCATTTAAACGGGTGCATGTCTGTCGCCAGTCCTGGCGTTTCTTAGCCACCAGCAAATTACGAATGTGTCGCTGGAGTTGCCGGTGGCGTCGTAGTGTGTCTGGGTCACGCGTGCGGAGGAAGGCACGGTAGAGACGGCGGGATTCACGGAGGAGGAGGATGCCCTGTGGGGGTAAGGTAGGACGGTGGGGGTGGATGGCGACAGTAGGGACGTGGGCCTCCACGGCCTCAGACAAGGTCTGCTGGAGAAAGGAGGTGGCATGGGTGACATTGTCGGGATGGTGGTAGGTGAAAGGGTGGCTATCGACCTGGGTGGAGAGGGTATCCCGGTAGGCATTCCAGTTGGCATGGGAATAGTCATGGACGTGCTTAGGGGGAGGGTCATTACGAGGGTCAGGGCGGGGGCGACGACCGTCTGAAACGGTGAGGAGGACAGGGAGATGGTCGTTACCAATAGGCTCCAGGACATCCACCGTTATGCGGCCAAGGAGGTTGGGGGAGGGGAGGATAACATCGGGAGTGGAGTTGGATTCGGGACGGGTGTGCTGGGGGATGGGAATGAGGTCGCCTTGAAGGGAAGAGAGGAACCGATGCCACCGCCGTAACTGGGCAGCGGAACGACTATGGATGTTGAGGTCAGCGGTGATCATGTAGGAGGAGAAGGTTCGGTCGATGTGGGAGAGGAAGTCGAAGGGAGTAGGGGCGTTGGGGCGGACATAGATGGTGGCGCAGGTAATGGTAAGGCCGGGGAAGAAGAGACTAAGGATCAGGTGTTCGGTGGGGTCGGGAAGGAGAGGTTGGAGCCGAACGGGGATGTGGCAGTGGTGACCAATGGCAACTCCACCATGCGCAGTTGGGAGGGGATTATCAGAGCGGTGGAGGAGATAGGGTGAAGTGTGGATGGTGTAGTGGGGTTGGAGGAAGGTTTCATTGAGGAGGAAGGCATCCACGCGGTGGGTGGCAAGGGTGTGCAGAAAGAGGTTCTTGTTGGCGGGAAGGGAGCAGATATTGTTGAAAAGGATACGTTGCTGTCGCGCCATGACAGGGATTTAGACGAGGGTGTCAAGACGGAAGAAGGTGAAATGGGCCTGTTTGTTGGAGTAGGTGGCGTACATTTTGAGTTGGAAAATGGAACGGGCATCGAGGGATATCTGTTGGAGGGTGTGGGGGCGCTGAAAGGGATGAACATTCTGAAGGACGATGGTGAGGAACCTGATGACGTTCTCAGCGGTGGGGGGGGGGGGACGAAGGGAATTGCCAGGAGGGGTGGGGGCATCCAGAGGACGGACAGGGACAGTGAGTTCAGGAGTGGTTGGAGGGGGTCGGGCTTTACACTTTTGGGAGTAGGTGGGATGGGGGAGATTGCAGGTATTGCAGGAGGGAGGGGATTGAAGGTTAGGGCACTGCCGGAGGAAGTGCGCTTGCCTACAATGCGGGCAGGTGGGGGCCTCGCGGCACTCAGCTGTTGGGTGTGCGTTATAGTGCAGACACCTCTGGCAGTGCAGGGATTGAGGAGGGGAACGGGAGGGGTCGACCTTGTAGCGCTGGTTGAAGAGGAGGGCACCCTCCTTCAGGAGATGGTCAATGGAGGGGGCGTCCTTGGAGAAAACCCGCATAAGGCGGGTGGGGCCGGCCAAGTTGAAAATGCGGCGGACCGCCCGCACCTCCAGCGTGGGATGCGCCTTGAGCTCCGCCAACACCTCCTCCTCCATGATCGACGGACTGAGCCGAGTGATCACGGCGGTGAGGGTCGGCGGGCGACGCGGGGGTTGGGGTTGGTGGGTAAGAGATGGAGAAGGAGCAGGGGTGAGGGAGGTGTTGGGGCCAAAACGGGTGATGGGGAGGTGGGAGAGAATGTCAGTATGGAGGGTTGGGCTGGGGAGGAGATGAGAACGGAATCCTGTCTGGGAGTGAGGAGAGAGATGGGGGCACCAGGCAAGTGTTGGCAGAGGAGGAGGGAGAGATTCCGGGCCTCGAGAAGGGAAGGATTGGGATGGGAGAGGAGGTACTTGTATAAAGAGGGGGGAGGAGGAGGAGTAGGAGGAGGGGGAGGAGGTGAAGGGAGCAGGGCCAGGTGGGGAGACATCCATGGCATCCTGGGGGGGGGGGGAAGGAGGATGGGGCGAGGCCTTTTTGGGAGCGGAGGAGGTGGTGGTGCCACTAGGGCGTTTAACGGCGGCAGAAGGGCGGGTGGTGATATGAGGGACGGGCGCTATAGGGAGGTGGTGGGAAGGGACAGGTTCCGGCGTGGACGCAGCAGTCGGCGCCAGAGATGGTGACGGAGAAGGCGACGGCGACGGTGACGGTGGCGGCGGTGATGGCGAAGGCGATGGGGAGAGTTGGGCATGGACAGTGGCCGGACAGGCCACCACCCTAGCTGGAGCTGCAGTGACAGGCTGGGGGAGTGGGGGGAAAGGATCAGAGGGAGAGGAGCGGGAGGAAGAAGCTGGAGAGGGGGCGACAAAGAGCGAGGGCGAAGGGAGAGTGAGAAGAGGTGGGATGGAAAGAGGGGGGTGTGACTGGGCACACCATGTTATGGTGGTGGTGGCGGCGGAGGGGGAAGTATAAACGATGGCTGTGGTGGTAGTGGTGGTGGGGGCGGACATGACGACATGGAGAAAAAACGCACAGAGCGAAAAAGAAAGGACAAAAACTGGGGACAGATAATGACGGATGAAGACCAAGACGGAGGAAGACGAAGACGGACGAAGACCAGAGTCCCACTCTGCTGTCGCTGACTCGACGACGGGTGGCAGGAATGCTGCTGCTGCTGCTGCTGCTGCCGCCGCCGCCGCGGACGGGGCCGGGGCCGCTGCTGCTGCTGCTGCTGGAAGGCCTGCTGGCTGGACCGCTGCTGCTGCTAGAGGGCTGGCTGGCTGCTGCTGCTGCTGCTGCTGGCTGGACCGCTGCTGCTGCTGGAGGGCGGGCTGGCTGCTGTCGGCTGGACCGCTGCCGCTGGCCGGGACCGCTGCTGCTGCTGGCCGGGACGACTGCTGCTGCTGCTGCTGCTGCTGCTCCGCTGGACCGCTGGCGGGCTGGCTGGCTGGCTGGCTGACACCTGAAACCTAGCGCTTCGATTAGTGCTGGAATGGCACAATCGAAGGGCGGTATCCTTGCGGAGTACCGCCGGAGATGGTTGCCTTCCGTTCTCTACTCGTATATAAACACGAGCGGCGTCTGTCTCTCTCTCTCTCTCTCTCTCTCTCTCTCTCTCTCTCGATATCGCTCTCTTAATGATCGCTCTCTCGAACGATTTTGTATCAGACAGTAGTACTTGGAAGATATTTTCACGGTGTGCAAGGTATTTATCTATGTAAGAGTATCGTCAATATATGAATAATTGTTACTGTTCGCCAATGTTTCATTTCAACAACATCAACCTTGCCTGCCAACTTTCCCGTTTCAGCTAGGAGAACTGTAAGGCTGCCGACATATCGTTTTGCTGGCCGCTGCCGAACATCACTGATGTTCGAATTTGTAGCAGCCACTAGTACGTCCCTGAGAACTGTTAACCCGATCTGTAAACTCAGTTTCCGTGCAGCACTTCTGTGCATAGCGCGTAATATTAGTGATCGGCATTCGGCCAACAAACGATGTGCGCTGTCAGTCCGCTCCACGGTATTCATGCAGGTTATACAAACTCTTGAATTATTAATTTTCTCTCTTGTAGTGGTGAATTTATCTGTGCCGTGTGATACTTTAAACTTCTTTTTATTTGGCAGCTTCTTTTAATTAACGGCACTCCAGTTAATTTCCTCTCATCAACGTTTATTTTTCCGTCACCACTAAAGAGCCCCACACAGAGAAAACTTTAAATGAAACAACTACTGTTACCAGTCACCGTTTTATTTATTTCCACGACGCGTTTCAAAGGTTTAAACCTCCATCATCGGGTGGATTTGCATTAGCTAGTATGACATTTGTGTGTGTGTTGTGTTACGATTTTTTGGAGGACCTTGTGGTGCTGTCCAGTGGGGAAACAAGACACTATTTCAGAACATGGTTTTGGATTTCTTCTAACAAAAAATTAAACTGATATCTAATGGTAAGCATAAAATAAATAAATAAAATAGAGTACCTCCAGTGGTCACTGGTTCCTTTCGTTGTCGTAACACAACACATTTAATGTCAATAACAGTCACGGTAAAGCCTAACCTAAAATGTTCGCGTTTAAAGGGAAAACTTTCTTTCTCGAAAATAATAATAATGAAGTATTTCATAATTTTCTAACACAGTTAAGGTTTAAAATCGTGTTGGTAATCGATGTCAGTGATATGGGTCTATAATTCTGTGGATTACTTCTATTTTCTTTGTCGAGTTTCGGTGTGAACTGTGCAACTTTCCAGTCTTTACATACTGATTATTTGTCGAGCGAAGGGTTGTGTATGATTGCTGACAATGGAGCTATTTCTGCCGCATAGCCCGGAAGGAACAACAAAATGTGGATTTAGTGTGGAGCATTCACTAAGGAAATAAGCAAATCGAGAAAAAGGATGCAGTCGTGCAAGACGGGTGTGGGTGACGTGGAGTGGAGACTAGTCGCTCCTGATTGTTTACTAGACGTGGAGGGGCTCGCGTGCGCCGGCGTGACGGCGATTAGCGGCACGCGACCGCAGGAGTGGCTGCTTGTTGACCCAAACCAACCGCCTCCTCTCACAAGCGGCTTCTAATCAGAATGCGTGCCTGTGGATTACCGTCGCATTGTGCGACTGGATCGTGATTTCCTGTCAGAAAGGACTCTCATCTACTCGTATCTCTGCGTCTACTGCATACTCCGCAAGCCACCTAGAGGTGTGTGGCGGAAGGTACTTTTGTACCATTAACTGAGTCCTCCAATCCTGTTTCACTCGCGAATACTATGTGGGAAGAATGTTGCCGGTAAGCCTCTGCATTGGTTCCAGCTTCTAGAACTTTCTCCTCGTGGTCTTTACGCGAGACATATTTCGGGGGAAGTAATATGTTGTCAGACTCGTCCCGAGAAGTGCTCACTCGAAATTTCAATAGTAAATCTCCCCGTGATGCACAACGCCTCTCTTGTAACGTCTGCCAACGGAGTTTGTTGAGCATCTCCGTAACGCTATAGCGTCGGCTAAACGATCCCGTGACGAAACGTGCTGCTCTCCGTTGGATCTTCTCTATCTCTTCTACCAGACGTACCTGATAGTGATCCGAGACAGGCGAACAACACTCAAAAATCAGTCGAACAAGCGCATTGTAAGCCATTTCCTTCGTGGATCAGTTACATTTCCTTAACATTCTTCCTATGAAGCCGAGTCTGGCACCTGCTTTTCCCACTATTTGTTTTACGTGGCCATTCCACTTAAGGTCGCTCTGGATAGTTACTCCTAGATATTTTACTGTAAATACTGTTTCCAGCAGTTTGTCATCAAAAGTGTAGCTGTACAGTAATGGATTTTTTTCTGTGTAAGCGCAATATGTTACATTTATTTACTTTCAGGGCCAACTGCCAGAGCCTGCACCATTCTCCTATTCTCTGGAGGTCATTCTGCGAATCTTTACTACCTTCTGGCGTTGCTACTTTCTTATAGACAACCCCATTATCTGATAATACCCTTAAAGAGCATCCGACCCTTTCTGCTAGATCGTTTATATATATTGTTAACAGTAACGGTCCTGTCACACTTCCTTGGGGTACTCCGGTACTTAACATCTGTCGGTTTTGTTCCGTTAATAGCGATGTGTCGAGTTCTATCTGCAAGGAAGTTTTGAATCCAGTCGCAAATCTTCTCCGATACTCGGCAACCTCTTATTTTTTTTTCGCTAAACGGCAGTGCGGGGCGATATCGAATGCCTTCCTTAAGTCAAGGAACACAGCATCAAAGTGAGCGCTATTGTCTACGGCACTGTGGATGTCATGGAGGAACAGAGTGAGCGATACTGTAGTAATTGACGAGGAGTCATCGAATGACACTGAAGTTATATCTTGGATTCCCCAAGACAGTGTTATAGCAAATCTGCTGATCCTAATACGTACAGGATGATTCAGAATTCCTATTACACAGTTGTAACTGTTGTAGAAGTGACTCACGAAAGCAATATTTGGTACTACCCATGTCCAGAAATCCGCCGTTTGGAAGATGGACGACATTGAAAGAACGCCAAATGATAGGCTGCACGTGCATCAACTAACTCGTACCTGCGTGAACTAGAAGATATGCTCGAAGTGATGACCGCCAGTTCCGTTGCAGTAAGTGTATCTGCGAACAATGTTCATATGAAACTTCCTGGCACATTAAAACTGTGTGCCCGACCGAGACTCGAACTCGGGACCTTTGCCTTTCGCGGGAAAGTGCTCTATCATCTGAGCTACCGAAGCACGACTCACGCCCGGTACTCACAGCTTTACTTCTGCCAGTACCTCGTCTACTACCTTCCCAACTTTACAGAAGCTCTCCTGCGAACCTTGCAGAACTAGCACTCCTGAAAGAAAGGATATCTACATCTACATTTATACTCCGCAAGCCACCCAACGGTGTGTGGCGGAGGGCACTTTACGTGCCACTGTCATTACCTCCCTTTCCTGCTCCAGTCGCGTATGGTTCGCGGGAAGAACGACTGTCTGAAAGCCTCCGTGCGCGCTCTAATCTCTCTAATTTTACATTCGTGATCTCCTCGGGAGGTATAAGTAGGGGGAAGCAATATATTCGATACCTCATCCAGAAACGCACCCTCTCGAAAGCTGGCGAGCAAGCTACACCGCGATGCAGAGCGCCTCTCTTGCAGAGTCTGCCACTTGAGTTTATTAAACATCTCCGTAACGCTATCACGGTTACCAAATAACCCTGTGACGAAACGCGTCGCTCTTATTTGGATCTTCTCTATCTCCTCCGTCAACCCGATCTGTACGGATCCCACACTGATGAGCAATACTCAAGTATAGGTCGAACGAGTGTTTTGTAAGCCACCTCCTTTGTTGATGGACTACATTTTCTAAGCACTCTCCCAATGAATCTCAACCTGGTACCCGCCTTACCAACAATTAATTTTATATGATCATTCCACTTCAAATCGTTCCGCACGCATACTCCAAGATATTTTACAGAAGTAACTGCTACCAGTGTTTGCTCCGCTGTCATATAATCATACAATAAAGGATCCTTCTTTCTATGTATTCGCAATACATTACATTTGTCTATGTTAAGGGACAGTTGCCACTCCCTGCACCAAGTGCCTATCCGCTGCAGATCTTCCTGCATTTCGCTACAATTTTCTAATGCTGCAACTTCTCTGTATACTACAGCATCATCCGCGAAAAGCCGCATGGAACTTCCGACACTATCTACTAGGTAATTTATATATATTGTGAAAAGCAATGGTCCCATAACACTCCCCTGTGGCACGCCAGAGGTTACTTTAACGTCTGTAGACGTCTCTCCATTGATAACAACATGCTGTTTTCTGTTTGCTAAAAACTCTTCAATCAAGCCACACAGCCGGTCTGATATTCCGTAGGCTCTTACTTTGTTTATCAGGCGACAGTGCGGAACTGTATCGAACGCCTTCCGGAAGTCAAGAAAAATAGCATCTATCTGGGAGCCTGTATCTAAAATTTTCTGTGTCTCATGAACAAATAAAGCGAGTTGGGTCTCACACGATCGCTGTTTCCGGAATCCATGTTGATTCCTACATAGTAGATTCTGGGTTTCCAAAAACGACATGATACTCGAGCAAAAAACATGTTCTAAAATTCTACAACAGATCGACGTCAGAGATATAGGTCTATAGTTTTGCGCATCTGCTCGACGACCCTGCTTGAAGACTGGGACTACCTGTGCTCTTTTCCAATCATTTGGAACCCTCCGTTCCTCTAGAGACTTGCGGTACACGGCTGTTAGAAGGGGGGCAAGTTCTTTCGCGTACTCTGTGTAGAATCGAATTGGTATCCCGTCAGGTCCAGTGGACTTTCCTCTGTTGAGTGATTCCAGTTGCTTTTCTATTCCTTGGACACTTATTTTGATGTCAGCCATTCTTTCGTTTGTGCGAGGATTTAGAGAAGGAACTGCAGTGCGGTCTTCCTCTGTGAAACAGCTTTGGAAAAAGGTGTTTAGTATTTCAGCTTTACGCGTGTCATCCTCTGTTTCAATGCCATCATCATCCCGGAGTGTCTGGATATGCTGTTTCGAGCCACTTACTGATTTAACGTAAGACCAGAACTTCCTAGGATTTTCTGTCAAGTCGGTACATAGAATTTTACTTTCGAATTCACTGAACACTTCACGCATAGCCCTCCTTACGCTAACTTTGACATCGTTTAGCTTCTGTTTGTCTGAGAGGTTTTGGCTGCGTTTAAACTTGGAGTGAAGCTCTCTTTGCTTTCGCAGTAGTTTTCTTTGTTGTTGTACCACGGTGGGTTTTTCCCGTCCCTCACAGTTTTACTCGGCACGTACCTGTCTAAAACGCATTTTACGATTGCCTTGAACTTTTTCCATAAACACTCAACATTGTCAGTGTCGGAACAGAAATTTTCGTTTTGATCTGTTAGTTAGTCTGAAATCTGCCTTCTATTACTCTTGCTAAACAGATAAACCTTCCTCCCTTTTTTTATATTCCTATTAACTTCCATATTCAGGGATGCTGCAACGGCCTTATGATCACTGATTCCCTGTTCTGCACATACAGAGTCGAAAAGTTCGGGCCTGTTTGTTATCAGTAGATCCAAGATGTTATCTCCACGAGTCGGTTCTCTGTTTAATTGCTCGAGGTAATTTTCGGATAGTGCACTCAGTATAATGTCACTCGATGCTCTGTCCCTACCACCCGTCCTAAACATCTGAGTGTCCCAGCCTATATCTGGTAAATTGAAATCTCCACCTAAGACTATAACATGCTGAGAAAATTTATGTGAAATGTATTCCAAATTTTCTCTCAGTTGTTCTGCCACTAATGCTGCTGAGTCGGGAGGTCGGTAAAAGGAGCCAATTATTAACCTAGCTCGGTTGTTGAGTGTAACCTCCACCCATAATAATTCACAGGAACTATCCACTTCTATTTCACTACAGGATAAACTACTACTAACAGCGACGAACACTCCACCACCGGTTGCATGCAATCTATCCTTTCTAAACACCGTCTGTACCTTTGTAAAAATTTCGGCAGAATTTATCTCTGGCTTCAGCCAGCTTTCTGTACCTATAACGATTTCAGCTTCGGTGCTTTCTATCAGCGCTTGAAGTTCCGGTACTTTACCAACGCAGCTTCGACAGTTGACAATTACAGTACCGATTGCTGCTTGGTCCCCGCATGCCCTGACTTTGTCCCGCACCTGTTGAGGCTGTTGCCCTTTCTGTACTTGCCCAAGGCCATCTAACCTAAAAAACCGCCCAGCCCACGCCACACAACCCCTGCTACCCGTGTAGCCGCTTGTTGCGTGTAGTGGACTCCTGACCTATCCAGCGGAACCCGAAACCCCACCATCCTATGGCGCAAGTCGAGGAATCTGCAGCCCACATGGTCGCAGAATCGTCTCAGCCTCTCATTCAGACCCTCCACTCGGCTCTGTACCAAAGGTCCGCAGTCAGTCCTGTCGACGATGCTGCAGATGGTGAGCTCTGCTTTCATCCCACTAGCGAGACTGGCAGTCTTCACCAAATCAGATAGCCACCGGAAGCCAGAGAGGATTTCCTCCGATCCATAGCGACACACATCCTTGGTGCCGACATGAGCGACCACCTGCAGATGGGTGCACCCTGTACCCTTCATGGCATCCGGAAGGACCCTTTCCACATCTGGAATGACTCCCCCCGGTATGCACACGGAGTGCACATTGGTTTTCTTCCCCTCTCTTGTTGCCATTTCCCTAAGGGGCCCCATTACGCGCCTGACGTTGGAGCTCCCAACTACCAGTAAGCCCACCCTCTGCGACCGCCCGGATCTTGCAGACTGAGGGGCAACCTCTGGAACAGGACAAGCAGCCATGTCAGGCCGAAGATCAGTATCAGCCTGAGACAGAGCCTGAAACCGGTTCGTCAGACAAACTGGAGAGGCCTTCCGTTCAGCCCTCTGGAATGTCTTTCGCCCCCTGCCACACCTTGAGACGACCTCCCACTCTACCACAGGTGAGGGATCAGCCTCAATGCGGGCAGTATCCCGGGCAACCACAGTCTTAGTCCGATCGGGGGATGCGTGGGACGAGCTGGCCGTCCCCGACCAACCCCCATCCGGCCCCCCACAGTGATGCCCATTGGCAACAGCCTCAAGCTGTGTGACCGAAGCCAACACTGCCTGAAGCTGGGAGCGAAGGGATGCCAACTCAGCCTGCATCCGAACACAGCAGTTGCAGTCCCTATCCATGCTAAAACTGTTGTGCAAAGAACGTCTGAACTAATCTACAGAGAGCGCAAACAAATCGACAAAATTTAAACGGTTATTAAAATACAAGATTGCCTATTAAATGCAGTAATGCTGCTACTATCGCACTGCTGACACACTGCTCGGCGGCGGAAGGAGACTACGCGATTTTACACTATTCAGGTACTAAAACGTGATGCTACAACTCTCAAATACTATAATACGCCTGAAATTTATGAATTAAACAGTGCAAGTACCAAAAACACGCAAAGAAATTAAGAATTAAACTATGTAACAAATGAGTGAGCTAGGAGTATACGACTTGCTGCTGCAGCTGCTTATCCAACGGCGGCAGGGAGACATGCCTTAGCCACAGACTAGGGGATGGTTCCAGAATGAGATTTTCACGCCGGCCGAAGTGGCCGTGCGGTTAAAGGCGCTGCAGTCTGGAACCGCAAGACCGCTACGGTCGCAGGTTCGAATCCTGCCTCGGGCACGGATGTTTGTGATGTCCTTAGGTTAGTAATTTTAACTAGTTCTAAGTTCTAGGGGACTAATGACCTCAGCAGTTGAGTCCCATAGTGCTCAGAGCCATTTGAATCATTTGAGATTTTCACTCTGCAGCGGAGTGTGCGTTGATATGAAACTTCCTGGCAGATTAAAACTGTGTGCCCGACCGAGACTCGAACTCGGGACCTTTGCCTTTCGCGGGCAAGTGCTCTACCATCTGAGCTACCGAAGCACGACTCACGCCCGGTACTCACAGCTTTACTTCTGCCAGTACCTCGTCTCCTACCTTCCAAACTTTACAGAAGCTCTCCTGCGAACCTTGCAGAACTGGCACTCCTGAAAGAAAGGATATTGCGGAGACATGTTCATATACATGCGGTCGAAAGGTCCTGAAGTGTAATGAATGACCTCCACTGCAGCCATTAGGAGGGCAAGGAGATCGTCCTGTAGCTCCGTAGGAGTCTTGTAAACAGTACTCTTCATGTAGCCCTATAGGAAAAAAGTCCAGGGATGTTACATCGTGCGATCGTCGTTGCCACGCGACCTATCCACCTTTTCCCGAAGTTTGGTGAAGGTGCTGACGGACGTCGTTTCAAATGTGAGTTGGTGCGTCATAATGTTGAAACCACATCGTCCGCCTAGCCCACACATTAATATCGAAACGATGCTGAAATTCATGGACGTGTGTGGCATGAGAGTTCTCCTCATCCAAAACGGCTGTTACGGTGGTTGAGCGGACCTTCATTTGTAAAATGCGTTTCACCCGTGAAATGAATAATCCTTGGAAAGTCTGGAACGTCAGCACACCAGTGCAGGACCCACGCGCAGTAATCGGCACTCGGCATGCACGACCCCCTGCCTGCACCCTCTGCAGGTGGTATGCGTGAAGTTGCTGTTATGGGGAATTCGCCAGATGCTGGTCTGTGATATATTCACGGAACCGCAGTCGGCTCTCAGCCGTGGCAACGTGCGGACGGCCCCGCGCGCCGGCCGGTGCTCCGTTGCAGGCGTTGTTTACTTCCGCGTCGTAGCTGTAAGGCTTGTGTCCGTCCACCGTGAACAACATGTCGAGCGCTTACCGTCGTGCGACCCTTAAAGTTTCCTTCCCAGCTGAACATGCGCGACCTCGTGCACATGAAGTTGAAACGTTCATACGTGAAGAAGTTCGTTTAGATCCTAACCACGTTATCGGAATCCATTTTTCGATCACGAGTAGTGTCGTTCATATTAAAATGACAAACACCGAGGTGTGTGAAGATGTTATTCGCCGCCATGCCAATGGACTTAAGTTCAAATACTCTGATGGTCACGTCGGAGCTGTAACACTTGAACTCGCAGAGTACGGTCAACGCACGATAAGGGTGTTTGAACTACCTTTTGAAGTGCCGAAGGACGAAGTTGTCTCTGCGTTACAACCATACGGTAACGTCATCGGTTACGTAGAGGAAAAATGGCAAACCTTCACGACCTACCATGTCCTTAATGGTGTGCGTCAGGTCAAAATTGAACTGAAAAAACATATACCATCATACCTGACCATTGGCGGGGTGCGAGCCATTGTCATGTACGACGGCCAGCCCCGAACATGTGCGGGTTGTGGACAAGAAGGCCACGTCAGATCCGCCTGCATGCGACGCCGCCTGATCCAGACGCCGGTCGGCGAGGAAGCGTCCCCAGCGGTGATGACTCAGATCCCTGTCACATACGCCAAGGTTGCCCAGGAAGGTAGCACGTCTACACAGAGTCTTCCTGCTCCGTTGACGTCGTCTGATACGGTAGATGCAACCGCTCCTGAGATTCCTTCTGCGGTGCCCCAGACGCCAGATCCTGACCTGCCGAATCATCGCAGCACTGTGACTGAAAATGCTACTGAGATGGACGTTGATCCGGGAGTGGTACCTACTTCTGCTTTCCTTCAGACTGGTCCGGAGTCCGACGAAAGCCACCCGCAATCGGACACTGCACGACCTGTTCGAAAACAAGGGTCGACACGAAAGAGAAAGAAACGTAGTCGTACACCCCCTGATGAATCCATTCTACGGATGGATACCAGGGATGCAGACCCGAAGATGGACGACAAACCGCTCTTTGATGACCAAAAGTCTGATGAGAAAGACCCGCCACAGGCGACCAATGGCAACGAACACCCCTCCTTACTGGCGCCGTCGCCCCCACAGGTCGACGTTGAAGAGAGCCTATCCGATGAGACGAAAACTACGTCTCCTCTCCACGTGGATGATGTGCACAGCCGATGCCCTACTGCAGTATCAGTCTCCTGGGCAGACGACGTGGAGATCGAAGGGACTGGGGTGGACGCTGCTGATGATGGGGCACCCCCATCGGTTGCGCCCGCGCCCGCAAACTCTCCACAATAGCAGCCTCTTCAGCGGACCGGCAAGATCGACGACCTCTCGCTCCTGAAGAAGAAGCCCCACCTGTGCCTGTGGGACTCCAACACCAGCATTATCGTGTCGCAACGATTAACCTCGCGACCATTCGTGCGCCCCACAAACTGGCGCTGCTCCGCGATATGATTTATGATGCGGACATAGATATTGCGCTTTTTCAGGAAGTGCATGTCGCCGATTTTTCACCACCACATGGCTTCACGGTGCATCTTTCTCCCGCTTCGGACACCGGTAGTGGTGTTGCCATCATCTTACGCGAAGGTCTTCCTGCCGAAGATGTCCTATACCTCCCCAGCGGCAGAGGTATGGCCCTTACTCTCTTTGGTGTACGCATCGTCAACATTTATGCGCCGTCGGGCTCCAGCTACCGTCGTGAACGCAATGCCTTCTTCGCGGATGAAGTTACACCCCTTTTTATGGGACCACACGATGACTGGGTCATGGGTGGAGACTTTAACTGCACCCAGCGACCTCAGGATCAATTGCCGCGTCACTCACCATGCGCAGCTCTGGAAACAATCGTCACGCGGCTACAATTTGTCGACACGTGGAGACATGTTCACGGTGATCTTTTGGGCTTTACGTACTACACTGCGCACTCCTCTAGCCGACTGGATCGCATCTACATCTCGCGATCCCTAATTCAACACACTCGACAGGCTGAAATCTGGCCTGTTGCGCTCTCAGACCATGAGGCTTACTTCTGTGATGTTGTTCTCACAAGACAGGCAGTATGGCACGGACGTGGTTTATGGAAACTGAACACGGCACTTCTTAATTCACCTGACTGTCGACTTCTAATAGAAGACGCTTGGATCACATGTAATAGACGCCGACCCACGTATCCGTCTACCGTATCCTGGTGGATCCAGTGTGCAAAACCTGCTCTTCGAATAACTTTAATCCGGTACGGCAAAGATGTTGTCGCCTGGAGGAAGAGCACTATGGACTTTTACTACAGGATCCTACGAGAATGCTCCACGATGCCAGCCTCCCCTGAGCGCCATACAAGGATGAACCAAGCTAAGGCCCAAATCTCCAATCTCATGCGACGGCATTTGGAAGGTGCGATGGTACGATCTCGTACTGCTGATCGCATGCCTCATGAACATCCGTCGATGTACCATATCATCCAAGAACGACAAAATCGACGCCGAAAATTGATTCACGTCCTAACGGATCAAGAAGGGCGTCGCTACGTAACCCAATCTGCAATAGGGAATGTGCTTCACGCCCACTACCGGCAGCTCTACGCCGCAATTCCACATTCCCCAGAGTTGATCGAGGAAGTCTCACAGCTCAACTTCGGTGGTATCCCAGGAGATGCGGCGATTGACTTGATGTCAGAGGTGACTGATGAGGAAGTCCGCGATGCGAACCGGGCAGGAACCATCAATCGCTCCCCAGGACCCGACGGTCTTCCCCTCGAATTTTATCGCACCTTCCGTGATTTGTTAGAGTCCACCTTCACCTCCATCTGTCGGGAACTGATGTCTCCGGAAGTACCTGTGCCGGACGCTTTCATGGAAGGAATTATTATTCCTGTACATAAACCGCACGGTGGCAACAATATCAGTGATTATCGGCCCCTCACCCTCCTTAACAGTGATATGAAAATCTTCACTCGCCTTTTGGCAGCACGACTTAAAAACGTTGCCCGATATGTTGTGTCGCCAGACCAAGCCTCTTTGGGAGGAGATAATAATATTCGCACGGCTTTATGCCGCTACAGGGATATGATCGCCGTTACCCAGGCACAACGCCTCTCTGGGGCACTTGCGTCTTTGGACTTTAGTCAAGCTTTTGATAGGGTTGACCTTTCGTTCCTTACGGCCGTTCTCCACCATATGGGTTTCCCAGTCGCCGTTATCACGGTAGTGATGCGCCTTCTGCGGGGTGCCTCATCCAGGATTATGTACAATGGCAGACTCACTCCACCGATAATAATAGGTCGATCCGTACGTCAAGGTTGCCCTCTATCAGCAATTTTGTACGCCTTTTCCTTGGAATCCTTGCTATGTGGACTAAGACAACGTTTGGTAGGGTTGTCCATAGATCGATACCGATTCTGTTGCACGGCCTATGCTGACGATGTAGTCATCTGTTTACGTAATGCCGACGAGGTTCGAGCTGTTTTGACGTGGGTAGCGACTTATGGTGAGGCGTCGGGTAGCTCTTTAAACGTACGTAAGTCACAAGTTATGTTCATTGGCACGGGACTTCCCGTGGAGTGCGTCACACCTCTCACCACCGTTGATACCATTCGTTGTTTGGGAATAGATTTTTCATCTGATCTCCGGCGTTCAGCCACCATCAACTGCCGACGCCTCCTTTTAATGATCAGAGCAGGTCTTATGGACCATCGCCTTCGATCCCTAGATATTCTCCAACGAGCTCGATATGTCAATACATATATTGCATCCCGAGTTCCCCATGTAGCACAAGTTCTACCTTTCCCGCTTACTGTGGCACGTCGCATGTTGGCAGCGATGGCATCTTTCGTCAGCTCTGGGATGTTGTTCAAAGTTAACTATGCAACCCTTACTCTTCCCCGTGAACGAGGAGGGATAGGTCTGTTTAACGTGCCGGATAGAGCTCGCGCCCTGTTTGTCAGCTCCCAGATGACGGTATGGACACGTTGCCCAACGAGCCTCACTGGTCTCCTGTTGGCATACTCGCCGGTCTCACTGTCAGCCCCAGTGATGATCTCGGATGTTCCGGCCCAGTTCCATTATCTACGGTACTTCTTTCTGGAACTCAGTTATCTACGCCTCACCTTACCAAGACAGCTTTTACTCAAGACAAAGGCAGTATACAATGTCCTCCAATTAGGTCGTCCACCTAACCCGATTGAACAAAAGTTACCCCAGGTTGACTGGCGTCATATATGGCGCGCGGTGTTCGCCTGTTACCTTGACACGAATGTTCAATCTGTCTGGTACCTAACTGTCAATGGTAAGCAAATCAACCAATTTCGACTTCATCGTATCCACCTCGCCCAATCACCTCTATGCTCCACGTGTGGAGTGCCAGACAATGATGAACATCGGTTTGTTTGCGGACCGGCGGCGGAGGTTTGGCACTTGGTTCGACGTATTGTGGCTTTTCTAACGCGGGACATTCCGGATCGGATTACTCCCCTTTCATTATTATTTCCGGAACGCGACTATTTTCCTCGGACAAAGACCAATGCTGTGAATTGGATTCGCGGACATGCCATTCACTACTTATTTGGACAAACTGTAGACTCTGTACTCGATTTTTGGACATACCTCAATGACCGTCATTATGTCGTTGTCCGTCACCCAAAATACAGACAATTTTTCTCGAACTTCCTTGGGAGTGCTTTCCACGAGCCGCCTCGCAGCTGGAATGTGTTAAGCCAAGAGAGAAGAAGGTTTCCTGTTTGAACCAATGAACATTTCTGAACAATTGAACGGAACACATCAATTTCGAGAAGACGTGACTCAACATATTACCAGCGGGGCGCAGAAGGCCTCTGATCACTTACACACACACACACACACACACACACACACACACACACACACACAAAAAAGGAAGATTTTGTTTTGTTTGTACAGATAGCCCTAACCTTGATTTCCCATATTTCCCCCGGTATATAGGCAGCTCTCTGGGGTAGGTTTAGTCAGGAGCCAACGCCTGAAGTGGCCTAGATTTTTTTTGTTATAGGATGAAAAGTGGCGGTGGCACTTGTTTTTTTTAGTTCCACTTTATTAAAGGGTTTTCAAAAAAAAAGAAAAAAACAAATAGCGTAACGGCCTAGGTAACTGCCTAGGAATCGGAGAACCCGGGTTCGAATCTCGAAGAAACATACTGGGTGTAAAAAAAAAAGAAAAGAAAAAAAAAGTGGCCGTGCGGTTAAAGTCGCTGCAGTCTGGAACCGCAAGACCGCTACGGTCGCAGGTTCGAATCCTGCCTCGGGCACGGATGTTTGTGATGTCCTTAGGTTAGTTAGGTTTAACTAGTTCTAAGTTCTAGGGGACTAATGACCTCAGCAGTTGAGTCCCATAGTGCTCAGAGCCATTTGAATCATTTGAGATTTTCACTCTGCAGCGGAGTGTGCGTTGATATGAAACTTCCTGGCAGATTAAAACTGTGTGCCCGACCGAGACTCGAACTCGGGACCTTTGCCTTTCGCGGGCAAGTGCTCTACTATCTGAGCTACCGAAGCACGACTCACGCCCGGTACTCACAGCTTTACTTCTGCCAGTACCTCGTCTCCTACCTTCCAAACTTTACAGAAGCTCTCCTGCGAACCTTGCAGAACTGGCACTCCTGAAAGAAAGGATATTGCGGAGACATGTTCATATACATGCGGTCGAAAGGTCCTGAAGTGTAATGAATGACCTCCACTGCAGCCATTAGGAGGGCAAGGAGATCGTCCTGTAGCTCCGTAGGAGTCTTGTAAACAGTACTCTTCATGTAGCCCTATAGGAAAAAAGTCCAGGGATGTTACATCGTGCGATCGTCGTTGCCACGCGACCTATCCACCTTTTCCCGAATGTTTGGTGAAGGTGCTGACGGACGTCGTTTCAAATGTGGGTTGGTGCGTCATAATGCTGAAACCACATCGTCCGCCTAGCCCACACATTAATATCGAAACGATGCTGAAATTCACGGAGGTGTGTGGCATGAGAGTTCTCCTCATCCAAAACGGCTGTTACGGTGGTTGAGCGGACCTTCATTTGTAAAATGCGTTTCACCCGTGAAATGAATAATCCTTGGAAAGTCTGGAACGTCAGCACACCAGTGCAGGACCCACGCGCAGTAATCGGCACTCGGC
This sequence comes from Schistocerca nitens, assembly GCF_023898315.1. Classification (NCBI taxonomy): domain Eukaryota; kingdom Metazoa; phylum Arthropoda; class Insecta; order Orthoptera; family Acrididae; genus Schistocerca; species Schistocerca nitens. Next base: position 154,648,761 of record NC_064621.1, on the reverse strand, counting down.
ATGCACGACCCCCTGCCTGCACCCTCTGCAGGTGGTATGCGTGAAGTTGCTGTTATGGGGAATTCGCCAGATGCTGGTCTGTGATATATCCACGGAACCTGGAGTGTTGCCGGCATTCGTCGACGGGTCCTGGTGGACCAGATGGAGGGCTTCCTCTTCCGCGTAACAGCACATGGCATGCGGCCACGACCACAATCGGCTCTATTAGCCTTGAAAATGTCAGGTTCACGTAGCTGTTGTTCCACTATTGCACAGACGGCATTGACCGATGGGCACGACCGGGAAATCGTTCGTGATACAGGCCTTTTGCTAACTGACCATTTCGTCCACTTTCACCGTAGACGAGTAATGTATCGGTGTACTCGGTAAACGTGTACTCTACCATTGTGTAATGTACCATTTTCTCGATCTCTCAGTGACAACTGATATACACGTGCTTCAGTTCGTTGGGTTGTACTCTGGCGACACATGACATGACGTTACCCAAGACATCACGTGACACGTGACACGTGACACCAACCTCAGTCAGTGTGTATTGCCTTGCATCGTTCAAATTCTTTAACTTCTTAACGGTGCATTTCCGTACATGGGTTTATTACCGAACATTTCTGTCCTGAGTCCCTTCTACAACACCTACAGCTGCGTAATAGGAATTGTAAATCGCCCTGTATAAACGATTTAGGAGACAATCTCATCACCCTCTTAGATTGTCTGCAGATGATGCGGTTTTTTGCCTTCTAGCAAAGCTAAATATAAAATAAATCAGCCTAGATACCTGTATGGTGCAAAAAGTGGTGGTGGTAGTGTTTTAGTGTTTAACGTCCCGTCGACAACGAGGTCATTAGAGACGGAGCGCAAGCTCGGGTTAGGGAAGGATTGGGAAGGAAATCGGCCGTGCCCTTTCAAAGGAACCATCCCGGCATTTGCCTGAAATGATTTAGGGAAATCACGGAAAACCTAAATCAGGATGGCCGGAGACGGGATTGAACCGTCGTCCTCCCGAATGCGAGTCCAGTGTGCTAACCACTCCGCCACCTCGCTCGGTGGGGCAAAAAGTGGCAACTAACTCTAAACAAAAAGAAAATTGCTGTCACTACAAAAATAATCCATGAAATTTCGATTATATAATAAATCACAAAATCTTTATGCTTGTCGATTCAACGGTGTACCGGTGCGGTCGACATTGTGTCCATATTTCCAATCACATCAATGATGATGTCATCATGCAACACTGCCAGATTTCCACTCCTACCCTCTGACACAGACCATTTGCCCATACTTCAAATGAGGGGAAATTCAAAATTGGCGGGAAATTCCATATAGCCAACTGTGCTATACAATTTTCCCCCACTCAGCGTCACACCCCAGAGTCTAATGGTTCTAAGTGTAAATCGACGAAATTCAAAAACGAGCAATGTCGCAATTGGTGGGAATTTCGAGATGGTTGACCTAGAGATGTGAGTAGAGCACTATGATGTCAAAATCGAAGAGGGCGGATTTGCTTGGTGGGCAATGGTGTAGCCTGCATGGCTGTCGGATTTCATGTGTCCCAGGTTTAGAATCCTATACTAAGTGTAAAACGGCTGGAAATTCAAAAATCATTGGTTTTTCCTTGGATCATTCACTTCACGGATGAAACGCATTTCAGAAACTGAAGGTCTGCTCAGCCGTCGAAACAGCCACGTTTGGAATGAGGAAACTTCTCATGCTACACATCCCCATGGATATCAATATCTTTTCGATATTAATATGTGTGGGCTGGTATTATCTGTGGTCGTCTGATTGTCCAGTGTATTCTACCACCCCGTCTAAAGCGTCACAGCTTCTTGGCCTTCCTGTAACACGTACTGGTGCAGCATTAGGAGAATGCGCCGTTACATTTCCGTCGGACTATGTAGTTCCAGCATGATGGCCCACCAGCCCACTTTTTATGCGACGTCCATCAGCACGGCAGCACCTTCACCAAACATCCATCATTCGGGAACAGGTAGAGACGACGCGTGGCACCACGATCTACACATATAAAACATCTGGACTTTACACTACTGGCCATTAAAACTGCTACACCACGAAGATGACGTGCTACAGACAGGAAGAAGATGCTGTGATACGAAAATGATTTGCTTTTCAGAGCATTCACACAAGGTTGGCGCCGGTGGCGACACCTACAACGTGCTGACATGAGGAACGTTTCCAACCGATTCTTCATACACAAACAGCAGTTGACCGGTGTTGCCTGGTGAAAAGTTGTTGTGATGCCTCGTGTAAGGACGAGAAATGCGTACCATCACGTTTCCATCAGGCCCGCGGCCTGCCTACAGCTTTCGTGAAATAACAGTCACGGCTCACTGAAATGTGATTGTAGTGCAAGTTTCTCCTGGTAGGTGGCCCAGAAGTAGCTGATGCACCATAGGCATCTGCCACTGTCATACTAGCGCAGAGGATGTCTCTGTAAGCTCGTAGCCCATGGTGGCAATAACTGTCGAATTGGGCAATGACGTGGCACAATCAGCTCTGCTGCTGGTGGTGCAGTTAGTTGCGGTCAGCACACAATCACAGTGGCCTCGTGTATGTGCATCGGCGGATATTGTGGCCTGATGACGTCTCCACAACTATTTAAACAAATAAAAAAATTTACTACTCTATCACACCACCACGTAACAACTTCGGCGATGGTGCTGGACTCCGTAACGATCTGCGCGAATGTCGCGATACGATAAACCGCAATCGCCATAGGCTACAATCCGACCTTTATCAATGTCGGAAACAGCATGGTGCATGGGCGTCTGGAGCCTGACTGACGTTTGATTAGATAAATAAACGTTCCTCTCCTGTCATATACTACAACACACACAAAGCAGTAAAAGCTGATACGTAAAAAGTCTCGTATTTACGATAATCTACATGTGTCATTGGACTACGATCTTGAGAAGTACACTACTGGCCATTAAAATTGCTACACCAAGAAGAAATGCAGATGATAAACGGGTATTCATTGGACAAATATATTATACTACAACTGACATGTGACTGCATTTTCACGCAATTTGGGTGCATAGATCCTGAGAAATCAGTACACAGAACAACCACCTCTGGCCGTAGTAACGGCCTTGATACGCCTGGGCATTGAGTCAAGCAGACCTTGGATGGCGTGTACAGGTGTAGCTTCAACACGATACCACAGTTCATCAATAGTAGTGACTGGCGTATTGTGACGAGCCAGTTGCTCGGCCACCATTGACCAGACGTTTTCAATTGGTCAGAGATCTGGAGAATGTGCTGGCCAGGGCAGCAGTCGAACATTTTCTCTATCCAGAAAGGCCCATACAGGACGTGCAACACGTGGTCGTGCATTATCCTGCTGAAATGTAGGGTTTCACAGGGATCGAATGAAGGGTAGAGCCACGGGTCGTAAGACATCTAAAATGTAACGTCCACTGTTCAAAGTGTCGTCAATGCGAACAAGAGGTGACCGAGAGGTGTAACCAATGGCACCCCACACCATCACGCCGGGTGATGCGCCAGTATGGCGATGACGAATACACGCTTCTAACGTGCGTTCACCGCGATGTCGCCAAACACGGATGCGACCATCATGATGCTGTAAAAAGAACCTGGATTCATCCGAAAAAATGACGTTTTACCATTCGTGCACCCAGGTTTGTCGTTGAGTACACCATCGCAAGCACTCCTGTCTGTGATGCAGCGTCAAGGGTAACCGCAGCCATGGTCTCCGAACTGATAGTCCATGCTGCTGCAAACGTCGTCGAACTGTTCGCGCAGATGGTTGTTGTCTTGCAAACGTCCACATCTGTTGACTCAGGGATCGAGACGTGGCTGCACGATCTGTTACAGCCATGCGGATGAGATGCCTGTCATCTCGACTGTTAGTGATACGAGGCCATTGGGATCCAGCACGGCCTTCCGTATTACCCTCCTGAACCCACCGAACCCATATTCTGCTAACAGTCATTGGATCTCGACCAACGCGAGCAGCAATGTCGCGATACGATAAACCGCAATCGCGATAGGCTACAATCCGACCTTTATCAATGTCGGAAACGCGATGGTACGCATTTCTGCTCCTTACACGAGGCATCACAACAACGTTTCACCAGGCAACGCCGGTCAACTGCTGTTTGTGTATGAGAAATCGGTTGGAAACTTTCCTCATGTCAGCACGTTGTAGGTGTCGCCACCGTCGCCAACCTTGTGTGGATGCTCTGAAAAGCTAATCATTTGCATATCACAGTATCTTCTTCCTGTTGGTTAAATTTCGCGTCTGTAGCACGTCATCTTCGTAGTGGAGCCATTTTAATGGCCAGTAGTGTAGAAAGGGCTCCATGATGCTTGATTGCAGATGTTATCACAGTCGTTGCATTGACGCTCTGTCAAATGTGTTGGCAGGGTATCGTGATGTTTTACTCACAGTACTCCACCCATGATTAGCTGGTCTGCAGTCAGCTGGTAGATGCCATCCTACCGACGGAGAAAACGAATTGCATGTAGGGCTGGACATGGTCCCCAAGGATAGATGTATACTTGTGTCTATCCATTGTGCCTTATAGAATGATGACATCACGCAGGGTACGCCACGAAAACATTCCCAACACAACACTCCTTCCTCCAGCCTAGAACCTTCCGACAATTGTTGCAGTGTGCTACGTTCCAGGCGTTGCAAGTCGATGGAGCATAAAGCTTGATTCATCAGAGAAGGTGACCTTTCGCCATTGCACCGATGTCCACTTGCGTTATTAGCATGCAAACTGCAGTCTTCATCGCCGATGAACGGCAGCCACCATGAGGGCGTGAAGCAGGTGCCTGTTGCGGAGGCCCATACGCACCAAGCCGGCCGCGGTGGTCTAGCGGTTCTAGGCGCTGACTGCTACGGTCGCAGGTTCGAATCCTGCCTCGGGCATGGATGTGTGTGATGTCCTTAGGTTAGTTAGATTTAAGTAGTTCTAAGTTCTAGGGGACTGATGACCACAGATGTTTAGTCCCATAGTGCTCAGAGCCATTTGAACCATACGCACCAACTTGAGGAGAGACCGTTGGCAGCGCTTTGGTTCATCTCGGTCGCCAGTTGTTCAACAATCGATCATCTGAAACTTCCTGGCAGATTAAAACTGCGTGCCGAACCGACACTCGAACTCGGGATCTTTTCCTTTCGCGGGCAAGTGCTCTGAGTTCGAGTCTCGGTCCGGCACACAGTATTAATCTGCCAGGAAGTTTCATATATGCGCACACTTCGCTGCAGAGTGAAAATCTCATTCTGGAAACATCCCCTAGGCTGTGGCTAAGCCATGTCTCCGCAATATCCTTTCTTTCAGCAGTGCTAGTTCTGCAAGGTTCGCAGGAGAGCTTCTGTAAAGTCTGGAAGTTAGGTACTGGCCGAAGTAAGGCTGTAAGGACGGGGCGTGAATCGTGCTTGGGTAGCTCAGCTGGTAGAGCAGTTGCCCGCGAAAGGCAAAGGTCCCGAGTTCGAGTCTCGGTCGGGCACACAGTTTTAATCTGCCAGGAAGTTTCATATAAGCCCACACTCCGCTGCAGAGTGAAAATCTCATTCTAGTTGATCATCTATTTGTCAGTACACATCTCCGCAGCCGTCGTTGACCCGTGTCCTCTACGGTCCATGCTGCGCCACAGTTATCTCGGCACGGATTTTGCATAGCGCCATTTTGCCATGCACGGTTTACTTTGACCATGGTGGCATGCGAACAGTTTACAAACTTACCTGTACCGCAAATGCGTCCAGTCTTGGCCCGATAGCCAATGTTCATTCCCTTTTGAACCTCCCCCTTACAAGTTTCATAAACCCTCCACTCAAGTCCTGCCACCTGCCGTCTATAAGTGATCGCTGAACGCTGATCTCGAACATTAACGTGACTAAGCTGGCACCATGTACGGACATAGGCGAGTGTAAGCGCGCGCGCGTGTGCGCTTGTATGTGTGTGTGTGTGTGTGTGTGTGTGTGTGTGTGTGTGTGTTTGCTAACTCTAGATCGTCAAAGGATAAGTCCGAAAGTAAGCTAGCTTTCCTTCTTTTCTGTGTGACTATCGACCACTCAACCCTTCTACATTTCAGTGAGCGGTCTCCTTTCACCATAAGATATTTACATTCTACAAGAACTTTCATACAACCATTATGGCTGATATATACTAACACACACATTTTTTTACTGATTTGCACTAAACAATGTTGTACAGTTCATGAACACACAGAAAAATTACAGTACTTTTTTTAGCATAAAAATGAAAGTGTACAGAGTTACTTGTCGCGCTTGAGCGCCGTACATCGCGCCTTCTATCGGACAACAGCAAAAAATATAGTCTTGAAAATAAACATTTTTGTGAAAACTCTGACCTCAACATGTCGTGACTCGGTCAGTGCAAGCTGTTAACGACTACGTAAGCCGAAAAATAGCAGTAGCAGATAGGGTAGGAATCAGCTATCAGATAATCGATCAATTAGTACCCGATCAAAGGATATACCAAACGATATTAATAAACTTTCTATCTTCTGGTCTCAAACCCGTTTAAAAAACTTTCTATCTTCTGGTCTAAAACCCAGGACTTAAAGGGAGATGGACTGAAGGGTGCGAAATCATGCCCAATACAATATGAGTCCCGAATAACGGTTAATGGGACGTTATACTGTTCCTCAATTTCTCAAAAACAAAAACAGCAAAAAAAGATAATGTAGGGAGCTACACATATTGGAAAGGTATTAGAGTAGGGTGAAGCATCCTTAATTATTTTTGTAGTACAGATCAGAGTGAATGGATATCATTCGAATGCAGCGATGATAGACGTCCAACTAACGAGTCTTGGACATTTACGGTCGTTTCAATTGGAGCACTTTCCTCAAGGACGATGTAATTCCCTGCTGGGAACAATAGCTACGTTACTAAATGACCATCGTAAACAGACATATTTTCATATCCTTACAACTTAAATTTCCTCTGAAAGTGACCACAGAAATCAGTGATGCACGACAAACACCACCTCGACATCAAGTTTGGAAGGTGACAGACCGAACTGAATGTTTCCGTTCATATTCTACATACGATGTAAAAACAGCCTTCATTACACGTTTTCGGTAGACGTAAGGCGAGGTTTTACAGCCCCCCTCCTTTCCCTGCCCATGAACCATGGACCTTGTCGTTGATGGGGAGGCTTGAGTGCCTCAGCGATATACACTGAAGAGCTAAAGAAACTTGTACGCCTGCCTAATATCGTGTAGGGCCCCCGCGAAGACGCAAAAGTGCCACAACAAGACGTGGCATGGATTCGACTAATGTCTGAAGTAGTGCTGGACTGACACCATGAATCCTGCAGGGCTGTCCATAAATCAGTATGAGTACTAGGGGGTGGAGGTCTTTTTAACAGCACGTTGCAACGCATCCCAGTCTTGTGGACATCGGAAGTGTTTAAACTCAGAAGAGTGTTCCTGGAGTCACTCTGTAGCAATTCTCGAAGTGTGGGGTGTCGCATTGTCTTCCTGGAATTGCCAAGGTCCGTCGGAATGCACAATGGACATGAATGGACACAGGCGATCAGACAGAATGCTTGCGTATGTGTCACCTGTCAGAGTCGTATCTAGACGTGTGAGGCGTCTCATGTCACCCCAACTGCACGCGTCCCACTCCATTACCGAGTCTCCACGAGATTGAACAGCCCCCTGCTGACATGCAGGGCCCATGGATTCATGAGGTTGACTGTGTTGACGGGCCCAGGCGAGGCGTAAAGTTTCGTGCCACGTAGTCATCAAGGGTACACGTGTGGGCCTTCGGCTCCGAAAGCCCATATCGATGATGTTTCATTGAATGGTTCGTACACTGATACTTTTTGATGGCCCAGCATTGAAATCTGCAGCAATTTGCGGTAGAGATTCACTTCTGTTACATGAACGATTCCCTTCAGGAGGATCTTGAGGATCTTTTTCCGGCAGCAGAGATGTTATACCGGATTCCTGATATTCACGGTACACTCGTGGAATGGTCGTACGGGAAAATCCCCACTTCATCGCTACCTCGGAGATGCTGTGTCCATCGCTCGTGCGCCGACTATAATACCACCTTCAAACTCACTTAAATCTAGGAAACCTACCATTGTAGCAGCAGTAACCGATCTATCAACTGCGCCAGACAGTTGTTTTCTTATAAAGGAGTTGTCTACAGCAGCGCCGTATTTTTTCTGTATACATATTTCTGTATTTGAATACGTATCCCTGCACCACTTTCTTTGGCGTTTCAGTGTAGAAGTGTTCTATTGGATACGGGTGTGCCCTGTGATGCCAAGCTTAGCCCCCTGCACAGCTCCAGACGAGCTTATCAGAAAAGGGAGAGAGGAAGAACTGTTGCTGTTGCTGTAGGTTTCTATTGTGCGGCGGATGGCGGCTTTCTCGAGTGTCGGAAACGAATGGCGAGCGACGGCATCAAAGCAGACGGCAGTTTCGTCACGTGCCTGGCGCGTGATCCGCCTGCAATTGGGGCACTTAGACCGCGTCGGCTATCCGGCATCCGGTCTCACGTCTCTGGACGCGGATCACGTCTTCCGGCAAAGAGAAAAACGATGCCATTAATCACGCTTGCGGTGGCTGGTGGCTGTTCAGCCAAGAGCCGACCGTCGGCTCACACGGGCAATACGCGCCGTCTCTGTGCGTCCCCTACTCCACCTCTCGCGCTCCGTGCTACTTCAAAACTCATCGCCGGAGAACATTTTTACGTTTGTCGTTTTCCAGAGGGCAGGCGGTTCGGTAGCGGTCCCCTCTGTGGAGCAACAGCAGAACGAAGGACGGTCCCCCTAGCAAGCAGGTGCAAACCCAGTATCTGGGAAGGGGTCACAGTTCCTCACTATACCATTACAATGATATCTTTAAATTTTATCAGACGACACCCTCTAATAAGGAACTCCATGAGTGCGAGGCCACAAAAGACCAATAACATTTACTCTGTTCGAAGCTCCACATATTGCCTACCATGGAGCCAAAATATTGGTGCGGGGACTGGAGGTATCCAAGGGTCAGCACATCACGAGGCTATGAAGCATAGCTGTAGTCGACGAATGACTCACAACAGTGCTGTAGTGCTAGTAGTGTTGATCCAAAGTAGATCAACGGCAACGATAAACAAATGATTCAAATGGCTCTGAGCACTATGGGACTTAACATCTGATGCCATCAGTCCCCTAGAACTTACAAGGGAACCTCCCCATCGCACCCCCCTCAGATTTTGTTATAAGTTGGCACAGGGATAGGCCATGAAAAACTTAACACAGATCAATCGAGAAAACAGGAAGAAGTTGTATGGAACTATGAAAAAAATAAGCAAAATATGCAAACTGAGTAGTCCGTGTGCATGATAAGCCACATCAAGGTACGTGTACACCGAGGAGCACCGTGGTCCCGTGGTTACCGTAAACAGCTACGGAACTGAAGGTCCCTGTTTCAATCCTCCTTCGAGTGAAAAGTTTTAATTTTTTATTTTCAGACAATTATCAAAGTTCATGCACTCAGACATGATCAACTTCGCTCTCCAAAATTCCAGGACATGTTCAGATTTGCTTGGACACATGCAGGATTTGACGGTCTACACACGGAAAAACTTGAAAACGTTAAAAACGTATGTTTTGACAGAGCACAAGGAAAACTGTGCGACTGTGAAACTGTTGCATTCATTTGTTGCAGTTTATGTGACAAACTCTTATGTTTTCATCACTTTTTTGGGAGTGATTATCACATCCACAAGAAAACCTAAATCGGGCGAGGTAGAAGAATCTTTTTACCCATTCGCCAAGTGCGCAAGTTAGGTGGGTCGACAACATATTCCTGTAATGTGACGCACATGCCGTCACCAGTGTCGTATAGAATATTTCAGACGTGTTTTCCTGTGGAGGAATCGGTTGACCTATGAATTTGCGATCAAATGTTTTCGGTTCCTATTGGAGAGGCACGTCATTTCGTCTACTAATCGCACGGTTTTGCGGTGCGGTCGCAAAACACAGACACTAAACTTATTACAGTGAACAGAGACGTCAATGAATGAACGGTCAGATGGTAACTTTGCGAAAACAAAAGTAAAAATTTTACCCGAGGGAGGACTCGAACCAATGTCCTCTCATTCCGCAGTTACTCACTCTAACCACATGACCACGGCGCTCCTCAGCATATATATATCTTGATGTTGCATATCTTACACTTGGACTATTCAGTTTGTATATTTTGCTTATTTTTTCATAGTTCCACACAACTTCTTCCTGTTTTCTCGATTGATCTGTGTGCAGTTTTTCAAGGCCTATCCACTGTGTCAATTTATAACTAAATCTGAGGGGGTGCGATGGGGAGGTTCCCTTGTTAGAACTACCATGCCCGAGACAGGATTCGAACCTGCGACCGTAGCGGTTGCACGGTTCCAGACTGAAGCACCTAGAACCGCTCGGCCACACCAGCCGGCAATGACAAACACAGCAAACGTTGCTTTATAACTGCAACAACAGTTGCCGATGTTGATATATCGTCAGAAAGAAACCCAAGGAATTTCACAGACTGAGAAAGAAGTATCAGTGTTTCTGCACGATGACTCAATGGAATTTGTGGTGTCGTATATGCTAGACTGTGCGAACAACGCGCATGAGAAGTACAGTCATGGGGACACCTGCTTAATAAGTGAAATCGATATTGAAACAGGTGTCGAGTCATATAGCTTATCACCCTCATCGAACAGGGATCCACAAATCTCTTCTCCAGTGAAAAGTAGTAAAGCACAACCGTTGTCCAAGGAACAGGTGTCAAATTTAGTTACCCTACACGAAAGATCGCTTGAAGTCATTTACAGCTTTCGAATAAGCCAACAGCAATACCACCGTGTTGTGCATATGAAAAACTACGACTGTGCAAGGCAGTATAAGGTGCACTTCTTAAAAAAATGGTGTTTCTGTGTTTCGATATTGCTCGATACAATTTGCAGGATATGCATGATTGTGACCTACTGCGTTTTGCACATCGGATTACGCGCGATATAGATCACAGTGATTTCAAGGGAAATAGGGAATTGTTGCATAACTTCAAACTGTGCTGCAGAATTAGAAGACGTAAGATAACGACATTTCAAACATAGTGTCAACTTCAGAATGAGATTTTCACTCTGCAGCGGGGTGTGCGCTGATATGAAACTTCCTGGCAGATTAAAACTGTGTGCCCGACCGAGACTCGAACTCGGGACCTTTGCCTTTCGCGGGCAAGTGCTCTACCAACTGAGCTACCGAAGCACGACTCACGCCCGGTACTCACAGCTTTACTTCTGCCAGTACCTCGTCTCCTACCTTCCAAACTTTACAGAAGCTCTCCTCCTCGCAGGAGAGCTTCTGTAAAGTTTGGAAGGTAGGAGACGAGGTACTGGCAGAAGTAAAGCTGTGAATACGGGGCGTGAGTCGTGCTTCGGTAGCTCAGTTGGTAGAGCACTTGCCCGCGAAAGCCGAAGGTCCCGAGTTCGAGTCTCGGTCGGGCACACAGTTTTAATCTGCCAGGAAGTTTCACTTTAGTGTCAACTTGATGCTGCCCATTAAACTTCGGAATCGGCCAGAAAATTTGAACATGACATAAACAAACTTACCCACCGTTCAGAACGGAATTTTTTTTTCAGCTCGTCAAAGTAACTTGCTTTTGCTTGATTCCTGGTCTCCATATAAAAATCATACACCTCTAGAGTAAAATATTCCTCCTGAAAAGTGTGTGACATTGTGATTCACACCGCCTGGAACACTGGACAGATTCAGCCTCTGGATGTTTGTTTTTTACGTTCCTATAAAACATACTATCGCACTATCTACAGCTACGTCTTAAAGAATTGACAGTTTCACGATAAACTCCACGACACACTGTTTCGTATTCGGTTTCATGCCATCACATTTCACAGGTTCTCACACCCTGTTACACCAATATGATTCTTTATGAATTTTTTAAGAGCGGATACCTAGCTGAATTTACTGCACAATTTGTAACTCCCGAGGTGTTCGCCTTCGACCTTGATGGTCTGAACCTTTGTGATCACTGTAGCGCACCATTTTTCATTCGGTGTTCATGGTGCCAATTAAAGGTTTGTTTCGAATATTTCTTGAATGTCGACACCGTCTATGTTGTGGAGTGTAATACATACATCCCATAGAAGGTTGGTCTCTGCACTTCGCGGACACTCATTTTCTGTCGTCCTCCTTATGCACATGGTGAGTCATTAGCAGCTATCATTTCTCCTGTCATAATTTTTTAACACAACACTTTCAAATGAGTCTTACTACAGACTGAACAAGAGGCTCCTTGTGAGACTCTCAAAATCTCAAAGACATTAGCTGCGCACCTTAGACGCAAATCGGGGCGGTCGGGCATCGGTCTGCTGATGCCCTAACGTTTGTGACGTCATAAGAAAGGCTGGTTAATCGCCCACAAATCGATAGATGCGTCTGCGGGAAGGGTATAGTGACCCTAAACGGTGGTAGTAGCCATTTTAGCAGACGACATTTTTCACATAAATTCACAATGCCAGAGGTGAGAGGAGTGATAAACATCAGATAAAAATCCTAGGATTAACTGGGGACCTCACCCGAGACCTTTGGATGTATAGTCTGTCGGTTTATCACTGAGCTACTTCTTTCTACAGACGTAAGGAACCCATGGAGCCACATGTGTCTTGTTTTAACAAGACCACAAATATCTACCACAACTAGGTATATGATCAAATATTTGAGCCCCGCTGCTTACCTGTTTAGTCTCTAAAGTAATAAATACGTTTTAATAAGAGCGGTTGATGGCGCTTGCCACTAGTTTTAACCACATGTAAAAATGTGGCACCCGTAGGATGTGGACGATTACATAAAAATTATAAAAAAGACAGGCTTATTAGTCAGAAATAACAGAATAAATTGCACGTCCACTGAATGACAAAGGGGTTCCTCAGACGCAATGCAATATTCTTGAAACATTTAACAGTCACAGTCAATGCTGAATCTGTCACGTTTAATAGAAGAATTCCTGTAACACACATATTTACTCTCGTTGCACTCCTCTCAGTGCATAGCACAAAGCCATTGCAACGTCAGCCTATAATTTTCTCTCTTTTTTAAATTGTAACTTTTTTTTACGTTTTGGGGTGCCATACAGCTATTACTGCGCACAGGGTTTACAAACATAAGAAAACACCACAGCAACAGATAGAGTGCTTACGTTTAGGCCTCTTATGGCATCAGGACCACAAAAATATACCATAGGTCTACTATGAAACATTTGAGCGTCTCGCATCATATCTTTCTGACCACTAAGCGAAGAAATATTGTCAAGGAAAATCTTTAATTGTATAGAATAGCCTTTAAATGTTCGTGCCGTTATTGCTAAGTACATTTAAACAATGGGGCATCCTTATGTTCTACAGTGCTACAAACGAAGTACGGTCAGAACACTAACTTCATTTTAGAATGAACAGAAAAGAAACGTAATTTGAATTGTTAAGACCCCTTTTAGGATAATACGGACTCTTAAGAATTAAAAAAAAAAAGGTCAGGTTTGGCAGTCAAAAACAACAAAACGAATTTTACTTCCACTCAGTTACAAAAGGACTTCTTAAATTCAGTATGATATTTTTGAAACAGTCCATTACCCACAAGCCGGCCGATGTGGCCGTGCGGTTCTAGGCGCTTCAGTCTGGAACCGCGCGACCACTACAGTCGCAGGCTAGAATCCTGCCTCGGGCATGGATGTGTGTGATGTCCTTAGGTTAGTTAGGTTCAAGTAGTTCTAAGTTCTAGGGGACTGATGACCTCAGATGTTAAGTCCCATAGTGCTCTGAGGCATTTGAACCAGCCATTACCCACACTGACATTCATCACTGGAGTAGTCACATTAAATAGGAAAGGTGCATAGGAAAGGTGTATCCGGTCTGCCGAGCGCTGTTGGCAAGCAGGGTGCACTCAGGCCTTGTGAGGCAAACTGAGGAGCTACTTGATTGAGAAGTAGCGGCTCCGATCTCGGACACTGACATACGGCCGGGAGAGCGATGTGCTGACCACATGCCCATCCATATCCGCATCCGGTGACGCCTATAGTCTGAGGATGGGCCTTCAAGGCCTGTTCGGGAGGAGTTTAGTTTAGTTTTTAAGTATCAGGATTTCCACATATTCATTTCTCTCAGTGAATAACACAACCCATTTCAGTATCATCCACATCATTCTGCAAGCCAAAACCGGTGTACGCTATTGAAACTGTGCTAACGCAGCCATCGTTACAATTAAATTTTACGCTACCATTGCTGGTCCTGACTATCCGTTCAGAGACGTCATTATTTTTATAGATTTTGCACATACTCCTGTACTATTCGCAGAATTGTCAACTTGAATACCGAAATCACAGATTATCAGTACTTTTAAATACGCGGTCGAACTTACGCTTCATCCGGAGTGTTCGGTGGTCCGTCTGTCCAGAGCACAATATTTTGCTCTCCAGTCTTTTCTTGCAGCTCTTGAAATTCCTTGGCATGAACACGGAGACTGATGTGAAATTACTGCCCTTCTTTTCGCTCTTATGTTTCTTGTCAGTACAGACTGGAGTTTGGATTTATCTTCTTCGCTGCTGGCCCTATCTGAGTCGAACAAGGTAGTATTGTTAGTTGGTGCTCTCGCCAGGAATATTGTGAAGACTGTCGAAGTGTAGAAGACGTATTGGCAGAGAGTCACGCCCATCAGGTATATACAGGGTGTTTCAAAAATGACCGGTATATTTGAAACGGCAATAAAAACTAAACGAGCAGCGATAGAAATACACCGTTTGTTGCAATATGCTTGGGACAACAGTACATTTTCAGGCAGACAAACTTTCGAAATTACAGTAGTTACAATTTTCAACAACAGATGGCGCTGCGGTCTGGGAAACTCTATAGTACGATATTTTCCACATATCCACCATGCGTAGCAATAATATGGCGTAGTCTCTGAATGAAATTACCCGAAACCTTTGACAACGTGTCTGGCGGAATGGCTTCACATGCAGATGAGATGTACTGCTTCAGCTGTTCAATTGTTTCTGGATTCTGGCGGTACACCTGGTCTTTCAAGTGTCCCCACAGAAAGAAGTCACAGGGGTTCATGTCTGGCGAATAGGGAGGCCAATCCACGGCGCCTCCTGTATGTTTCGGATAGCCCAAAGCAATCACACGATCATCGAAATATTCATTCAGGAAATTAAAGACGTCGGCCGTGCGATGTGGCCGGGCACCATCTTGCATAAACCACGAGGTGTTCGCAGTGTCGTCTAAGGCAGTTTGTACCGCCACAAATTCACGAAGAATGTCCAGATAGCGTGATGCAGTAATCGTTTCGGATCTGAAAAATGGGCCAATGATTCCTTTGGAAGACATGGCGGCCCAGACCAGTACTTTTTGAGGATGCAGGGACGATGGGACTGCAACATGGGGCTTTTCGGTTCCCCATATGCGCCAGTTCTGTTTATTGACGAAGCCGTCCAGGTAAAAATAAGCTTCGTCAGTAAACCAAATGCTGCCCACATGCATATCGCCGTCATCAATCCTGTGCACTATATCGTTAGCGAATGTCTCTCGTGCAGCAATGGTAGCGGCGCCGAGGGATTTCCGTGTTTGAATTTTGTATGGATAGAGGTGTAAACTCTGGCGCATGAGACGATACGTGGACGTTGGCGTCATTTGGACCGCAGCTGCAACACGGCGAACGGAAACCCGAGGCCGCTGTTGGATCACCTGCTGCACTAGCTGCGCGTTGCCCTCTGTGGTTGCCGTACGCGGTCGCCCTACCTTTCCAGCACGTTCATCCGTCACGTTCCCAGTCCGTTGAAATTTTTCAAACAGATCCTTTATTGTATCGCTTTTCGGTCCTTTGGTTACATTAAACCTCCGTTGAAAACTTCGTCTTGTTGCAACAACACTGTGTTCTAGGCGGTGGAATTCCAACACCAGAAAAATCCTCTGTTCTAAGGAATAAACCATGTTGTCTACAGCACATTTGCACGTTGTGAACAGCACACGCTTACAGCAGAAAGACGACGTACAGAATGGCGCACCCACAGACTGCGTTGTCTTCTATATCTTTCACATCACTTGCAGCGCCATCTGTTGTTGAAAATTGTAACTACTGTAATTTCGAAAGTTTGTCTGCCTGAAAATGTACTGTTGTCCCAAGCATATTGCAACAAACGGTGTATTTCTATCGCTGCTCGTTTAGTTTTTATTGCCGTTTCAAATATACCGGTCATTTTTGAAACACCCTGTATGTGGTAATACGATAGATATGCACCGTGGACTTCAGTTCCCATCAGTACTTACAATGAAGTGAAAGATGAAACCACACAAAAGTCTGCAAATACGTTACTGAAAATATAGGTCACGTATATGTGGCACCAGGTGCCAAATTGACGGTTAGACCGTCAGCGAGAGCGCTCCGCTAGTTCCTGCTACTAATAACGCGAGTACACCGTTCGCTTGTTACATATTTTTACGAGCTTCAACCAGGAGCGACTTATTTTCAATTATCTGGGTAGTTACTAGTTTATTTTTGTAACTTCTTGCGTGTTTGAGTGCTTACTAGGCACAACCTTTTATTTCAATAACAGTGTAGTGTACAGTACCGCCATTGCTATCGACCCTCGTATCGTACAGGCTTTCGTTTGTTAGGTTGGAATAGCTCAATGTCGGTTAGTCCGTCAGTGAGAGAGCACTTCAATTTCTTGCTGCTAATAAGGCGAGTACACCGTTTGTTGCATATTTTTATGAGCTTTAAACAGGAGCGACTGCTGTAGTGGATAGGAACTGTGAGTGTTGTGTAAAGATGCGAACTGAGTTGGCGACCCTTCACTCACAGCTCCAGGCTGATTTGGCTTCCGTCACACAGCTTGAGGCTGCGGCCAAGGGCCGTCACTGTGGGGGATCGAACGCAGGGATGCGAGGGACGTGTCCTCCGTTCGGTCCACTGCTGTAGCCGCCTCGGGTATTGCCTGTGCTGAGGTTGACCCCTCACCCGTGGTCGAGTGGGAGATCATTGCAAAGTCTGCCAGGCAACGAAAAGCTTTCAGAGGGGCCGATCGCAGGACCTCCCCAGTTCGTTACACGAACAGGTTTTGGGCGTTATCTGTGGCTGGCGATGTCTCTGAGCCGGATGCAGTCGTCCACCCTGTTCCAGAGGAAGCTTCTCGGCCCACAAGGTCTGGGCATTCACAGAGGGTGGGTTTGCTGGTAGTTGGGAGCTCCAGAATTAGGTGTGTAATGGGGCCCTTAGGATCATGGCTGCCAAGCAGGGTACAGAAGCCAGTGTGCACTCCATGTGCATTCCGGGGGGGAATCATTCCGGATGTGGAAAGGGTGCTTCCGGATGACATGAAGAGTACAGGGTGCAGCCAACTGCAGGTGGTGTCCAATGACGTGTGTCGCTTTGGATTGGAGTAGAGTCTGTCTGGTTAGGTTAGGTTAGTGTTGTTTAACGTCCCGTCGACAACGAGGTCATTAGAGACGGAACGCAAGCTCGGGTTAGGGAAGGATGGGGAAGGAAATCGGCCGTGCCCTTTCAAAGGAACCATCCCGGCATTTGCCTGAAACGATTTAGGGAAATCACGGAAAACCTAAATCAGGATGGCTGGAGACGGGATTGAACCGTCGTCCTCCCGAATGCGAGTCCAGTGTGCTAACCACTGCGTCACCTCGCTCGGTCGTCTGTCTGGTGTCGGGCGGCTAGCGGAAATGGTAAAGACTGCCAGTCTTGCTTCCGAGATTAAGGCGGAGCTCACCATCTGCAGCATCGTCAATAGAACCGACTGTGGTCCTTTGGTAAAGAGCCGAGTGGAGGGTCTGAATCAGAGGCTCAGACGGTTCTGTGGCCGTGTAGGCTCAGATTCCTTGACTTGCGCCATCGGGTAGTGGTTTCCTGGGTTCTGCTTAATAGGTCAGGACTACACTACACACACGAGGCGGCTACACGGGTAGCGGGGGCTGTGTGGAAGGGACTGGGTGGTTTTTTAGGTTAGAGGGTCTCAGGGAACCACAGAAGGGACGTCCGTCTAAAAGTGGGCAGGTAAAACACATTAAGGTAGTTGTATAAACGATTGGTATTGTAGTTGGAAATTGTCGTAGCTCTATTGGGAAAGAACCAGAGCTCCAAGCCCTAATAGAAAGCACTGAAGCTCAAATAGTTGTAGGTACAGAGAGCTGGCTAAAGCCGGAAATAAGTTCAGCCGAAATTTTTTCATGCCATCTAAAAGTGTTCAGAAAGGATAGATTAAATACAGTTGGTGGTGGAGTATTTATTATTGTCAGAGGTAGTTTGCCTTGTAGCGAAATTGAAGTAGATAGTTCGTCTCAAATAGTATGGGTAGAGGTTATACCTGACAATCGGACTAAACTATTAATTGGATCGTTTTATCGACCCCCGACTCAGAAGATATAGTTGCTGAACAGTTCAAAGTAAACTTGAGTCTCATTTCAAATAAGTACCCCGCTCATACAACTATAGTCGGTGGTGATTCCAATCTACCCTCGATATGCTGGAAAAAAGTATACGTTTAAAGCCGGTGGCAGGCATAAAACGTCATCCGAAATTGTACTCAATGCTTTCTCAGAAAATTATTTTGAACAATTCGTTCATGAGCCCACTCGAAGCGTAATTGGTTGGAAATCATACTTGACCTTTTAGCAACAAATGATCCTGGACAATTAGTGAGTATTGTGATGAATACAGGAATTAGCGACCACAAGGCAGTTGCTGCTAGGTTGGATACCGTAACACCTACAACCATCAAAAAAACGTAAAGTATATCTATTTAAAAAAGCTGATAAAAATGCTGTGGTCTTCTCCACAATCACACTTGATACTGTTTTCAGTACTGTAGCTCAATCTTGCGAGATTAAACCTTGATCCACCCTGCTGATCTAAGTCTGTTCAAAGATTTCCAGGTCGTCTATTCCTCATCATGTACTACACGCAGAGTTTCATAGTTTGGTTAATAGAGACAATGCTTTTTCCCTTGGGAGGACGTAGAACGCTGCACTCTCTCGTATAAAAAACACAACGTTCTTTGGTAAGGCCGGAGCGAATATTTATGGATGTTCTTCGAGTGTATTCTTGAGCACAATTTTGGAGACAACATTTGTGGGGACGGCGCATGCGGAATGTATGGTTCAGATGGCTCTGAGCACTATGGGACTCAACATCTTAGGTCATAAGTCCCCTAGAACTTAGAACTACTTAAACTTAACTAACTTAAGGACATCACACACACCCATGCCCGAGCCAGGATTCGAACCTGCGACCGTAGCAGTCCCGCGGTTCCGGACTGCAGCGCCAGAACCGCTAGACCACCGCGGCCGGCGAGTGTATGGTACGGGGATCTATTGTAGGACGAGGGTTACAGCCTTGACATCATTTTCCGGCAGAACTCAGCAGTAGCACATGTCCGCAAGATGGCGTACAGGTGAATCGTATACCTGGCAGGAAATTGACGAACGTTTGTAAAGTTGCACCCGAAGTGCGCTGTTTAGTAGATATATCGCTGTTGTTAAAATTAATAACATATAGGACTCAAAAGTGTAGACAATCTTCTAGAAACTTGTATATTTAACGACCTGTTGAAAGAGGAACATTGTCGCGTTAGCAATGCATGTATACATTGAGGGGCAACATATATGCTGGTAGATGACACGTCACTTCAGATAGCAAGTATTAAAAAATGAATTTCGCCTTAGAGTGAGAACGGGGTGTCCCTGTATTTTAATATCAATTTATACCTAATGAGTACTTCCTTACTTTATTAGTAATTTTTATCATCAGTGATGTCTGTGAAAAACATGCGTTTGTTCAAGAGACATTTGCATTCTTTATAATGCTTGATTTTACGGATCACACTCCCTTAAAGGTTTGATTAAAACAATAAATTATTTGTCACTTTTCTCTGTCTCGCATGGTGTTATCTTTTTCTGATAACAGAATGTACACTACTGGTCATTAAAATTGCTACACCACGAAGATGACGTGCTACAGACGCGAAATTTAACCGACAGGAAGAAGATGCTGTGATATGCAAATGATTAGCTTTTCAGAGCATTCACAGAAGGTGGGCGCCGGTGGCGACACCTGCAACGTGCTGACCTGAGGAAAGTTTACAGCCGATTTCTCATACACAAACAGCAGTTGACCAGCGTTGCCTGGTGAAACGTTGTTGTCATGTCTCGTGTAAGGAGGAGAAATGCTTACCATCACGTTTCCGACTTTGATAAAGGTCGGACTATAGCCTATCGCGATTGCGGTTTATCGTATCGCGATATTGCTGATCGCGTTGGTCGAGATCCAATGACTGTTAGCAGAATATGGAATCGGTGGGTTCAGGAGGGTAATACGGAACGCCATGCTGGATCCCAACGACCTCGTATCAATGGCAGTCGGGATGACAAGCATCTTATCCGCATGGCTGGAACGGATTGTGCAGTCACGTCTCGATCCCTGAGTCATCAGATGTGGACGTTTGCAAGACAACAACCATCTGTACGAACAGTTCGACGACGTTTGCAGCAGCATGGACTATCACCTCGGAGACCATGGCTGCGGTTACCCTTGACGCTGCATCACAGACAGGAGCACCTGCGATGGTTTACTCAACGACGAACCTGGGTGCACGAAGGGCAAAACGTTGTTTTTTCAGATGAATCCAGGTTCTGTTTACAGCATCATGATGGTCGCATCAGTGGTTGCCGACATCGCGGAGAACACACATTGGAAGCGTGTATTCGTCATCGCCATACTGGCGTATCACCCAGCGTGATGGTATGGGGAGCCATTGGTTACACCTCTCGGTCACCTCTTGTTCGCATTGACGGCACTTTGAACAGGGGACGTTACGTTTCAGATGTGTTACGACCCGTGGCGCTACCCTTCATTTGAGCCCTGCGAAACCCTACATTTCAGCAGGATAATGCACGACTGCATGTAGCAGGTCCTGTACGGGCCTTTCTGGATACAGAAAATGTTCGACTGCTGCCCTGGTCAGCACATTCTCTAGATCGCTCACCAATTGAAAACGTCTGGTCAATAGTGGCCGAGCAACTGTCTCGTCACAATACGCCAGTCACTACTCTTGATGAACTGTGGTATCGTGTTGAAGCTGCATGGGCAGCTGTACCTGTACACGCCATCCAAGCTCTGTTTGACTCAATACCCAGGTGTATTTCTTCTTGGTGTAGCAATTTTAATGGCCAGTAGTGTACAAGTAATGTATAGGTGAAATAAAGCAGAATCAATTTTCTTCTCTATCTATCAATCTCCGGATGACACTAGAGTTCGGGAATTATACATCTAAACTGGGACAGTTTTTTGCACTAGCTTCGAAATACTTATTTTTCTTGTCCAGAAATTTGGAACGTCCGAAGTAATAGATTCACGTAGCTGCATACTCGGGAAGTATTTTCTTTTGTCATCTGTGACACACAGTAGACGTAATCCTAGTGGTAGTTGTATCCAGACAAGAAACGAAATACGAAGATCTTTGGTCAGCACTTTCAGACAACAGTTCGGGAGTCAGAGATCTCTAACTGCACCCCATCGTTCATCCCAAAGACGCCGATTAGATAGTTTGTAGGAGAGGAGGGGGGGGGGGGGGGGCTAGACTTGGGGGTATGGAGTATTTTTAATATTTTGGAAGACTATTATCAACTTGTAAGTAACTATAAAAAAAAGTTTCAGTTCCGATTCTGCTAAAAACCTGGTAATACCGACTTTTAAATCACTTTCTTGAAAGACAAACACCTGATTACGTTATATTTTTCCTTTTACTGAGATCTAGGAGGCTGCCGCTCCTCCCCTCCCCCCTTCCCTCCTTACCCCGTGTATGGGCGCCCTTGCCTTATGCTACGTCACAAAGTCGCCTTCCAACAGTCATACGGATCGAAGTACGGTGCATAGAAGCACAGCCGACTATACATAAGGCTGAGTGATAGAAAGTGACAAAGCTGTGAAGACGGCGTATTACCAATGCAATACTAAATCGAAGCGTACTGTGCCCTAGGAAATACAAACTGTGAACATTTTGACTTCGGTTGTTGTGGGTTGCACAGCGTCTCGTAAACTGTTTTCCTAGATGTCCAATGATCACTAATCTATCTGTAAACGCGAGTTCTCTTACGAGTGGTTATCACAGAAAAGATAATTAACTATAACGTCAGATTGTAAAGTCACATAATAAACAGCACAGACATGACATGTTAGTAAAAGTCTAATGTTATTTATTGTAAGTGTGTATTACCATTAATTACATAACGTTGTTCATATACCAGACAATACTCACTCATAATGTGCAAGCATTTATCGTTACAGTGGCGACAGGAGCCACACCATGCTATTCCGGTACCCAACAGAAACGGATGCGCAGAGAATAATTGCGCCGTAATTTCCGAGACATCCATGGTCTATGTGAATAATTTCGAAGAAGAGGACAATAACTGATACTTTTGAAGATTCCGAAGAAATGAAGAGGTATCCAGGTGTCCAAGGGCACCACCAAAATTACGTAAAGGTGCGATTCCAGAATTTTCCCCACCCCATCACATTATTTACGAAAACCAGCTAAATTGTGTCTAGGGAAGATCCAAATGAAAAAAATTCTGAAGTGAAAGCCAGATTTTTGTAAGAGAAATGGATAGTGACTTCGGGAAAACGTTGTTCAAAGTTTTACATACGTGTGTGAAAATGTACATAGGGTTGTAGGCGGTGGCAGTTGGTACCACACTGTAATGCCCAATTTATTGTGTTTCTTCAGGTTACCCGAGGAAGTACTACCGGAAATTCTAACCGGTGTAAAGAGTGACAGCTATAAACATAAATTTCAACAGAAAATAATTGAAATAAACATATATCCAAATTGCAAAACCATCTTGCTGAACTAAACACTTAAAAAAGGTTTTTCAACAGAGTAGTTCTTTTTTCTGATGCAAGGATATCCCCAGCACAAGAATGTCATGTGCAAAATCTCCTCGCTGTACTAAAGGGATATAAAAAGTTACTGCGATTCTGTAGAAAGTGATGTAGGTGACGTACAGTATAACTGGTCATACCTTCCCCCAGAAACTGCGCTGGATAAGCTAACCCTTTCGAAGGTTATCTTAATGAAACGGCACGTAGGATTTCCTGCTACTTGCTTTCTGTGACTCTCTCATAGATGTTGTCTCTCGAAGCAACTCTTGTAGTGTACTAGATTTTTCAAAAGAAGCAAGCAGGATATCTGTAACAATAAATATACAAGCGAATAACTAATTTACTTTAAACAAGTCCCGGAATGTCAGTACAGTGAGTTTATTAAACCGAAACAGTAACAGTTTAATATTTTGGAACGATTCCTCTAGACAATTTAATAAATTTCGAGAGTATAGTAAGAGCAATTATGGTACATCGGGGCTATTCCGTAGGTGGGGCTAATGCATATGAAATCAGAAATGTTGCAACAGTGCGCTAGTTCCTCACAGAGTTAAGGTCAATTGTCTTCAGTGTACGTCGGCGCCTTTGTGTCGCCGCATGTGGTTGTAGTAAGGGTGCGTTCTGTTACATTATTGACAGGACAGAAGAACAAACTCTAGAGGTAAGCGAAATGTGATGTATTATTACCGTAGTTAAAGAATAGAGCTTAACAAATTAAGATGCACTACGCACAATAACGTAAAATTTTGAACTCTTATGGTTACTTGAATAAGAACACGGGTTATACAGTGAGTGTATCAACAAAAATTGCTGGATTTTTCCACAAACGTCTGATTTGGGGCGTCTTTTTAAATGTCTGCATATAAGGCTATTTCACCCCGTACACGTGCGGCGGCTATTTCCGCTCAGTGAAATTATTATTTTTAATTGATGTTTTACTGCGAAATTCTAGACAACACGATTTCTTGGTTTCTTTTTAGATGGTCCGTGCATACAAAAGGAAAAATCTAAGTGCTTTATTTATGGTCCGAGAAGATATGTAACAAGCAGTAGCAAGTGTTAAAGGCAGCTCCTCGGGATAAAGTGCCAGGAATGTGCTACAGGGTTTCATGAAGTGCGTGGGTGCAAAAGAACGAAAAAGAGTTACTTGTGATAAATGCTTGTGATTTTGACACTGGAATGCACTGGGCGGAATACCTTCTTGACTGGGTAGAATAGCCCTAACATTTTTATATATTGTGATTTCTGCCTTCTTCTGATATTAGTACATGTACAGGAATTTCGTCCTTTTATACAGGGTGGTCCATTGATCGTGACCGTGCTAAATATCTCACGAAATAAGCGTCAAACGAAAAAACTATAAAGAACGAAACTCGTCTAGCTTGAAGGAGGAAACCAGATGGCGCTATGGTTGGCCCGCTCGATGGCGCTGCCATAGGTCAACGGATATCAACTGCGTTTTTTTTTTAATATGAACGCCCAATTTTTATTACATATTTGTGTACTACGTAAAGAAATATGAATGTTTTAGTTGGACCACTTTTTCGCTTTGTGATGGATGGCGCTGTAATAGTCACAAACATATGGCTCACAATTGAAGACGAACAGTTGGTAACAGGTAGGTTTTCTAAATTAAAATACAGAACGTAGGTACGTTTAAACATTCTATTTCGGTTGTTCCAATGTGATACATGTACCTCTGCGAACTTATCATGTCTGAGAACGCATGCTGTTACAGCGTGATTAGCTGAAAATACAACATTAATGCAATAAATTCTCAAAATTATGTCCGTCAACCACAATGCATTTGGCAATACGTGTAACGACATTCCTCTCAACAGCGAGTAGTTCGCCTTCCGTAATGTTCTCACATGCATTGACAATGCGCTTACGCATGTTGTCAGGCGTTGTCGGTGGATCACGATAGCAAATATTCTTCAACTTTCCCCACAGAAATATATCCGGGTACGTCAGATCCAGTGAACGTGCGGGCCATGGTATGGTGCTTCGACGACCAATCCACCTGTCATGAAATATGCTATTCAATACCGCTTCAACCACACGCGAGCTATGTTACGGACATCCATCATGTTGGAAGTACAGCGCCATTCTGTCATGCAGTGAAACATCTTGTAGTAACATCGGTAGAACATTACGTAGGAAATCAGCATACATTGCACCATTTAGATTGCCATCGATAAAATGGGGGCCAATTATCCTTCCTCCCATAATGCCGCACTATACATTATCCCGCAAAGGTCGCTGATGTTCCACTTGTCGCAGCCATCGTGGATTTTCCGTTGCCCGATGTGCATATTTGCCGGCTTACGTTACCGCTGTTGGTGAATGACGCTTCGTCGCTAAACAGAACGCGTGCAAAATATCTGTCATCGTCCCGTAATTTCTCTTGTGCCCAGTGACAGGAGTGTACACGACGTTCAAAGTTCTGGTGCATAGAATATGTTGATATAGCATTCTCAACACCGACGTTTTTGAGATTCCCGATTCTCGCGCAATTTGTCTGCTAATGGTGTGCGGATTAGCCGCGACAGCAGCTAAAACACCTACTTGGGCATCATTATTTGTTGCAGGTTGTGGTTCACGTTTCACATGCGGCTGAACACTTCCTGTTTCCTTAAATAACGTAACAATTCGGCGAACGGCCCGGACACTTGGAAGATATCGTCCAGGACACCGAGCAGCATACATTGCACACGATCGTTGGGCATTTTGATCACAATAGCCATACATCAACACGATAACGACCTTTTCCGCAATTGGTAAACGGTCCATTTTAACACGGGTAATGTATCACGAAGCAAATACCGTCCGCACTGGCGGAATGTTACGTGATACCACGTACTTATACGTTTGTGACTATTAAAGCGCCATCTATCACAAAGCGAAAAAAGTGTTCCAACTAAAACATTCATATTTCTTTACGTACTACACGAATATGTAATAAAAAATGGGGGTTCCTATTTAGAAAAACGCAGTTGATATCCGTATGACCCATGGCAGCGCCATCTAGCGGGCCAACCATGGCGCCATCTGGTTTCCCCCTTCTAGCTAGACGAGTTTCGTTCTTTGTAGGTTTTTGGTTCGACGCTTATTTCGCGAGATATTTGGGCCGGTCACTATCAATGGACCACCCTGTATACTGGAATGTATTCACTATTAACATACCATAATTGTATCTAGCTTTTTAGAAAGTTTCGAGTCATACTATGTAGGCCTGACAGTTGAAAGGAGCGAAACAGCCCCGCTGTACCCTATCACGTAATAACAAACTCCGAGTACATCCTATCGCTGACTGGCGCCACTAGCGCTCGGTTGAAATCTCTTGCTTACATCGGAAGACATCATAGCCTATCGTAGATCTTCGGTAATTTAATAATATTCATTTGGCTATTGAGTTAACCAATTTAATGCATAGCGGCATTATAGCTCCTCCTAGTATTTGCTATTGCAAAAGTGGACTTCGATAGCTAATACGTAATCAAGAAAATTCTGAATGTCACTCCAAAACACTTGCGGTTCCCCAACGTGTCAACTGTTAAGTATGATTCGTTCTCAAGGTTCCCACAATTCACTAGCTTCCCATATAAACGACTCGTCCCACTACCTTTGTGGGGACTAGCTGCCTACTCGCTGCCATTGTATTCTAGAGCGCTGCTTAAGGGAGCTAATTACCCGTCTACTATCTGCTGAGTGCCCCCATGACCAATGGACCTTGCCTTTGACGGGGTGGCTTCCATGCCTTACCGATACGGTAGCTGCATGCAGGGCTTGACGTGTAAAGAAAGAGGAGATTCCGCTACTGTGACCTTCCGGCGGGCTGTTATTGAAATTTAGATTTCTTAAAAAGTAATTTAATTGCTTTTGCGCATTTTAAAAGTTCTATTGTGCCATATCTCAAAATCCAAGGTACCCGCGCGTATCGTTACAAATCGAGTACAGGCTGAGTGTAGCTGCAATCACAACGGACGGATATCTGTTGGGAGGTCAGACAAACTTGTGATTCCTGAAGAGGGGTAGCAGCGTTTCAGTAGTTGCGGGGGCAACAGTCTGGATGACTGACTGATGTGGCCCTGTAACATCAAACAAACGAGCCTTACTGTTTTAATTCCTCTCCCCCTTAAATTGCAGTTAAATTATTATGACTGAATAATATATACGTACTTGAATGGGAACTTTTGGGGCGAGAGAAGTCGCTTCCCAAATATTTTTACACACATATTTCCCACACTCCCAGGTGTACATTTGATTCTTAATGGAATTCTCTAAAACAAAGTGATTAGAAAGTTAGAGTTCATAATCATACTCTGTCTGCTTCCTGATGTCGAAGTCAGCACGTGGAAAAAAATTTCGCCGCAAGGGGTAGCCGCGCGGTTTAAGGTTCTCTGCCACGGTTCGCGCGGTTACCCCCATCGGAGGTTCGATTCCTCCCTCGGGCTTCGGTGTGTGTGTGTGTGTTGTCCTTAGCCTAACTTAGTTTAAGTTAATGTGTAAGCCTAGGGACCGTTGACGTTAGCAGTTTGGTCCCATAGGAACTTACAACAAATTTCCAAATTAAATTTCTGTGGCTCTGCAGAATTCCGACTATTTTCGACTCTGAAAGTTCTTAAACTAGTCAGAGGCACAATCGTACGCCGTGGGAAAGCCGTCTTGAATGCTATGATGTACTCACTCTGCAACTTGGGAATCAGTGTCCAAGTTGTATACTAATTTCGATAAACGTCCAAATTTAATTTCTCAAAATAGAGCATAAACCACCGTGATGCAGGCTTTACTGATTTCCCAGGATACAAAGTTCCCTACGAATTACGACACACCAAATAATGTCCAGGTCCACAGGCAAGGGAGAAGAAATAATCTGTCTCTGGCAGTCGTAATGGGTCTTCGATCCAAGTAGATCAATTGTGGAATTACGAGTAAACATTTGCCCCAAAAGAGAAAAATAATTGCAAAATAAGGCTGATACTACATTGTGCTAGTATTACTAATGGCTCAAACTAAGGGGAACAACAACCGTAATTTTTTCCGAGGGCACGCAGCTCAACTGTGTGAATAGAGTAGCATGGAGAGCTGCATCGAACCAGTCTTTGGACTGAAGACCACTACAATAATTTGCTGACTTTTAATTAAAGTAAAATTTATAAAACAAAACGCATTCCAAAACCGGACGAATCTCACACACCCTATCGCAATTTCATTGCAAAATTTGTTTTTTCAGACAAAATTCCAATTTTGAAAGTAACAGAATCGCGGTATTATGGTTTGTACGAGTAGTCTGTACACGTGCTTCTAATTTCCTCCTATGCAGTAATCTTAATTTTTTTACAAACTTTAAAACCAGATATAGACTCTCATCATGATTTGCACTAAACATTTTTTCTTATTAAATGATCTCGTTGGAGGTTAACCAAAAACAAAAAGTTTTTACAAGTTTATATAAGTATCGAAAGCACACCGATTTTCACTTTCTTAGTTTCCACACAGTATTCTCACCCTATCTGCCATGCTCTAGTAAATCTGTACCCAATACCATATTTTACTATGATAAATAAAGAATACAAAGTAATATAGAAATGTCAATTTTACGCTCAGCTTTCAAGACAATGAACACAAAATTTGAAATATTCTCTTTAAATAGAGTATTTTATGTTAATAATTAGTAAGCTATAATTCCGTTACACTTATTTATATAAATGATATTAAACATGTCACATTTTGCGAAGACATGATTGCCGTCCTATAGAAATCAACCAGTACGTTCTTTAAGATTTTATCATTATACAAACACAAAATGCCTGTACTAGCGACTCATTATCGCTGCAGGTATTCAGTTGCGGTATGCAGAGGGTATCTATTCTCCCTTTATTCTATAACAGCAGCTCGCAATGCACCACACCACTTTTAACGAGCATTAACGACTCGACGCTCCTTCTTTTATAGGACACGCTACTGAGACATTATTTAAACCATGTTTCACTTGTTTATCAAATCTCCCGATCATGACCTCTGTAGTCCCACTATCCTTCATCTTGGAAGCCATCATTACACAATCTCCAACCGCGTCTATTTCGCTACTGACTAGGGCTCTGGTTTTGGCTTTCTGCTCCTGTCGTCTTGTTGTCATAGCTCCAAATTTCCCGATTCCAGGCATTATCAATTTTATTATAGTTGAATTTAACGAAGAAACATACTTTAGGCACCACAAACTAACAAGCTTTCATACTTTCCATACCGTTTTATATTATTAACTACTTTTTCTGCAAAGTGACAAACAAATGTTTTTCAACTTCGCAAATAATTAGTTACTAATCTGCTTCTTTTAGACACTAAATAATATTCTTCATTTAAAGTATTTTGTAATAAAGCAAAACTCGTCACATAAAAATTATTATCCTTAAACATATCCCACGACAATATTATTATTTGCAAGTTCTGTTTACAACACCTCATACACTGATGCGTCCCTGGTTACATCGTATTAGCATTCTTTTGCGTGTCGGCCTTGACATCTGGACGCACCTTCCAAGACGCCCTTAGAACTGTGTTGTCCAGCCGTTCATGTACACTCCTGGAAATTGAAATAAGAACACCGTGAATTCATTGTCCCGGGAAGGGGAAACTTTATTGACACATTCCTGGGGTCAGATACATCACATGATCATACTGACAGAACCACAGGCACATAGACACAGGCAACAGAGCATGCACAATGTCGGCACTAGTACAGTGTATATCCACCTTTCGCAGCAATGCAGGCTGCTATTCTCTCATGGAGACGATCGTAGTGATGCTGGATGTAGTCCTGTGGAACGGCTTGCCGTGCCATTTCCACCTGGCGCCTCAGTTGGACCAGCGTTCGTAATGGACGTGCAGACCGCGTGAGACGACGCTTCATCCAGTCCCAAACATGCTCAATGGGGGACGGATCCGGAGATCTTGCTGGCCAGGGTAGTTGACTTACACCTTCTAGAGCACGTTGGGTGGCACGGGATACATGCGGACGTGCATTGTCCTGTTGGAACAGCAAGTTCCCTTGCCGGTCTAGGAATGGTAGAACGATGGGTTCGATGACGGTTTGGATGTACCGTGCACTATTCAGTGTCCCCTCGACGATCACCAGTGGTGTACGGCCAGTGTAGGAGATCGCTCCCCACACCATGATGCCGGGTGTTGGCCCTGTGTGCCTCGGTCGTATGCAGTCCTGATTGTGGCGCTCACCTGCACGGCGCCAAACACGCATACGACCATCATTGGCACCAAGGCAGAAGCGACTCTCATCGCTGAAGACGACACGTCTCCATTCGTCCCTCCATTCACGCCTGTCGCGACACCACTGGAGGCGGGCTGCACGATGTTGGGGCGTGAGCGGAAGACGGCCTAACGGTGTGCGGGACCGTAGCCCAGCTTCATGGAGACGGTTGCGAATGGTCCTCGCCGATACCCCAGGAGCAACAGTGTCCCTAATTTGCTGGGAAGTGGCGGTGCGGTCCCCTACGGCACTGCGTAGGATCCTACGGTCTTGGCGTGCATCCGTGCGTCGCTGCGGTCCGGTCCCAGGTCGACGGGCACGTGCACCTTCCGCCGACCACTGGCGACAACATCGATGTACTGTGGAGACCTCACGCCCCACGTGTTGATCAATTCGGCGGTACGTCCACCCGGCCTCCCGCATGCCCACTATACGCCCTCGCTCAAAGTCCGTCAACTGCACATACGGTTCACGTCCACGCTGTCGCGGCATGCTACCAGTGTTAAAGACTGCGATGGAGCTCCGTATGCCACGGCAAACTGGCTGACACTGACGGCGGCGGTGCACAAATGCTGCGCAGCTAGCGCCATTCGACGGCCAACACCGCGGTTCCTGGTGTGTCCGCTGTGCCGTGCGTGTGATCATTGCTTGTACAGCCGTCTCGCAGTGTCCGGAGCAAGTATGGTGGGTCTGACACACCGGTGTCAATGTGTTCTTTTTTCCATTTCCAGGAGTGTATATGGTGCGGCATTATGGGAGGAAGGATAATTGGCCCCCATTTTATCGATGGCAATCTAAATGGTGCAATGTATGCTGATTTCCTACGTAATGTTCTACCGATGTTACTACAAGATGTTTCACTGCATGACAGAATGGCGCTGTACTTCCAACATGATGGATGTCCGTAACATAGCTCGCGTGTGGTTGAAGCGGTATTGAATAGCATATTTCATGACAGGTGGATTGGTCGTCGAAGCACCATACCATGGCCCGCACGTTCACTGGATCTGACGTACCCGGATATATTTCTGTGGGGAAAGTTGAAGAATATTTGCTATCGTGATCCACCGACAACGCCTGACAACATGCGTAAGCGCATTGTCAATGCACGTGCGAACATTACGGAAGGCGAACTACTCGTTGTTGAGAGGAATGTCGTTACACGTATCGCCAAATGCATTGAGGCTGACATACATCATTTTGAGCATTTATTGCATTAATGTGGTATTTACAGGTAATCACGCTGTAACAGCATGTGTTCTCAGAAATGATAATTTCACAAAGATACAGGTATCACATTGGAAGTACCGAAATAAAATGTTCAAACGTACCTAAGTTCTGTCTTTTAATTTAAAAACCTACCTGTTACCAACTGTTCGTCTAAAAGTGAGCCATATGTTTGTGACTATTACAGCGTCATCTATCACAAAGCGAAAAAAGTGGTCCAACTAAAACATTCATATTTCTTTACATATCTAACATTCTGCGTGGTGTCTGTTTGTTCTAAGTTGTGTCTCCCTACCACTTTCGCGCAACAACGCTCTGAGCGTGTTTTTTAGGGAATTGACTAGTTTGAACCTGGGACCTGTTGCTGGTAAGGAGACGTCAGACCACACATGACATGTAGAGTTCAGAAGAGTTCAGTGAGACTAGCGATGATATGCAGCTCCACTGCACTCCCTGTAAAAGAATCTTAATACTAACTAAATTTAGTGGAAGGGGTTCAAGGCTTTCCTATTTTTAGTTAGCTGGTAAAATAACGTCGAAAAAGCAGTTAAGTTTACCATTGGAAATTTTACTCTACTCACAAAACATTGTTTATAAATTGCACTATTGATAAAAGGAATTACTTTAATACAGGATGATAAAAACCAACTGCAACTTCCTGGCAAATTAAAGCTGTGTGACCGACCGAGACTCGAACTCGGGACCTGCGTTCAACAAAAATGAGAACGTATATTCCCTCAATGGATTTCCAAGTTCTACAATGGATCAAAGGATGACCTATGCCATATTACATCTATAATCTAGATTTAAGTTAAGTTTCATAAAAGAGAAAACTATCAAAATGGTCTACAGTGACCCTCAATTATCTTTAATTACTTATTTAACTTGTCGTAAATTACAGTGGCTGATGTTGCTTCTCAATAATTATATAACAGAAAAATCATCACTTTTCAGATTTTAACTTCACGTAGCAAATGTGAATAACATGAGCTTTAATTGACGATCGACACTAGTGTTACGCAAAACGAGGGTGTAACAGATGAGACTTCTGCAGTTCTGAGTGAAGACTTATGCTCTCAAAAATGCGGCATCGCGTGTGTTCATTACCTTGTCAGTGTTTAGGCAGCGTCAAGGGGCGGAGGGCGGCGCAGCTCCACACCTCGCCATCTCGGAAGCAACTCTCTCCTAACTTCTCCTTACTACAATTTACTGAATTTGGTTTTAAAAAAGCTATCTGGCTGTGTTTTCAACTGACCAATCAGGGTCTCAATGTTAACCTTAAGCTCCGCCTACAAAATTCTGTCTATCCAATGAGAAACGTTATACTTTTCGTGGTGGGGCAATGTTTTTAACGTTTGCAACGTAACAGAGACGCGAAAAAGTTTCACGCTAAAACTTGCAACTGTTGTGGCCCTTTTAGTGTTATCGTAAGATCTATACTGTTCTTCTGGAGGGCTCTATCTTTTAACATGGGCTGGGGGGTGGTTTTGGCGGTCAGTTGGCGACGTGGGTGTCTGTCCCTCATCGTAGGGTCTCCTAGCCTACACGATTCTGCTCTCGGCTTCTGTTCTCGTTTCTCCCCTCGGAACTGCGTCTGTTTCACGGTGGGAAGGTATGACATGCATTTAGGCGTTCTTGTGTTAGTCTGTGGTATTCCATTTGCTCACTCGTTGATCGGATTACTTTGGTTAATTTAATGTCAGGATTTATTCCGAGCTACGTGACATACTGCCGGATTTGCTTATCATGTCAGGGTTTTCATGGAAGGTGTTGAATTTTCCTGACACCATACATATCACCACCCTTTGAACTTAATTTTTGCACCGAAGTTAGGCAATGTTTGAATCGTTGTCTAAGTCAGTCAAAAATTATTCCTTTATCTTAATTTTGTTGCCTACTGTTCAGCCACGTTATCCTGGTTTTATGCTAGTTTGTATTACTAATTTATATTTTTATATTCTTCCACATTATTCTCAAAAATACGTTTATATTGACAAGAGAAGAATATTTTTATGCTATTATCATTATTAATTTTTAATTAATTTCTTTCTTTATTTAAGTGTGAAGGTTTTTTTTAAGAAGTTTGTTATCGAAAGTGAGGAGTCTTTCACATCGATTTTCTTAGAAATTTTTTTTTAAATAAATGTAGTAATTAAGTAAAATCTATTCCCAACGCATTTTCTCAATATCATATACAAGTAAAATGTTTTTGTTTTTAGACACTCATTTCAACATTGTTACACTAACAAATAAGAATTATTTCCAAGAATTGCTTTGACAAATAAATATACATACACCTGTATTGAGATATTATCCTAACAAATGGTACAAATGTTAAAAAAAGCGAAAACTTCAAACAAGATAATTTTTTATTCTTTGTTTTTTACAAGGAGAAAGTAAATAAAATATAGTTATTCTTTTATTTTTATGAGGAGAAAATCAGTGGCATATAGTTTTAGTGTTTATTATGCCTTGTTTTTGTTCTTTATATACTGTCCATTTCAGAACTAATGACTTATTCTTATGGATAGTCTATTTTTTTACTTAAGTCCATAGTCAATGACTGTTATTTTGTAGTTTATTAGCTGTCTGGTGTGCTTAACTTATTTAGTTTTTCACACGTTTCTTTTGCACAATTCCTACATCACATAATTTGACTTCACACGTTCACACAATCCTATGAATGTTTAAGCATGAGGTTGGCGAATGTTTTTGCACGAAGGTGATGGACTTGAGCGAAATGGATGTGGGCAAGTATTTGATGTACAGCTTCGTTCGTCATTCCTTATTGGCTTTGCAACGGTGTTTCGCTGTTGTGGAGGTCCCATAATGGAATGGCGCTGTGAGTGCAGAATCTCGTGTTTACTGGCTTTGTATGCATGAAGGTCATCGTTATGTGTTGCTGAAAGCGGTCGTTTTTCATTGTGATACTTCGCAGACAACTAGATTACAATAGGAGAGGGATTTGGGAAGGTATGTCATCTATTCTTCACCCATCTTCTTTCTTGGTCTAAGTCTTGCGAATCTTCAACTTCTGTTCTTCCTGCTTTTTCTCTACTTCTTGCTTGATTCTTGGTTCTTCTCTGGGCAGGATATGGGAATATTTATTGATAACTAGTCGCTTTGAAGTTCTCCTCTTAGTAACAGTTTGATAAATTGTTTGGACGTGTCATTTTTACTTTGTGGAAGTTTTCTTCAGTTTTGTACTGCAGCGTGCTATTTAATAGCAGTATTGTGCTTTTACACATTTTTTTTTTTTTTTGCCAATGGTGGCTTGCAAAAGCCGTCTTCTCGTCGGGCCGTTTTTTGCTCGCTCCGCTGAGTCGGGGCGTCCCAGGACCCTCTTGGCCTTCCATGTGTCTCTGCAGGGTTCCACTTAGCAGCAGATTTACTTCCCACTTCGGATACAAGGGCCCTCTGTTGGTCTCGCTGTCCTTTCCCTTCGCTCGATGCTTCTGCCTTGTAGGAATCGTGTCTTGCTAATTATTTCCTTTTCTTTCTTGATACTTCTCGCATTGCAACTTGTGGGTCGTTGCATCTGGTTTCTTTGCTGGAGTTTTTACAATGGTTCTTACAAAAAGTTTTACTTATATTCATCTAACATATGTCTAGTACCTACATTGTTTTACGCCTTTTAAAAAACTTTACAAATTTCGGCGCCCTTTCCATGTAACAATTCTAAGATATTTTGAGTCTTAACTAATACAAGAATCCTCAAATTCGTTTTTTTATTTTTGTGTAGTGTCATGGTGTATAGCATTTTAGTATTTCATGCTGTTAGACTGTCTCTGCTTTCTCCCTTCACCTTAATCTGTGCTACTATTTGTGTTATTTTTGTTTTTGTTTTTATTGAAACTACTTTCTTTTCCCCACCTTCCTCTCTCTTCATTCTTCTTTCTCCTGACGATCTTATCTGCAACATAAACTTGAAATATTGTGCTGATTATTTACTTGAACTTCTTGAAATTTTTCGTCAATTTCTTTATGGACTTCTAACACGAGTTGAGGGGATTCCCCCTTTTTTGCATACCATTCTAATTCTTCATCCTCTTTATCTCGCATCATTCTTAATTGTTTGATTATAACTGTTATTTCTTCTAATTTTAGCTTTTGCTCAAAGAGAAGTGTGACATTCCCGAATGTTACGCTACCTTTCCCCATATCTATTATCGCTCGTCTCTCATTTAAAAAATCTGCACCTATAATCAAATCTACAGTTAGTTTAGGTATAATCACGAAGTTGGCTTCGATCTTTTAACCTTGGCACGAAAGAATTAATCTTGTTTGTCTCGTAACTTCCATAGCATTGTTTCTAACAGGACCCCTTACTTTAATCTTACGTGTTCTCAGAACTGACAATTCCTCACTGGCATTACACTGCATGAATAAATTTTCTGAGATCGCGGTCAGTTGACTTCTGCTATCAATTATAATATTGACTGGGATATGCTTTACCATGGCCTTCACAATTGGTTGAATTTGAAAGGAGTGGTTCTGTTCTTCTTCTTCTTGCATCAACGAATCCTCCACTGAATCATACATGAGTCTTTTCAGGAATTTCCCTTGTGAATTCGAACTTTCTGTAGGATAAGCTTCGACTGCTACTTCTCTCTCTTTTATTTCCTCTTCTCTATTTCTTCCTTTATTTACACTTTCTTCAACATCCTCTACTTTTTCCTTATCCTCGTAAATCTTCTCCTTCTTCGTCGCTACTTCCACATAATCGCATCTAAATGCTCTAATTATCGCTTCATAACTTCCTTCATTATATACGTTGGGTTGTGTGCCCACTCGTAACTTATTTTCAACTTCTGTCGACTGTGCATTATCCTCATTGAATTCGCTTTCCCTGGTTTCCATCTCAAATAGCTCTGCAATACTCATTACTTCGTCCTTTCCTCCTACATTCGTTGTGCATGCCTCTAGTAATTCATCTTCCTCGTCAGTATTCTCCCAATTAATTTCGTCCCAACACGATATTGTTATTTTCTTGTCTTCGTTTTCATCTGGTCCCTGCGGTTTTGTTTCTTCCTTCTTCTCTTCTTGTGATAAGGTATTTACTTCTCTGTTCAAGGTGCTGCAATTATCCTGGGTTGGTGGGTCATTCGCTTTGGCATGGACGCTTAGCTGTCAATTCGAACGTTTTTCGGGGTTTGGTGATCTTACCTCCACCTCTTCTATCTGTATTCTCTTTTCTTGCTCTGCTTGTTGATATTGGTTTCTTTGTTGATAATTTGTCGGTCTATTGGTTCTCCAATACCCGTTCCGGTTGTCATTGTTCTCTCTGTAATAGTTGTTGTCGTTCCTGGGTGAATTATAGTTATTGCCATATTCTCTTCTAAATCCATAACCGTTTCTTTGTTGAAATCTGTTGTCGTTTCTTGGTGCGAAGTTATCACGTGGTCCGCAATTTTTTTTTTTTTTTTTGTATTGTGCCATGTGGATTCCACTGCTTTTTGCTT
This sequence comes from Schistocerca nitens, assembly GCF_023898315.1. Lineage (NCBI taxonomy): Eukaryota > Metazoa > Arthropoda > Insecta > Orthoptera > Acrididae > Schistocerca > Schistocerca nitens. Next base: position 154,611,847 of record NC_064621.1, on the reverse strand, counting down.
TCGTTTTCACATGCGATTCGTCTTTTTCTTGCGTCATCTTCCGAAAATATAAACTCTAGTTCCCTTAGAATTCCTTTAAATGCTTCGACGTCATTGCCTCCGCGACCTACTAATGATTGCTGGTATTTCAATGGTAACTTCGCGTTCATAATTTAATCAACTCTCTGTCACTGTATGGTTCATATAAGCATTGATTTTTCTTTGCCATTACTTCGAAAAATTTCACGGGACTCTTCTCTCCTGAATTTTCAAAATATGGGTTCTGTAATAATTCGTACTTCACTCTGTTCTGTGCTTCGCTGGACCAATATCGTGAGAGAAACTTCTCTCTGAAATCTTCGTACGATCGGCATGTCGCTGCAACATTCTGCATGGTTTCTGCGACTGTTCCTGACATGTGTGCACATATAAAGTCTAATTTGTGTGCTAGCGTCCAGTGTTCTGGTAATCCTACTCGTAATTGATCAATAAAAGTTCGTGGATGTAATGAGTTTCCTTCTCGAAAGTGTTGAAATTTTCTGACTGTGAGGAAATGATCGTTGTCGTACTTCGTCATAGTTCCATATGAAATTCGCGATTCTTCGCCACTTTTGTTTCTGATCATTTCTCCCGTCGTTCTTTCCGGTTGTGGTAGATCCATTGTATATTGTCCACTGTAACTTTCACCTACCCTTGCGTAGTATCGTTGGAGTGGTACGCAATAATTTTCTTCCATCGGTTGTGAACGTGTAGCTGAATGCATTGCACTGTACTCTTCGCGACCTGGCTTTCCATTGTCAGGTATTGGTTGGGTATCTTGTCTGGCTAACCTTGTTGCTTCATTGCACGATCCAATCTGTCTTGAAACATACATTTGTGGTTCGGCATGTTTTTGTGATGACTTTGTTCATCAAGAATTTCGAAACGTGTTTGTTGCTGTGCAGGCTGTCTGATTTCACGTATGTTACTTTCCGCCTGTGATTGGAATCGCAAATGCGTAATATCTTCTGTAATTGCTTGTTTTTCCGGCGCTGTTACAGATACGGATGTGGTTGCAGACTCAGTGCTTGTTCGATCCTGTTCACTACGCTCTTCAATGGTTTGCAACAACTCTGTTCGCAATTTCTGAAATTGTCGCTTCGTTTGCGCTTCTATTTTGACTATGCGTTTATCATATCTTTTCAGCGCTGCTTTTGTGATACGTTTGTGTAACACGCTGTTTTCAACAACTTCACGCGCTGTACCTGCTGCTTGTCTAGTAATTACGTTTATCTGTTTCTCTAGTTTCTTGACTTCTCCCTGGGTGTTGTTACGTAATGTTTTGATCGCGTCCTGAATGTCATTACGCAATGTTTGTACGTCCGCTTGTACCTTGTCAATGCCTATTCTCAATTGATTGTGACCTGTTATTAAGTTTCCTATCACTTCTCGAGATTCTTTTGCCTCGTCTTCAATATGACTTAGGTGTAACTGAATTTTTTGGTTTTGTTCTTTAATCTCACGCATTTGTCTCGTGGTTTCTGCATTCTGAATTTGAATTTGGTTCGCTATTTCTTTATCTTGCCTTGTCGTGGTTTCCTAATTTGTTGTAATAATTCTGCCAGATTGGTGGGTCCTATTGCGTTTTCTTCCGACGTCCTACGCTCTGTGTTTTCGCCCAAGTGTTGGTTCGCAACCGATTGCATTGAACTGTGCTGTGACACGTTTCTGCTCGGATTCCTTGTACTCTGTGGTGAGGTAGCTCTGATTACTTGTACTGTGGGTTCTACGTATTCAAGACGCAAGTTAGAATCCTCATCGACTGTCTCTCTACTTTCCTGCACCACTGTCGTATGCTGACCTACGTTTTCGATGCCTTGGCGTACATTATGCTCGTTATGGTGCGTTATCTGTACTATTTTTTGCGATACTGCATCGTCTGTTGGACTGTCCTCTACTCTCTGTCCGTCTTCATGCTGGATCTCTACCTCAATTCGGTCAATGTCTCGATTTGCCATTGCTAATCTTTCTGAATCCTTATTTTCTGTTTTAAAAGCAATTCACACGCCCTACTTCACGTCAACATGCGCTCATACGATCTCACGTGTTTCATAAACCTTTTGTTCACACGACTTGACACTTATTATACCCAAGACTGACAATCCATTCACTTACTTGTTGGAACAGAGCCAACTTGACAACGATGTATCCGCCACCTGTGCGCTTGCATTGGAGAGAAAACTTAATTCTAACAATATTAAAATTCATAAATTAATTATGCTATTGTATCTGCTAGAATGTCTCACTTTCTATTGAATACTTTCTTACTATCTATCGCTGCAGCTACTGTTTTCAAATATTTATGCCTTTCAAAAAAAAATTTATTACGAAAATCTTTTAACAGGATATTTTTCTGACCTAGTTGGGCATGTGGTCGACCTTCAATCATGGTATCTTACCATCCTGGCAGGGTCGCCATTCTCTAACATTCTGCGTGGTGTCTGTCTGTTCTAAGTCGTGTCTCCCTACCACTTTCGCGCAACGATGCTCTGAACGTATTTTTTAGGGAATTGACTAGTTTGAACCTGGGACCTGTTTCTGGTAAGTAGACACCAGACCACACATGACATGTAGAGTTCAGAAGAGTTCAGTGAGACAACCGATGATATGCAGCTCCACTGCACTCCCTGTAAAAGAATCTTAATACTAACTAAATTTAGTGGAAGGGGTTCAAGGCTTTCCTATTTTTAGTTAGCTGGTAAAATAACGTCGAAAAAGCAGTTAAGTTTACCATTGGAAATTTTATTCTACTCACGAAACATTGTTTATAAATTGCACTATTGATAAAAGGAAATACTTTAATACAGGATGATAAAAACCAACTGCATTCAACAAAAATGTGAGCGAACATTCCCTGAATGGGTTTCCAAGTTCTATAATGAATCAAAGGATAACCTATGTCATATTACATCTATAATCTAGATTTAAGTTAAGTTTCATAAAAGAGAAAACTATCAAAATGGTCTACAGTGACCCTCAATTATCTTTAATTACTTATTTAACTTGTCGTAAATTACAGTGGCTGATGTGGCTTCTCAATAATTATATAATAGAAAAATCATCGCGTTTCAGATTTTAACTTCACGTAGCAAATGTGAATAACATGAGCTTTAATTGATGATCGACACTAGTATTACGCAAAACAGGGGTGTAACAGATGACTCTTCTGCAGTTCTGAGTGAAGACTTGTGCGCTCAAAAATGCGGCATCGCGTGTGTTCATTACCTTGTCAGTGTTTAGGCAGCGTCAAGGGGCGGCGGGCGGCGCAGCTCCACACCTCGTCATCTCGGAAGCAACTCTCTCCTAACTTCTCCTTACTACAATTTACTGAATTTGGTTTTAAAAAAGCTATCTGGCTGTGTTTTCAACTGACCAATCAGGGTCTCAATGTTAACCTTAAGCTCCGCCTACAAAATTCTGTCTATCCAATGAGAAACGTTATACTTTTCGTGGTGGGGCAATGTTTTTAACGTTTGCAACGTAACAGAGACGCGAAAAAGTCTCACGCTAAAACTTGCAGCTGTTGTGGCCCTTTTAGTGTTATCGTAAGATCTATACTGTTCTTCTGGAGGGCTCTATCTTTTAACATGGGCTGGGGGGTGGTTTTGGTGGTCAGCTGGCGACGTGGGTGTCTGTCCCTCATCGTAGGGTCTCCTAGCCTACACGATTCTGCTCTCGGCTTCTGTTCTCGTTTCTCCCCTCGGAACTGCGTCTGTTTCACGGTGGGAAGGTATGACATGCATTTAGGCGTTCTTGTGTTAGTCTGTGGTATTCCATTTGCTCACTCGTTGATCGGATTACTTTGGTTAATTTAATGTCAGGATTTATTCCGAGCAATGTGACATACTGCCGGATTTGCTTATCATGTCAGGGTTTTCATGGAAGGTGTTGGATTTGCCTGACACCTTACATGTACTACACGAATATGTAATAAAAAATGGGGGTTCCTATTTAAAAAAAAAACGCAGTTGACATCCGTTTGACATATGGCAGCGCCATCTAGCAGGCCAGCCATAGCGCCATCTGGTTTCTCCCTTCAAGTTAGACAAGTTTCGTTCTTAGTAGTTTTTACGTTTGAAGCTTATTTCGTGAGATATTTGCCCCGGTCACGATCACTGGAACACATTTGTGCCGTAGTCTTCTACAGACAAAGATAAATAAATGAAAAACACGGGGTGCAAGTAAAAAAAAAATAGCCGCAGTGCTAACCACTAACTCACTATTTCGTGTGAGAACATCGGGCAGTATAAGGCGCATAAAGTACTTGGAAAATCCCACGATTGCTTTGACTGTGAATTTTTTCAAATACGGTTGAGTATCTGTGGGTAAGGCCAGACACGTGTTCGCTAATTTTGACCCCTCTTCCACTAAGAGAATTTTCCGGGATATCGGGCTATGGCACCGGCCGTGTTCTCCTCGTGAGTGACTGTTTCATACTGCTGCTGGATGGTTCACCATCTCACTTCCACAGAGAGGTTAGGGCATTTTTTAACCAACAACCACTACAGTGATAGATCAGACACAGGACGAACGGTGAGCAGATGTTCTTATCCTGTTCATTATATTCAGAAACTACGGTAAAGATCGGATCTTTGTTCCTCCTCTACCGGCGAATATGCAAGAACTGAAGCAGCGCATCCGAGCCATCCTGCTAAACATCACAGCTGTGCTGGAGCGTGTCAGGGATGGGATAGGCTGTCACGTAGAAACGTGTCGAATGATCAAGGACGCACATGTTGAGTATTTGTAACGTAAGCCAAAAAGAATTTTTAATACTATGTAAAAAACTTTATCAGTTACAGTGCACAATAAAACAAGATTCGCATTCCTATATTATGATTTTTTGAAACCCCGATAACTGATACCAATAACCGCGTATCTGTTGCGGGTGTGGCTCCCTTTATTCATTGCACCCTAGCGGCGCACACTCGGCAAAATGACCACTTTAGGCTGCCAAAAATCGATTTTCACACTTGTAGATTAGTTAGGTCTAAATGTCCTTGTATTCTTCACCTTAGGTAACTGGTCCATCGCACTGCCGTAAAATATCCTTAGTTATGTTGATAATAAAGGCGTGTGGGGGTCTGACAGGCAAGTTGCATTCGAAACTCGAAAGTATTATAACGTGAATTTTTTGATCATCTCATGCGAAAATCTCAATATTTTTCATGGAGGTGGAAGCCACAGGTGTGTTCACTAAATAGACAACGTTACAATTCATTTTTTTATCCTTGTTAATAGTAAATGATTTTATAAAAAATATTTTACTTCGACTTTCAAAAATAGTTCCGCTTAGTACCACTTTCTGTCCTAAATATTTACACTTGTGCAATTGTTGACTATTAGTACCGCAAATTCTAGGAACTCAAACCAACGCATTGTGACACCAGACTCTTTTCTTTACAGGTAGTCGGAGTGGACCAAGTCACTCGGAATGAAATATGAGGAAAATGGATCTAGTTTTAGTGTTAAAAAAGGATAACTTTTACAAACAATCACAGTCTAAGTGTATAAAACGATTAACGACTCACACATTGAATAAATTTAGTGAATATAAACAGTCAAAAGACAGTGTATGTAAAATTAAGTCAATTTTAAACGTGTTTGTCTCAAAATTCCTACAAAAGTGGAAAAAACCCATTTGGAATATGGAAAGATTTATCAAATCCAATTCAGAATGGTTAAAAAACGACTCAGTCTTGCGAGCTCTAAGCACTACAACCACAAACGAAGATTTACACGTGAAAAAACCCAGAGGAAGACCTGCAAAATCTTTTGAAGAGAGCTCTCAACGATCAAAACGAAGAATAGTGCAACCAATTATTGCTGAGTCAACCCCAGAGCCTTTGTGTACTGCTGCTCAAAGCAGCCTTAATAAGAGTGGAAAAGGAACAGCTGCACAAGTAGTAAACTTAGCCCTAACCACAAGCCCTCGCAGATACAAACGCATGAAACACATTCACGAAAAGCCATCATATTCGGTTATGAAGCCTTACTCACCCGGAGAAGCTTTAGCGCTCATTATTGACTCTGACATGGGAAAAGAAGATTATATTCATTGGCGAAAAGTGGCGAAATCTCGAGGCGAGAACATCTCCACCTTATAGTGTCATAGCACAAACAAAGAAGCAATGTTACCCGAGCAACATAACAATCACGGAGACCGAAGTGCAAACTGCAGTTCAAGATATTTTGGACCACACAATCAAAAGACTTGCTCATGTACAGCAGGATGTACTTCTGTTACACCACAATCACACTGCAAACTCAGCGACTGAAGTTATCTACAAGTGGGGCCTTGAGGCTAGTGGTGGACATTCCATTTACAAACAATGTATTGCCAACAACTCACTGTATGGAGATACCAACATAATTCTATGTACTATAGTTCCATTGCAAATGTCAGAGGTCACAACGAATGGTAAACAGATTTTCTGGCAAAACCCGAGTCCTTCCTCGTCCAGATATAATCGCATCACTCGCCTGCAGATTCAAAAGGAGACAAAGGAATCAGTAAAACTCCATTACGAAGCAATTGAGGAACAAATATCAAGTTTGCAGCCTACTGATGTGACACTTGGGGATAAATCTTACACATTCAAACATCGTGCTGTATGTACAATGATGGACGGAAAAACGTGTAATGTGCTCACAGACACTTCGTCAACACAAGCGTGTAACGTGTGCAAGGCAACACCCAAAGAACTCAACAACTTTGACTTACTTTTGCAAAAACAATATTCTACGACTAGTTCATTTAAGTTTGGGATATCTGTTTTACACTCATACCTTAGATGTTACGAGTACTTGTTACATATATCATATAAATTGGAACAGAAGCAGTGCAAGTGAGAGGTAAAAAAGCCAAAGAAAATATAAAAAGAAGAAAAGAAGAAATAACCACTAAATTCTATCGTGAAATGGGATTAGTGGTAGACCAGCCCATGCAAGGAGGAGGTAACTCCAACGATGGGAATACTGCAAGAAAATTTTTGGCAGAGCCCACGAAATCTGCGACTATAACAGGTCTAGAGCCCGAAATTATACAAAGATTTGCAAACAACGTAAGCGTTTTGTCTTGCGGATTTAATGTTAATTAGAATAAATTATTGCCTCGAAACAGCAAAAATCTGTTTATAAACGTACATGTGGTACAAAATGAGTGCATCTGTGCACAAGCTGCTAATACATGGTGCAGACATAATGAATGAACTACCTTTGTCTGTGGGGCTTTTTTCAGAAGATGTCTTGGAATCTAGTCAGAAAGAATATAAAGGCTTAAGACTTTTCCATGCAAGGAAAACTTCAAGAATACATTCCAATACGGATATTTTCCACTGGATGCTGATAGCTTCAGATCCTATCACTGCGTCCAAGAGGAGGAGGCACACTAAAAAAAGAAAACCCTTTCCTAAGGAGGTACTATTAATGTTAGAAGAACCTGTTGTGAAAATGCTTGAAGATAATGGTGACGAAGAAACAATGGATGATGATGATGATGATGATGATGACGACGACGATGACCGACGACGACGACGACGGAACAATGGATGATTATGATGACAGATACTGTCTTACTCTCTGTAAACTTTAAGTAAAATGTACTAATTTGATTTTCATTCTACTTTTTCGTTTTTAGCTACCTATAAACCACGTTTTAGGTTGTTAGGTACTTTCAGAAACTTGTCAAGTCTGAATACACATCAGCCCTAAGGTAAGAAGCATTACTAAGTATAAATGCACATATTATTTAACATATTTGAATTTTGGCAGCCTAAAGTGGTCATTTTGCCGATTGTGCGGTGGCGCAAGGTACTGTCACACGACCAGTGTGGCATCTACAACTCTGAAATGACTAATCGGTTCCCTGCGCACATACGACGCGTTCTTTTTCAGACGCGAACTGATTGAATTGCAGTCCATCTCGTCTCTGAGGTATACTGCACTCCGCAGCGATGTTAGCTGTCAACAGCAAACGTTGCAGTAAAAATCACAAACTCTGGTGACATTCTTATACCGTCCAGCGTCCCAGCAGTAAACCTGTTCTCTCAGCCACTACGGAATCCACTGCACAGAACATGGCAGAAGCTGATCGGACTATTACCCTCAGCAATTCACTTTTCAGCTCCATCGTTGAACGGCACTGCGTGAGCTGGTATAGGGTGCATTCTCCATGTCCGCATTGTATCTGCGTGTAATACGCAATGCAGGTAATGCATTCGATGTGCCTGTTGTCTTCTTCGTCGTTAGGCCTTTCCCAGCAGTCGCACTTACACAAGTAACATAGGTTACACAGGGTGTTTCCGTAAGGATATTTGACAGGACCTAGAGGATGCTCCGCTGAACAATTTGAGGTAGGGAATTTGTGATCCGCGAAGCTAGCTTAAGGAGATAATAGGAATAAACTCACATTACTGTGTACGTTTTTATTTACATTAGTTACAGTTACGTGCAAATAGCGCCACTGACACAATGAACGTACCATGTCTACCATATCTTACAAAAGTGCTGAAACTGACGGCCATCGACCTCAGCGGAAGCATGAGATTTCCGAACAAGATTCTGAGGCATCCTGACAAATATCCCTGGTGTCTTTCGAATTACACCACAGGCAGCTACAATTCTGGCAACCGATTCCATATCCGCATCCAATGTGCTCTCCTACACAAGTTACTTTAGATATGGATCAAATGGCTCTGAGCACTATGGGACTTAACTTCTGAGGTCATCAGTCCCCTAGAACTTAGAACTACTTAAACCTAACTAACCTATGGACATCACACACATCCATGCCCGAGGCAGAACTTGAACCTGCGACCGTAGCGGTCGCGCGGTTCCAGACTGTAGCGCCTAGAACCCCTCGGCCACCCCGGCCGGCTTACTTTAGATATCTCCATAGGAAACAATCAAGTGGATCAGGTCAGGTGACTTCGCAGGCCATGGAAAAGGACCTCCTTTTCCAATACTGCGACCAGGAAATACAGCATTGAAATGGTTGCGGACATCCACACTGAACTGAAACGGTGCACCATCATGTTGCATCCACATGCTCTTACGAACAGCCAAGGGTACATTCTGCAACAAGTCTTTGCAGGAACTTTGAGTACAAGCGACCATTCAGACGGCCAGGTAGAAGATATGGCCGAATGAGACTGCCGCCTACAATGCCGGCCCAGATGTTCACAGCAAAACGTACTTGATGGTGTGACTCTACGATAGCGCGAGGTTTTTCCTGATCCACACATGGCATTTCAACGTAATTCCCCATACACAAGGTGCATGTCAGTGAGTTCTGCGAAACTGTACCAGTACTGCTCCATCGTATTGTAATGAACGTCTCTGAATAGCACTGAGTAATGAATGGGTCTGTCGTTGTTTCATAGCACGTTTTGTTATGGGACAATATAAATGCGGTACCATAGAGCAACTTTATGAACAAGTTAAGTAAACAAAACCTGCATCATGAGTTCCTAGTAATCAAACCCATCCTCGTTGTTTCCTTTAAGGAAATAAGGAATGTACATGTAAATAAACAGCACTGTACTTGTAAGCTTGCACACATGTTAGTTGCGAATAAGCTAGGAAACAGTAATGCTAGACAAAGCGGTAAGTAAGTTTACTTCCATATCTCTTTAAGCTGGCTTCTCCGTCCCCAGGTCTCCTACCTCAAATTGTTCAGGTCCTGTTACCCCGTATACGGTCTTCTGCGACTTTGATAAAATTCTGATTTCGACATATGGTCTAAATAAGATTTTCATTACTGTTCTAAGTAGGCTGTTTATGTGTTTGTACGAGGGTGAGTCAAATGAAAACCTTAAATTTGTAATAACAAATCGAAATTTCGCGCCGTTATCCCGTAAGTTGGTAAGCATGCTACAAACAGCGTGCAGAATGGCCTGTAGGTGGCAGCATAGTGCAGATGCGCACATACCGTCGCAGTATCAGTATAAAGATGCCCCCCCCCCCCCCACTTGCGACTCGCACCAGAGAAGAACACCGTTCTGTTATTCGGTTTTTGCGTAGTGAAGGTGTGAAACCTATTGAAATTCATTGACGAATGAAGGTTCAGTACGGTGATGCAAGTTTGTCACAGCAGCAAGTCTACGAATGGAGTAGGAAGTTCGCAAATGGTGTGACTTCAGTGGAAGATGCTCCTGGTCCAGGTCAGGCACAACGAGTTGTGACTCCACAGAACATTGCAGCAGTTGAAGCCATAGTGAAGGAAAACCGCCGACTGACACTGAATCACATTGCAGCATGTTTACAGATTAGTCATGCGTCAGCACACCACATTGTGCATGATGTGCTCCAGTTTCATAAAGTGTCTGCAAAGATGGGTGCCACAGCAGCTGACTCCTGAAATGAGAGAACGACGTGTTGATGCTTGTGAAGAACTTCTTTGGCGCTTTGAACGAGAAGGTGATGGCTTCCTTGCAAGAGTCGTTACTGGGGACGAAACCTGGGTTCACTTCCACAAACCGGAAACGAAGAGAGCGAGCAAAGAATGGCGCCATCCCTCATCACCAAAACTAAACAAGTTTCTAACAGAACCATCAGCAGGGAAGGTTATGCTGACTCTCTTTTGAGACGAAAAAGGCGTCATTTTGGAGCATTACATGCCTAGAGGGACCACTGTCACCAGTGCATCATACACAGATCTCCTAAAAAATCATCTGTGGCCTGCAATCATATCAAAGCGACGTGGATTGCTGACAGCAGGTGTCCTTTAGCAACATGACGATGCAAGGCCCCACACTGCCCGTACAACAGTTGCAACAATCACAGACCTGCATTTGGAGTGTCTTCCTCATCCACCATACTCACCAGACCATGCTCCAAGTAATTTCCATATGTCTGGACCACTCAGAAACGCAATGGGAGGAAAGAAGTTCCGTTCTGATGAAGAGGTACGCCACGCAGTGCATGAGTGGTTGAGCGGACTACCAAAAGAATTTTTTTCTAAACGAATTTATGCACTTTGTAAGCGCTGGAGGACTTGCATTGAGCATGGGGGAGATTATGTTGAAAAGTGATACAGCTTTGTACCACTTCTGGACAATAAATAATATTTAAAAACGTATTTAAGGTTTTCATTTGACTCACCCTCGTATGTTGGTAGTACTATGTAGCGCTCTGTATTAAATCTCTGACTGCTCTGTGCGCACTCTGTAAGAGACTCTCTGTGGCTAGTAGGACTTGCAATTGGAGGTGAACAGCCAGCAGTGACGGAGGTTGGAAGTGAGTAGTTAGCATTGATGGAGGTTAGAGATCTGAAGTGTTAGCGAAAGCGGACGTTCTGGACGTGTCCGACTTGGAGATTGAATATCATTCATGATAATATAATTTTTGGAACTGAATGCCACGTACGATTATATATTTGCTTTGAACTGGATGTCACATCATTAAGGTAAAAATACATTGTTTGCAGCAGCCACACTAGGCACACGAGCGGATAACAGCCGCACGTGCTCGCAACAAAATCTTTTCTTTGATAACCACATGCGTATCAGTAGTTAGAGCCTTCAATAGTTAGCATCTTTTGTTTAGCTGGCAATATTGGTGCTTGCTTCATTCCTGTAGTTTGTGTAATGAAGATTTTTGTGAGGTAAGTAAGTTATGAAATGTATAGGTTATTGTTTGGATTTCATCTAATTCAGGGCCATTCTTTTGTATTAATTATTTGAAGTCAGGTTATCATTTTTGAGCAGTCAGATTGTGATGCGCTAGAATGTTGTGGGTCAGTGTTGAAATGATAAAGACTAGCAAAGTGACACTTGCATTAAATTTCACTCAGCAGTTTCAAAATTAAATACAGAAGTTTCACCCTCTTAGTGATTTCTATTTAAGTAAGAAAACTATTTTTAAATAAAAGTTTCACAGTCTCAAAAGACTATAATAGGATGTGTAATTTATTAACCGATAGGATCGCCATAGAGTGTACTAAGTACTACGTAACCCCTTCAACTCTGGGCGTGCCGTCCGAGGATAAGCAACGGACTCCTTGAAACCTCCGATGTCATCTGGCACCATTGGCTGGAGATAGCAGCAGCCACACTAGGCACACGAGCGGATAACAGCCGCACGTGCTCGCACCAAGATCGCGCCGTCAGAATTTGTTTCAGTGCTTAGACAAACGGCGGCATGATAGCGGTAGTCGCGCAACAGTACTAGGTTGGAAGTCAACCAGTACGCACGTAGGCAGAATAATGCAGGCAGTGCCTGCTTATTTCGTTTGTGAATAAATTGAGAAACGCTACAAGAGGTTTTGAACTCACCAGACTGTTTGTTCACGACTGCTGAAAGGAGCGTTCGTGACACAGTTTACACAGGTGTTTACGTAAGAGCGTGCAAAAATGTAACAAGAGAAAGAGAATGCTCCGCTGAACAGTTTGAGGTAGGAAGCTGAGGTCGGAGAAGCCAGCTTGAGAAGATATGGCAACATGAGGACCAGTGATTTTATTCCTATATCTCCTTAAGCTGGCTTCTCATACCCCAGCTTCCCTGCAACAAATTCTTCAATGGAGCATTTATTATATCCTGTTAAATTTTTGCGCTTCTTACGGAAATACCCTGTAGATTTAAGAGAAGATGAAAATAAACTATTTTCGAATGAACGTTCACTCATTTGATAACAGTAGATCAATAGCTGTATCGTCAACTGTTCATCTTTCTCAGATATCTCGGTAGTGCTTGCACTCTAATTGATCTGCATTATCAATACAGAATCGGCCACACAATACTGTGTAAAATAGTAAGGAAAGTTTGTAGGGCTGTGTGAGAATTCTTGCACAAGGAGTGGATACCGGAATTCACAGAAGGGTGGCTGATAAATACCATCGGATTTGAAATGCATGGTATGTGATCTGGGCAATGCAGTCCCATCATCCCAAGCAGGAAATTCATTTACCAGCAGAAGAAATGTTTGCACTGATTAGTGTACAGACAACGCTGGCAAAGTACCATGGCAAGACAAATGTATCCAAATCTGGTCGGTAACAATCTTAGTAAATACTAAATCAATTTTTCCCGAACTGTTCAGTCTATATCAGTATTGAAATGTGTGCAATTATGTATTTTCTGGCTTAAGTACAATAAATAGGTGATTACATTGAACCAGCCGAGGTAACAGAATTTATTTTAAACTATTATTCTTCACTGAAGATTTGTTCCTTCAGATGAAAGGGCTGTCGCTAGATAGCAAAGAATTTACTGTTTGGGGCTGTTTCAAGTTTCAAATGGCCACACTAGAGCAAAACGCCACCTCTAGAAAAGAAACGCAAAATAATTTAACAGGGATCACTTCTCTACTGATTCTTTTTCGCAGCAAAACCCTCACAAAACTTCCCACAGACTCTAAACCCTCCGGCTCTCTTCTCAATCATACGACGGGGTACCCAAATAAAACCGGAATTATTTTTAAAAGCTATATATTTTCAAATTGTTAACAAAACAACCTTGTCACCTTCAAAATACTCTCCATTACAGCTGATACAGTTGCTCCACCTGGGCTTCCACTGTTCGAGGCAATCTTCGTAGTTGGACTTACAAATGGCTGACAGCTCCTTCTTCGTTTTTTTGTTGACTTCTTCGATGTCGTGAAATCGGCGTCCTTTCATGCCCTTTTTCATGCGTGAGAATAAGAAAAAGTCGCATGGAGCCAGATCAGGCGAGTAAGGTGCGGGGGCCAGCGGAACCGTGCGATTTTTAGCCAAAAACTGTCTAACAGAGATGGCAGTATGTGCAGTTGCGTTGTCGTGGTGGAAGAACCAGTCTCCTGTCTGCCACAAATCGGGTCTGCACCGAGCTCCAAGATAACTCACTAATCTCCTAGAGTTGATCAATTATCTCTCAACAATCTGTGAGCAACAGCTCTCGAATTTTTTCAATATTTTTGCCGATTCGGGCAGTTCATGGACGTGTAGGACGAGGTTTGTCATCAACCAATGGTACACTTGTGCTTTTCCCATAGCGCAATCTTGGTAAACTGTTTCCAACATTAAAACAGTTTCGGCAGCATCTTTACCGAGTAGGAAACAAAATTTCACAGGTGCAGGTTGTTCACTTAAACTTGCCATCATATAAAACGAAACAAGAACACAACACCACAAGCAAAAACAACCACTGCAGATGAACAGAAGCCAGGTGGACAACACAGGCGGCACTGAACTGGCAGTGAGCTGCACTATACACACCTCGTGGCAGAAATGCGTATTACACAAGCTCCGCCCACGGCAAAGTTATTCTGGCTTGGGTAACCCCACGTACAATACCATGATACTCCTTGCGAGATGTGTCCCATATTGCAAGGTATTTTCCATCCCTTGATTCCACAATTGCACGTCCGAACCGGCTCACCTATGGCAAGCTGTTGCTGGGGTTGAGGACGCTTGTGCACTGCCCCATTCACTTACAACGACTGCTGTTTCGCGACAATTGCTGCGATGCAACAATGGCTGGCGAGCACAATTTTTTCGCCACGTCCTCGAGGCGAATTCGAAGCGTCACCGCTGTAGCGTGTGCAGCTCCATTGTTCCACATCATCTACATCTACATCTATACTCTGCAAGCCACCTGACGATGTGTGACGGAGGGTACTTTGAGTACCTCTACCGGTTCTTCCTTCTATTCCAGTCTCGTATTGCTCGTGGAAAGAAAGATTGTCGGTATGCCTCTGTGTGGGCTCTAATCTCTCTGATTTTATCCTCGTGGTCTCTTCGCGAGATATACGTAGGAGGGAGAAATATACTGCTTGACTCCTCGGTGAAGGTATGTTCTCGGAACTTCAACAAAAGCCTGTACCGAGCTACTGAGCGTCTCTCCTACAGAGTCTTCCACTGGAGTTTATCATCTCCGTAACGCTTTCGCGATTACTAAATGATCCTGTAACGAAGCTCGCTGCTCTCCGTTGGATCTTCTCTATGTCTTCTATCAACCTTATATGGTGCGGATCCCACACTGGTGAGCAGTATTCAAGCAGTGGGCGAATAAGTGTACTGCAACCTACTTCCTTTGTTTTCGGATTGCATTTCCTTAGGATTCTTCCAATGAATCTCAGTCTGGCATCTGCTTTACCGACGATCAACTTTATATGATCTTTCTATTTTAAATCACTCCTAATGCCTAGTCCCAGATAATTTATGGAATTAACTGCTTCCAGTTGCTGACCTGCTATATTGTAGCTACATGATAAGGGATCTTTCTTTCTATGTATTCGCAGCACATTACACTTGTCTACAATGAGATTCAATTGCCATTCCCTGCACCATGCGTCAATTCGTTGCAACCCCCCCCCCCCCCCCTGCATTTCAGTACAGTTTTCCATTGTTACAACCTCTCGATATACTACAGCATCATCCGCAAAAAGCCTCAGTGAACTTCCGATGTTATCCACAAGGTCATTTATGTATATTGTGAATAGGAACGGTCCTACGACACTCCCCTGCGGCACACCTGAAATCACTCTCACTTCGTAAGACTTCTCTCCATTGAGAAGGGCATGCTGCGTTCTGGAACTCTTCAATCCAATCACACAATTGGTCTGATAGTCCATATGCTCTTACTTTGTTCATTAAACGACTGTGGGGAACTGTATCGAACGCTTTGCGGAAGTCAAGAAACACGGCATCTACCTGTGAACCCATGTCTATGGCCCTCTGAGTCTCGTGGACGAATAGCGCGAGCTGGGTTTCACACGATCGTCTTTTTCGAAGCCCATGCTGATTCCTACAGAGTAGATTTCTAGTCTCCAGAAAAGTCATTATACGCGAACATAACACGTGTTCCAAAATTCTACAACTGATCGACATTAGAGATATAGGTCTATAGTTCTGCACATCTCTCCGCAGCTCGTGGTCGTGCGGCAGCGTTCTCGCTTCCCACGCCCGGGTTCCCGGGTTCGATTCCCGGCGGGGTCAGGGATTTTCTCTGCCTCGTGATGACTGGGTGTTGTGTGCTGTCCTTAGGTTAGTTAGGTTTAAGTAGTTCTAATTTCTAGGGGACTGATGACCATAGATGTTAAGTCCCATAGTGCTCAGAGCCATTTGAACCATTTTTTCTGCACATCTCTTCGACGTCCCTTCTTGAAAACTGGGATGACCTGTGCCCTTTTCCAATCCTTTGGAACGCTACGCTCTCCTAGTGACCTACGGTACACCGCTGCAAGAAGGGGGGGCAAGTTCCTTCGCGTACTCTGTGTCAAATCGAACTGGTATCCCATTAGGTCCAGTGGCCTTTCCTCTTTTGAGCGATTTTAATTGTTTTTCTATCCCTCTGTCATCTATTTCGATATCTACCATTTTGTCATCTGTGTGACAATCTAGAGAAGGAACTACAGTACAGTCTTCCTCTGTAAAACAGCTTTGGAAAAAGACGTTTAGTATTTCGGCCTTTTGTCTGTCATCCTCCGTTTCAGTACCATTTTGGTCACAGAGTGTCTGGACATTTTGTTTTGATCCACCTACCGCTTTGACATATGACCAAAATTTCTTAGTATTTTCTGCCAAGTCAGTACACAGAACTTTACTTTCAACTGCTGAAACGCGCCAGAAAATAACGGTAATAAATCGATTGTGTGCATCGAGTCTACGAAATTACCGGGTTATGCGCGGCTATGTGAACATCATAACACAAATCATACGCTTTGCTGTTGAGCCGGGACTGGGAAGCATGGACACTGCTGGTGAAAGGCGTCGCATTGTGTTCCGCAACGAATCGTGGTTTTGCACTACCCCAGATCGCCATCGTCGGCGAATATGGTACCGATATGGGCAGATGTTCCATCCTTCAGATGTTTGGGACTTGTATAGCGATTTTACTCCTGGCGTCATCGTGTGGGGAGCCATCGGGCATCCAGATCACGGATGGGGAGCGAGCCGTGACAGAACAACGAAATGTCACGATATCCCGTATCTTCATGCAACAGTATTGCGGTACCATTTAACAACATAACAATGTTCGTCCACAATGGAACTTGTCCCTAGCCGGCCGGGGTGGCCGAGCGGTTCCAGGCGCTACAATCTGGAACCGCGCCCCGCTACGGTCGCAGGTTCGAATCGTGCCTCGGGCATGGATGTGTGTGATGTCCTTAGGTTAGTTAGGTTTAAGTAGTTCTAAGTTCTAGGGGAGTGCTCAGAGCCATTTTGAATTTGTCCCTATGAACTGTCTGTATCATGTGATTCTTCAGTTTCTCCCGGCGTATTTGTTGATCGAACAGCCCATGGGTGTATTGCCGGTTCATAGCATCCAAAGGGGACAATATTTCGGTGATCAAACACGCCGCCATCGCCCGGTACGCTGACGAACTGAGCTCCTAAGTGCGCGCGACCGACAAATACCCTATTCCCCCGCGAGCCGCTCCGACCGTGGTCCACATCCGTGGCTGCGCGACGGCCGTCTCGGGGACGCTAGCTTCGGCGTCTGTGATGGCGTTCATGCAAGTTCTCTGTCCGCCCTCGTCACTAGATCGTTTCGTTTACTGAGGGTCTTCTTAATTTCAGTGCTAATTGCCGAGCCTTGATAAGATTATAGCGGCAGTCCCAGTTGATGAGAGTGTCCCTGGCACGAATTTCTGTGGCCTCTCTAACGGTGCTGTCCCAATATTTGGAAGTCTGTGCCAAAATCCTAGTAAGTTCGTACTCCATCGCGTGATTCTCGGACAAACAATGCTCTGTCCGAGAATCACACAATGGAGTACTAAAGTACCAGGACGTTCCAAATATTGGGCAGCGTCGTTAGAGAGGCCACAGAAGTTCGTACGAGCGACGATCTCATGAACTGAAGTCGCTGCTATAATCTTAGCAAGGCTTAGGAACAAGCATTGAGTTTAATTAGGAAGACTCTCAGCATAGAAAACGATCTGGCGACCAGGCCGCACATAGGACTTACATCAAGGCAATCACAGACGCCGAAGCTAGCGTCTCCGCAACCGTCGACGGGCAGCCGCGGTCGCGGACCGCGGACGGAGATGTTCGCCAGGGCAGGGGGTAATTAGCGGCCGCACGCCCTCAGGAGCTGAGTTCGTCAGCGTACCTGACGATGGCGACATGTTTGGGCGCCGAAATATTGTGCCCGTTGGACATTATGAACCGGCAGTACACCCGTGGACTGTTCGATGTTTGTATTATGTTGAGGTACTCCTGTGGCCATCAAGATACCTGTACTCGATGATATTTGTGTGGGACCAGTTCGAACGACAACTCCGTTCCAGTGTCAGTGTAGAGAATACCAAGGACGAGTTACAACAGTTGTGGCCCAGCTTGCCTCAGGAAAGGATACAACGGCTTTGAGACACTCCTCCCAAGCGAATCAGTGCAGCATACAGGCCATGGGACGTATACAGCCATACTGATAATTGGGCTCATACTTTCAAGTTCTTTTAAATTTTCATCCGTTTTGTAATAGCCGAAATATAAGAATCACACACTGTCTCAAACCGTGAAGTTTCAATTAGTTGCCTCTTCCCCTTCTCTTTGATTTTTAGGCAGTGTATATGGTACATCCTATAGAGTTTGTGTTTTATTGAAGTAACTGTAGCAGATTACCTTTTATTCCAGTAACAGTGTAGTGTACAGTACCGCCGTTGCTATCGACCGTTGTATCGACCCTCGTATCGTACAGCCTTTTATTTGTTTGTTTAGAACAGGTCAGTGTCAGTCAGACCGTAAGGGAGAGAGCACTTCGATTTCCCACTGCTAATAAGGCGAGTACACCGTTCGCTTGTTACATATGTTTACGAGCTTCAAACAGGAGGAGTTAAGTAATGAATAGGAACTGTGATTGTTGTGTACAGATGCGAGCTGAGTTGGCGACCCTCCGCCACACAGCTTGAGGCTGCTGCCAAGGGGCGCCACTGTGGAGGATCGAACGCGGGTATGCGAGGGACGTCGAGCACGTCCCACGTGTCCGCCGATCGGTCCGCCGCTGTCACTGCCCCG
The DNA here is from genome assembly GCF_023898315.1 of Schistocerca nitens. Taxonomy (NCBI): domain Eukaryota; kingdom Metazoa; phylum Arthropoda; class Insecta; order Orthoptera; family Acrididae; genus Schistocerca; species Schistocerca nitens. The sequence goes on along the minus strand of NC_064621.1, from coordinate 154,592,897 downwards.
AGCACTGTCTGCACTGGGGTTGTCCCCTCACCAGTGGTCGAGTGGAGATCGTTTCAAAGTGTGGCAGGCGGCGAAAAACTTTCTGAGGGGCCGATCGAAGGGCCTCCCCAGTTCGTTTGACAAACAGGTTTCGGGCCTTATCTGTGGCTGACGATGTCTCTGAGTCGGATGCAATCGTCCACCCTGTTCCAGAGGAAGCTTCTCGGCCCGCAAGGTCTGGCCATTCACAGAGGGTGGGCTTGCTGTATATATACAGGGTGTTACAAAAAGGTACGGCCAAACTTTCAGGAAACATTCCTCACACACAAAGAAAGAAAAGATGTTATGTGGACATGTGTCCGGAAACGCTTAATTTCCATGTTAGAGCTCATTTTAGTTTCGTCAGTATGTACTTCACTTCTTCGATTCACCGCCAGTTGGCCCAATTGAAGGACGGTAAGGTTGACTTCGGTGCTTGTGTTGACATGCGACTCATTGCTCTACAGTACTAGCATCAACATGTTAGTGTTCATCACGAACGTGGTTTTGCAGTCAGTGCAATGTTTACAAATGCGGAGTTGGCAGATGCTCTTTTGATGTATGGATTAGCACGGGGCAATAGCCGTGGCGCGGTACGATTGTATCGAGACAGATTTCCAGAACGAAGGTGTCCCGACAGGAAGACGTTCGAAGCAATTGATCGGCGTCTTAGGGAGCACGGAACATTCCAGCCTATGACTCGCGACTGGGGAAGATCTAGAACGACGAGGACACCTGCAATGGACGAGGCAATTCTTCGTACAGTTGACGATAACCCTAATGTCAGCGTCAGACAAGTTGCTGCTGTACAAGGTAAGGTTGACCACGTCACTGTATGGAGAGTGCTACGAGAGAACCAGTTGTTTCCGTGCCATGTACAGCGTCTGCAGGCACTATCAGCAGCCGATTGGCCTCCACGGGTACACTTCTGCGGCCGGCCGCGGTGGCCGTGCGGTTCTGGCGCTGCAGTCCGGAACCGCGGGACTGCTACGGTCGCAGGTTCGAATCCTGCCTCGGGCATGGGTGTGTATGATGTCCTTAGGTTAGTTAGGTTTAAGTAGTTCTAAGTTCTAGGGGACTTATGACCTAAGATGTTGAGTCCCATAGTGCTCAGAGCCATTTGAACCATTTGAACACTTCTGCGAATGGTTCATCCAACAATATGTCAATCCTCATTTCAGTGCAAATGTTCTCTTTACGTATGAGGCTTCATTCCAGCGTGCTCAAATTGTAAATTTTCACAATCAACATGTGTGGGCTAACGAGAATCCGCACGCAATTGTGCAATCACGTCATCGACACAGATTTTCTGTGAACGTTTGGGCAGGCATTGTTAGTGATGTATTGATTGGGCCCCATGTTCTTCCACCTACACTCAATGGAACACGTTATCATGATTTCATACGGTGGTGGTTGTTAGTGTTTAACGTCCCGTCGACAACGAGGTCATTAGAGACGGAGCGCAAGCTCGGGTTAGGGAAGGATTGGGAAGGAAATCGGCCGTGCCCTTTCAAAGGAACCATCCCTGCATTTGCCTGAAACTATTTAGGGAAATCACGGAAAACCTAAATCAGGATGGCCGGAGACGGGATTGAACCGTCGTCCTCCCGAATGCGAGTCCAGTGTGCTAACCACTGCGCCACCTCGCTCGGTGATTTCATACGGGATACTCTACCTGTGCTGCTAGAACATGTGCCTTTACAAGTACGACACATGTGGTTCATGCACGATGGAGCTCCTGCACATTTCAGTCGAAGTGTTCGTACGCTTCTCAACAACAGATTCGGTGACCGATGGATTGACAGAGGCGGACCAATTCCATGGCCTCCATGCTCTGACCTCAACCCTCTTGACTTTCATTTATGGGGGTATTTGAAAGCTCTTGTCTACGCAACCCCGGTACCAAATGTAGAGAGAGACTCGTGTTGTGGACGGCTGTGATACAATACGCCATTCTCCAGGGCTGCATCAGCGCATCAGGGATTCCATGTCGACGGAGGGTGGATGCATGTATCCTCGCTAACGGAGGACATTTTGAACATTTCCTGTAACAAAGTGTTTAAGTCACGCTGGTACGTTCTGTTGCTGAGTGTTTCCATCCCATGATTAATGTGATTTGAAGAGAAGTAATAAAATGAGCTCTAACATGGAAAGTAAGCGTTTCCGGACACATGACCCCATAACATATTTTCTTTCTTTGTGTGTGAGGAATGTTTCCTGAAAGTTTGGCTGTACCTTTTTGTAACACCCTGTATATCGAGGGCAGTTGCTGGCTAAGTAAGACACATTCTGTCTTGGCATTCCCATATTTGACTGCAGCAGCGTTAGTGCACCAACACTTATTATGCTTGGTGTTGCTACAAGAGTCATCACAGGATTTCTAAAGCAACAAAGTGTTGTGAACACACATGATCTGCAGCAAGTGGTATATGCTGCAGTGGAGTGAAAGTTGCTGTATGGTATTTTTTCATTTAAGATAGTGGGAGCATTCAGATGGAGACGTACTCTTTACGATTTCAGTCATTCACTCATTCTAAGATCAGCATTTCGATATGTGAAGAGGATCTGTATGCATGTTTATAGTGTGTAACACTGTAGGTCTTAAGAGCTGTCAAAAGTCATCGAAATTTTTTTTATTTCAAGATGTAATCAAGGTCGCACTGCTTCTACAAGTGCACGGAGGCTGAAGGCAGCCGCACACATGCGTTTCAGCCCTTTCGCTACTGATTCGGTCGCATTCAACTGCCTCTGCACCTCCATATTTATCTATTATTGTTAACACTTTTTGTTCACAGATGACAAATAAGTGTTTTTATTCATGAAAGTGTATAATGTTTCGAATAATATTTGTTATTCATGAGTAGTTTATATCTATATTCGTTATTTATCATTTTAAAAAATGTCGCCCAAGTCTGGGGCTAAGAGAAGCGCATTGCGCATACGCACGCTGCAAATTCGCAGCCTGTGTGCAAATGAGTACAAGCGCGTGAAATCCGCGTGGCTGCGACCAAGTGCTCACGCGGCTGTGCCAGTCACGTGACCGGGTGTGCATGAGCGCTCGCCGCCGTCATTAGCGTCGGTAATCTTCGACGACTTCTGCAAACGTTCACGAAGAGTATACGCGCTCTCACTCACACTGCAGCCTCGCGCGGACTACGCACTTGCAGCGCTCCACTACACACGCTCTATGCATAAAAGAAAAGACGCATCGCGAAATAATTCTCCGTATGGGCCGAAAATAGGTACATGTGATGCACACGTACAAGCAAACAAATGATTGCAACTGTAGAAAAAGTTAGATGATTTATTCAAGAGAAAAAGCATAACAAATTGAGAGAGTCAATAACACGTTGTGTCCATTTTCGGCCCTTATGCAAGCAGATATTCGACTTGGCACTGATTGTTAGAGTTGGACGTTCTCCTGAGGGACATCATACCACATTCTGTCCAAGTATCGCGTTAGATATTCAGAATTCCGAACTGCTTGGAGGGTCTTACCCATAATGCTCAAAACGTTCTCAATTTGGGAGAGATCCGGCGACATTGCTGGCTTAGGTAGGGTTTGGCAAGCACGAAGACAAGCAGTAGAAACTTTTACCGTTGCGGGCGGCCAATATCTTGCTGAAATGTAAGCCCAGGATGGTTTGCCCCCCCATGAACCATGGAACTTGCCGTTGGTGGGGAGGCTTGCGTGCCTCAGCGATACAGATGGCCGTACCGTAGGTGCAACCACAACGGAGGGGTATCTGTTGAGAGGCCAGACAAACATGTGGTTCCTGAAGAGGGGCAGCAGCCTTTTCAGTAGTTGCAGGGGCAACAGTCTGGATGATTGACTGATCTGGCCTTGTAACATTAACCAAAACGGCCTTGCTGTGCTGGTACTGCGAACGGCTGAAAGCAAGGGGAAACTACGGCCGTAATTTTTCTCGAGGACATGCAGCTTTACTGTATGATTAAATGATGATGGCGTCCTCTTGGGTAAAATATTCCGGAGGTAAAATAGTCCCCCATTTGGATCTCCGGGCAGGGACTACTCAAGAGGACGTCGTTATCAGGAGAAAGAAAACTGGCGTTATACGGATCGGAGCGTGGAATGTCAGATCCCTTAATCGGGCAGGTAGGTTAGAAAATTTAAAAAGGGAAATGGATAGGTTAAAGTTAGATATAGTGGGAATTAGTGAAGTTCGGTGGCAGGAGGAACAAGACTTTTGGTCAGGTGATTACAGGGTTATAAATACAAAATCAAATAGGGGTAATGCAGGAGTAGGTTTAATAATGAATAAAAAAAATAGGAGTGCGGGTTAGCTACTACAAACAGCATAGTGAACGCATTATTGTGGCCAAGATAGACACGAAGCCCATGCCTACGACAGTAGTACAAGTCTATATGCCAACTAGCTCTGCAGATGATGAGGAAATTAATGAAATGTATGACGAGATAAAAGAAATTATTCAGGTAGTGAAGGGAGACGAAAATTTAATAGTCATGAGTGACTGGAATTCGTCAGTAGGAAAAGGGAGAGAAGGAAACATAGTAGGTGAATATGGATTGGGGGGAAGAAATGAAAGAGGAAGCCGCCTTGTAGAATTTTGCACAGAGCATAACCTAATCATAGCTAACACTTGGTTCAAGAATCATAAAAGAAGGTTGTATACCTTGAAGAATCCTGGAGATACTAAAAGGTATCAGATAGATTATATAATGGTAAGACAGAGATTTAGGAACCAGGTTTTAAATTGTAAGACATTTCCAGGGGCAGATGTGGACTCTGACCACAATATATTGGTTATGAACTGCAGATTGAAACTGAAGAAACTGCAAAAAGGTGGGAATTTAAGGAGATGGGACCTGGATAAACTGAAAGAACCAGAGGTTGTAGATACTGCGTGAAGAGTTTGACAGAGCACTGAAAGACCTCAGTCGAAACAAGGCCCCGGGAGTAGACAACATTCCATTAGAACTACTGATGGCCTTGGGAGAGCCAGTCATGACAAAACTCTACCATCTGGTGAGCAAGATGTATGAGACAGGCGAAATACCCCCAGACTTCAAGAAGAATATAATAATTCCAATCCCAAAGAAAGCAGGTGTTGACAGATGTGAAAATTACCGAACTATCAGTTTAATAAGTCACAGCTGCAAAATACTAACGCGAATTCTTTACAGACGAATGGTAAAACTAGTAGAAGCGGACCTCGGGGAAGATCAGTTTGGATTAAGTAGAAATGTTGGAACACGTGAGGCAATACTAACCTTACGACGTATCTTAGAAGAAAGATTAAGAAAAGGCAAACCTACGTTTCTAGCATTTGTAGATTTAGAGAAAGCTTTTGACAACGTTAACTGGAATACTCTCTTTCAAATTCTGAAGTTGGCAGGGGTAAAATACAGGGAGCGAAAGGCTATTTACAATTTGTACAGAAACCAGATGGCAGTTATAAGAGTCGAGGGGCATGAAAGGGAAGCAGTGGTTGCGAAAGGAGTGAGACAGGGTTGTAGCCTATCCCCGATGTTATTCAATCTGTATATTGAGCAAGCAGTAAAGGAAACAAAAGAAAAATTCGGAGTAGGTATTAAAATTCATGGAGAAGAAGTAAAAACTTTGAGGTTCGCCGATGACATTGTAATTCTGTCAGAGACAGCAAAGGACTTGGAAGAGCAGTTGAACGGAATGGACAGTGTCTTGAAAGGAGGATATAAGATGAACATCAACAAAAGCAAAACGAGGATAATGGAATGTAGTCAAATTAAATCGGGTGATGCTGAGGGAATTAGATTAGGAAATGAGACACTTAAAGTAGTAAAGGAGTTTTGCTATTTAGGGAGTAAAATGACTGATGATGGTCGAAGTAGAGAGGATATAAAATGTAGACTGGCAATGGCAAGGAAATCGTTTCTGAAGAAGAGAAATTTGTTAACATCGAGTATAGATTTAAGTGTCAGGAAGTCGTTTCTGAAAGTATTTGTATGGAGTGTAGCCATGTATGGAAGTGAAACATGGACGATAACCAGATTGGATAAGAAGAGAATAGAAGCTTTCGAAATGTGGTGCTACAGAAGAATGCTGAAGATAAGGTGGGTAGATCACGTAACTAATGAGGAGGTGTTGAATAGGATTGGAGAGAAGAGGAGTTTGTGGCACAACTTGACTAGAAGAAGGGATCGGTTGGTAGGACATGCTTTGAGGCATCAAGGGATCACAAATTTAGCATTGGAGGGCAGCGTGGAGGGTAAAAATCGTAGAGGGAGACCAATAGATCAATACACTAAGCAGATTCAGAAGGATGTAAGTTGCAGTAGGTACTGGGAGATGAAGAAGCTTGCACAGGATAGAGTAGCATGGAGAGCTGCATCAAACCAGTCTCAGGACTGAAGACCACAATAACAGGATGGTTTGCCATGAAGGCTAACAAAACGGGGTGTATAATATGCTCGACGTACCACTTGGCCGTAAGGGTGCCACGGATGACTATATAACATTTCTCTAACTGCACGTAAAAATGGAGTTGATTATAGTTAGTCTCTGTCTGCTGTAGTCATGGTCCTGAGGATTACGGTCACTGTAACAACTACTGGAGAGTTGATTTAGTTTAATCTTGTATTAATTTTATTCATTTTTATTATACTTTCAAAACAAAATCAAAGTATTATTACAAAGGCAAACAATACTTACAATACAAAAGGAGCAGCTACATGCTCACTGCTCAAAACCCAATACCAGACTGACTGACTCTGCCAACATGGCAGTTAGTATTTATACTTTCTTAACAGTCCCAAACAACCCTAACCATTGTTTAAAATTATTATTTCATTAATTAACAATTAAAACTCTCATCCCTAAACAAATGTCACATTTTGAAGATTACCTATATTCTTATATATTAAAAACATGAGTAAATTCTAGTCTATATACTATTTATATAGTGTATAAACGCTTAGGTGTTAAATGTTAACAATACATTTGTTATATTTACTAATTACAGGAGATTCATATCATATAAAAAGTTCCTACCAATTAACAGACTTCTACACATTAGTGTAATTAAGATTCTGTAATTAGTTTCTTCGTAACTTTTTCATAAGTACAAATTTTCATACACCTCTATGTCAGAAATTACTGTTCACGGCTAAAATTTACGTGTTTGAATTAATTTTAATTAGACTGTTACGCTTCAACTATCTTCGGTCCTGCTATGAAAAGAAATGGCACCCCAGATATCACTCCCAGTAGTCAGGTCGTATGGCGCGCGGCAGTTAGGTTTGTATTTACCGAAGAATAATCGCCAGATAGCCATATGTTTTCAGAGGTTATTTTACTCAGACGACCAGTTTCGGCATCCCACAAATGCCATATTCACGTCCCTATGCAGTCCATGTACAGACAGTCAGGTATATCCACACACGCATAACACGAGCCATCAATATCTGGATTCTGAGAATTTGTTTGTGGAGGATTTTCTTCAAAGACCTGACTTCAATCAGTTGCTGACGAAAGTAACACTCACAGTTGGTAGGCAATATGCGTTATACTAATTTGGATGGTGTGTTTATTTATTCCATTTTGTTATCTGACGCGACGACAGTGTTTTTAAGCTTCTAATTTTCTTTATCATATCGCCTGTCACGTTCCTGACAGTGCGTAAGTCCAGAGACCGAATAATAAATAATTTGTACACAGCTTAATGGTGTTGTTTTCAATTACTTAGTTTATCATTTACTGACTTGAAAAGTCAGCTATCGAGATTCTCAGTACCGACCTGCGTGCACTATCAGAATGGGAGCAGAATATAGATTTAAAGTACAACCCATCCGTAACCCAAGCGGGAGTGTTTGGCCTTTCTACGCTCATTAGCCCAAAATATCGGGAATCCCTACCATCTTTAACCCTAAATCGGACAAATATCAACTTCTTTCTCTTAGTAAAGAGTCTAGGAGTAATAACAGATTACAGAGTAAGAGTGAGCACATAACTGCAGTGTGCAATAAGGCATCAGTATCTCTCCGTGCCCTACAAAAATATTAAAATCTCTTCATTTTTGACACGAAAAAGAAACTTGCACAAACATAAATATATACTTCCAATTACTGCGATGTTATCTACAAGATCGTCCTCAGGGAAACTCATGGCGCCTCGAACTGGTTATAAATGTCTGTGTTCGTTAAATCTGTAATGTTCGACATGTTGATCATATTTCACCATCACACGCGCATCTATCTTAGCTGCGTGCAAACAAGCGCAGAGATTTCCATATCCTCTGTCTTATCTACTGTCTTACAAACCTACATGCTCCTTCACATCTCTCCTCGATCTCAACGCTCTTGTCTGAAGAACAAGTCAGAAATACCTGTTCCCATCACAGCAAAATTTTTCCTGTCCTGCTCCATCGTTCAGCTACTTTCTCGAAGTCCTTCTCAGTAGCAGGAACTCGAATATGAAATAACCTCCAGCATTATACGGGGTGGGGCAAATAACAGTGGTTGGGACGAGCAAATACGATTGGACGTGAATGTATGCATATAACCGCAGCATGTGACGCGCAAGCCAGTGTGCGCCTGCCCCGTGATCCACACCGGTTCAGAGTTTAGTGAGGGTTGTGTCGGTATGAGTGGAGCAGTGTAAAGGTGTAATGGTATTCACAGTGGAGCAGCAGGTATTCGTTGTGCAAAATTATGTGACAACAAAGTCGTGGAAACAGTGTGGTCAGTTGTTTTCTGAGAAGTTTAATGATGTCAAAGTGCCAATAAAGAGTGCCATGCAACGCTTAGTTCGAAAATGGCGTCAGACAGGATCTGCTTCGAACAAGTCAAAAAACATTCCAAAACATGCCCACACACCAGACAATGCTTCACAGTCTAGCAAATCAACGTGATGCCTGTTGCAAGAGACCAGCGTATCACGTCGGACATTTAGAGAAATACTCCACCTGGACCTGCATCTGAAGTGTCTGTTGTTCATGCATTAAAACCACAAGATTCCCCTTAGAGTCTCTAGTATGGTAAGTGGCTGTTCACTAAGATAACAATGAATGATTTGGTCATGGATCTGCTCTTTATGTCTGATGAGTCTGCTTGCACCTGAGTGGTTACGTCAACACACAAAATCACAAGTTCAGGACAGCAGAGAATCCTCATATCTTTCAGAAAACACCGTTGCATGATGGGAAGGCTGGTGTTTGGTGAGCAGTGTCTGCACGCCACATTATTGGTCCAATCTTCTTTCGTTACACGCTCACTTCGGCGTGTTACATTGTCAACATTTTGAAACCATCTCTGTCAGGAGAAAAATACCTACAGTTACTTCCAACAGGATGGAGCCATTGCCCATTCAGCCCACTGGACCTTAGAGCACATTTATACAATCTCCACACCTGACAAATCACCTGACCTGTCAGTGTGCGATTACTTTGTTTGAGGAGCCCTCACGTCTAATGTGTATCGCAACAGCACTTATAGTCTTCAAGAAGTGCAGCAGAACATTTCGAATGAGACTGCAGCAATTACAACAGCCCAGCTTCGATTAGCCTTCAGCAACTTGCTGACCAGGCTCCAAAAGTGCCAAGAGATGAATGGTGCTCACTTTCAACTTTTGCTATACTTATGTTAGTTTTGTATTTCCTTCCCTCTGCTGTGTTTCTTTGTACCCTGGAACTCTGTTCTCCAGACCAGTTTTATTTGCCCCACCCTGTATTAGAGAACTGAATAGCATCCCCAGCTTCAGAAGTTAATTACATGTCTGCTAAAGCAACAATAATGATTACCGTTCTTACTGTGCACACTCGTTACCCCTGTACGTCCTTTTTTTCCAGCCAGATCTTCCTCATTTTCCATTGTTCGTAGCTGGCGAAGTCTGCTTTTGTTTCTGTTCCTCTGATCTCGCCATATCAGAAAACATATACAGTACTTTGCACACCTACAAATTATTTTTATATCTGCCACTATGATTATTGTTACAATTTGCATTGTTAATATATTATTATTATTAGTGGCAGTAGCAACAGTAGTAGAGGTGCTGCCAGTATTAATTTTACTTATTCACAGTCCGTATTATTTATTCTCATTATCCCTCTAGGCACTTAAATTATTTTCATACTATTTCTCGTATTAAAATTGTTATTTCTTAGGAAACCGTGACGTAGTAAAGGTACTGTATGTGTGAAGCACTTGTCCGATCTAAGAGAGGGTCTGATGGCCCTAACAAGATCAGGTTAAATAAAGAAATAAAACACATAAATATTGAATAGCTTTGCGAGCAACTCGACAAAAAAGTATTAGTTCTCCAACGCTGTTCTGCACCACATTAAATCTCTGACGAACTGGACAGAGGCTGAATCTGGACAGAGGCTGAGTTCGCCTCTGCATCAGACCGTGTGTACGCAGAGAAGCATTAATCACATGGACAGACAGGCAGCTGTCGTCGGGTGACTCAACTTGGACAACCTAAGCTGCTGAAGGCTCGCCGCAGCGGAGAACTGGGAGATGTTGAGTGCCGGCGACATCTAGGTCACCGCAAACTCTGCCCTTCATAACGAGCAAAATACAGCTCGTTATACTTCACGTAATCATATAGCGACACAGAAGTGACATCGCAAGCGTGTCAATCGTGAATGATATTCACTACAGCTCATTTTATACACTGATGATGAAAGTTGCTCCTAAATCCCGATTACAGATTCAGATATAGGAACGGCGTAGCTACCCTACTTTTGAACATGAATTTATTGAAGCAAATTACTTTTTAGGAATGTGATTTCAATTAATCTGAAATGCACCCGGGTACCTGTACATTAGACTGCACAAAAAAAAAAAAAAAAAAAGATTCGCAAGTATGCCCAGAACGATGAACTGTTGCGTAATTTACATGTGCCCTACCACGAAAAACGCATCTGTTGAATTTACATGAAATTTCACCGATTTAAAACTATTCCTAATATTCTGTCAAAAATGTTTAGGCCCTACAACAAATTCTTCCCACGCAACAGATAAACTGATTCTGCTCTGGCTGCACTGCAAATGAGGATCTGAATAAATGACTGCGCAGCAGTTTGCCTTCTTATTGTTATTTCTTTTAAGTGGATGTTTTAGCAAGTTCGTTTTTAGTTCTCTTTTCCATATCCTTAATTACTGTTCACGCAATAGTGCAAAGCGAGACAATACAAATTTTGCCGAACATTATTCTTTCAAATTGTGAGGATATACTTACTGAAATAGTTATAAATGGCAAAAGGACGTGATTTGGAATTCAGTCCTTTTCTGATACAAAAGTAAATTCCAACTAATATGAATAATCACCATTCTCTCACTCCGCATGGTCATTCTCGATAATGTCTGCTTCTGCAATATATTTTTATTACAAACATTTGTTTTTTTTTACTTCCTAATACAGTATTATTTAACTCATCTAAATAAGTGAGGGCTAATTAGAACACTGAACACATGATTGATAGTTCTCCCTGATTACCGGCATGTAGGTATTATTGCTCACAATGACATCGTTGCAAAGCAATAATTACTGAACTTTGATTTTATCCATACTGGATGAGAGGTCGTGGTTGTGAATGTCAATGTTAAAAACTACATCGGCTCAACCACTTGTTTATAGTGTAAAACACTAAGATTGACGCGTTTCGAAAGTCAAGCTTCCATCATCAGAATAATAAAAAGTAAAAGAACCTGTTAAAACTCGCTAAAATGGAACATGCACCAGGCACAATAAAATTGAAAATAAAATTAAAACATCGTGGCTACTTCCCTTGTTGCAGCCGTGTCTTCCAAGGTACATCTCCACATAGTCATCAAAGTATAAAAAACTCTAAAATGGTGTCGCCTATGGTGTTCAACATCTAACCACATGGCTCTCTCCTCTATCGTCGCCGGCCGAAGTGGCTGAGCGGTTCTAGGCGCTACAGTCTGGAACCGCGCGACCGCTACGGTCGCAGGTTCGAATCCTGCCTCGGGCATGGATGTGTGTGATGTCCTTAGGTTAGTTAGGTTTAAGTAGTTCTAATTAACAATAATTACTGAACTCGCGCTTGCAGCTCGCAAATTCAAAATCAGTTGCCTTTTTCTGAAGTGCAACCTCTTTATACAATCATGTGAAAAATACTCCTTCATTCTCAGGTTATACATCATGGAACATTTGAAACAGAAATCTCTATGCGACACCTTCGCTACCCAAGCTGCTCATTCCACCATGATCCAACACCCTCTCTCCACGACTCCACAGCTATACTCTCTTCTCATAAGCATAAACCTGATGCAAACAAAAACAAATGCGATGATTGGTCAGAGGCCGTAGCACACGTATACTGGTGTTGCTACGCCCTTGCAAGTAGGTCCCACTTACCTTTTAGATATCTTATTACTTGTTACTTTAAATAAAACTTTTATATATTCTAATGTATTAAACGCCATCAACGTTTTTATTTATCACGCTTTATCTACGTAGTTTTTATTTCGAAAATCGTGAACAGTCACAGTCTCTGTACTGTTGCGCCCCGATTGTCACGTTGTTAATACGCAGTGTGTAAATAACTGACCCTGCCTTCGTGCTTCGTAGTGAAACTCGCGTGTGGAACACGGTTTAAAAAGTGCAGAGAAATACTGTAGGTTGTTCTTATGTTTTTCATAAATTTACAGAAAAAAATTGGCTTTGTTGTATTTGATGCAGTTGAGATACAGCGGAATTGGAAAGCGTAGTAGACTGACAAACATACGTAGTTCATGGATCGGTAGTTCAAGTCTCGCTTTCGTCATCTTAATTTTTTTTTCATTCAATTTGAAATACCTACATCTCATATTTAATGCATGTCTTCTTGTTTCTAATTGCATATTGCACGCCAAAATCCTGTTTTTATTTCAAATATAAATTCTTAGTTACCGATATTTTATGAAATATTGTTAATAATGGTTGCTTAAATTAAGAAAACATAACAATTTAACTTGTAGGACAAAAATGAAAAACTAAATACTCTTTTTTGAACTATGACCAAAGATTTATACCACAGATTTAGTTTCACACGAACCAGAGTGATCAGTGTCGTAGAAACATGAAAAATGTCCATTTTCTCTGAAACGAGCACATCATATAAATGCCCCTGTACCATTACCATATGGGCCTTACAGAACCATTCGGGAGCCAAGTTAAGGGATTTGTTGCGAGAAATAAAAATACTGTTTAGCTGCCAGATGGACTGGAACTAACGCACGCAGCTTTATCACATGTCACTGACGAATTCTGACGGTATGTAGATGGGCACATCATAAAAGAAAAAGAGAAAATGTGGCGCCAGGGTGGCTTTGAGGATTTTGTTGTTGATCAACTCGTTATCAACGTACCAGATGACAGTTCCAGAAAAAATGTATTTCTCGGATACGGATAAGGCATGCGCTAAGAGATCATCAGACGACTGACTGTAATTAATACCTTCAGCGGTTTCGGTATTCAAAAATACGGTGAAATCCCTGCAGTATGCTTTTTCATCACACACAGCTCGCTCAGAACAAGTACCCTATGTTTAAGTTAGGAATTTTCACCACTCTTGTTTATAATTAGAATACTATATTAGGTGAGAACGAGAGCATTCTATGCTTTCCGTCTGGTCACCTGTAAAGCACATGGTAGTGCTGGGGTTCTGCCGAATATTATGTCATTCGTTTTAAAAATTGAATGGCATTCGAAGCTATATTATTTCCCTGATCGTCTCTTTTTACGTCTTAGCTGCAACTGCTCACATCACTGCAGGTTACCTGGACCAGCTGGCTGACCAATGTTGTCCAAGTTAAATTTGCCTGTAAAGCTGTTGTCCTACATTATCACTTAGTCTATGTGCGTGTAACACAGCATAAAACGTATCCTTATGATCGTGCTTGACTGTACTGGACACAGCTCGGCATCCGCTCCACGTGAAACGAAATCCAATGAGTTTCAAGCAAATGCAGAAGAATACATGGTTTAATGTTGAAATCAGGCTTATTCTTAAGATGAACTCAGTAGTACCGTTCAAGACTGCGACTCAACTCGCCTCGACTGTTACCTAGTAGTTTGCCCACGCTTTTCTTAATAACTCACCGTCTTGAAAGGCGGATATAAGATGAACATCAACAAAAGCAAAACGAGGATAATGGAATGTAGTCAAATTAAATCGGGTGATGCTGAGGGGATTAGATTAGGAAATGAGACAAAGTAGTAAAGGAGTTTTGCTATTTAGGGAGTAAAATAACTGATGATGGTCGAAGTAGAGAGGATATAAAATGTAGACTGGCAATGGCATGGAAATCGTTTCTGAAGAATAGAAATTTGTTAACATCGAGTATAGATTTAAATGTCAGGAAGTCGTTTCTGAAAGTATTTGTATGGAGTGTAGCCATGTATGGAAGTGAAAGATGGACGATAACTAGTTTGGACAAGAAGAGAATAGAAGCTTTCGAAATGTGGTGCTACAGAAGAATGCTGAAGATAAGGTGGGTAGATCACGTAACTAAAGAGGAGGTATTGAATAGGATTGGGGAGAAGAGAAGTTTGTGGCACAACTTGACTAGAAGAAGGGATCGGTTGGTAGGACATGTTTTGAGGCATCAAGGGATCACAAATTTAGCATTGGAGGGCAGTGTGGAGGGTAAAAATCGTAGAGGGAGACCAAGAGATGAATACACTAAGCAGATTCAGAAGGATGTAGGTTGCAGTAGGTACTGGGAGATGAAGAAGCTTGCACAGGATAGAGTAGCATGGAGAGCTGCATCAAACCAGTCTCAAGACTGAAGACCACAACAACAACAACAACATTGAAACCAGAGACTGTGTGTCACTTATGGCTGCAGCATGCAAAGATATTTATAGTGGTAATGTCCCGAATTTTATTACATATGCGTTAAAAGTTTCACCAAGTGATAATATCACAAACTAACTGTGATCTACTTTCATTTAATTTAATGCATAAACCTTACAATGTGCCAAAACATTACGACCACCTGCTTAATACCGTTTCGAAGTTTGGAACGAAATACAGCAGGGATTCTGCTTGGCATGGATCGGAAAATCCTTCGTAGGTTACCTGAAGTACGTTGCACAAGATGTCTTGGCAGAGATCACGGAATTCCCATAAATTACGGGACTGTGATTTGTGGGTTCGGAGCTGGCGCCCGATAGCATTCCACATGTCTTTCATCGAGTTCACATAAGGCTGATTTTCTGGCTAAGAGATAAGCGTGAATTCACTATCATCCTCCTCAAACCACTGTGGCGTGGTCCTGGCCTGGTGAAGAGGTAATTCATCCTGCTGGAAAATACCGTCGCCGTCGGGGAAGGCACCAAGCATGAAGCGAAGGAGGTGATCTGGAATAATGTTTACGTAGTCCACAGCTGTCGTGAGCTTTCGTTTACCATGCAAGTCCCGTGAAAGTCCAGGTGAATGTTCCCCATAACAAAATACGGCCTCCGCCGGCATGTGTCCATGGCGCCATGCATCTTTCGAGCAGCCGTTCGCCTATATTATATCATGTTGGTTGGTTGATTTGGGCGAAGGTGTCAAACAGCGAGGTCATCGGTCCCATCGGATTAGGGAAGGAAGGTGAGGAAGTCGGCCGTGCCCTTTCAAAGAAACTATCCCGGCATTTGCTTGAAGCGATTTAGGCAAATAACGGGAAACCTAAAACAGGATGGCCGGACGCGGGTTTCAACCGTCGTCCTCCCGAATGCGAGTCCAGTGTGCTAACCACAGTGCCACCTCGCTCGGTGATTACACCGTGTCTGGACACGACCAACGACCTGGTGTATGAAGAAACATGATTTATCCCCCCCCCCCCCCGTGCGACATATTTCCATTAATCCACACGCTAATCTCGATAATCTACTGCTGATTGCTATCGTAATAGAGGATGTCGTTGAATCCATAACACGTAGATATCGTCTGCTGCGGATCCTCATTTTTTAACAGTGTACGCTGGACGGTATGGTCCGCAACACTTGAGCCTGCTCCGACAATGCACTCTATCGTCAGATCTGGCACAGATCCCTTGCCTATCCTCCAGAGCAAAGTGACGCAAGTTTAGCACACTGGACTCGCATTCGGGAGGACGACGGTTAAAACCCGCGCCCGGCCATCCTGTTTTAGGTTCTCCCTGATTTCCCTAAACCACTTCAGACAAATGCCGGGATGGTTCCTTTGAAAAGGCACGGCTGATTTCCTTCCCCTTACTTCCATAATCCAAGCTTGTGCTCTATCTCTTACGGGCTTGTTGTCGACGGGACATTAAGCAATAATCTCGTCCTCCTATCCCGCTTCACATAACACGCAAGCCTCCGACCTTCACGTCGAGGTGTGAACATTTAATACACGGTGGGCCGGATTCGGCCTGCGATTGTTTTCAATCTGACCTGCAGAAGAAATTCGAGAGAGAGAGAGACAGCGAGAGACAGGGCCCCTCACAGGTTCAGTATTATTGTCAATACTTCAATATAATGACAGACGAGGGCGAGTATTGTCGTGTTATCAGTACTAGAAATATTGACGAATGGTGCTGATGCAGACCGAAACGTGTCCACAGTATTACCAATAAGAATTGAGCGTGTGAGGGCGAGTATAATCGGTTTGCCAATTCGCCATTCTAGTGTTCAAATTTTTCCAATTTGGCTTCTTATAAGACAACCGATGTATGCTAAGTTTAAACGATATAAAGGGTTGAGTTGTTTGGGGGAGGAGACCAGACAGCGAGGTCATCGGTCTCATTGGATTAGGGAAGGAAGTCGGCCGTGCCCTTTCAAAGGAACCATCCCGGCATTTGCCTGGAGCGATTTAGGGAAATCACGGAAAACCTAAATCAGGATGGCCGGACGTGGGATTGAACCGCCGTCCTCCCGAATGCGAGTCCAGTGTGCTAATCACTGCGCCACCTCGCTCGTTAAACGATATAGACTTTTAAACTTTTTAAAATGAACAAAGTAATGATGCATTAATTTATTCAGTGTTACGGAAACAGCCCATTTGTATGCGATCAGCCATTGAAACATTTTGGACGAATTTTTGAAAACCGTTTGGTAATAGTGTTTGTGGACATTAAGACACTGAATTTCAAGCACTCTTATGACGTGCCTGAGGCTAAAAATCATAAACTTATTCCTACCTAATTGCTTGTCGCCTGGGGTTGCCTACCTCACTAACGTAATTTTTTTTCTGTTATTTCTCGTATTAACACTGATAAATAATTCTTGTCCATTATGGTCGTGTATCAACACTGCAACTGTTGAAATGGAAGATAATATACAATGGATTAACTGAAACTACCTGCTTTTATAGACGTATATCTTTTCATAAGATACCTGAGATGCCACCTTCAGATGTTTACATTTATTTACGTGTCGTAACATTGCTTGTTACTAACGCCGTTACAGAATTTTGCAACGGTAATTTATAAGACAGCTATTGTAACACGGCCTAAGTAAAGCAACAATGTTCACGATGCAAGAATAAACGTAAATAGCTGAAAATGGCGTCAATATAAAATGAATCTACAGCAAAAAACTTGTGTTCTGAGGCGTAATTTGTTGGTGTGCTGTTTCGGTAAACGGATACCATTCATATTGGTGTGTTACCCCACGAACATTAACGTCACGTAAGCTATAGTTTTGACTTTACGCACCAGGAGCGCTTCTGTCGCATCACGAGACGAGGTGGTCCGCGAGCATGAGTGACAATGTGAATCAGGCTCACTAGTCACCAAATCCTTACCCCATGAACCATGGACCTTGTCGTTGGTGGGGAGGCTTGCGTGGCTAAACGATACAGATAGCCGTACCGTGGGTGCAACCACAACGGAGGGGTATCTGTTGAGACGCCAGACAAACGTGTGGTTCCTGAAGAGGGGCAACAGCCTTTTCAGTAGTTGTAGGGGCAACAGTCTGGATGATTGACTGATCTGGCCTTGTAACACTAACCAAAATGGCCTTGCTGTTCTGGTACTGCGAACGGCTGAAAGCAAGGGGAAACTACGGCCGTAATTTTACCCGAGGGCATGCAGCTTTACTGTATGATTAAATGATGATGGCGACCTCTTGGGTAAAATATTCCGGAGGTAAAATAGTCCCCCATTCGGACGTCGTTATCAGGAGAAAGAAAACTGGTGTTCTACGGATCGGAGCGTGGAATGTCAGATCCCTTAATCGGGAAGGTAGGTTAGAAAATCTAAAAAGAGAAATGGATAGGTTAAAGTTAGATATAGTGGGAATTAGTGAAATTTGGTGGCAGGAGGAACAAGACTTCTGGTCAGGTGAATACAGGGTTATAAATACAAAATCCAATAGGGGTAATGCAGGAGTAGGTTTTATAATGAATAAAAAAAATAGGAGTGCGGGTAAGCTACTACAAACAGCATAGTGAACGTATTATTGTGGCCAAGATAGACACGAAGCCCATGCCTACTACAGTAGTACAAGTTTATATGCCAACTAGCTCTGTAGATGATGAAGAAATTGATGAAATGTATGAGGAGATAAAAGTAATTATTCAGATAGTGAAGGGAGACGAAAATTTAATAGTCATGGGTGACTGGAATTCGACAGTAGGAAAAGGGAGAGAAGGAAACATTGTAGGTGAATATGGATTGGTGGAGAGAAATGAAAGAGGAAGCCGCCTGGTAGAATTTTGTGCAGAGCATAACTTAATCATAGCTAACACTTGGTTCAAGAATCGTGAAAGAAGGTTGTATACATGGAAGAACCCTGGAGATACTAAAAGGTATCAGATAGATTATACAATGGTAAGACAGAGATTTAGGAACCAGGTGTTAAATTGTAAGACATTTCCAGGGGCAGATGTGGACTCTGACCACAATCTATTGGTTATGAACTGTAGATTAAAACTGAAGAAACTACAAAAAGGTGGGAATTTAAGGAGATGGGACCTGGATAAACTGAAAGAACCAGAGATTGTACAGAGTTTCAGGGAGAGCATAAGGGAACAATTGACAGGAATGGGGGAAAGAAATACGGTAGAAGAGGAATGGGTAGCTTTGAGGGATGAAATAGTGAAGGCAGCAGAGGATCAAACAGGTAAAAAGACGAGGGCTGGTAGAAACCCTTGGGTAACAGAAGAAATATTGAATTTAATTGATGAAAGGAGAAAGTATAAAAATGCAGTAAATCAAGCAGGCAAAAAGGAATAGAAACGTCTCAAAAATGAGATCGGCAGGAAGTGCAATATGGCTAAGCAGGCACGGCTAGAGGACACATGTACGGATGTAGAGGCTTATCTCACTAGGGGTAAGATAGATACTGCCTACAGGAAAATTAAAGAGACCTTTGGAGAAAGAACCACTTGCATGAATATCAAGAGCTTTGATGGAAACCCAGTTCTAATCAAAGAAGGGAAAGCAGAAAGGTGGAAGAAGTATATAGAGGGTCTATACAAGGGCGATGTACTTGAGGACAATATTATGGAAATGGGAGAGGATGTAGATGAAGATGAATTGGGAGATATGATACTGCGTGAAGAGTTTGACAGAGCACTGAAAGACCTGAGTCTAAACAACGCCCCAGGAGTAGACAACATTCCATTAGAACTACTGACAGCCTTGGGAGAGCCAGTCCTGTCAAAACTCTACCATCTGGTGAGCAAGATGAATGAGACAGACGAAATACACTCAGACTTCAAGAAGAATATAATAATTCCAATCCCAAAGAAAGCAGGTGTTGACAGATGTGAAAATTACCGAACTGTCAGTTTAATAAGTCACAGCTGCAAAATACTAACGCGAATTCTTTACAGACGAATGGAAAAACTGGTAGAAGCCAACCTCGGGGAAGATCAGTTTGGATTCCGTAGAAATGTTGGAACACGTGAGGGAATACTGACCCTACGACTTATCTTAGAAGAAAGATTAAGGAAAAGATTGGTGTTAGTATGATATATAATGAAGAATAAATTACATTTGCTCCTCATAAATTGTTAGTGCATAATTTATTAATTAGAAATAAAAGAAGACAGGTTACAATTAATAGTTGAGAAAATATTCCTGCCCAAGAACTGATTTTCTATTGCAATTTTGCTGAGCATTTCCTTGCTTGGAGCGAAGGAAATTCATTGATTATGTCTTTCAAGTAACGTTTAGCAGCAGTGTCATACTCTGTCGAGAAGACAGTTAAAGCAACCGTTTTGTTACCTCGTAGTGTGTATGATGATTATATATATGATCCGCTAAGTGACTCTCGCTGTAGGACGATTCATTACCCTACAGGACGTGTGCAACGGAAAACTTCTGCTCTGTTATATTCCTCTTCCTTACCTCAAGAGATGATTAAGATGTTAAGAACACAGGGTTGTGTACAACCAAGACTGCATGGCCTTCCAAAAATTCACAAGGAAAGTGTTCCATTACGTCCAATAGAGAGCAACAAGGGAGCGCCTACATATCATTTAGAAGTGATATGTCTAGTTACGACTGTGACAGGTGACACATACGTAAGCATCCTGTCTGATCACCTGCATTTACTAGCATGTCCGTTGTGGCTCAAATGGCTCTGAGCACTATGGGACTCAACGGCTGAGGTCATTAGTTCCCTAGAACTTAGAACTAGTTAAACCTAACTAACCTAAGGACATCACAAACATCCATGCCCGAGGCAGGATTCGAACCTGCGACCGTAGCGGTCTTGGGGTTCCCGACTGCAGCGCCTCTAACCGCACGGCCATGTCCGTTGTGCATACAGACGGATTTGGCCAATTCCAGCAGGACAAAGCGACACCACACAAGTTCAGATTTGCTACAAAGTGATAACAGGAACACCCTCATGAGTTTAAACACTTCCGCTGGTCACCAAACTCCCCAGACATGAACCTTACTGAGCGTTTCTGGGATGCCGTGCTATTCAGAAGAGATCTCCACTCCCTCGTACTATTACGGATTTATGGACACTCCTGTAGGATACATGGTGTCAGTTCCCTCCAGCACTACTTCAGACATTAGTCGAGTCCATGCCACGTCGATTTGCGGTACTTCTACGTGCTCGCAGGGGCTCTACACGACATTAGGCAGGTGTACCAGTTTCTTTAGCTCTTCAGTGTATGTAGTGAGAACCCTCTGGCCTTGCTCATTTCGTACCTTATTGTTCTAACATTATTTTCAATGAAATGAACACCTTACGGGTACGCATTCATGTTTGAGTAAACCTTTCATTACTCTTTGTGGATAACTGTCTTATCGGAGTTTATGAGTGGAAATACATTTTCCTTGAATTTTCCATAGACGATGGTCATTGTATATATCGCTTTAAGTCAGCTTTCGAATACTTTGGCCAGGGACATTAATCACATTATGCATGATATGCGTGTTGGTGTGGCAACAGTGTGTTTCATTCACACAGCTTCCAACTGCATAGTTCGCCCTTCTTCAACAATGAACTCATGCTCCTTCTTCGCTACGGTATTGTAGGATCTCCACCAGTTTGAACAGTCCCCTGCTGACATGCAGAGTTCATGGATTCATGAGGTTGTCTCCATACCCGTACACGTCCATCCACTCGATACAGTTTGAAATGAGACTCGTTCGATCAGACAACATGTTGCTAGTCATCAACAGTCCAATGGCGGTTTTGACGGACCCAGACGAGGAGTAATGCTTTGTGTCGTGCAGTCATCAAGGATACACGAGTGGGCCTTCGGCACAGAAAGCCCATATCGATGATGTTTCGCTGAATGGTACGCACACTACATTTTCTGATGGCCCAGCATTGAAATCTGCAGCAATTTGCGGAAGGATTGCACTTCTGTCACGCTGAACGATTCTCTTCAGTCGTTGTTGGTCCAGTTCTTGAGGCCGGCCGGTGTGGCCGTGCGGTTCTAGGCGCTTCAGTCTGGAACCGCGTGACCGCCACGGTCGCAGGTTCGAATCCTGCCTCGGGCATGGATGTGTGTGATGTCCTTAGGTTAGTTAGGTTTAAGTAGTTCTAAGTTCTAGGGGACTGATGACAACAGATGTTATGTCCCATAGTGCTCAGAGCCATTTGAACCATTTGAACCAGTTCTTGCATGATTTTTTTCCGGCCGCAGCGATATCGGAGATTTGATGTTTTACAAGATTCTTGATATTCACGGTACACTCATGAAATGGTCGTACGGGAAAATCCCCGCTTCATCGCTATGTCGGAGATGTTGTGTCCCATGGCCCGTCTGCCTACTACAACACCAATTTCAAACTCACTCAAATTGTGATAATCTGCCACTGTAGCAGCAGTACCGATGTAACAATTGCGCGAGACACTTGTTGTCTTATATAGGCGTTGCCGACCACAGCATCATATTCTGCCTATTTACATATCTCTGAATACACATACACATACCAGTTTCTTCGGCGCTTCAGTGTATTATCAAGGCTTGAGGTTTGCTAATTGTTTGTTTGGGGGTCCTTATTTTCGTGCAATAGTTGAGTTATGTATTCTACGCTCCTCTCCTTCCCCTGAAAAATGTCAGCAATTTATTTCTGTAGAAGGTATTTTCATAAAATGGAAACGTAGATAGTTAAAAAACACGCCTAACAAAAGTGCATGTTTTTCGAAGCAATTTTAGGATCCTTACAATCAATAAAATCATAAAAACTATTTAATACCATGGAGCACATCTTTTTACGAAGAAAATAATCCTCATATCTTTATTGTAGGTTCATCCACTGAGAAAAGCTAGTCAGTTATCGAGAACACGTTGAGTTATGTATTCTACGCTCCTCTCCTTCCCCTGAAAAATGTCAGCAATTTATTTCTGTAGAAGGTATTTTCATAAAATGGAAACGTAGATAGTTAAAAAACACGCCTAACAAAAGTGCATGTTTTTCGAAGCAATTTTAGGATCCTTACAATCAATAAAATCATAAAAACTATTTAATACCATGGTACACATCTCTATACGAAGAAAATAATCCTCATATCTTTATTGTAGGTTCATCCACTGAGAAAAGCTAGTCAGTTATCGAGAACACGTTTTCTTCACAAAAAATTATTGCTATTTTTTAATTTTTCAAACGAGTTCATTTTTGTCTTACCGCGGGCTATACGTACACTAAATATTACATATGGGACAGTGAATGTTAACGAGTGATAGAGGAAACACCTTTTAACGTTCTTACGGTACATGTCGAAACATAAGGAAGAAATCAAGACTTACAAAAGGCAATCGGTAGATCTTCTCAAACCCTACAACATTCTCATTCAACATTTGAGATCGGAGCTATAATTTTTGACTTATTAAAGGAAAGCCGTTTTTGTAGCTTTGTGGATATTTTTGGCCATATTCATCGTCTTGGATCGAGTGTCATGACAAAGAAACTCTGTCTACAATTTAATTTCATACACGCTGATACTTTTTTTTCAGGCCGTCACAGAATACTTGCACTATAATGGTCACAGCCCATCGCGAGACTGAATGTCGCCTTAAGCAGGGGCTGCGGGCATGTGACATTGTAAGGGGCCGAGCAGAAACGAATCGGGAAACACTTCACCGACGATATGGGACGAAAATTGGGAAATAATCTCTCAAAAGTGACTTTGACAAAGGACCGATTATTATGCCAACGTGCCTGAGAGCGAGCAATTCGGAAGCGGCGTGTCTGGTCGCTGCTCGCGTGGTACTGCGGCGAGCGTCTATGGAAAGTCTCTGTTGGTCCATCATGGCCAGTAATTTTCAGTGTCAATAAAATTCACCAATAGCCGTATACTTGAAGATATTATTTTATTTTATTCTGAAAGCATCCAGTTTCGACATTTCATTATGCAGTGGAGATAAGCGTATGGGGCCTGAAGATTGCATAACGAAATCTCGAAAATGGTTGCTTTGAGAATAAAATAAAATATCTTAAAGTATACGGCTGTTGGTGGATTTTATTGGCACTGAAAAATCTATGGTAAGTGGTTGAAGGACGGTGAAACCACAAGTAGGCGACAAGGTGTTAGACCAGGCGTGGGTAACATTTAGTGACTGTTGTTGTTGTTGTTGCTGTTGTGGTCTTCAGTCCTGAGACTGGTTTGATGCAGCTCTCCATGCTACTCTATCCTGTGCAAGCTTCTTCATCTCCCAGTACCTACTGCAGCCTACATCCTTCTGAATCTGCTTAGTGTATTCATCTCTTGGTCTCCCTCTACGATTTTTAACCTCCACGCTGCCCTCCAATACTAAATTGGTGATCCCTCGATGTCTCAGAACATGTCCTACCAACCGATCCCTTCTTCTAGTCAAGTTGTGCCACAATTCTATTCAATACCTCCTCATTAGTTATGTGATCTACCCATCTAATCTTCAGCATTCTTCTGTAGCACCACATTTCGAAAGCTTCTATTCTCTTCTTGTCCAAACTATTTACCGTCGCTGTTTCACTTCCATACATGGCTACACTCCATACAAATACTTTCAGAAAAGACTTCCTGACACTTAAATCTATACTCGATGTTAACAAATTTCTCTTCTTCAGAAACGCTTTCCTTGCCATTGCCAGTCTACATTTTATATCCTCTCTACTTCGACCATCATCAGTTATTTTGCTCCCCAAATAGCAAAACTCCTTTACTACTTTAAGTGACTCATTTCCTATTCTAATTCCCTCAGCATCACCCGACTTAATTCGACTACATTCCATTATCCTCGTTTTGCTTTTGTTGATGTTCATCTTATACCACCCTTTCAAGACACTGTCCATTCCGTTCAGCTGCTCTTCCAAGTCCTTTGCTGTCTCTGACAGAATTACAATGACATCGGCGAACCTCAAAGTTTTTATTTCTTCTCCATGGATTTCACATCTACATCTACATTTATACTCCGCAAGCCACCCAACGGTGGGTGGCGGAGGGCACTTTACGTGCCACTGTCATTAACTCCCTTTCTTGTTCCAGTCGCGTATGGTTCGCGGGAAGAACGACTGTCTGGAAGACTCCGTGCGCGCTCTAATCTCTCTAATTTTACATTCGTGATCTCCTCGGGAGGTATAAGTAGGGGGAAGCAATATATTCGATACCTCATCCAGAAACGCACCCTCTCGAAACCTGGCGAGCAAGCTACACCGCGATGCAGAGCGCCTCTCTTGCAGAGTCTGCCACTTGAGTTTATTAAACATCTCCGTAACGCTTTCACGGTTACCAAATAACCCTGTGACGAAACGCGCCGCTCTTCTTTGGATCTTCTCTACCTCCTCCGTCAACCCGATCTGGTACGGATCCCACACTGATGAGCAATACTCAAGTATAGGTCGAACGAGTGTTTTGTAAGCCACCTCCTTTGTTGATGGACTACATTTTCTAAGGACACTCCCAATGAATCTCAACCTGGTACCCGCCTTACCAACAATTAATTTTATATGATCATTCCACTTCAAATCGTTCCGCACGCATACTCCCAGATATTTTACAGAAGTAACTGCTACCAGTGTTTGTTCCGCTATCATATAATCATACAATAAAGGATCCTTCTTTCTATGTATTCGCAATACATCACATTTGTCTATGTTAAGGGTCAGTTGCCACGCCCTGCACCAAGTGCCTATCCGCTGCAGATCTTCCTGCATTTCGCTACAATTTTCTAATGCTGCAACTTCTCTGTATACTACAGCATCATCCGCGAAAAGCCGCATGGAACTTCCGACACTATCTACTATGTCATTTATATATATTGTGAAAAGCAATGGTCCCATAACACTCCCCTGTAGCACGCCAGAGGCTACTTTAACGTCTGTAGACGTCTCTCCATTGAGAACAACATGCTGTGTTCTGTTTGCTAAAAACTCTTCAATCCAGCCACACAGCCGGTCTGATATTCCGTAGGCTCTTACTTTGTTTATCAGGCGACAGTGCGGAACTGTATCGAACGCCTTCCGGAAGTCAAGAAAAATAGCATCTACCTGGGAGCCTGTATCTAATATTTTCTGGGTCTCATGAACAAATAAAGCGAGTTGGGTCTCACACGATCGCTGTTTCCGGAATCCATGTTGATTCCTACATAGTAGATTCTGGGTTTCCAAAAACGACATGATACTCGAGCAAAAAACATGTTCTAAAATTCTACAACAGATCGACGTCAGAGATATAGGTCTATAGTTTTGCGCATCTGCTCGACGACCCTTCTTGAAGACTGGGACTACCTGTGCTCTTTTCCAATCATTTGGAACCTTCCGTTCCTCTAGAGACTTGCGGTAACACGGCTGTTAGAAGGGGGGCAAGTTCTTTCGCGTAATCTGTGTAGAAAGGAATTGGTATCCCGTCAGGTCCAGTGGACTTTCCTCTGTTGAGTGATTCCAGTTGCTTTTCTATTCCTTGGACACTTATTTCGATGTCAGCCATTTTTTCGTTCGCGCGAGGATTTAGAGAAGGAACTGCAGTGCGGTCTTCCTCTGTGAAACAGCTTTGGAAAAAGGTGTTTAGTATTTCAGCTTTACGCGTGTCATCCTCTGTTTCAATGCCATCATCATCCCGGAGTGTCTGGATATGCTGTTTCGAGCCACTTACTGATTTAACGTAAGACCAGAACTTCCTAGGATTTTCTGTCAAGTCGGTACATAGAATTTTACTTTCGAATTCAATGAACGCTTCACGCATAGCCCTCCTTACGCTAACTTTGACATCGTTTAGCTTCTGTTTGTCTGAGAGGTTTTGGCTGCGTTTAAACTTGGAGTGAAGCTCTCTTTGCTTTCGCAGTAGTTTCCTAACTTTGTTGTTGTACCACGGTGGGTTTTTCCCGTCCCTCACAGTTTTACTCGGCACGTACCTGTCTAAAACACATTTTACGATTGCCTTGAATTTTTTCCATAAACACTCAACATTGTCAGTGTCGGAACAGAAATTTTCGTTTTGATCTGTTAGGTAGTCTGAAATCTGCCTTCTATTACTCTTGCTAAACAGATAAACCTTCCTCCCTTTTTTTATATTCCTATTAACTTCCATATTCAGGGATGCTGCAACGGCCTTATGATCACTGATTCCCTGTTCTGCGCATACAGAGTCGAAATGTTCGGGTCTGTTTGTTATCAGTAGGTCCAAGATGTTATCTCCACGAGTCGGTTCTCTGTTTAATTGCTCTAGGTAATTTTCGGATAGTGAACTCAATATAATGTCACTCGATGCTCTTGCCCTACCACCCGTCCTAAACATCTCAGTGTCCCAGTCTATATCTGGTAAATTGAAATCTCCACCTAAGACTAAAACATGCTGAGAAAACTTATGTGAAATGTATTCCAAACTTTCTCTCAGTTTTTCTGCCACTAATGCTGCTGAGTCGGGAGGTCGGTAAAAGGAGCCAATTATTAACCTAGCTCGGTTGTTGAGTGTAACCTCCACCCATAATAATTCACAGGAACTATCCACTTCTACTTCACTACAGGATAAACTACTACTAACAGCGTCAAACACGCCACCACCGGTTGCATGCAATCTATCCTTTCTAAACACCGTCTGTGCCTTTGTAAAAATTTCGGCAGAATTTATCTCTGGCCTCAGCCAGCTTTCTGTACCTATAACGATTTCAGCTTTGGTGCTTTCTATCAGCGTTTGAAGTTCCGGTACTTTACCAACGCAGCTTCGACAGTTTACAATTACAATACCGATTGCTGCTTGGTCCCCGCATGTCCTGACTTTGCCCCGCACCCGTTGAGGCTGTTGCCCTTTCTGTACTTGCACAAGGCCATCTAACCTAAAAAACTGCCCAGCCCACGCCACACAACCCCTGCTACCCGTGTAGCCGCTTGTTGCGTGTAGTGGACTCCTGACCTATCCAGCGGAACCCGAAACCCCACCACACTATGGCGCAAGTCGAGGAATCTGCAGCCCATACGGTCGCAGAACCGTCTCAGCCTCTGATTCAGACCCTCCACTCGGCTCTGTACCAAAGGTCCACAGTCAGTCCTGTCGACGATGCTCCAGATGGTGAGCTCCGCTTTCATCCCGCTAGCGAGACTGGCAGTCTTCACCAAATCAGATAGCCGCCGGAAGTCAGAGAGGATTTCTTCCGATCCATAGCGACACACATCATTGGTGCCGACATGAGCGACCACCTGCAGATGAGTGCACCCTGTACCCTTCATGGCATCCGGAAGGACCCTTTCCACATCTGGAATGACTCCCCCCGGTATGCACACGGAGTGCACATTGGTTTTCTTCCCCTGTCTTGCTGCCATATCCCTAAGGGGCCCCATTACGCGCCTGACGTTGGAGCTCCCAACTACCAGTAAGCCCACCTTCTGCGACCGCCCGGATCTTGCAGACTGAGGAGCAACCTCTGGAACAGGACAAGCAGCCATGTCAGGCCGAAGATCAGTATCAGCCTGAGACAGAGCCTGAAACCGGTTCGTCAGACAAACTGGAGAGCCCTTCCGTTCAGCCCTCCGGAATGTCTTTCGCCCCCTGCCACACCTTGAGACGACCTCCCACTCTACCACAGGTGAGGGATCAGCCTCAATGCGGGCAGTATCCCGGGCAACCACAGTCGTAGTCCGATCGGGGGATGCGTGGGACGAGCTGGCCGTCCCCGACAAACCCCCCATCTGGACCCGCACAGTGATGCCCATTGGCAACAGCCTCAAGCTGTGTGACCGAAGCCAACACCGCCTGAAGCTGAGAGCGAAGGGATGCCAACTCAGCCTGCATCCGAACACAGCAGTTGCAGTCCCTATCCATGCTAAAAACTGTTGAGCAAAGAACGTCTGAACTAATCTACAGAGAGCGCAAACAAATCGGCACAAAATTCAAACGGTTATTAAAATACAAAATTGGCTAGTAAATGCAGTAATGCTGCTACTTGCGCACTGCTGACACACTGCTCGGCGGCGGAAGGAGACTACGAGAATTTACACTATTCAGGTACTAAAACGCGATGCTACAACTCTCAAATACTATAATACGCCCGAAATTTATGAATTAAATAATGCAAGTACCAAAAACACGCAAAGAAATTAAGAATTAAACTATGTAACAAGTGAGTGAGCTAGGAGTATACGACTTGCTGCTGCAGCTGCTTATCCAACGGCGGCAGGGAGCACACCTACTCCGAATTTTTCTTTTGTTTCCTTTACTGCTTGCTCAATATACAGATTGAATAACATCGGGGAGAGGCTACAACCCTGTCTCACTCCCTTCCCAACCACTGCTTCCCTTTCATGCCCCTCGACTCTTATAACTGCCATCTGGTTTCTGTACAAATTGTAAATAGCCTTTCGCTCCCTGTATTTTACCCCTGCCACCTTTAGAATTTGAAAGAGAGTATTCCAGTCAACATTGTCAAAAGCTTTCTCTAAGTCTACAAATGCTAGAAACGTAGGTTTGCCTTTCCTTAATCTTTCTTCTAAGATAAGTCGTAAGGTCAGTATTGCCTCACGTGTTCCAATATTTCTACGGAATCCAAACTGATCTTCCCCGAGGTCGACTTCTACCAGTTTTTCCATTCGTCTGTAAAGAATTCGTGTTAGTATTCTGCAGCTGTGACTTATTAAACTGATAGTTCGGTAATTTTCACATCTGTCAACACCTGCTTTCTTTGGGATTGGAATTATTATATTCTACTTGAAGTCTGAGGGTATTATATTCATACTTAACATAAAATAACTTCGTCAGAAGAGGCGTCGGAAGGCCCAACTGTATCTACAGCCGTGTCATACCCCTTGATAGGCCTCACTGGATGCGGATATGGAGGCGCATGTGGTCAGGACACGGCCACTGTCAGTTTTCGTGACCGGAACCGCTACTCCTTAGTCAAGTAGCTCCTCAACTAGCCTCCCGGGGACTGAGTGCACTCCACTTTCCAACATCACTCGGCAGACCCGAATCGTCACCCATCCATGATGCTAGCCAAGCCCAACACTGCTTAACTTCAGTGATCTGACGGGGAACAGTGTTACCACTGCGGCAAAGCCGACGAATATTCTCAATAAATACACCAATTTCAAAGCCACATTGAGTCCGTGAGCTTTAGACGATTGTTAATGGGCATTGTAATGCGCAAAAATCTGTGTTGCATTAAATCGGCATTACTAGGAGGTGTCGCCTCATCTTATTAACAAAATTTCCCGTTATGAAAACAAACGATGGTTTACTTGTCTGTTTCGAAAGTGTTCTTATGTATATTTCTGTTAAATGTTGTAGAGATTATCACCTGAAATAGCTGAACAGCAGAATCCAGTCAAAGTCAGCGAGTTTACAACGCACGGACGACTGCAGAGTTGAACCGTGTGGCAAAGATACTCATATCTACGGTGCAGTTGGCCACCTCTCCAACGACAGCCACAAAGAAAAGCTAAATATTGTTAACAGGGAGAATTAGCGTGCTACGTTTGTTCATCGTGAATGGTTCTTGGTTTGTCCCACAAGAAATTCAGTTAGTCGTTGGTTGGTAGCCGGACTAAGATCAGTCCGAATCGGGGTTAGACTCGAGAGCCCTTGAGTCAGACGCTACAGTCGTTTCAGAGAATTCCATGAGGCTGTTATTGGCTTGTTTGAAAGATATTTTCGTCGGTCTCTGATAATTTTGGTCTGAGTTTCTCGAGTGAAAAATGTCAAGTGACATTGTGTGTAAACTTAGAATTTTGTGTGAGCTAGCAGTAGTGGCTACGGTATATTGTAGTTTAGGATTGGTTTCTCTTGGTTGATTTTATGCAAAAACAGCCACTGAACGAAGTGTAGCTCAAAAGCCACTCTTTTGTAGGCGATTCATGAAGAGTGGTATCCATGTGGGTCGGTGAGACCTGGCACGAAGTCGCCGTTCCAAAACATCCCAAAGGTGTTCTGTAGGATTCAGTTCAGGACTGTGCAGGCCAGTCCATTACAGGGATTTTATTGTCTTCCAACCACTTCGCCACAGGCCGTGCGTTTTGAACAGGTGCTCGATCGTGTTGAAAGATGCAATTACCATCCCCGAATTGCTCTTCAACAGTGGGAAGCAAGAAGTTGCTTAAAACATCAGTGTAGTCCTGTGCTGTGATAGTGCCACGCAAAACAACAAGAGGTGCAAACACCCCTCATGAAACGGCCACACTATAACACCACCGCCTCCAAATTTTACTGTTGGCGCTACACACGCTGGCAGATGACGTTCACTGGGCATTCGCCATACCCACACACTGCCATCCGATCGCCACATTGTGTACTGTGATTCGTCACTCCACACAACGTTTTTCCACTGTTCAGTCGTCCAATGTTTACGCTCATTACGCCAAGTGAGGCGTCGTTTGGCATTTACCGGCGTGATGTGTGGCTTCTGACCAGCCGCTCGACCATGAAATCCAAGTTTTCTCACCTCCCGTCTAACTGTCATAGTACTTGCAGTGGAGCCGGATGCGGTTTGGAATTCCTGTGTGATGGTCTGGATAGATGTCTGCCTATTACACATTACGATCCTCTTCAACTGTCAGCGGCCTTTGTCACTCAACAGACGAGGTCGGCCTGTACGCTTTTGTGCTGTACGTGTCCATTCACGTTTCCACTTCACCATCACATCGGAAACAGTGGACCTAGAGATGTTTAGGAGTGTGGAAATCTCGCGTACAGAGGTTTGACACAAATGACAATCAATCACCTGACCTCGATCGAAGTCGGTGAGTTCCGCGGAGCGGCCGATTCTACTCTCTCACGATACCTAGTGACTACTGAGGTCGCTGATGTGGAGTACCTGGCAGTAGGCGGAAGCACAATGGTTCAAATGGCTCTGAGCACTATGGGACTTAACATCTCAGGTCATCAGTCCCCTAGAACTTACAACTACTTAAACCTAACTAACCTAAGGACATCACACACATCCATGCCCGAGGCAGGATTCGAACCTGCGACCGGAGCGGTCGCGCAGTTCGAGGCTGAAGCGCCTAGAACCGCTCGGCCACCAGCGGCCGGCCACGAAGCACGATGCCCTAATATGAAAAACGTATGTTTTTAGGGGTGTCCGGATACTTTTGATCACATAGTGTAAATGAACGTTATCACATGTAGTCTTTATTTGTATTTGAACGTGGAGAAAGCACACACTAAGGTAATAGTGCCTCTGCGTCGTTGTATTAGTGGATTTGGAGGTGAAAGCAAGCGCTTAGGAAATACTGGCTTTGCGATATTGTTTTAGGGCTTATTTTGCGACTTCAGCGTGAATGTCGATGTATTTTATTTAATATTTGGAAATTTCTATATAGATACACGGACTATGTTATCTTTGGAGGGGAACGGACAGCCTACGGTTGTATAGTGTGAAGTTAGTAGAAGATTTTTACGCACGATCTCGAATTTAGTAGCATTTCCTATACAACCCTAAACGACAAAGCAACAGCCATTGTTACTGAGGATATGCTAATTGTCTCTCCTATCGTGCTAGTTTTGTGTTTTAAATAATTTCAGTGGTAGTGGGTCAGCGGAAAGTGGGACTAATTTTGTGTCTGTTTTAAAGTCCAAGCAGTTAGAAAGTGGAGATGACACCTAAGGTTCTTTTTTTTTCTACTTTGGTTTGATTGGCCAGCACTCGTATCAAACAGGCGATAAAGACAGAACAGTTACTGTTTTAAATATTAAAGTAGTGTCCACAGTCTCAATATTAATATTGTATAATATTAATATTTAATATGCAAACATATTTTAAAAGTAAACTTCAATTCTATAGCAAACTAATAACTTGCAAATATCGTAAAGGAAGTCAAAGATTAGAGGAGGAAAAGCCTACAACGCTATAAAAAACAAAAGTATTAATCCCCAAAGAAATAGCACTATTAGTTCAGAGTTGTTTATTTCCAAAGAGACATATTATTTCATATTTCTTAAGTTAAAGAGGAGTGATATCTCCAGGATTTTATTTCAAGGGAAAGATGATTAATTCTTGAAAAAAAGATAATTTACTTATAACTGAGAGTGTGAGAATTTTAAAATGAATTAATACGTTGGTATTCAAGTTACGCAACTATATTGTTGCATCGTCGTTGCTACGTACATAAGCTATCTCTGATTAATAGCACCAATTCAAAAAGAGAGTCAATTATATCTCTGAAAGTGCGACGTAAAATAAATATTATTTAAAAGTTCAGACAAGCACACTACGGTTAGTTGGTTCTACGTGATTTGGTTGTGGTTTTGAACTGGATAGATATTTATACGGATTATCGAACACGACAGCCCGTATTTGTTTTTACAAAACAGTTGAACATTTCTGTTCCGCCGTTGATTAGCGAGGTGCGTTACCGTCTAGTAGAATTACACACGGGAAGATTTTACTATATTGCAGTGAGTGGTGAGGTCGAGTATCTGATTTTCTATCCAAGGTATGTTATCGTACACAGCATTTTCCGTGGAAGTTGAGATCGTCTTTGATGTTAGTTACTCGTACGAACCTTGTAGATCTTTTAATAGTGAGATACAGTATTAACATCATCATCACATTCCGGTAGCTACCACTAGCCCGTCAAACCACAGATAGTATCTGTGGAAATTCTTTAGTGCACATCTTCATAGTGGTACGTAGTGTGGACTGTATAGAGACAATTTCAATATCCAAGTAAAAGTGTCTACGTTGTGATCTGGACAAACGACATTTCCAATACAGAAGTTTACACCTGCTGGTTATCTTAGGCTTAGTCTTACCTGTGCAGTGACATACTTCCACGATAGAGCTAACATGGCAGATTCTTGTGTTGTGCTTCTTGAGTACAACTAAGCGAAACTAAGGTGTTGATTTCTGCTGTGCGACGTTGTTTTTCCCTTACTGTGCCTCTGTAGTGTCTAATTGTTTTGTTATTTCTACGAGGGTGGTCGTGTGCGTAGGGTGGAGAAGTTCAAAATCCAGAGAAAAATATGTAAAATATGTCGCCACAAATATGTTTTTCAAAATTTAAGAAAATAAATTTTCTGTTACACTTTGCCCCACCTTCCCCTCTGCTGCGGCAAAACACGCACACGATGCTTGGATCATGATCCAGGAGGAGCCGCCGAGTTGCGCATTGCTGCAGCATGGTTTACGGCGTTATTATTAGCGTTTTATCGCGGCCAGTAGAGCGACGATGGTTGGGCGGCGTGGCTGCTGGAAGGCGGGTCAAGGACAATCGGCGGAGCACCTGCCTGGCGTGCGATGACCCGGGCTGCGCAGCACGTGCGGACCACGTGGGCGCCGACGATTACCACACACTTACCGCCTCCAGAACCTCACTGCCAGAGCTTTTCGTACGCAAATCACAAAGAACAATATAGTCACCCACCTGCTAGCGTGTCGCACCGCGCCTATAATGCTTTGTTACGATCAGGGCCGGTTTTAGTTCGCCTGGGGTTCGTAAAACTGTTGAACTGGGAGGCTCCTATTCAAGACTATGTATTCATACTTTTGTTAAACCATTGTGTTTCTTTCCCTACAAGAAGTGGAGGTGACGTTCGAAAATATTTTGTTTTACTAACTTCAGGGGCTCTCACATGATCAATTTTTAAACACTATACTGAATACTGTGCAGTACTATTGACCGACTCAGATCGGTATTGACGGTTTGCGCAATATACTGAAGAAAATTTCAGAGCTCTAAATATATTGATGCTCCCTCAATATATTCTCACTTTGAAACCACCATCAAGTCCAAATTCGACGACAGGGTTCTCAATCAAGTATAACACTTACAAGGGAACCTCCCCATCGCACCCCCCTCAGATTTAGTTATAAGTTGGCACAGTGGATAGGCCTTGAAAAACTGAACACAAATCAATCGAGAAAACAGGAAAAAGTTTTGTCGAACTATGAAAAAAATAAGCAAAATATACAAATTGAATAGTCGATGTGTAACATAAGCCACATCAAGGACAATGTTACCTGACGAGCGGCGTGGTCTCGTGGTTAGCGTAAGCGACTGCGGTACGAGAGGACCTCGGTTCACAACTTCGCTCTCGAAAATTTCAGGACGTTCAGATTTGCTCGGACATATGCAGGATTTGACGGTCTACACATGGAAAAAATTGGAAAACGTTAAAAACATATGTTTTGACAGGGCACAGGGAAAACTGTGTGACTGTGAAACTGTTGCATTCATTTGTTGCAGTTTATGTGACAAACTCTTATGTTTTCATCACTTTTTTTGGAGCTATTATCACATCCACAAGAAAACCTAAATCGGGCAAGGTAGAAGAATCTTTTTACCCATTCGCCAAGTGTACAAGTTAGGTGGGTCGACAACATATTCCTGTCATGTGACGCACATGCCGTCACCAGTGTCGTATAGAATATATCAGACGTGTTTTCCTGTGGAGGAATCGGTTGACCTATGACCTTGCGATCAAATGTTTCCGGTTCCCGTTGGAGAGGAACGTACTTTCGTCTACTAATCGCACGGTTTTGCGGTGCGGTCCCACAACACAGACACTAAACTTATTACAGTGAACAGAGACGTCAATGAACGAACTGACAGATCATAACTTTGCGAAAATAAATAAAGTAAAATTTTCGCCTGAGGGAGGACTTGAACCAACGACCTCTCGTTCAGCTGTTGTTCGCGCTAACCACAGGACCACGGCGCTCCTGAGCTCTAGCTTTCGTTGATGTTGTATATATTGCACATAGACTACTCAGTTTGTATATTTTGCTTATTTTTTTCATAGTTCCACACAACTTCCTCCTGTTTTCTCGATTGATCTGTGTTCAGTTTTTCAAGGCCTGTCCACTCTGCCAACTTATAACTAAATCTGAGGGGAGTGCGATGGGGAGGTTCCCTTGTTAGAAGTTTTAAAGCACGCCAGCATACGCACAGAAAAGGACATCGTAGACGGCGAATCGAATGTTCCAGATTGTTAGTATTTATTCAGTCATAGAATATTCCAGATATTCAATCATAAACTATCTCAAGAACTTTCCAGAAATGATTAATACGAAATTGCAATTGCTAGTGGTCGGGCTTGAACCGGTGATGCGCACCACCACAACGACGCTAAACCTACGGTGCATTGCATGCGTGACAGCTCCTGGAAATAATGTGCAATGGAAGGGTGGTACTGCACAGTACACGGCAGCTCCTGCCGAGACCGAGAGAAAATCAGTTCGTTCCGAACAAATTTCCTCACAAGACTGAGAAAAGTGAATGACAAAAGATCAGTAAGCGCCCTGGAAGATGAATATGGATGCATTATGCGATTCTTCGAGAAATGGAGTTCCTTATTGTTTAAGAAACGCCAGATACATCATTGTCCACAATAGCAGAGGAAACTGAAAATGACGTAATCATGACAGTAAGTTGAAATGTTTATTTTGCTTGTAGACGTTCCCTGCATGGACAGAGATCAAATGAACTGTCCAGTGGGCGTATATGTTTACCTTTCTTGCAAAAATTTGTCACACTATGGACGTAAGATCACGCTTTCAGCCAGTAATCACTAAACAATTGTTTTATTTCGTTTGAAGAGACATACATCGAAAACAGCACATAAATAAGATAAATTACATAGTACACGTGTTTAATTAGTTGTTGTGGTTTACGAATCTATGTAGCCGTGAATGAGCCCCTGCTCCACTGAAATGTTCACTGGCAACTTTCCAAGCTTGTTTACCCGTTCTGCATAATTTGTACTCGTGTTTTGCAAGGCAAACAGCTCAATCGCAGTACGTGCGAGTTACACATCGTCGAGCACCGACATGTTCGCTACGAAGCCAGAGTTGTAACTAACGCTTCCCGGCCTTAAATATAGAGCAGTACTGTTGTGTCGTTCTTGGCCTCGCACTTCCGCGCAATACATTGACACAATCGTCATCGCGGCTGACTGCCGTACCGTGGTCCCGGCTTCGATTCCTGGTCAGATAGGAGACTTTATCCACTCCTGGGTGTTGAGTTCATCATCATTTCATCACCATCGACGAGTAAGTCGCCGAAGTGGCGTCAAATAAATTACTTGCACTAGGTATCCAGATGGGGTCTCCCGGACATAAATGCCATATGTTCATATCATTTTACTTTCATTGTTCAAATGGTATTTCGACTGTATATTACGGGCATTTCCCGAGTGAGCGATGCCGATGTCGGCTTCCCAGACGTTGGAACCACTAATTATCAATCCCCGCCAAGGATAAATCTCACGTGGTACCGAGGATCGAACCCGGGTCCTCAGTAGGGCAGTCAGACGCTCTGAACAATCACCTAAGAGTCTGGCCTCTTGGCGACAGCACACAGATAAAGTTTTAACATATTTGCAAGCACATTGTACAATTAGAAATTTAAAAACTAAGGAAATACTGAAACATTTATGAAATTCAACAGAAGAGTGACCATACGGACATTGATGGACGGATATGAGGTCTGGACAACCACGAAAACGAAGAAACAGCGCACAAAAACGTTAAGTGAGATTGCTGAGAGGAATTAAAGAAACAATATGACTTGACCGACAAAAAAACAAAGACATTATAATTACATATG
This sequence comes from Schistocerca nitens, assembly GCF_023898315.1. Lineage (NCBI taxonomy): Eukaryota > Metazoa > Arthropoda > Insecta > Orthoptera > Acrididae > Schistocerca > Schistocerca nitens. The sequence continues at coordinate 154,555,531 of NC_064621.1, read as the reverse complement.
CTGCATATGCCGGCACATGTAAGACGAACGAAAAATGACGTATCAGCATGACAACTAATGAACTGACAACATCAGGGAAAACGCACAGTCTGAAGACAAACGAGTAAGACTAAATTGGACGGAGCTGGTGAGAGACCTGTGAAGATAACACAAGCACTGATAACTCCCATAGCCTGTCTTTTTCAGATGTCAGAAATGCAACGGGCATCTTTGTTTGTGTGTATTTATGGCTGTCAGATTCTTCTGTCGATGATGAAAGACTTTCCTTGTATCGCTAATGCAATACATTTGTGTCTGTATTAGAAAATGTTCCTTTATTTAAACTGAGTTCAGCATTGGAAAGGTGGATTTACTTTACGACTGAAAGTAAAAACATTGTGACTATCAGGTTTTACCTGAGTCGAAGGAAACAGCTTGTGGCAGGGTATCTAGTAGCTATCGCTGGTGGCTAAACGTGGAAACACCTGCCATTTACATAAATTGCGATGCACTCAGTATGAAGCGTGTAAATGCATTTAACCAAGTGCGTCCAAAACGAAGATTTTTTTTTTCCTAGTGATCGTTTGAGTGTCACGAAGTAGCGTTTTTGTGTAATGTTTCCTATATTAGGGTAATGTATGCGAACTGGATAGTCAGTGCCATGCGCTAATAGCTCTTCGCTACGGCGACTGCTACCTTCTTCGACAAGGAAACTGCAGATGTGGCTAATTAATGCACCTTTTGCCGCAGCCAAGATAAATGTGCACATTTCAGTAGTATCAATACAGACGTAAATGCGCTCATGAGCACACGATGAGGAAGGTGTTTAAGAGCTACCAACGTGGGGAATTTGTCGCTTATTTGCTGCTGATGACACTGTACTTTCAAATGGATAGGAATCTCTTCCTCACAAATATATTGCCACAGATTTAAACTAAATATGGCCTGTCTCGAATAAATGTAAGGAGCACTTAGCAGTAACCTTCTTCTTCTTCTTCTGTAGCGCTAAGTCCTTGCTAAGGCTTGGCTTCTTCAGCTGTTTTGCCCCATTCTTTTCGCCTCCGTACCCCCATGCTGGTGAGATCTTCTGTTACATCACCCTGGATAAACTGAAAGAACCAGAGGTTGTAGAGAGTTTCAGGGAGAGCATAAGGGAACAATTGACAGGAATGGGGGAAAGAAATAAAGTAGAAGAAGAATGGGTAGCTTTGAGGGATGAAGTAGTGAAGGCAGCAAAGGATCAAGTAGGTAAAAAGACGAAGGCTAATAGAAATCCTTGGGTAACAGAAGAAATATTGAATTTAATTGATGAAAGGAGAAAATATAAAAATGCAGTAAATGAAGCAGGCAAAAAGGAATACAAACGTCTCAAAAATGAGATCGACAGGAAGTGCAAAATGGCTAAGCAGGGATGGCTAGAGGACAAATGTAAGGATGTAGAGGCTTATCTCACTAGGGGTAAGATAGATACTGCCTACAGGAAAATTAAAGGGACCTTTGCAGAAAGGAGAACCACTTGCATGAATATCAAGAGCTTTGATGGAAACCTAGTTCTAAGCAAAGAAGGGAAAGCAGAAGGGTGGAAGGATTATATAGAGGGTCTATACAAGGGCGATGTACTTGAGGACAATATTATGGAAATGGAAGAGGATGTAGATGAAGATGAATTGGGAGATATGATACTGCGTGAAGAGTTTGACAGAGCACTGAAAGACCTGAGTCTAAACAAGGCCCCGGGAGTACACAACATTCCATTAGAACTACTGACAGCCTTGGGAGAGCCAGTCCTGACAAAACTCTACCATCTGGTGAGCAAGATGTATGAGACATGCGAAATACCCACAGACTTCAAGAAGAATATAATAATTCCAATCCCAAAGAAAGCAGGTGTTTACAGATGTGAAAATTACCGAACTATCAGTTTAATAAGTCACAGCTGCAAAATACTAACGCGAATTCTTTACAGACGAATGGAAAAACTGGTAGAAGCCAACCTCGGGGAAGATCAGTTTGGATTCCGTAGAAATGTTGGAACACGTGAGGCAATACTAACCTTACGACTTATCTTAGAAGAAAGATTAAGAAAAGCCAAACCTACGTTTCTAGCATTTGTAGACTTAGAGAAAGCTTTTGACAACGTTAACTGGAATACTCTCTTTCAAATTCTGAAGGTGGCAGGGGTAAAATACAGGGAGCGAAAGGCTATTTACAATTTGTACAGAAACCAGATGGCAGTTATAAGAGTCGAGGGGCATGAAAGGGAAGCAGTGGTTGGGAAAGGAGTGAGACAGGGTTGTAGCCTCTCCCCGATGTTATTCAATCTGTATATTGAGCAAGCAGTAAAGGAAACAAAAGAAAAATTCGGAGTAGGTATTAAAATTCATGGAGAAGAAGTAAAAACTTTGAGGTTCGCCGATGACATTGTAATTCTGTCAGAGACAGCAAAGGACTTGGAAGAGCAGTTGAACGGAATGGACAGTGTCATGAAAGGAGGATATAAGATGAACATCAACAAAAGCAAAACGAGGACAATGGAATGTAGTCGACTTAAATCGGGTGATGCTGAGGGGATTAGATTAGGAAATGAGACAAAGTAGTAAAGGAGTTTTGCTATTTAGGGAGTAAAATAACTGATGATGGTCGAAGTAGAGAGGATATAAAATGTAGACTGGCAATGGCATGGAAATCGTTTCTGAAGAATAGAAATTTGTTAACATCGAGTATAGGTTTAAGTGTCAGGAAGTCGTTTCTGAAAGTATTTGTATGGAGTGTAGCCATGTATGGAAGTGAAACATGGACGATAACCAGATTGGACAAGAAGAGAATAGAAGCTTTCGAAATGTGGTGCTACAGAAGAATGCTGAAGATAAGGTGGGTAGATCACGTAACTAATGAGGAGGTATTGAATAGGATTGGGGAGAAGAGAAATTTGTGGCACAACTTGACTAGAAGAAGGGATCGGTTGGTAGGACATGTTTTGAGGCATCAAGGGATCACAAATTTAGCATTGGAGGGCAGCATGGAGGGTAAAAATCGTAGAGGGAGACCAAGAGATGAATACACTAAGCAGATTCAGAAGGATGTAGGTTGCAGTAGGTACTGGGAGATGAAGAAGCTTGCACAGGATAGAGTAGCATGGAGAGCTGCATCAAACCAGTCTCAGGACTGAAGACCACAACAACAACAACAACCCCCATGCTGGTGAGATCCTCTGTTACATCACCCAACTTTCTTCTACCTCTCCCTTTTCGTCTACTAGTATGGATGACACATTTCATCATTTTCTTTTGTAGTCTATCCTCCATCATTCCATCCGTGTGTCATAGCCATCGTATTTGACAAATTTTACTATCTCTTTTATTTGTATTAGTGCTTATAGTTCCTCACCTGAATGGTATTGCACGACAGATCTGCGTCCTCCTCGGCTCTGGCGGAACAGTGTAACACATCGGTCACTATCAGAGTGACAGTCCGTCGCTGTTTATTATGGCATGGGTTACGTGCGCGTTGTTCACTTCTCCGCCTACGTTTGACAAATGTACGGAAACATGCTAGATGGCAATGTTTGTAGAACGACGTCACTGTGGACAGAAACGGCATGAGACAGTGTTTTCAGACAAATACGGGTTCTGTTTGTTTGAAAGTGATAGCTGCATTTTGGTTCGCTACAGACAGAGGGAGCAGTAACACAGTGACTCCACCCCAACGTGGGCCATGTGGTGTGGGGTGCTATGTGGTACAATCACAAATCACAGCTGATGCGTTTCCAGGACTACTCAACTTGAATAATTACCCGTTAGAATGTTGCTGGCTATGGTCGAGTCTGTCGCGTGTGAAATGCAGTGAAGTGTATTGTTGTGGAGGAAATATGAGGCTCGCAAGAGCTGTAACGCACAATATTGTAAGCTGCAATGACTGCTGTCTGCGCCGCTCGCTGCTGACAAATACGATAACTCTCGTTCTATCTGGATTGACCTTTGCCAATCAAACTCTCCCTACGCCTTGATGAAGTCAAGGACTCCTATTTGCCCCTAGTCTAACTATTGGCGTGGTACACCGGTCAGATAACCAGTCCACCGCGATGCCACTCAAAAATTCGCTCGTAGGGATTTAACTATAACTCTGTCCATTCACAACGCACAATAAGTGTGGCGGCCAACACAGTGAAAACCAGCTTAATCGCAAAGACTCAATATAGAGTCGCACTCCGATTCGCTCTCAACAGAGGTGCTCTCCCAGTGAAGTACTGAGGAGAGATTTGTTCCTTGCTCTTTGAGTACACGTATGGGCACACACACTCTCGTCACGTGTTCTCGCTCCAAGAGCGACAACGGAACGTCCCCTCTCCACGCCAGATGTGAAGAGGTATATCTTTCGGTCTCTTCCATTACTCCCTCAGCTCAAGGCGTCAGGAATATCGTCTGCCAATCAGCATTGCTCTTCTAAAAGGGGAGAATGACGTTTCGTTTAAGGCGACCAATCCGGAAATCTGTAGCATTGGCGTTTGGCGTTTGCTGTCTCCCTGTGAAAACCTCTGAAACTGCATGCTCTGTTTGTAAAGAATGCGTAGGCTGGGCGCTCCCACACAATGTAGCGGAATTTGCTTTTAAGCCAAAGACGGGGTCGTTCTCGACTTTCACTCGGGCAAATGTTGTCCGCTCCATGGGCAGTCGCCATCCGACGTAGATAGGCTGAATCGTCCTCTGAAGGGACCGGCCTCTCGGCGTGCGGTCCGCCTCTACCAAACTAAAAGCTCTTGTGAGCATCGTGTCTTGAATGTGTATGTGTACGCTAGTCTCTAGTATCTCAACCCCGGTGCACACTTGTTATTTGTGTATCATTTACATGAATTCATACAACATTGACTTTATCTTATCGAGTTTGGGTTCGAATGAAGTGTCTTGATGTGTGGAATATGATTGTGAGGGCGGAATATGTAAACAATGAAGGTCAGGAGACTACAACGTCTAACAGTATGAACGTTCTATCTCTAGTCCTTCAAGGTGTTCTATTTTTTCTGAACATGAGTGTACTAGCAGTAACCTGTTAGCCCCCTTTAAACGTTTTGTGTACCAATAAGAATATTTAGATTTTAAACATGGCTGCAGCAGCAACTGTTAAAATTCTTCACAATAAAGGATGACAGCCAAAAACAGTTGCAGGATAGAATTTTTTATTAAAATTCTTGACCAAGGTTTCGGTACATATAAATATACCTTCATCAGAAGTAAAACTTCCTGAACAGAAAGACACATTCATTAGAAAAGCTATATCAACAAAAGTTTTTTTTTCCCTTTATTGTATTTCAATTCCCCATCGGGGCGGGCTGGCAGCAGCATAGGCGCTGCTCTTCAGCCGAAAGACATAGAACAAAACAATAGAAGACATTTAAAAGCAGCATAGGAGAGAATAAGGTGAACATAGATATAATAAAGGGGAACATCATGGAAGGCAATAGACAAAAAACGGGGTGACTGTAAAATGGAGAGAAAAAACTGTTTAAAAGTAGCACACAGAAAAAGCCACACACTGCGACAGTTAAAAGATCACAAGGCACAGTAAGACTGGAGCATAAAGGTAGCGACGGACGGCATAGCACATAACGTAACACTGGCGGCGAACCTCAAGGCAGGACACAATTAAAATCACACCTCTTGACGCACACGAGAAACAGCACTAAACAACACTGATGTGGCACACTGATGAAGAGCAACACAGAGGATCTGCCAGGCGCTAGGAGATGAGGGAGACCTGGAGAAGGGAGGGAGGGGAAGAGATGGGGGAGGTGAGCGGGGGGCGCGCGGAAGAGGGCCAGGTAGGGAGGGATGTGGGAAGGAGAGAGGCAAGTATGGGGTGCAGGGTCTCAGGGGAGGGGGGGACGGAGGAAAATCCGCTCTGGGAGAAGGAGGAAAGAGGAAAAGGGGGCCCTGGGGAGGGGGGGGGAACAAGGCCAAGTTATAGTTGGAAGGAAGGGTAGATGTCACGGCGAAGTTCGTCATCCGGGAGGGGGAGGCGTTGGAAATTGCCCTGATGAAGGAGATGGAGGGTGTGGAGGTGGAGAGAGGGAGGGATACAGCGATAGAGGCGCGGCAACGGGCGGGGGGTGGAGAGGAAGGAGGAAACCAGAGGGTGGGGGGGATCAAGCCTGCGAACAATGTAAAGGATGCGGAGATGTTGGAGGAACAGGAGGAGGTGGGGGAAGGGGATCAGTTCATACAGGAGCCTTGTGGGGGAAGGAAGGCGGATACGGAAGGCAAGGCGGAGCGCATGGCGTTCAAGGATTTGGAGGGCCTTGTAAAAGCGGGTGGGGGCGGAGATCCAGGCAACGCTGGCATAACAGAGGATAGGACGGATGAGGGATTTGTAGGTGTGGAGGATGGTAGAAGGATGCAAGCCCCATGTCCGGCCAGACAGGAGTTTCAGAAGGCGGAGGCGGGAATGGGCTTTCTGCTGGATGGTCAGGAGATGAGGGGTCCAGGTGAGGTGGCGGTCAAGGGTGAGGCCAAGGTATTTCAGGGTGGGGGTGAGTTGGATAGGACGACCATAAAGGGTGAGGTAGAAATCATGGAGGCGGAAGGAGCGAGTGGTGCGGCCTATGATGATTGCCTGGGTTTTGGAGGGGTTGAGACGGAGGAACCACTGGTTACACCAAGTGGTGAACTGGTTAAGGTGGGTTTGGAGGGTACGTTGAGACCGTTGAAGGGTAGGATAGAGAGCCAGGAAGGCGGTGTCATCAGCATACTGGAGAAGGTGGACTGGTGGGGGTGGCTTGGGCATATCAGCTGTATACAAGAGATAAAGGAGAGGGGAGAGGACAGAACCCTGGGGGACGCCAGCCGTGGGATAAAAGATATGGGAGTTGGTGTTGTGAACGGTGACATAGGAAGGACGGTGCGAAAGGAAGGAAGCGACCAGACGGACAAAATTGATAGGCAGGGCGTAGGTTTGGAGTTTAAAGAGGAGACCGGGATGCCATACACGGTCATAGGCATTTTGGAGGTCAAGGGAAACAAAAATGGCGGAGCGACGGGAGTTGAGCTGGAGGGACAGAAGGTGAACAAGGTTGAGGAGTTGGTCGTCAGCAGAGAAGGAGGGTCGGAAGCCACACTGGGTAAGGGGGAGGAGGTGGTGTTTAGCAAGGTGCTGATGGATACGGCGGGAGAGGATGGATTCAAAGACCTTACTGAAGACGGAGGTGAGGCAGATGGGACGATAGGAAGAGGCGGCAGAAGGGGGTTTGTTGGGTTTGAGGAATAAGAGAGCGCGGGAGGTCTTCCACAGGTCAGGGTAGAAGCCAGTAGAGAGGACGACATTATAGAGATGGGCGAGGACAGTCAGGAAGGAATAGGGGCTTTCGCGAAGGTGACGGTAGGTGACACAGTCGTGACCAGGGGCCGTGTTGCGTTTGGACCGGAGGATAAGTTTAATGTCTTGTGCTGTGATGGGAGTGTTTATGTCGGAGGGGGGCAACTGCCCCAAGTACTGGAGACTAGGAGCAAGAGGAGCGACCGAGGTATCGGCACGTTCCATGACCGTGGGGAAAAGAGAATAATCAAAGTGGGGATCATCGGGGATGGAGAAGACCTCGGAAAGGTGGGAAGCGAAGTGGTTGGCCTTACTGAGGTTGTCAGGAAGGGGGCGATCGTTATGGAGAAGGGGGTAGTGGGGAGCGGAAAGGGAACCAGTAAGACGATGGAAGGCGGACCAGTACTTGGAGGAGTTGATAGGGAGGGTGGCGTTGAGTCGTGTGCAGGTCTGGCGCCAGTCTCGGCGTTTCGTCGCTGTAATAAGGTTCCGTACGTGTCGCTGTATTTGCCGGTGGCGTTGGAGTGTATCCCTGTCACGAGTGCGCAGGAAGGAGCGATAGAGGCGGCGGGATTCACGGAGGAGGAGGACAGCCCGTGGAGGGAGAGTGGGACGGTGTGGGTGGATGGTTTTAGTAGGAACATGGGCCTCCACGGCGTCAGTAATTACCTGCTGAAGGAAGGACGAGGCGTGGTTGATGTCGTCAGGATGGCGATAGGTAAGAGGGTGGCTTTCGACCTGGGCGGAGATGGAGTCCCGGTAGGCATCCCAGTTGGCACGGCGATAGTCATGGACGACCTTGGGAGGGGGTGCAGGGTGCGGAGCCGGAGGGGGGCGGTTTGCAGATGTGATGGTGAGAAGGACAGGGAGGTGATCGCTACCTGTGGGGTCAAGAACGGCGACAGTGATACGCCCAAGGAGGTTGGCGGAGACAATGACAACATCGAGGGTGGTGTTACTTTCAGGTCGGGTGTGCTGGGGAAGAGGAACAAGGTCACCTTGAAGTGTGGAGAGGAACTGATGCCACCGCCGAAGGGCAGCAGGAGTGCGGCTATGGATGTTGAGGTCGGCGGCAATCACATAGGTGGAGAAGGTGTGGGCAATGTGTATAGGTATAAAGAACACATGTTAGGTAAAAATGGGGAAAACGTATATAATTCCACCTTTGCTGAACATCTATGGCTCTTACGGCACACACTAAGTGAACTGGACGACGTAGAGCTGCTTCATGAAGCTAATAAAGGTTACAAACTAGACTTGCTCGAAGAATTAGAGATTTTTAAGCATCTGTCTCTAAAAGATGTTTTTGTTCTTAATGAACAGGTGCAGCTTCGAAACAAAATTTTTTTAGACAGTTTCAAACCCCTCATTGCCTTAATGTAATATAGTCTGGCTGACTAGTAGTTATTTTCTTGCTTGTTGATGCCGGTGAAATGCGCTTTTCTTGTCTTGTTGGGATCCTACGTATTGTGTTGTTTGTTAGTTATGAATTTCAATGTGTATGTGTGGTTAAATGACTACTATGTTTTATTCATAATGACAGATGGTTTCGTTTTATTATAACATTTTGGTTGTTTCGCTAGTATGTATTTGATGCCTACGTTACGCGAGACTCTCGCGCATTACACTTGTGCCCTCTCTCGTTAGATGTTCCAAGCGCAAGCTTTATCCGTTTGACACTAGGACACAGATAAATTTGGTTCTATATTTTTATTTCACTTAAATGTCTTTAATTGGCCTGATACGTTTTATTTATTAAGACAGAGTTTGAATTAACACAACCTTTAATAATTTTTGATGCGCTTATGTATGTATTTATGGATTTTAATATACGCGAGTCTTGCACATGCAAGTGCCCTCTCGCGGCGAAACAATCTGCCTCAGTGCTTTCACACTCGTGTCTCAATAGTTCATAGGCGAAGTAACGGTGTTAAACTGTTCGCTATGATCCTGTGCCCATTACACATGTTGTACAAATGGAGATGATGTTTTAAATTACTGACGACGCCTTTGGCATAATTGTTTTATTATTCTCCATTGCATGATGTAATTTTAGTAAGTACTAAAGATTTTGTGCCTGTATTACTTTAGTAATTTCACCGTTACATAAGCTTCTGTTTCTCACTTTCGTTGACATCTAGAGGGTTGGATCCCCTCCTTCGATAGCGTCAGATTGCAAACCCTGGGCTACTCTCAGGGTGGAATCTCCGTCTTCGAAGATTGTGTGTGTTTGTCTGTGTGCCCGCCGCTTGTTGCTGTCGCTGTTCGTTCGTTCGTTCGCTCGTTCGTCCGTCCGTCCGTCCGTCCGTCCGTCCGCCTGCCTGCCTGCCTGCTCGCTGTCCATCGCCGTCGTCGTAACCGCTGCCGCCGCCGCCGCCGCCACCGCCGCCTGCTGTTCGCCGCCGACCATCGCCGACGCCGACGCTGACGCCGCCGCTGCCTGCTGCACGTCCGTCTGTCCGTCGCCGTTCGTCTGCAATGAGTACTCCCACCTCCACCGTCATCTACACCTCCCCCTCCCCTTCTCCCACAGTCACTTCCTGGAGTGCCGCCCCTGGCCTCCCTCCTTCCGCCTCCCCTTCCCTTCCCCCGCTCCCACATCCCCCTATCTCCTCCCCTGCTGTATACCCACACCTCTACACCCTTCCTCCAGCTTCCACACCCTCAACAGCTCCCACTCCTACCCCCGCCCTCACGTACGCCTGTGTTGCCGCCTCTGCTGCCGCCCCTCAGGTCGTTGGCTTCCCCTCTCTCACCGACCCCGTCGCTTAGTCTTCTGCATCTCCCGCACGCATCACGTCGCGCCGAGCCACCATCGCCACCACTGAACCAGCTGCTTCTCCCGGTGCCTCCGCTACGCCACAGGGATCTGCCACCCGCCACCTCCCTCTCCTCCCCGTCCCTCTCCCCTCCTCCCAGCCTCCAGTCTCCAAAAAACCCCAAAAGCGCGTCCTTACCGACTCTGCTCCCGAGACTTCCCACAAAAAATCAACACCACCTCCCCCTCCCCCTGCCGTCACCATGGACACCACCCCTCCTCCTGCCACCCATACCTTGGCCCCCACCCTCCACACCTTCGTCCTGTCAACTCCCGATCCTAAGTTCCTCGACGCTCGTACCCTCACCAAGGAAATACGAAAGTACTTACCTGGTGCTCCCATTTCCCAACTCATTCCCCGCAGGGACTCAGTCCTTATCAAGTCCCCGTCCCCATCCTTTCACACAGACCTCCTGCGAAAACTCCCACGAGTTATGTTTGGCCCCCACGCCTCTCTGACACCCTTCCTTTCCGCTTCCACTCCTCGTCAGCCCCAGCCTCCCCGACGCCCCCCCACCTACACCGCTGTGATCACCAAGCTCAGCCCGGTGATCACAGAGGATGAAGTGTTGGTAGAACTGAACTCCCACCCGGACTTGGAAATCCGCTCTGCCCGCCGTATCCACAATGCCTCTGGTCCCACCTACCTCATGCGGGTATTCTCTGAATCCGCCCCATCCATAGACCATCTCCTCACCCAGGGTGCCCTGATATACCACCGTCGCCACCCTGTTGAATCCTCCAAATCCCCTCCCCAATCCTACCTTTGCCAGCGGTGCCTGATGTACAATGACCACCTGACTCCCAACTGCAAAAACCCCCCCACCTGTCCCCATTGCAAGGCCTCCCACTTTCTTAAAAACTGCCCCAACCTCGCTGCTCCTCCTTCCTGTAATACCTGCAATGGCCCCCATCCCACATACTCCCACAAATGTAAAGCTAAACCCCCTCCAGCCATCCCTGAACTTACGGTCCCAGTTCGTCCCGTCGATCCCCCTGTCCATCCCAACAATTCCCTCCGTCCACCCCCCACGGCCGAGGACATCATCCGGTTCATTACCGTTGTCCTCCAAAACATTCACCCTTTTCAGCGCCCCCACACCTTCCAACAAATATCCCTTGCTGCTCGCTCTGTTTTCCACCTGAACGCCTTCGCCACTTACTCCCACAACCAAGCCCACTTCACCTTCACCCGCCTCGACACCCTAGTTTAAGTCTCTTCCCTTCCCTCTCTTCCCCCCCTCCTTCCCGTCATGGCGCGGCACGAGTCTCGCATCCTCTTCCTGAACATTCGCTCCTTCCGCTCCAATAAATACCTCCTTATGCACACCCTCTCCCACCACCAGGTCGACACCTTCCTCTTGAACGAAACCTTTCCCCAGCCCCACCATTCTATCTGCACCTCCCCCTATATCCTCCACCGCACTGACGCTCCTGGTCCTCGTGCGCAGGGTGGAGTCGCGATTGGCCACCTTAAGCATATCCCTGTCCGGCCACAACCTCTCCTCAATGACCCCACTGAACACCTTATCCTTAGCGTCTTCTTCCCCTCCCTCACCATTACCTGTGCCACCATCTATGTCCGCCCCACTGCTCCTCTGCCTTATGACTTCATCTCACACATTGACCACACCTTCTCCACCTATGTGATTGCCGCCGACCTCAACATCCATAGCCGCACTCCTGCTGCCCTTCGGCGGTGGCATCAGTTCCTCTCCACACTTCAAGGTGACCTTGTTCCCCTTCCCCAGCACACCCGACCTGAAAGTAACACCACCCCCGATGTTGTCATTGCCTCCGCCAACCTCCTTGGGCGTATCACTGTCGCCGTCCTTAACCCCACAGGTAGCGATCACCTCCCTGTCCTTCTCACCATCACATCTGCAAACCGCCCCCCTCTGGCTCCGCACCCTGCACCCCCTCCCAAGGTCGTCCATGACTATCGCCGTGCCAACTGGGATGCCTACCGGGACTCCATCTCCGCCCAGGTCGAAAGCCACCCTCTTACCTATCACCATCCTGACGACATCAACCACGCCTCGTCCTTCCTTCAGCAGGTAATTACTGACGCCGTGGAGGCCCATGTTCCTACTAAAACCATCCACCCACACCGTCCCACTCTCCATCCGCGGGCTGTCCTCCTACTCCGTGAATCCCGTCGCCTCTATCGCTACTTCCTGCGCACTCGTGACAGGGATACACTCCAACGCCACCGGCAAATACAGCGCCACGTACGGAACCTTATTACAGCAACGAAACGCCGAGACTGGCGCCAGACCTGCACACGACTCAACGCCACCCTCCCTATCAACTCCTCCAAGTACTGGTCCGCCTTCCATCGTCTTACTGGTTCCATTTCCGCTCCCCACTACCCCCTTCTCCATAACGATCGCCCCCTTCCTGACAACCTCAGTAAGGCCAACCACTCCGCTTCCCACCTTTCCGAGGTCTTCTCCATCCCCGATGATCCCCACTTTGATTATTCTCTTTTCCCCACGGTCATGGAACGTGCCGATACCTCGGTCGCTCCTCTTGCTCCTAGTCTCCAGTACTTGGGGCAGTTGCCCCCCTCCGACATAAACACTCCCATCACAGCACACGACATTAAACTTATCCTCCGGTCCAAACGCAACACCGCCCCTGGTCGCGACTGTGTCACCTACCGTCACCTTCGCGAAAGCCCCTATTCCTTCCTGACTGTCCTCGCCCATCTCTATAATGTCGTCCTCTCTACTGGCTTCTACCCTGACCTGTGGAAGACCTCCAGCGTCCTCTTATTCCTCAAACCCAACAAACCCCCTTCTGCCGCCTCTTCCTATCGTCCCATCTGCCTCACCGCCGTCTTCAGTAAGGTCTTTGAATCCATCCTCTCCCGCCGTATCCATCAGCACCTTGCTCAACACCAACTCCTCCCCCTTACCCAGTGTGGCTTCCGACCCTCCTTCTCTGCTGACGACCAACTCCTCAACCTTGTTCACCTTCTGTCCCTCCAGCTCAACTCCCGTCGCTCCGCCATTTTTGTTTCCCTTGACCTCCAAAATGCCTATGACCGTGTATGGCATCCCGGTCTCCTCTTTAAACTCCAAACCTACGCCCTGCCCATCAATTTTGTCCGTCTGGTCGCTTCCTTCCTCTTGCACCGTCCTTCCTATGTCACCCTCCACAACACCAACTCCCGTATCTTTTATCCCACGGCTGGCGTCCCCCAGGGTTCTGTCCTCTCCCCTCTCCTTTATCTCTTGTATACAGCTGATATGCCCAAGCCACCCCCACCAGTCCACCTTCTCCAGTATGCTGATGACACCGCCTTCCTGGCTCTCTATCCTACCCTTCAACGGTCTCAACGTACCCTCCAAACCCACCTTAACCAGTTCACCACTTGGTGTAACCAGTGGTTCCTCCGTCTCAACCCCTCCAAAACCCAGGCAATCATCATAGGCCGCACCACTCGCTCCTTCCGCCTCCATGATTTCTACCTCACCCTTTATGGTCGTCCTATCCAACTCACCCCCACCCTGAAATACCTTGGCCTCACCCTTGACCGCCACCTCACCTGGACCCCTCATCTCCTGACCATCCAGCAGAAAGCCCATTCCCGCCTCCGCCTTCTGAAACTCCTGTCTGGCCGGACATGGGGCTTGCATCCTTCTACCATCCTCCACACCTACAAATCCCTCATCCGTCCTATCCTCTGTTATGCCAGCGTTGCCTGGATCTCCGCCCCCACCCGCTTTTACAAGGCCCTCCAAATCCTTGAACGCCATGCGCTCCGCCTTGCCTTCCGTATCCGCCTTCCTTCCCCCACAAGGCTCCTGTATGAACTGATCCCCTTCCCCCACCTCCTCCTGTTCCTCCAACATCTCCGCATCCTTTACATTGTTCGCAGGCTTGATCCCCCCCACCCTCTGGTTTCCTCCTTCCTCTCCACCCCCCGCCCGTTGCCGCGCCTCTATCGCTGTATCCCTCCCTCTCTCCACCTCCACACCCTCCATCTCCTTCATCAGGGCAATTTCCAACGCCTCCCCCTCCCAGATGACGAACTTCGCCGTGACATCTACCCTTCCTTCCAACTATAACCTGGCCTTGTTCCCCCCCCCCCTCCCCAGGGCCCCTTTCCCTCTTTCCTCCTTCTACCAGAGCGGATTTTCCTCTGTCCCCCCCCCCCCTCCCCTGGGACCCTGCATCACATACTTGCCTCTCTCCTTCCCACATCCCTCCCTCCCTGGCCCTCTTCCACGCGCCCCCCGGTCACCTCCCCCATCTCTTCCCCTCCCTCCCTTCTCCAGGTCTCCCTCATCTCCTAGCGCCTGGCAGATCCTCTGTGTTGCTCTTCATCAGTGTGCCACATCAGTGTTGTTTAGTGCTGTTTCTCGTGTGCGTCTAGAGGTGTGATTTTAATTGTGTCCTGCCTTGAGGTTCGCCGTCAGTGTTACGTTATGTGCTATGCCATACGTCGCTACCTTTATGCTCCAGTCATCCTGTGCCTCGTGTTCTTTTAACCGTCGCAGTGTGTGGCTTTTTGTGTGTGCTACTTTTAAACAGTTTTTTATCTCCATTTTAGTCACCCCGTTTTTTTTTTTTGTCTATTGCCTTCCATGATGTTCCCCTTTTTTTTTATATCTATGTTCACCTTATTCTCTCCTTTGCTGTTTTTAACTGTCTTCTATTGTTTTGTTCTATGTCTTTCGGCTGAAGAGCAGCGCCTATGCTGCTGCCAGCCCGCCCCGATGGGGAATTGAAATACAATAAAGGAAAAAAAAAACTTTCGTTGATATAGCTTTTCTAATGAATGTGTCTTTCTGTTCAGGAAGTTTTCCTTCTGATGAAGGTATATTTATATGTACCGAAACCTTGGTCAAGAATTTTAATAAAAACTTCTATCCTGCAACTGTTTTTGGCTGTCATCCTTTATTGTGAAGAATATTTAGCCCAGAAAGCGTACCATACGTCCATTTACTGGTACATATTTCTGTGTGGTTTCTTCGTATACAGTGTAATTTTCCTAAACAGGCATGTGTCACGCTCTCTCGACCTGCACATATTCATGATTCCCAAAACATGCTGTATTTATTTTTGACTTGAAGTGCTTCCGAAACTACTCTCATGTCTGACGACTTCTTCGTGAAGAGAACGACATCTTGAGTTAAATCTGCTGGAAGTCCTGAACTCAGCCATAAATCTGGTCCCATAGAGTCCATGCCACACCGCGTCAGCACACTCATCACAGTGAAAATTAATGCTGTACGATGCTAGTGTGGTGTGCACATATCAGGCACTTCTGTTATTTCTGAACTAGTTTGTTAATCTAATGTTGCTTAGACCATGGTCGCATGGTCTGAGGCGTCTTGTCACAGTCCACGCGGCTCCCCTTGTTGGAGGTTCGAGGCCTCCCTCGGGCATGGGTGTGTGTGTGTTGTCCTTAGCGTAAGTTTACGTTCGATTAAGTAGTGCGTAAGCTTATGGACCGATGACCTCAGCAGTTTGGTCCCATAAGACGTTACCATCACTTGTGTTCATGGTGATCGCTATGCTTTCTGGTATCATGGTGTAACAGCTCATTTCCTGTCCGCACCTGCGCCCTTCCTTTGGCTTTTGTCTAGAACAGGGTCGGGTTCTGAGGAAAGGAGGCTTTCTCCAGCCTGGAGCTGATGGCCGACTTTTCTCTACTCCCACTACATTGGTTGTCGTCGGGCAGTCATTCATGTCTTACAGGGAGAGTAAGACGGACGGTGCATGCAACATCCGTTGCTTTTAACTTCTTACAGTCCTGACAGGAGGAAGTATCTTACTGCAGCGCTGAGTGCAAGATCAGGAAATGAGGAATTGCCTGACGATAATGCCTACATTCTGCACCTGATTCTGACTGACTAAAATGTCTGTAAGTTAAATAATTTCGTGGAGTGGTCTAAAGCTCGCGAAATCGAGGAATCGGCCGAGGGCCTTCGAGGTTTTTTAAGTGAAAGGTTGTTAACCCACTATGCAGTGTTTTTTTATTTTAAATGCTTGTCATTTCAGACGTCTGGAGTGCATGGTACTTCTTGAGCATCAAAGTTCCTTTTCCGGTACGGAAAGCCTATAAAACGTGCTAAAGTGCGCTGCAGTGCGTGGGTGTCCAATTCTCCTTAGAGGACTTCCTGTTTTGCTCAGAGAGTGTTGCGGATTATTTTGGACTTGTTCGATAAAAAAAAGGCTTGGGAGCAGAGCGTGCGACGTTAGTTAGCTGGAGGTGTTGGATACTTCACGTTCTTGGCTATGGTATGTCACTACAAATAAAGTCCATTTGTTTCCGTTTAAATTTGAGGGTGGCTTTTTTGCTATTAACTTTGAACTGTTTCTATTTTGTGCCTGTGGTGACTATCGGCGGGGGCTGCTAATGAGCAGTTGGAGGCGGTGCACTGAACTGTTAGTGGCACACATATTCCATTCGAGAGGGCAGATCTCGGAATGTTTCTTGAAAGTACACAGATGTACAAAAATTAAGGACCAAAGTAACTTTTGAATGATGAGTCACTGCCAGCTAATATAGCTCGATGAAACTTGGGCCATACGTAGAAAGAACTGCTCCAGTATAGTAGAGAAGGTAATTGAAAGAAATACGCACTGAGACGAACAGAAATGGCACACTAAAAAAATATTTACACTGAAGTCACGGCAATTCAGGGTGCTCCCCTGGAATTAAGAAAGGCGGGACATTGTTTTTAACAGGGTGCGTGCTTACCATGGACGAAGATGCGTGCTCTGCAACGTACTCCCGTGGTGGGCGGTGCAGTGTTCTTAATAGTATGTATGACCACCACGGACAGAAGTACATGCTCTACAGCGCGTTTCTATGCTAGCCACAAGGTGTGTAAGGAGTTCTTGTGTTAGGGCGTTTCATTTTTCTGCCAGAGAGGTTGCCAACTGCTGGAAGCTTGTTGGTGAATGTGGACATGGTCCAATACGTCTCCACAACTCATCCGACACGTGCTCCATGGAATTTATTCCGGGGGAATTGGACGGCCAGTGCAGTCGCCGAATATCCTCTCGTTCCAAAAGCTGCTCCACCTGCGCAGTTCGATACGGTAACGAATTTTCATCAATGAAAGTGAAGTCAGAGTCGAATGCACCCTTGAAAGGACGCACATGGGGAAGGAGTACAGTGTCACAATAACATTGACCAGTGAGTGCACCATATCAAAGCTTTGGAGGTCAGTGCGTCCACGCAACATTATGCTTCCCCACATCGTAACACCCAGACCACTAAAACGGTCATGTTCGTTAATGCTGGACGGACCCTCATATGGCGATGGGTGCGAACACGTAATCCACCCAGGAACTTTGTAGATCATGATTGTTTCCAAGGTCCAGATGTTATGGTGTAGGGGGCGTAATGTTGGATCTTTCAGCACAGTACACTCACCAGACAAGGTTATTATGACACTGTACTCATTCCCCGTGCCCATTCGACCCAGACATCATTTCTAAGGCTAACAAAGCACGACCACATAGACCAGCGCAGATGGACGAGCTCTTGGAACGAGAGGATCTTCGACGAATCCACTGCAATGCCCGTTCCCCCGACTTAAATCCCATCGAGCACGTTTGGGATATGGGATGAGTTGGGTGCAAAGTCTATGGAGCATCTGGTGTCGACAGAAGTACAATTAGTCTCTGGGCACGGATGGTGAGGTCATCAGAAGGCGGTTCGGCGGAGCTCCACGATTTCTAGCCGGCTGTCACACCTGACATGTTGCAGCGAGCTGATGTTGTCATTCGCGGAGGCAGACGCATTACTACTCGGCATTTGGCGCTGCACCTGTCAATCGGCAAAGGAAGTGTGGATGCAATTGTCCGCACTCTTGGATATTCAAAAGCGTGTGCAAGATAGTTCCCGCGGTGTCTAACGGTGGATGACAAATCACACATGAAAAAAAATTGTCTTCATTTGTTGCAACGTTTTGAACCTTATGGGGAGGCCTTCTTGTCCTGGGTTGTGACGGGTGATGAAACCTGAGTTCACCATTTTGAGTCCGAAACAAAACGACAGTCGATGGAATGGCGCCATTTCCACTCCCCACAGAAGCAACTGCTTCCGCCGGTAAGGTCATGATCACCATCTTCTGGGACTGTAAAGGTGTGATTCTCATTGATGTAATGCCATGAGACGGTACCATTAATTAAGAAGTATATGTCAACACGTTAACAAAACTCAAGAAACGCTTCCGGCGACTTCGGAACCACAGCAACCCAGGAGATGTTTCGCTGCAACACGATAACGCTCGGCCCCACGCAAGTCTGAGGACTGCTGAACACATCGCAAAACAGGGTTGGGCAGTGTTACCCATCCACCCTACAACCCTGACATAGCCCCCTCGGACTTCCACTTGTTTGGGCCATTAAAGGATGCCATTCGTGGAAGACATTTTGAGGATGATGAGGAGATGATTCACACGGTGAAGCACTGACTCCGCCACCGGGACAAGGATTGGCACCGACAGGGCATACACGCCTTTGTTTCGCGCTGGAGAAAGGCCATAGAACGGGATGGAGATAACTTGGAAAAATTGGGTATGTAGATAAAACACCATTCTTTCATGCGTGTA
Source organism: Schistocerca nitens (assembly GCF_023898315.1). Taxonomy (NCBI): domain Eukaryota; kingdom Metazoa; phylum Arthropoda; class Insecta; order Orthoptera; family Acrididae; genus Schistocerca; species Schistocerca nitens. The sequence continues at coordinate 154,536,847 of NC_064621.1, read as the reverse complement.
ATTCTCATTATGTTCAATAAAGAATTGTCGAAGAAAAAAATGCGGTGCATTACTTTCTGGGCAACGCGCTTTTAATTATTCACTTTGAAGTGGTGAGAAGTTTAACATTGTCTCGCAAGTCAAAAGGTAGTTGGCGACTCTTATTTTTCACATGTGTTGCAATGGAAAAAGTTAATCCGGGTCTAGCCGGCCGAAGTGGCCGTGCGGTTAAAGGCGCTGCAGTCTGGAACCGCAAGACCGCTACGGTCGCAGGTTCGAATCCTGCCTCGGGCATGGATGTTTGTGATGTCCTTAGGTTAGTTAGGTTTAACTAGTTCTAAGTTCTAGGGGACTAATGACCTCAGCAGTTGAGTCCCATAGTGCTCAGAGCCATTTGAACCATTTAATCCGGGTCTGCCAAAAAATGTTTCTGATTAAACCCTTGGGGCAGTTCGTTGCGCCGCACGTCGCCAAGTGAACAAGTAAAGTGCGAGAACTCTGTCCGCCTCCGCCAGTGTGATTACTTGCCGCGCCGCGGACGCTTCGTTTACGGACGAAAGGAATGTTTCGATGGGAGTTGTACCCGAGCCCATGATGGAGGAGGGTTAGTATGTTCACACGTTTCAAAATAAGAAAAGGAAGCAAGGAACAACGCACAATACAAAGCAGAGCAGAGGATACAAAGCAGTCGGTAATGGCCTCCTCGCAATTGATAGCTTAGGTTACATCTACAAATCACACATAAGTGCGTGGTAGAGGGGTGTTCGAACCACCTTGACAATAATTCTCTATTACTCCTCTCTCGAACAGTACGCCGAAAAAAAACGAACACCTTTACCTTTCCATGCGAGCTCTGATTTCCCTCGTTTTATTACGATGGTTGTTTCTCCCTATGTAGATCGGCGTCGGCAAAATATTTTCGCATTCAGATGAGAAAGTTGGTGATTAAAATTTCATGAGAAGATCCCCCGCAACGAGAAACGCCTTTCTTTTAATTATGTCCACCCCAAATCCTCTATCATGACTGTGACACTCCCTCTCCTAATTCTCTATAATACGAAACGTACCGCTCTTCTTTGAAGTTTCTCGGTGTACTCGGTTAATCCTATAGTTCTGGTATCTTACGCAACCATCGTTCAAAACAATTGTATCCCCTGCCCCTTCCCTTAGACTTTAAACTGGCACTTTAACCCGACAGTAGTTTGTAGTAGAGATGGGTCGTTCGCGAACTAACGGGTTCAAAGGAACGGTTCACCAAGATGAACGGAACGAGCGACGAACGAATTCTAAGAAAGGGTCTTTCATAATTCACTTCGGTAGCGGCTTTCTGCTTATAGTTCCTGGGAACGGGAAACGGTCGGTCTCGTTCCCGCAACGGCACTTCGGCCGGTCTCGTTCCAGCCTCTGTCCCGCTCCCCTCGCTCTCGGTCTCGCTCGGCCGGACTCGTCCTTCTTCGCGTGGCCATTCGTCGCAGTTCCACTGCCGACTGCTCATAATTAGATCAGTATCGAGTTGTTGTTCGTTTCGTTCGCTGAGCACGCCCATTCTAGATCTGTTTCCAACCTTTTTGAACTCTGAACTTCTGGTTCTTTTCGTATTCTATGCAGCGTCCACGACCAGTAATTAAAATGTGTGTTATAATTACGTAAATTACATAAAAATTAAGTGGTATATAATACAGACATCTTTTCAGGCAACAAAACGGCACATCAGCTTACTTCACTATTTCAATAAACAGCAGAAGAAGTACTTGTAAAAAGAGAGATTTTTTTCAAAATTGTTGAGGCTTTCGTGGCCACTTGTTGACAAACTGCCTATTGGCTTCTGTCTCGGGTTCTTCGGCCGACGTTCATCTAATGATTTTTCTGACGTTTCGCCAGCACGAGTGGCTGGCATTGTCAAAGCTTCACCCTCCATTGCCGGTGGTGAACTGGAGCCGAGCTCGCGGCCGCAGACTATATGTACCTGGCGCGCCAACGTCCGAGGGCTTCTCCGCGGTCATTTCCGGTGCGGTTCTCCTCTTGCTACCTGCGACGGTCGTTCGCTGCAGTACGGGAAGCCAGGATCCGTTGACCTTAAGGCTTTCCTCTTTCTTGTTCAAACTGTTCGCGTGTTTTTGTATTTCTACAGCTTCTCTGAACAAGCGCGTGTGATAGTGGTTCTCTACAGCCAGAACTTCAGTGTCGGCGAATTTTATTACGTGGTCGGTCTCATTCAGTGCGTGTTCTGCCACGGCCGATTTCTCCACCTGCCCCAACCTGCAATGTCGCTTATGCTCCTTGATCCTGGTGTTAATGGATCGTCCAGTCATCCCGACATAAACTTTTCCGCATGTGCATGGTATGCGGTATATTCCCGACATTGCAAGTGGGTCTCTTTTCTCCTTCGCCGATCTAAGACACTCTTTGATCTTCCTTGTCGGTTTGAAGATCGTCTTTACGCCATGTTTGCGCAATATGCATGATTAGTACGCTCGTAACGAGAGCAGAACGAATATGTGAGCCGCAACACCTCAAACGAGAAATGCAACACCTGGAAACAGTCCTGAGGAGCAATGGGTACTCCACAAATTATATTAGAAGTGTAACTGAGCCAAACACTCGGCGAAGTAAGGAACCAGAAAAAGAAATGTCGGGTACGGCCTTTCTGCCATACATTCCCAGAGTGACGGACAGAATCGGCCGTATATTGCGCAAACATGGCGTAAAGACGATCTTCAAACCGACAAGGAAGATCAAAGAGTGTCTTAGATCGGCGAAGGAGAAAAGAGACCCACTTGCAATGTCGGGAATATACCGCATACCATGCACATGCGGAAAAGTTTATGTCGGGATGACTGGACGATCCATTAACACCAGGATCAAGGAGCATAAGCGACATTGCAGGTTGGGGCAGGTGGAGAAATCGGCCGTGGCAGAACACGCACTGAATGAGACCGACCACGTAATAAAATTCGCCGACACTGAAGTTCTGGCTGTAGAGAACCACTATCACACGCGCTTGTTCAGAGAAGCTGTAGAAATACAAAAACACGCGAACAGTTTGAACAAGAAAGAGGAAAGCCTTAAGGTCAACGGATCCTGGCTTCCCGTACTGCAGCGAACGACCGTCGCAGGTAGCAAGAGGAGAACCGCACCGGAAATGACCGCGGAGAAGCCCTCGGACGTTGGCGCGCCAGGTACATATAGTCTGCGGCCGCGAGCTCGGCTCCAGTTCACCACCGGCAATGGAGGGTGAAGCTTTGACAATGCCGGCCACTCGTGATGGCGAAACGTCAGAAAAATCATTAGATGAACGTCGGCCGAAGAACCCGAGACAGAAGCCAATAGGCAGAGATTTTTTTGTTATTACACATGCAAAAGAAGTCGGCACGAACACATGAGTGGCCATTTTCCGTCTTCTTTTGACCCAAGGTAAGAGGGCATGTTCATTCTTATGGAAGGCAGGCCGACTTACAACCGAATAAAGCCCGCGCTCCATAATCGAGTGTCTGGTGTCACATTTTGTAAAGATAATATGGTATCTACTACAATATTATTTCAGTGGTACAGGGTGGCGCACGAAAAATCGGCCCCGAGTACTAGCTGCTCGTTGTCGCTCACCAATCATCATCATCTATTGCTTCGAAGTTGTTGCTTGCATTAGCTTGTTTGTTATTTCTTCACTGCCTAATTATTACATGTTTATCTATTCTGCTCACAGCGGTCAACAAATCGTGCGTAATTGACAAGCAGCCTGTACTCAGGGCCGGTTTTTCGTGTGCCACCATATATTATTTCACTGCGATTAGCCACACAACGCTACAGTTGGCTAAACGAGATGTTTTCCAGAATCACGAAAATTACAAGTGTATGAGAATTCTGTTATGAATAAAAACTCTGTACTACAGGGCGGAGGCAAGTGCCCCCTCTTGCCGCCTTCCATCTTCAGTCACCTATGCTACTAATTTTCAGTTTTTCATAAGAACCATATACCAAGCACAAACGAACGGTGAGCGAGTAAAAATGAACGGTTCCCAAAAAAGAGCGATCAGCAGTGAACTAGTTCCCAAGAATGAACGAGTATGCCCATCTCTAGTGTGTATTGGTGTGGTATACCCTCTTTATGATAAATTTCAGTAGTTAATTGCTAAGGCATGTCACACCGCTTTGTGGTTCCAGGTAGCTGCTGCGAGATGTCAGGAGAGTGGTAAAAGTGTGTTTTTGTGACTCCAGTTCAGCACTTCGTGAGATGCTGCTGAAATAGGTTTCAACATGCTGAGGTTTGTGAGACACCAACACGCAACTCTCACCCCATAAAAAGAAAAGGCCAGGGTAGATACTTCATTGCATTTTTGTGCGTATTTTGCACAAGATATAATACTTGAACATCAAATATAGTTATATGTGGACTGTTATGGGCCAGAAGGGGACAAAGTGCAAGCACTGATTGATTACGTACTTGATGACGGGCCAACTGATTCCGATGATGGAGATGAAGAGGATGCTGTTATTGTCCGTCATCAGAGCAGGAAGGAGATGAAAACGATGATGCTGAGGTCAGTGGTAGTTATTAGCTGCGAAACGATGGAACGACTGTATGGAGAAAATAATTTTCACGACGTAATGTTAGAATAAGGTCGCTTATTATTACCAACCTTTCAGGCGTCATTGGTGATGCCAAACAATAAGCTACAACATTAATATGTTGATTTTTTTATATTATGATATTATTGAAGACATTGTTTTGTTCACAAATAACCGCACAGAGAGTCAGAGAGAGATGTATTCACAATAAAACGCACTAAAATACGTAACAAAGCACGAAACGATCGCAGTGGACGCCTGTACTTAACCCTGCTCTGTCCTCGTTTTGATGACCAAGATAATCTAGTAGCCAGGAATGAAGTACAAGCATTGGCTCCAATTACAACCGTTCTTGACCAATTTGTGAGCAACTGTAGGAAGCTTTTGTCTGTCAGTGAATATGTTACATTGGATGAGAAATTAGAAACCTATGACTCAATATTTTTGACTTGTATGCGCCTTATAATTAAGAAATAATATTCCATTTTATTATTGTGCTGTATATTGTGACGCTTCCTATTGGTACCAACTAGCATTATGACCATCAGCGAAAGTGTAATGTCCTTTTTCTATGCACGACCAATATTCTTCACCTCGTCGAGATACGTGAAAAAGGCGACACACCACTGTCATTGCAGTCAATATTTCTTGATCAATAAGTTTTAGATTCAAATTTTAACTAGTAAAGTGCATTGTTTGTTCCTTGGCCGAGTAGCTAATATGGTTTGATGTTTATTCTTTGTTTTACGGTTTTTGCCGGCCAGTGTGGCCGAGCGGTTCTAGGCGCATCAGTCTGGAACCGCGTGACCGCTATGGTCGGGCATGGATGTGTGTGATGTCCTTAGGTTAGTTACGTTTAAGTAGTTCTAAGTTCTAAGGGACTGATGCCCACAGATGTTAAGTCCCATAGTGCTCAGAGCCATTTGAACCATTTTTTTACGACTTTTGTTTAGAGCTGTACTTCCGACGTTACTCCAAGTAAATAAATGTGTCTAAGTAAATGCGGGTTTGATTTCTGACCTACGTAATTGGTGACCTCGCAAAAAAGACCGGTTTAAGTTGCAACAACATTTTTTTCTGATTAAATCCGTTAAACATGGAAGGCGCAAATAATTTTTTACAAACCACTGGTGACGAGATGCTGCAGATGCAACAAGGGACTGAAGTTTTAGAACAGTCGACGCTGAGAAAGGACAGCAAGACGGACACGACGAGATCACAAACTCGAGCGGTAACTACAGCGCCGCGAGCGCACGCCCGCGCCGAAAATTTTCCGCGTGCAGATTCATTCGTGCCAACTACGCCGCGCCTACAATTGCGGGTACCTCCATTTACGCCCGCACAACCTGACGTATGGTTTGCGACTTGGAAAGCATTGTCGCACAAGGGTCCACAGAGGACAGTGAACAATTTACGCAGGTAATTAGAAATTTGGACCAGAGAGTGACGAGAATAGTTTCCGATCTGATTCTACACCCACCCCATCAACAAGCATACCTCTCCCTGAAGACTCCACTAATCAATCGCTGCACGAAGATATCCGAGCAGAGGCTTTTACAAGAGCTTTACCAGGAGAAACGTGGCGACAGAAACCCGTCGGAATTTTGGAGACATTTTCGAGTAATCGTGGACTGTAGCGTAATATCTAATGAGTTGCTGCTATTTATTTGGCGGCAACAGCTTACGTCTCAAGTATAGTTCACATTAATAGCGTATGAAGGACAAGCATTGGATAAATTCCTGCAAGTAGCTGATAAATCATATGCCACATTGACCACTGTGACAAGCGTAGCAGCGACAAATACGAGCGTCACAACAGAAGGTGAGAAACACGCATCGTAGTTTTTGGCGGAGCCGATGCTGAATTGTGCCGCCGCATCTTGCCGACTATCACCGGACATCGCTCGGGAACTCCGAGAGGTATGGACCACAATGGGACGAATTGTCTCGCAGTTAAAGAACTTGGAGTTACTTACGTCGCCGATAAGACGACGAGGTCGTCTCGTTCTTCCAATCTACAGCCGTTAGACACCAGTCAAGGCTCAACTACTGCCGATGATATCTTCTGGTACCACAGACGGTTCCGCATCCGCGCCCGCACTACAAAGTGTACGAAACCACGTAAATTCCCAAATGGCAAGAGCAGTTCGAATTAGGCGTCACGGGCTGCGGCACTCACAAACGGCGCCGCCGACATAAGAAGAGTCAAATTGCAGCAACGCACAGATGGACACACGGCAAAGGTAAGGCCGCCGATGGCATGCTTTCTACTTTTCCGATGAGTCGCGGCACGACATCGCGTCGGTTGCACGTGACTGATAAGATTTCAGGCTTAAGGTTTTCGATAGACACTGGTTCAGAGGTCAGTCACGGGCACGACAATGCAGGAGCCCTCACAGTTGTTAGCCGTGAACAACTCCATCACCAAAACGTGTGGGCGTAAAGATATTACGATAGACATAGGTTTTCCCACTCCATACAATTGGAGTTTCGTTGTGGCAGACATTATTCAACCCATATTAGGTGCTGATTTGCTGTAGAACTTCGCACTGGCTGTAAACTTAGCAAATGCCTGCTTTATAAGTGGGCATTATGTGACTGGGTAAAGGTAATTCAGAGAGGTTCTGTGGGCAACGTAACAGGAGTAATTAATGATGCAAGTAAAAAGCATTATATACGCACGCCACCAGGTCCATCGGCTTCACAACGCGTCCGTAGAATAGCTCTAGAACGGTTGGGTGAGACTAAGGCGATATTTGAGATATGCTCCTTGCTAGTGTTATACAAAGGTCAGACAACCCATGGTCATCCCCGTTACATCTAATAAGCAAGAAGGAGGGCGATTACCGTAGGCTGAACGCAAGAACAATCCCAGGTAAGTACCCGATACCTAATATCCAAGATTTAACCTATTCTCTGACCGGTGCAAAAGTTTTCTCGGTGTTGGATTGCCGGAGAGCTTACAGTCTGATCCCAAGGGCGCATACTGATGTTTCAAAGACAGCAGTTATCATACCTTTCGGCCAGTTTGTGTTTTTTATGCCATTTGGTCCTAAAAATGCAGCCCAAACTTGGCAGAGATTCATTGACGAAGTGTTAAAATGACTTGCCATTTTGCTTTGCATATTTTGTGAGCGTGGAGTTGATCTGCTATTCTGTTATTCTGCGCAACGGATTAATCTGAGATGAACCCTTTACCCTGTGGCTCCTGCAAGATGCAATTTCCACCCCCACACTACTACAGAAGTCAGACAGACGCTCCTAACGGTCTAAAGAGAAATGCCTGAAATACTTTCAGCAATAAATATCTTCTCGAGTAGTCCGCTGTAAGGAAATGACACAAAAATTCACAAAATTTCTTACGTAACTAGTAGGATACTTGGGTACTGGAGTAGTGCTAGTTAGTGTAAGAAAAACATGAAACTAACGAAAATTAGTATTTATTTTCCAAAAATACTGAGAAATCACAATGGCACTTTTAGTTATGAATTGAACAAGTTATATCCTGGTTCTTTTCGGAATGTGAAGTTACCTCTCAAGGATAGGACTCCCTAATGAAATTTCTATACAATGATTGTTATTGACTTGGCAGAATGGCTGAGAGGCGTACCTACTCAACTTGAATACTTATCCTTTAGAATGTTGCTAGGTACGGTCGAGGCTGTCGCGTGTGAAATGCAGTGAAATGGACTGTTGTGGAGGAAATATGGGGCTCGCAATAGCTCTAGCGCACAATACCGCAAGCTGCGATGACTGCTGTCTAAGCCGCTCGCTGCTGACAAATAAGATAACTCTCGTTCTATCTGGATTGACCTACGCCAATCAAACTCTCCCTACAGCTTGATGAAGTCAAGGATTCCTATTCGCCCCTAGTCTAACTATTGGTGTGGTACATCGGTCAGATAACCAGTCCACCGCGATGCCACTCAAAAATTCGCTCCCAGGCGTTTAACTATAACACTGTCCATTCACACCACACAATAAGTGTATCGGCCAACACCGTGAACAACGCTTAATCTCAAGGACTCAATATAGAGAGTCTAGCACTTCGATTTGCTCTCGACAGAGGTGCTCTCCCAGTGAAGTACTGAGGAGAGACTTGTTCCTCACTCCAAGAGCGACAACGGAACAGCGCCTCTCCACGCCAGACATGAAGGGGTATATCTTTCGGTCTCTTCCATTACTCCTTCAGCTCAAGGCATCAGAAATATCGTCTGCCAATCAGCATTGCTCTTCTAAAAGGGGAGAATGACATTTCGTTTAAGGTGACCAATCCGGAAACCTGTAGCATCGGAGTTTGGCGTTTGCTTTCTCCCTGTGAAAATCTCTGAAACTGCATGCTATGTTTGTAAAGAATGCGTAAGCTGGCCACTCTCACACAATGTACCGGAATTTGCTTTTAATCTGAACACGGGGTCGTTCCCCTTTTCACTCGGGCCCACACTGTCCGCTCCACGGGCTGTCACCGGCCGACATAGGCTGGGTCGTCCTCTGAAGGGACTGGCGTCCCGTTGTGCGGTTTCTCTCCCGAACTAAAAGCTCCTGTGAGCGTCATGTCTGGAATCTATGTGTGTACGCCAGTCTCGAGTATTTCAACCCCGGTGCGCTTACTTGTTATTTGCATATCGTTTACATGAATTCATACAACACTGACGTTATCTTATCGAGTTTCGGGTCGAATGAAGCGTCTTGATGTGCGGAATATGAATGTGAGGGCAGAATATGTAAGCAATGAGGGTCAGGAGACCACGACGTCTTACAATTTGAATGACATATTAATATATTCAGCTGATGCACAAGTTCTTCACAAGCATATACACTGGCCATTAAAACTGCTACACCACGAAGATGACGTGCTACAGACGCGAAATTTAACTGACAGGAAGAAGATGCTGTGATATGCAAATGATTAGCTTTTCAGAGCATTCACACAAGGTTGGCGCCGGTGGCGATACCTACAACGTGCTGACATGAGGAAAGTTTCCAACCGATTTCTCATGCACAAACAGCAGTTGACCGGCGTTGCCTGGTGAAACGTTGTTGTGATGCCTCGTGTAAGGAGGAGAAATGCGTACCATCACGTTTCCGACTTTGATAAAGGTCGGATTGTACCCTATCGCGATTGCGGTTTATCGTATCGCGACATTGCTGCTCGCATTGATCGAAATCCAATGACTGTTAGCAGAATATGGAAATGGTGGGTTCAGGAGGGTAATACGGAACGCCGTGCTGGATCCCAAAGGCCTCGTATCACTAGCAGCCGAGATGACAGGTATCTTATCCGCATGGCTGTAACAAGAGACCGACCTGTGAAGTGCATTGTTTAATCCTTGGACGATGGTTTGATGTTTATTCTTTGTTTTTCGTTTTTTTTGTTTAGAGCTGTACTTCCGACGTTGCTCCAAGTGAATAAATGTCTCTAAGTATATGTGGGTTTGATTTCTGACCTACAATATACACTCCTGGAAATGGAAAAAAGAACACATTGACACCGGTGTGTCAGACCCACCATACTTGTTCCGGACACTGCGAGAGGGCTGTACAAGCAATGATCACACGCACGGCACAGCGGACACACCAGGAACCGCGGTGTTGGCCGTCGAATGGCGCTAGCTGCGCAGCATTTGTGCACCGCCGCCGTCAGTGTCAGCCAGTTTGCCGTGGCATACGGAGCTCCATCGCAGTCTTTAACACTGGTAGCAAGCCGCGACAGCGTGGACGTGAACCGTATGTGCAGTTGACGGACTTTGAGCGAGGGCGTATAGTGGGCATGCGGGAGGCCGGGTGGACGTACCGCCGAATTGCTCAACACGTGGGGCGTGAGGTCTCCACAGTACATCGATGTTGTCGCCAGTGGTCGGCGGAAGGTGCACGTGCCCGTCGACCTGGGACCGGACCGCAGCGACGCACGGATGCACGCCAAGACCGTAGGATCCTACGCAGTGCCGTAGGGGACCGCACCGCCACTTCCCAGCAAATTAGGGACACTGTTGCTCCTGGGGTATCGGCGAGGACCATTCGCAACCGTCTCCATGAAGCTGGGCTACGGTCCCGCACACCGTTAGGCCGTCTTCCGCTCACGCCCCAACATCGTGCAGCCCGCCTCCAGTGGTGTCGCGACAGGCGTGAATGGAGGGACGAATGGAGACGTGTCGTCTTCAGCGAAGAGAGTCGCTTCTGCCTTGGTGCCAATGATGGTCGTATGCGTGTTTGGCGCCGTGCAGGTGAGCGCCACAATCAGGGCTGCATACGACCGAGGCACACAGGGCCAACACCCGGCATCATGGTGTGGGGAGCGATCTCCTACACTGGCTGTACGCCACTGGTGATCGTCGAGGGGACACTGAATAGTGCACGGTACATCCAAACCGTCATCGAACCCATCGTTCTACCATTCCTAGACCGGCAAGGGAACTTGCTGTTGCAACAGGACAATGCACGTCCGCATGTATCCCGTGCCACCCAACGTGCTCTAGAAGGTGTAAGTCAACTACCCTGGCCAGCAAGATCTCCGGATCTGTCCCCCATTGAGCATGTTTGGGACTGGATGAAGCGTCGTCTCACGCGGTCTGCACGTCCAGCACGAACGCTGGTCCAACTGAGGCGCCAGGTGGAAATGGCATGGCAAGCCGTTCCACAGGACTACATCCAGCATCTCTACGATCGTCTCCATGGGAGAATAGCAGCCTGCATTGCTGCGAAAGATGGATATACACTGTACTAGTGCCGACATTGTGCATGCTCTGTTGCCTGTGTCTATGTGCCTGTGGTTCTGTCAGTGTGATCATGTGATGTATCTGACCCCAGGAATGTGTCAATAATGTTTCCCCTTCCTGGGACAATGAATTCACGGTGTTCTTATTTCAATTTCCAGGAGTGTATTTGATTTTGCGTAGCACATGTACACTGAATTAATTACTTCAAAATCCACGGGGTTCGCTTAACATAGCACGATATTTTGTCCGTTGAAAATTATTCCCTTTAATATTAATATGGAGTAAACTATTATTATTACTCTCCAGAGATGATCCAATACACGGTTCACTTCTCGAGATACTCTGTTCGAAATCTTAGGACACTATAGTTTTTTCTTAACTCTGTTTTTATTTACACAGTTTCTTTGATATGATTCACTAGTATGAATGGTCATACTTAAGACCGATAATAAATTTCCAAACAGGGTTTATAATAAAAAGTGCGACGCGATGTTTGAATAGTAACTTCGGCAACAACTGAAGTTCTGAAATTGGAATTAATGATATCAATCTTTTATCGATTGAGATGTTCGCTGGATGTTGGCGTTATTTCAGGTCTGTGCGTTTTCGCATTTTTGACAATAAAGTAAACGAACAGAAATTTACTTTTAACAATCCCGGCTTCCAATACAGTTAACTGTTTCATACAGTGGCGCATGAGCTTTGGAGACGCGAATACTCAAGACAGAAAGGCTAAAGGCTCAGACACTAAAATCTCGAACGCTATAGACTCACAGACGCTAGAGACGTTAACAATACGTGTGTTAGACTTATGTAATAGTTATGAAACAAAAGGGACATTCGTTAGAAGCTTTAAATAAGGCCGCTTGCCGCTTTGCTTGAAATACTCTATTTCACTGGCTCTCATTATTCTTTTATTTAATTTTTCTGCTGGAAAACGAGAATTCATGATTTCATATGAAATATGGGCATTGTTCACGTCCAGCTACAATAAATTTTAGTTTCCAAAAAAGACCAGATATATAATGATGGGTTACAATATTAATAATATACAGTAAGCTTAATCCATAGTAATAACTTACAATTGACTATGAAATTACTGGTTTAGTCAATATTCAAAATCTCTAAAAAAAACTGCGCTCTACACACCGCTAGTCTTAGAATTCCAGGTCACAACAGTTCCGGGTTTAAGTTCCCACAGTACAACGCCATAGAAGAAGCTGGCTTAAGGAAAAAAACATCTTTCTTGTCTCGAGAATAATCACGAAGATCAAAGACAATATTATGGATTACGAAAAGGAAAAAGAAAACGATCTCCGCTGACAGGTGAGACGGGATAAGATGCGCTTACGATGTGAACAGAGTTTTGCATTTCAAATAGGTGCTGGACTCCGAGGACAGAGCTGTTTCTGAGTCATACCTGTCGCCGTGCACCTGTCAGCCGTACGAAAAGCCTCTGCGCGTGGGAAAGCGCGGAGGCGCGCAGCAGAGATAGCGGCCGGCCGGAAGCCTGGCCAACGACCCCCTGTCGACCGAGAACGACGGCCACATTAATTACTACAGCGACCACACCGCCAGCTGTAAGTCCGAAATACTTTCAAACTTGTACCTACTATCACAACTCTGCAGTAGAGTGGCAGCCTTTTTTAAGCCTACTGGCAGATTAAAATTGTGTAGTCGGGTTTTAACAGGATAAGTCGTGCTTTTCACGACGGTGTCCAGCCGAATATGCAGGGTGCATCATCTAAAACTTGCACCGCTAATATTGCGGAAATGGAATGTGCTATTGATGTGCGATTTTGACGGAATGGTTTCGTAGTCAACGGATTGTAATAATACTTATAAAGTGTGTTTTGTACAAACATACACTTTTTTAAATGTAACAATCCCTATTGACATTAACAGACTCAGAGTAACTATATATGACGGTAGTATCTGTTCCCGAAAGAACAGTTACCGTCGATGACCATGCAGCTTTGCTAGAAATGAAATGATAATTAAATAGACACCCTAGCTGCAAGCAGGCGTTGATACACTTCATTGGGGACATGCTGAAAACGTGTGCCACGACCGGGACTCGAACCCGGGATCTCCTGCTTACATGGCAGACGCTCTATCCATCCGAGCCACCGCGGGCACAGAGGATGGTGCGTCTGCAGAGACTTATCCCTTGCACGCTCCCCGTGAGATCCACATTCCCAACATGTCCACAACACTACATTCGTAGGGCGCCTAATTGATGTTTGCCCATCATACTCATTACTCGTGGCAGATTAATCTACCAAGTCCCGTACGAGTTCGGGCATATCGTGTGCGTTCGCACAAGAAGGTCAAAGGCCGGGAACCCATTTTTTTTCTTTTTTTTTATGGGTTCCCGGCCTTTGACCTTCTTGTGCGAACGCACACGATATGCCCGAACTCGTACGGGACTTGGTAGATTAATCTGCCGCGAGTAATGAGTATGATGGGCAAACATCAATTAGGCGCCCTACGAATGTAGTGTTGTGGACATGTTGGGAATGTGGATCTCACGGGGAGCGTGCAAGGGATAAGTCCCTGCAGACGCACTATCCTCTGTGCCCGCGGTGGCTCAGATGGATAGAGCGTCTGCCATGTAAGCAGGAGATCCCGGGTTCGAGTCCCGGTCGGGGCACACATTTTCAGCATGTCCCCAATGAAGTGTATCAACGCCTGCTTGCAGCTAGGGTGTCTATTTAATTATCATTTCAGACTCAGAGTAGGTTAAATTAGAATGTCAGTGGCGGTTTTTTTTTTTTTTTCAGAATTCTAATGCGACTCGTTTGCCAGATATCGTATTTTGAAAAGCTTCCACACCAACACTTGTTTGTGCCATTCGTAGATGGGTATGATGTCATTATGTTTGCTTACAGTGTACTTGGGTGGTCCTTGAGTGCATTGCGTCTTGCTAGTCAGTTAGTGTGTGACAGTCCCAGCAGTAGGTGGTGAGTGGACGATGATATTTACCAATGCAGAAAATACCGACGGGCTCATGGTGCATGGAGAGTGTAGGAAGAATGCAGTTCGTTCTTGTACGGTGTACACGACAATATATCCCAATAAACACCAGCTATCTCGGCAATATTTATCAGCCTCCTCAACCAGTCACGTGAAAGTAGTTGCGTAACGCCGAGTCGGCTTAACAGTAGGAAACAAATGACGGAAGAATGATGGGAACTTAATGTCCTGCTGCTGTTGCAGTTTATCTCCATCTGAGATCCCGCGCAATCGCACGAGGAAGTGGCGTGAGTCAGGCAAGTGTCCTACTCATTCTCTGTCGACATAGGTTACATCCCTATCACATCCATATCCATCAAGAGCTGCAAGGAAACGATTATGAGACTCGCATTATAAACTTCTGTACATGGGCATTATACAGGATACTCCAGATATATCATGTATATCGTTTAGTGATGAAACTTCAATTTTAATCAGATAATTACGCACACACACACACACACACACACACACATATATATATATATATATATATATATATATATATATATATATATATATATATATATATATATATATATTGTGTTTCATACTAGAATGCCGTGTTCCCAGTTTGGCACAGCTTTGCCACAGGAAGCACGAAAGCGGTTGAAGACGTCCGTCTTCTGGTCGGCTCCTGGACGTTGTCAGAAGGAGGCTAGTTTTTGATTTCGCAAAGGTTTCTGTTCTTTGGAAAAGAACAACCCGAATTGCTTTACGTAATCAGTATAAATTTTATAATTATCTAAGGGACCTTTACAAATGAAAAATAAAAAAATTGCATTTGCAAATGAAATCATTAATAAATGGGGCAGCTGTGAGTCTACGATCAGAATGCCGCAGTATTCTCTGCTGTAGTAAAGGCTGTTTGACATTTATAAAAATAGTATGACATGGAGGTAAAAAAATAAAGAAAAAGAATAGAATAAGAAATCTGGTAAACACTAACTATATTCAAACAATTCTCACAAGCAATTAGGGCTTATTTGTAAACAGTATAACTTGCATAAGTAATTTTCTAACTGTATGGTGCGATCAGATTTCAGCAGTCTGTCCTGTGCTAGCTTCTTGGTTCACGTTTTTGTCACAAATTACAGTCATTACTTTTCTCCTTCCTTCGAGACAATTCTTGCACCGTTGAACATCTTCATAACAATAACTTGCTGGTTTACAGTATCGAACATAAATTACTTGAATTTTATTAATTAATAACTGTTGTCCGCACGCTGGCAAGACCGCTCACTTTTATGGCTTAAAGACGATCTTTTTTACGCCTTCATATTACAATCAGAATTACGATAAATCTGAAGATCTACAAAGGCTTTTACTGTCATCTTTTTTTTTTAGATCGAAGCGGAACGTTCAGTTCAGCTTCTCTTAAAATGTTTCTTTGACTGCGCAATCGATGTATTAGCGTCCGCGCTAGATGTGCATCTTTACAGTTACGTAAATTATATAAAACAAATGTCTATCAAAGAATAGGTCTCATCTCATAAGTTGATCATTTAATATACAGCTAGGTGAATGCATTTCCAAGAGTACTCACAGCTTTCATACGACGGAAATCCCAATAATATTACAAACTATATTTACCAATCATGACGAGGTAAACCGCCGAGACATACACTGTTGGTCTGTTGACAATCCCAGTTGGCTTCGTCAGGTGGAACGGCAGCATCCATGGAGTTGAGACGTGTAGTGTGGGACAGTGAACTATCAGCTCATAGGCCCGTTTTTCATAGACTAATACGTTCCAATATCGCAGCCTCCTAACAGACCATCTTCAAAGGATGCCAGAAAACGTGCCTCTGGAGACCAGAAGCAAACTGTGGTACCAATATGATAGCTGTCCAGCCCATAGTGCACGAAGTACTGAAGCATGTCCGCACGAATTGTGTCCAATTGGATGCAGAGAACCTGTACTTTGGCCGGCTCGTTCCCCGGATTTGACGCCTGTAGACTTTTTTCTGTGGGGAAAATTGAAAGAGGCTGTCTACAAGGATATAACAACTATACCCGATGATATGCCACGACATATTACTGCATCCTGCTCGGACATCTCCGCTGAAATGCAAGCACGTGTGCAGCAGTCGTTCCATGGCTGATTCGAAGCGTGTATTGCCGCTGACGTGGTCATTTTGAACACAACCTGTCATGGTCAGTTGTCTCGTTACTGGTCAGAATCCATGCTACTAGTGTCTCCGTCTGTGCTGTTCTTTAGTATGTGCTACCAAAGTATTGTACAAGTGTCGGTGTGGAAACTTTTCAAAATATATTTCGTAAAAGACTCGTACTACAATCCTGGAACAACTGACATTCTAATTAATCCCACTCTTTGTTTGCTAATGTCAATAGACATTCTTCCGTTTAGAAAAGTGTATATTCGCACAATTGGTTAACAATACGAGCCCGCGAATACCAATCCATTCTGTGAAAACAGCACATCAATAGCACTTTCCATTTCCACAATATTTGCGGTGCAAGTTTTAGGTGATTCGCACTGTATGCAAGTCCAGCCTGCCCAGTTTTTTTAGCCTATTGGCGATGAAGTAGAGAATACCCAACTAAAGTTACCTTCAATGCTAATTACCTCGGAAGTGGAGCAACATATCGAATTTTACCTTAACAATTATTTCTTAGCAGAACCGACCCTGTAACACCCTTACAAGCTTTTCAGACTGTTTCTGACAATCTTGTAAATTACCAACCAATGCTATTCTAAAAACACCTAAAGTTGGAGGCCGAGCGGAGTGGCCGAGCGGTTCTAGGCGCTTCAGTCCGGAACCGCGCTGCTGCTACGGTCTCATTTTCGAATCCTGCCTCCGGCATGGATGTGTGTGATGTCCTTAGGTTAGTTACAGGGTGTTTCAAAAATGACCGGTATATTTGAAACAGCAATAAAAACTAAACGAGCAGCGATAGAAATACACCGTTTGTTGCAATATGCTCGGGACAACAGTACATTTTCAGGCAGACAAACTTTCGAAATTACAGTAGTTACAATTTTCAACAACAGACGGCGCTGCAAGTGATGTGAAAGACATAGCAGACAACGCAGTCTGTGGGTGCGCCATTCTGTACGTCGTCTTTCTGCTGTAAGCGTGTGCTGTTCACAACGTGCAAGTGTGCTGTAGACAACATGGTTTATTCCTTAGAACAGAGGATTTTTCTGGTGTTGGAATTCCACCGCCTAGAACACAGTGTTGTTGCAACAAGACGAAGTTTTCAACGGAGGTTTAATGTAACCAAAGGACCGAAAAGCGATACAATAAAGGATCTGTTTGAAAAATTTCAACGGACTGGGAACGTGACGGCTGAACGTGCTGGAAAGGTAGGGCGACCGTGTACGACAACCACAGAGGGCAACGCGCAGCTAGTGCAGCAGGTGATCCAACAGCGGCCTCGGGTTTCCGTTCGCCGTGTTGCAGCTGCGGTCCAAATGACGCCAACGTCCACGTATCGTCTCATGCGCCAGAGTTTAAGCCTCTATCCATACAAAATTCAAACGCGGCAACCCCTCAGCGCCGCTACCATTGCTGCACGAGAGACATTCGCTAACGATATAGTGCACAGGATTGATAACGGCGATATGCATGTGGGCAGCAGTTGGTTTACTGACGAAGCTTATTTTTACCTGGACGGCTTCGTCAATAAACAGAACTGGCGCATATGGGGAACCGAAAAGCCCCATGTTGCAGTCCCATCGTCCCTGCATCCTCAAAAAGTACTGGTCTGGGCCGCCATGTCTTCCAAAGGAATCATTGGCCCATTTTTCAGATCCGAAACGATTACTGCATCACGCTATCTGGGCATTCTTCGTGAATTTGTAGCGGTACAAACTGCCTTAGACGACACTGCGAACACCTCGTGGTTTATGCAAGATGGTGCCCGGCCACATCGCACGGCCGACGTCTTTAATTTCCTGAATGAATATTTCGATGATCGTGTGATTGCTTTGGGCTATCCGAAACATACAGGAGGCGGCGTGGATTGGCCTCCCTATTCGCCAGACATGAACCCCTGTGACTTCTTTCTCTGGGGACACTTGAAAGACCAGGTGTACCGCCAGAATCCAGAAACAATTGAACAGCTGAAGCAGTACATCTCATCTGCATGTGAAGCCATTCCGCCAGACACGTTGTCAAAGGTTTCGGGTAATTTCATTCAGAGACTACGCCATATTATTGCTACGCATGGTGGATATGTGGAAAATATCGTACTATAGAGTTTCCCAGACCGCAGCGCCATCTGTTGTTGAAAATTGTAACTACTGTAATTTCGAAAGTTTGTCTGCCTGAAAATGTACTGTTGTCCCAAGCATATTGCAACAAACGGTGTATTTCTATCGCTGCTCGTTTAGTTTTTATTGCCGTTTCAAATATACCGGTCATTTTTGAAACACCCTGTAGGTTTAAGTAGTTCTAAGTTCTAGGGGACTGATGACATCAGATGTTAAGTCCCATAATGCTTAGAGCCATCTGAGCCATTTTTAAAGTTGGATAACAGTAGATTACTTGAACGGTGGAAACACTTCACGAAATTCAAGGAACAAAAGGGAGACGGCTCTGCGTTTGAAAATGTTTTGGCTTAGGAAGAGTGGACTTCTACTTCCAGTCACATCATAATGAGGAATTTTATCCGGAAATATTAAAACTGGCGAAATATTACTTTGCAATTCCAAGCCTTAATCACAACGTCGAAAAGATCTTCTCTTTCACAAACGCGTAAAGAACAAAGTAACGCAATAAAGTGCAAGGCGAAACAATTTCAAAAATGATGTTATTAGTCGCAAAACCAAGGTGAAAGCAAGGCCAGACGTCGTGGGATTGAGCGGCCACCCCTCACTACAGATGTCGGACGTCATAGGCAGGACAGACTGGTAATACAGGACAGGTGGCGAGCTGTGGCGGAACTAACATCAGAATTTAATGCTGGGCAGAGTACAAGAGTGTCTGAACACACAGTGCACCTAACACTCCTAGCGATGGACCTTTGCAGCCGACCACCCATGCATGTGCCAATGTTAACATCACAACATCCGCAACTACGACGGAAAAGGGCACGTGATCATCGGCACTGGACATTGGCGCAGTGGGCAGAGCATCACGTGGTCTGATGAATCCCGATACCTCCTTCATCGTGCCGATGGGATGCGGCGAACCCGTCAGCTACTGGGGGAACAGCTCCCTGACACCTGTTCAGCGGGACCGAGCGAGGTGGCGCAGTGGTTAGACACTGGACTCGTATTCGGGAGGACGACGGTTCAATCCCGCGTCCGGCCATCGTGATTTAGGTTTTCCGTGATTTCCCTAAATCGCTCCAGGCTAATGCCGGGATGGTTCCTTTGAAAGGGCACGGCCGACTTCCTTCCCCATCCTTCCTAATCCGATGAGACCTCGCTGTCTGGTCTCCTTCCCCAAACACCCCCCCCCCCCCAACCCAACCCTGTCCAGCGGAGTGGTGACAAGCTGGCGGTGGTTCCATTATGCTCTGGGGAACGTTCACGCGGGCGTCCATGGGTTCAGTGGAGCTCGTACAAGACACTATGACGACCAAGGAATATCGTACACCAATTGCAGACCACGTACACTGCTTCGTGACGATCATGTTTCCCAACGGCTGTGGAATTTTTCTACAAGATAATGAGCAAAGTCACAAGGCCAGAAGTGTGATGGAGTGGTTTGAGGAATACAGTGGCGAGTTCCAATTGATGCGCTGGGACCCCAACTCGCCAAATCTGAACCCGATCGAACACATCTGGAATGTGGTTGAACGTGGCGCCAGAGTTCATCGCATCCCTCTCCGGAATTTACGAGCATTAGGTGACGTGGGTGTGAGCAAATGTGGTGCCGACTCCCTCCAGCGATCGAAAGGTCCTCAATGCTTCCATGTCACGACGCGTCGCGGCTGTAATCCGTGCCAAAAGTGGACACAGCAGCTATCACTTAGGCGGTCATGAAGCTCTGGCTGATCAGTGTATGGCTGTTTCAGACCACCAGCACGTTGAGGATCTGTCGAAAACGCGTCGTTTTACGTATGAGTTGTTATAGTAAC
Organism: Schistocerca nitens; assembly: GCF_023898315.1. Taxonomy (NCBI): domain Eukaryota; kingdom Metazoa; phylum Arthropoda; class Insecta; order Orthoptera; family Acrididae; genus Schistocerca; species Schistocerca nitens. Next base: position 154,516,517 of record NC_064621.1, on the reverse strand, counting down.
ATGACAGAAAACTGCATATTGGTAGTTAAAGGCTTTCTCTATTTGATACTTAGAGTATATCTTGTGCGCTGTCAAAGTATACCGCTTCAATGTTAAGGCACAATCTAATCTACTAAACGGCGTCATTTTTGGTACAGTTTATCATAGTTAAACACCAAATAACGAGAGCTGTAGATACAACCTTTACACAATGTATACCAAATAACGGTGGCGGACTTCTATGTCGATATCGTAGCATAGCCATATACTATTGAGAAAAAGGTAGCAGGTAGTGTCAAGGTAATTCCATTTTTCATGTTTTGCTTTCTAAACGATTCTTGATCTTTCTTATTAATTTAATAGAAGTATTTTCTCCAATATTCGATGTTATTTGTTATAAATAATGTATTTGAACAGTTCTCGGGTATCCGACCGGGTAGCGTCGCAATTTCTCCACAATATTTCGGCAGACTTACACGCTGCCATCTTCAGGTGGTTTCTGACGAATGCTGTGCTGTTCTTCTCGGCGCCCTATATTCAGGGTGTTACAAAAAGGTACGGCCAAACTTTCAGGAAACATTCCTCACACACAAAGAAAGAAAATGTGTTATGTGGACATGTGTCCGGAAACGCTTACTTTCCATGTTAGAGCTCATTTTATTACTTCTCTTCAAATCACATTAATCATGGAATGGAAACACACAGCAACAGAACGTACCAGCGTGACTTCAACACTTTGTTACAGGAAATGTTCAAAATGTCCTCCGTTGGCGAGGATACATGCATCCACCCTCCGTCGCATGGAATCCCTGATGCGCTGATGCAGCCCTGGAGAATGGCGTATTGTATCACAGCCGTCCACAATACGAGCACGAAGAGTCTCTACATTTGGTACCGGGGTTGCGTAGACAAAAGCTTTCAAATGCCCCCATAAATGAAAGTCAAGAGGGTTGAGGTCAGGAGAGCGTGGAGGCTATGGAATTGGTGCGCCTCTACCAATCCATCGGTCACCGAATCTGTTGTTGAGAAGCGTACGAACACTTCGACTGAAATGTGCAGGAGCTCCATCGTGCATGAACCACATGTTGTGTTGTACTTGTAAAGGCACATGTTCTAGCAGCACAGGTAGAGCATCCCGTATGAAATCATGATAACGTGCTCCATTGAGCGTAGATGGAAGAACATGGGGCCCAATCACGACATCACCAACAATGCCTGCCCAAACGTTCACAGAAAACGTAGAGCAAGAGTAGCATGTCAGCACAAGCACCGAAGTCAACATTAACTTTCTTCAACTGAACCAAGTGGCGGTGAATCGAGGAAGTACAGTACATACTGACGAAACTAAAATGAGCTCTAACATAGAAATTAAGCGTTTCCGGACACATGTCCACATAACACCTTTTCTTTATTTGTGTGTGAGGAATGTTTCCTGAAAGTTTGGCCGTACCTTTTTGTAACACCCTGTATACTAGCCGTACCCCCTCCACCGTTCCTCTCCTGGTGTCTTCGGTGCGGCCGGTGCGGCGGCTACTGAAGGTGGCTGGGGAAGCGGCGCCTGGGTCTGAACTAGGGTCTCGATCTCTGGGACCGCCTCTTTCTCTCCAGACTGAGTGCACGGTTACAAGCCTGACTAAGCTGAAGGCCGCTGCCTTTATTAATTAGACTGCAGACCCCAGTTCAGACCCAGGTGCCGCTTCTCCCACCACCTCCAGTAGCCGCTGCGCCGGCCGTACCAAAGACACCAGGAGAGGAACGGTGCAAGGGGTAACGGCTGGTATATGTAGGGTGCCGAGAGGAACAGCACAGCATTCGTCAGGAACCACCTGAAGATGGTAGCGTGTACGTCTGCCGAAATATTGTGAAGAAATTACGACGCTACCCGGTCGGATACCCGAGAACTGTCCAAATTGGAAATACGCCGGGAAAATTTCAGATTGCATAAATAATGTATTTGCTGCACAATATATTGGTTGAATAGGCCAATGACTGGGATGTTTCCCCAGTGGCCAGATATCTTAGTCACTGCTGGTCTACGTCAGAAAGCGAACACAAGTTACACACTGGAAGTTCCTACCATTATGAGACTTCATGTAAAATATATATAACTATCTATTGGTTTTATGGGCTGCCTCATGTTTGTGACTTCCTGGTAAACATATTTTTACATTTATGGCGACTAGCTTTCAAATACGGTAGTTTCCTCTTCCACTAGAATGAAATTATGAACTGATTCCCGATCTTGAAGCCTATACGATGAAGTATGTTACTTGAGAGTGATGGTAGTCAATACACCTTTTACAATATGGATATTATTCCTGCTCAAACTGACGTCAGGCACTGCACCGTAACTATATTCAATTTAAAACCGAAAAACCGAAAATGAAATGGAGGTTCAATTGAGTTTTCGAATAACGTCTACCAGTATGTGTTTCAGATCGTTGTACAGTGTTATGTAGTGTTCCTCTACCAGCAATTCGTCGTTCAAACCATCGATAAGTTCAGAACCTTCGTCACGATTTTCTTTGCTCTTGCTCTTCTTTGACAATCGCTAACAGAGCTAACAGTCCAGGAAAATTAGTTCGAAAGAACCTTTTAGGGCCGAAGAACTATGAGATATTTGGACTTTTTCAGTTTTTTGCTTACAGAGTACAACCCCGATTAACCGAAGTCAAAAGGGGGAAGGCATTACAGATAACATTTTGTTCCGGTTAAGCCGTGAACATCTAATATCTAGTACAATATTTGAAGTCTACAAATTTTTTAAGGCCTTGGTGGTCAAACGATTCAAAAGTCTCTTTATAGGCTACGCTTATATTTTCTATAAAATGAACCACTCAAATGCACTATAGTTGGCACTGTAGCTTTGTTTAGACTGGTGAATCAGCGTATGAAGGAGCAACTCAAGGCCAGGCGTTTATCTCTCCCTGCTAACCGTAGCCCTGGACAAACTCGCCGCGAGTTGTTTCCGTGAGTACAGCATTTTTTTTTCTTCGATTTTCGGAGTCTTTTCGGATAACCCGGGTTTTCGACCGACCCGAGTTTGGTTAAAGATAGGTTTTACAGTAACTCGAAAACGACGCTTTTCTAAAATGTCAAAATGAAAGAGCATAAAATTTCGCAGGTAATTACCTATTTCAAGTTAAAAGCGATTCAGCCGTATGGCCACAGTCCATCGTCAAAAATTAGCAATTTTTGCCAAATTGGCGGAAAACAATACATAGTCATGCTCCAACGCCTGTAACTCAAAAACGGCTACTCCAAATTAAAATTATCAGTCTTGGAAGTTGTAGAGCATCAAATTCTGCGTAAAAAGAGCTCCTAAACTTTGTAATTCACTGTAATGATGACATCAACTGCCAATGGGCCTATGAGAAAGGGAGAAAAAGCATGGAAAATATTCAAAGGAAAAACTTTAAGGAAGTGCAGTTCCGGAAGAAGAACTACTCTACAAGTAGTGAAATGTACAGTCGAGATGAGTAGTCAGTCAGTTCCTGTCAGTTCTGGTACAATTTCCCGTCGAATCCCTTTTCATATGAAGTCACTACAACAGTTGGAGTCCTATATCCAATAACTCTTTTTGATGACGACGGAATAGATTTTTCCTTCATCCTTGAAAAGTACTTGAACTACGTCCAAAAACACTTTCTGTCGAATTGCACCATAGTATTTGATGGATGTCCTGAGGCGGGAGCTGAGAAATGCATTAAAACTGCTGTACCTATCTGAAGAGCCCGCGACGTATCAGCCGCTTCCGTTTTCTTTGATGAGATAATTTTACCATCTTCGCCACAATAACTTTTCCTAATAAACGAACTTAATAAGAAACCTTTTATCTCAATTTTCAAACAATAATTATATACAGAAAATGTATACGCAGTTGCGAATATGGACAATTATCAGCTGCATAATGAAATTACGACAATGAAAATTTGTGTCGGACCGGGACTCGAACCCAGAGATCCCATTTACTGCGAGCGGTCACCTCACCATTAGGCTATCAGAGCATGGACAATTTTAATAAACATTTTTGGAACAGCGATCAAAAAATTTTTAAAAAATTTTTCTTTTTAAAATTGAGTCTTGATCGCACCACGTATGTCACTTGACATCACAGCAGCTGAGAGGAGTCTGATGATGGTCATGTGATATGACCGAAACCGGTCACCTACGTTCTTGTAGCATACGTGGTGCAATCAAGACTGAATCTTAAAAATAAAAAGTTTTTATCAGAGCATGTTTCACAGCCAGACCCAAACTTCCATAGGTCGTCAGCTATGTGTCATCATCACCCACTTGTACATCCACTACGTACACTGAAGAGCCAAAGAAACTGGCAGACCTCCCTAATATCGTTTAGGGCTCCTTGAGCACGCAGAAATGCCCCAACACGACATGGCATGGACTCGACTAATGTCTGAAGTAGTGCTGGAGGGAAGTGACACCATGAATCATGCAGGGGTGTCCATAAATTCTTAAGAGTACGAGGGTGGAGATCACTTCTGATCATCATCTTGCAAGGCATCCCAGATGTGCTCAGAAATGTTCATGTCTGGGGAGTTAGGTGGCCAGCGGAAGTTCAAATGATTCAAATGGCTCTGAGCACTATGGGACTATGGGACTTAACATCCATGGTCATCAGTCCCCTAGAACTTAGAACTACTTAAACCTAACTAACCTAAGGACAGCACACAACACCCAGTCATCACGAGGCCAGCGGAAGTGTTTAAACTGAGAAGGGTATTCCTGGAGCCACTCTGTAGCAATTCTAGATGTGTGGGGTGTCCATGCTTGAACAGTCCCCTGCTGATATAGATTTATAAGGTTGTCTCCATACCCATACACGTCCATCCTCTCGATAGAATTTGAAACGAGACTCGTCCTACCAGGCAACATGCTTCCAGTCATCAACAGTCCAATGTAGGTGTTGACGGGCCCAGGTGAGGCGTAAAGCTTTGCGTCGTGCAGTCATCAAGGGTACAAGAGTGGGCCTTCGGTTCCAAAAGCCCATATCGAAGATGTTTCTTTGAATGGTTCGCACGCTGACACTTGCTGAGGGCACAGAATTGAAATTTGCAGCAGTTTGCGAAAGGGTGCACTTCAGTCACGTTGAATGAATCTTTTCAGTCGTCGTCGGTCCCGTTCTTGCAGGATCTTTTTCCGACCGCAGCAATGTCGGAGATCTGATGTTTTACCGGATTCCTGATATTCACGGTACACACGTGAAATGGCCATACGGGAAAATCCCCACTTCATCGCTACCTCGGAGATGCTGTGTTCCTTCACTCGTGCGACTATACGTTCAAACTCACATACATCTCGATAATCTGCCATTGTAGTAGTTGTAACTGATTTTACAACTGCGCCAGACACTTGTCTCACATAGGCGGTGCCGACCGCAGCGCCGTATTCTGGCTGTTTACATGTCAATGTATTTGCATACGCATGCCCATACTAGTTTCTTTCGCGCTTCAGTATTTACTCCTGTACAGGGGAGACACTTTAATTGAAAGACACATGCGCAGTGTCGGTGGTTAAGTATGATATACAGTGCCTGTGTTGTTCAGAAAAACAATGCAATGTTTCTTCGGATATACATGCATGTACAGGACATGCGGGGACCAAGCAGCAATCGGTATTGTAATTGTCAACTGTCGAAGCTGCGTTGGCAAAGTACCGGAACTTCAAGCGCTGATAGAAAGCACCGAAGCTGAAATCGTTATAGGTACAGAAAGCTGGCTGAAGCCAGAGATAAATTCTGCCGAAATTTTTACAAAGGTACAGATGGTATTTAGAAAGGATAAATTGCATGCAACCGGTGGTGGAGTGTTCGTCGCTGTTAGTAGTAGTTTATCCTGTAGTGAAGTAGAAGTGGATAGTTCCTGTGAATTATTATGGGTGGAGGTTACACTCAACGACAGAGCTAGGTTAATAATTGGCTTCTTTTACCGACCTCCCGACTCAGCAGCATTAGTGGCAGAACAACTGAGAGAAAATTTGGAATACATTTCACATAAATTTTCCCAGCATGTTATAGTCTTAGGTGGAGACTTCAATTTACCAGATATAGACTGGGACACTCAGATGTATAGGACGGGTGGTAGGGACAGAGCATCGAATGACATTATACTGAGTGCACTATCCGAAAATTACCTCGAGCAATTAAACAGAGAACCGACTCGTGGAGATAACATCTTGGACCTACTGATAACAAACAGACCCGAACTTTTCGACTCTGTATGTGCAGAACAGGGAATCAGTGATCATAAGGCCGTTGCAGCATCCCTGAATATGGAAGTTAATAGGAATATAAAAAAAGGGAGGAAGGTTTATCTGTTTAGCAAGAGTAATAGAAGGCAGATTTCAGACTACCTAACAGATCAAAACGAAACTTTCTGTTCCGACACTGGCAATGTTGAGTGTTTATGGAAAAAGTTCAAGGCAATCGTAAAATGCGTTTTAGACAGGTACGTGCCGAGTAAAACTGTGAGGGACGGGAAAAACCCACCGTGGTACAACAACAAAGTTAGGAAACTACTGCGAAAGCAAAGAGAGCTTCACTCCAAGTTTAAACGCAGCCAAAACCTCTCAGACAAACAGAAGCTAAACGATGTCAAAGTTAGCGTAAGGAGGGCTATGCGTGAAGCGTTCAGTGAATTCGAAAGTAAAATTCTATGTACCGACTTGACAGAAAATCCTAGGAAGTTCTGGTCTTACGTTAAATCAGTAAGTGACTCGAAACAGCATATCCAGACACTCCGGGATGGTGATGGCATTGAAACAGAGGATGACACGCGTAAAGCTGAAATACTAAACACCTTTTTCCAAAGCTGTTTCACAGAGGAAGACCGCACTGCAGTTCCTTCTCTAAATCCTCGCACAAACGAAAAAATGGCTGACATCGAAATAAGTGTCCAAGGAATAGAAAAGCAACTGGAATCACTCAACAGAGGAAAGTCCACTGGACCTGACGGGATACCAATTCGATTCTACACAGAGTACGCGAAAGAACTTGCCCCCCCTCTAACAGCCGTGTACCGCAAGTCTCTAGAGGAACGGAGGGTTCCAAATGATTGGAAAAGAGCACAGGTAGTCCCAGTCTTCAAGAAGGGTCGTCGAGCAGATGCGCAAAACTATAGACCTATATCTCTGACGTCGATCTGTTGTAGAATTTTAGAACATGTTTTTTGTTCGAGTATCATGTCGTTTTTGGAAACCCAGAATCTACTATGTAGGAATCAACATGGATTCCGGAAACAGCGATCGTGTGAGACCCAACTCGCTTTATTTGTTCATGAGACCCAGAAAATATTAGATACAGGCTCCCAGGTAGATGCTATTTTTCTTCCGGAAGGTGTTCGATACAGCTCCGCACTGTCGCCTGATAAACAAAGTAAGAGCCTACGGAATATCAGACCAACTGTGTGGCTGGATTGAAGAGTTTTTAGCAAACAGAACACAGCATGTTGTTATCAATGGAGAGACGTCTACAGACGTTAAAGTAACCTCTGGCGTGCCACAGGGGAGTGTTATGGGACCATTGCTTTTCACAATATATATAAATGACCTAGTAGATAGTGTCGAAAGTTCCATGCGGCTTTTCGCGGATGATGCTGTAGTATACAGAGAAGTTGCAGCATTAGAAAATTGTAGCAAAATGCAGGAAGATCTGCAGCGGATAGGCACTTGGTGCAGGGAGTGGCAACTGTCCCTTAACATAGACAAATGTAATGTATTGCGAATACATAGAAAGAAGGATCCTTTATTGTATGATTATATGATAGCGGAACAAACACTGGTAGCAGTTACTTCTGTAAAATATCTGGGAGTATGCGTGCGGAACGATTTGAAGTGGAATGATCATATAAAATTAATTGTTGGTAAGGCTGGTACCAGGTTGAGATTCATTGGGAGAGTGCTTAGAAAATGTAGTCCATCAACAAAGGAGGTGGCTTACAAAACACTCTTTCGACCTATACTTGAGTATTGCTCATCAGTGTGGGATCCGTACCAGATCGGGTTGACAGAGAAGATAGAGAAGATCCAAAGAAGAGCGGCGCGTTTCGTCACAGGGTTATTTGGTAACTGTGATAGCGTTACAGAGATGTTTAATAAACTCAAGTGGCAGACTCTGCAAGAGAGGCGCTCTGCATCGCGGTGTAGCTTGCTCGCCAGGTTTCGAGAGGGTGCGTTTCTGGATGAGGTATCGAATATATTGCTTCCCCCTACTTATACCTCTCGAGGAGATCACGAATGTAAAATTAGAGAGATTAGAGCGCGCACGGAGGCTTTCAGTCAGTCGTTTTCCCGCGAACCATACGCGACTGGAACAGGAAAGGGAGGTAACGACAGTGGCACGTAAAGTGCCCTCCGCCACACACCGTTGGGTGGCTTGCGGAGTATAAATGTAGATGTAGATGTAGAATATACACATAAGAGATGTACGAGTGTAGGATGTAGACATGTGGTTGACGACATATGGAAGTTTGAGTATACTTGTTAAACGTGCTCGGATAGTCCATTGGTAAGGCAACAATGTGCGATAAGTGGGTAATCTGACTTCGTGTGCCAGCCGGAGTGGCCGAGCGGTTCTAGGCCCTACAGTTTGGAACCGCGCGACCGCTACAGTCGCAGGTTCGAATCCTGCCTCGGGCATAGATGTGTGTGGTGACCTTAGGTTAGTTAGGTTTGAGTAGTTCTAAGTTCTACGGGACTAATGACCTCAAAAGTTAAGTCACATAGTGCTCAGAGTCATTTGAACCATTTTTTGACTTCGCGTCCCGGTCCGGCACAAATTTTCCTTGTCGTCATTCCATTATTCAGCTGATGATCGTCCATACTCGCAACTGCAAAAATATATCATGTTTCTCATAACGGCTGTAGCCACCGCAGTGCGAAGGAACATTGCATTGTAATACTGAACAACACTGGCACTGCAATATCTAAAAATTATATGGAGTCCGCTATCAGATCAAGCATGTAATCGAGGGCAGAGACCCCTTGATTGTTCCCATAGTCATAGAAAAGTCGACATAGGGAGGAAACGACAGTATTGGGACAAGGGGGACATGAGCACAAAGTACCATTATCCAAGATGGCGGCGATGACTTCATCCAAGATGCCGGTGATGACGTCATCCAAGATGCCAGTGATGACGTCATCCAAGATGCCGGTGATGACGTTATCCAAGATGTTGGATTTTGGCAGGAACATAGATCATTTGGGCTACCTCCACTAACCTAAGTCATCCCGCTGCCACCTCTTCCTAGGGATTGGTGGAAAAAGGATCCAGCCAGCACTGGGCCGCTGGAACAATTTACTTTGGGATGGATTTTAAGAGATCATATATTTATTACACTGATACTGAACACACGCTCTGACATGCTTGAGGTCACGTTACATAGCCTACAGACCTGTAAAGTACTCCAAAATAACTCATGTATAATCCTCTGCAGATGCTCCTCCTAATTGTAAACAGTCAAAATAATGCATTGCAGACCCTACAGAGCAGCAAACCACTCGTAAATAATTAAATACATTTATGTCCAGAGACCCAAACAACTCGTAAATAGTCGAAATAATGTTGTTGTTGTGGTGGTCTTCAGTCCTAAGACTGGTCTGATGCAGCTCTGCATGCGTCGCAATAATAATCCATCTAGAAGACTGTGCAAACATGCTTGGTAATCGGAAACTCTCGAAATCATGCACCAGTCTTTATTTAAACAATTTGAGGCACTACCGCCATCCGGTGTGGACGCTTGGGGACCAGATTCCAACTGACCTAGAACACAGTACTGCGACCAGAGGGTGCTGTCATCCAATCCATGACATAATCCAAGATGGCGGTTTTGGGTGGGGGAACTCTGCCTGTGCTGGGCATAAGTTTTTATTTTGCAGGCAGTATCTCCACCACAAGATCTAGAGTCCAACTGACGTAGTACACCATACTGCCACCAGAGGGTGCTGTCATCCCTCCTGTGACATTACCCATGATGGCTGTGTAGAGGGGAAACTGGCTCAGCCTGCACTGGGCTGCTGAAGAGAGTAAGGAAGGAGTGTACTTAATTTATTTTGGAACCATTTATTTAGGGTCCGATTTGAGATAGTATGTTTACCACACTGATAAAAGACACTCGCCCTGCTTGGGCTCGTACCACACAGCATATTGGCCTGTAAACTACTCTTAAATAACGCACTACAGACATGCAAACAACTCCTAAATTGCCGAAATAATTTCAGTGTAGACATGCAAACTTCTCCTAAATAATGCAGTACACTGATGTGCAGACACGAAATTAACTCGAAAACTGTCCAAATAACGCATAGCACTGACCTGGTAGCAAAATAATGCAGCAGGCATGCAATCAACGTACGCATACACTGCCCACCACCGTCTGTCCACTTGATCACACAGGAGGCTACTGGAGCCCCCCATGAAGTGACGCGGCTGTCAGCTGCCAAGCCATGAACAGGTGCCCTCAAGCTTGAGTCAGCGGCATCTGTTTCATACTTGACACCTGAGATATTCCTCGCAGAATACATGATCACCCAGGCACCATTGCTAACGCGACAGGGCAGGAGCGAATACCTATTTGCAGAGCGTAGATGCTCCAAGGGCGCACGTGTGTTGATGCCACCAGTGGACACAAGCCATCGTGACCCGTAACTCTCATGCTGCTGCTGCCTACTGCGACCGGGTGAAAGTTAGGTCTATTTTTAGGTATACAGTTAGAGTTCTTCAAGCGTTATACTGATGTCACAGAACTGCAAGGCACGCTCACGCCAATCTCATATGCGAGACACCTCTGGGCAGGACATGTGTTTACCATTGACGCGATACCTGGAGATAACTGACATCACAGAATAGCATAATGTGCATTGTTCCTCACGGAACATGCAAGCTGCATCTAGCTGTGCACGTGTACCCAGTGTGACTGATGCATCGCGCAAAATGTTCGTCCTGATTCCAATATATGGCTCAGAAACGTTAAAAATTCACACCGTTAAAAGCCTGTGCTCATTCGCGAAAGCCGGCCGCGGTGGTCTAGCGGTTCTAGGCGCTCAGTCAGGAACCGCGCGACTGTTACGGTCACAGGTTCGAATCCTGCCTCGGGCATGGATGTGTGTGATGTCCTTAGGTTAGGTTTAAGTAGTTCTAAGTTCTAGGGGACTTATGACCACAGATGTTGAGTCCCATAGTGCTCAGAGCCATTTGAACCACATTCGCGAAAACACCATTAATCATAAAAGTATTCTTGTTGTTGGAAAGAGATCACTGTCTCAGCACATATCGGTGGTGGGGGGTGGGGGAATCACAATAATTACACAAACAGAATTCGAAGCACTGTCTTACAGAAGACCAAAATAGCCGGAATTTTCGGTATCTTACAGCTACAGGTCTCGAGGTTTCCTAATGGCACAGTAGTTGATGAGTGACGACATCCCCTCCAGACGTGGATGGTCTGCTTCAACTTGTCTTTGAACACTAGTTTTCTCAGAACTTCTCATAAATACCTTGTCTCCATCTTGTTCGAATCAGCTTGTAGATGCTCCTATGTCCCGGCACAAAGGATGTCTTGTGAATGAATAGAGCATTATGATTGTACTTTGAGCAGATCACCGACAATTAAACCCTGCAACATGCCCTACATATCGTGAAATACGAAAAGACTCATACTCAATTACATTGCTCTCCCACTGAGGACAGGAGCTTGATTATTACAGTGCGAAGCAGATCTCCAACCCAGCAATATATCACCGCATACCATGTCGATGTAGTAAACATAAAATTCATATACTGCACCATACAAAATCAGCCCTTTTACATCATTCATACATATACTGCGATGACAGACAGCACCGTATACACTCCTCGCAGCACTAGGTATTTCCCTGCAAGGTCAGCAATCATCCACTCCCGACAGGTGACCAGAGCACCCTCAGCAGACATGGTTTGCTATAATATTATGCAATATTCATGGTACTTCTCAATATCAAGCAACATAGCAACATCGCTTGATTAGCAGTATCACTCACATGACATAATTCCGAACATAGAGACTTGAAAGTATTTCTCTACAAACCCAAAACTTTAGCTAGCTGGAGCTTGCTGTAGACCACTGAGTAACTAGAAACTAAGCAGCAATGGTGTCTAGGTGATCACGTGTATGGAGAGGAATTTCTCAGTTGTCAAGTATGAAAGGGATGCCGCAGCCTCAAGCTTGAGGGCACCTATGCATGGCCTGGCAGCTGACGGCCGCATCACTTCATGGGGGGCTGTCGGTAGCCTCCTGTGTGCTCCAGTGGACAGGTGGTGACAGGCGATGCTTGCATAGATTGATTGCGTGCCTGTTGCATTATTTTGCTACCAGGTCTGTAGGCTGTGCTATGCGTTATTTGGACAGTTGACGAGTTGATTTTGTGTCTGCACATCAGTGTACTGCATTATTTAGGAGGAGTTTGCATGTCTACACTGAAATTATTTCCGTAATTTAGGAGTTGTTTGCGTGTCTGTAGTGCGTTATTTAGGACTAGTTTACAGGTCCATATACTGTGTGGTGTGAGCCCAACCACATCAGGGCGAGTGTTTTTTATCTGTGTGATAAGTATACTATCTCAAATCGGTGTCTAAATCGATTGTTCCAAACTAAATAAAGTACACTCCTTCCTTCCTCTCTCCAGCAGCACAGCACAGGCTGACTCACTTTCCCCTCTACACAGCCATCTTGGGTTACGTCAAAGGAGGGAACAGCACCCTCTGGTGGCAGTACTGTGTACTAGGTCAGCTGGACTCCGGACCCCATGGCGACCACACTGTTTCCTGCCATTTCCCCCACCCCCCACCCCAGGCCGCCATCGTGGATTACGTCACGGAATGGACGACAGTGTCCTCTGGTGGTAGTACTGTGTACTAGGTCAGCTGAACTCAAGACCCCACAGGGACCACACTGGATGGCGGTAGTGCCTCAAATTGTTTAAATAAAGAGTGGTGCATGATTTCGAGAGTTGATGATTACCAAGCATGTTTACGGAATCGTTTGGATGGATTATTATTTCGACGATTTACGAGTTGTTTGGGTCTCTGGACATAAATGTATTTCATTATTTATGAGTGGCTTGCAGGTATGTAGGGTGTGCAATGCATTATTTTGGCTGTTTACAATTAGCAAGTGTGTCTGCAGAGCATTATACATGGGTTATTCAAGAGTACTTTGCAGGTCTGTAGGCTGTGTGGTGTGACCCCAAGCATGTCAAAGTGTGTGTTCAGTATCAGTGTAATAAATATACTATCCCTCAAAATCCATCCCTAAATAAATTGTTCCAAAAAACTATGTTACACTCCTTCCTCTCTCCAGCAGCCCAGTGCAGGCTAGGTCCTTTTCCCACCAATCCCTAGGAAGAGGTGGCGGTGCGTAAAATTCGGATTAAATTCCAAGCATTCGAAGACATCCACCATCATCTTCGTCAGGGACTAAAATTGTCTCTACGATACCAACAAAATGGCATCCAATTGGCTGGACTACGCCATGAGGGTACGTATGGCGGTGGCATTCTCGACGTTCATTGATTTTACTTGGCTCTCTATCTAGCTTTGCTAGCGGCACCATCTATCGCATTATTTTTTTTTCTTGTCAAGTGCACGCTCCCATGCATTGCTAAGTGCTTTCCCTGAAGTTGTTTTCACAAAGTCTGATTTCAACAGCTTCTCCAATCACAGAGTCCCAATAGTTCGAAGCGTGAACCAGTACTCTCGTTTGTTCAAAAAAGATCTTGTGTTTTGTTAACAGGCTGTGCTCTGCCACCGATGATTTATCTAAATGCCTGTATTTAAGGTGACGTTGATGCTCGGCGAAATTATCTATGACGGGTCGCAACATTTCTTAAAACTTTCTGGGTGGCCGGGAAACTGGTCTTATTCCTTTCCTGTTTATGACTCTACCGATCTTGCTAGTTGTTGCATTGCAGAGTGAAAGCCACGGTACGAGTATGTATTGGTCCTCTTCGCTTGTTTCAACGGAGTCGCATTTTGGTTTTCTTAACAGCGCTAATCTACTGACACGGATAAAACACCCGTTCCTTCTGAACGCCGTCTTCAGATGCTTAATCTCAGAACCGAGGTGGTCAACGTCCGAAACAGTTCTGGCGTTGTGTCTAAGGTGCTCAGCAAGCTCTCTTCTGAGCTGAATGGTGAAAGCTACGCCCGTTGAAGTACAGATCTACAAGCGTCGGTTTTCTGCATTCAGAATGGCCGAGTTGTCCATCTGATTTCCGTTCGACCAACACATCTAAGGAAGGTAACTTCCTGTCCTTCTCCGCCTCCACTCTAAATCTTTCTTTGGGATGTACACCATTCAAATAATCAACGCATTGCTGCAGCGCCTCACTGTCATACGGCCAGATTAAGAATGTATCGACAATATATCTGAAAAAGCAAGATGATCTCAAGGGAGCACTGTTCAACGCTTGTTCTTCAAAATAGTCCATGAAAAATATATGGACGTACAGCACGTCTTCTCTGTACGCGCCATCATGACGTAATCCAACTAATCAGAGGCCGTTCTGGTGGTATTAACAGAGGGAACCAGCCAGCTCACGAAAGTCAGTTTTAGACCCCGACGAAGATGATGGTGGATATTATCGAAAGTTTGGAATTTTATTCCAATTTCACGCGTTGCGTGAACCGAGAAATATTTATGCAAGGACCTCGCCGCGAAAAGCTTTGTTCCAAAATGGTTCAAATGGCTCTGAGCGCTATGGGACTTAACATCTTAGGTCATCGGTACCCTAGAACTTAGAACTACTTAAACCTAACTAACCTAAGGACATCACACACATCCATGCCCGAGGCAGCATTCGAACCTGCGACCGTAGCAGTCCCGCGGTTCCGGACTGCAGCGCCTAGAACCGCACGGCCACCACGGCCGGCTAAACTTTGTTCCAATAGATCCATTTCGCCTGCAAACAGCCTTAAGATAATCCAGTTCCTGCGTCAATGTATCAGAACAGGAAATAGCACAAACTCTTTTGACCAGTGTACGTAAAGCACCCATGCGTTGATGTGAAAAAAGACAGCTAGTAGCAGTAGAGCATCGAGTGACATTATACTGAGTGCACTATCCGAAAATTACCTCGAGCAATTAAACAGAGAACCGACTCGTGGAGATAACATCTTGGACCTACTGATAACAAACAGACCCGAAATTTTCGACTCTGTATGTGCAGAACAGGGAATCAGTGATCATAAGGCCGTTGCAGCATCCCTGAATATGGAAGTTAATAGGAATATAAAAAAAACGAAGGAAGGTTTATCTGTTTAGCAAGAGTAATAGAAGCCAGATTTCAGACTACTTAACAGATCAAAACGAAACTTTCTGTTGCGACACTGACAATGTTGAGTGTTTATGGAAAAAGTTCAAGGCAATCGTAAAATGCGTTTTAGACAGGTACGTGCCGAGTAAAACTGTGAGGGACGGGAAAAACCCACCGTGGTACAACAACAAAGTTAGAAAACTACTGCGAAAGCAAAGAGAGCTTCACTCCAAGTTTAAACGCAGCCAAAACCTCTCAGACAAACAGAAGCTAAACTATGTCAAAGTTAGCGTAAGGAGGGCTATGCGTGAAGCGTTCAGTGAATTCGAAAGTAAAATTCTATGTACCGACTTGACAGAAAATCCTAGGAAGTTCTGGTCTTACGTTAAATCAGTAAGTGGCTCGAAACAGCACATCCAGACACTCCGGGATGATGATGCCATTGAAACAGAGGATGACACGCGTAAAGCTGAAATACTAAACACCTTTTTCCAAAGCTGTTTCACAGAGGAAGACCGCACTGCAGTTCCTTCTCTAAATCCTCGCACAAACGAAAAAATGGCTGACATCGAAATAAGTATCCAAGGAATAGAAAAGCAACTGGAATCACTCAACAGAGGAAAGTCCACTGGACCTGACGGGATACCAATTCGATTCTACACAGAGTACGCGAAAGAACTTGCCCCCCTTCTAACAGCCGTGTACCGCAAGTCTCTAGAGGAACGGAGGGTTCCAAATGATTGGAAAAGAGCACAGGTAGTCCCACTCTTCAAGAAGGGTCGTCGAGCAGATGCGCAAAACTATAGACCTATATCTCTGACGCCGATCTGTTGTAGAATTTTAGAACATGTTTTTTGCTCGAGTATCATGTCGTTTTTGGAAACCCAGAATCTACTATGTAGGAATCAACATGGATTCCGGAAACAGCGATCGTGTGAGACCCAACTCGCTTTATTTGTTCATGAGACCCAGAAAATATTAGATACAGGCTCCCAGGTAGATGCTATTTTTCTTCCGGAAGGCGTTCGATACAGTACCGCACTGTCGCCTGATAAACAAAGTAAGAGCCTACGGAATATCAGACCAACTGTGTGGCTGGATTGAAGAGTTTTTAGCAAACAGAACACAGCATGTTGTTATCAATGGAGAGACGTCTACAGACGTTAAAGTAACCTCTGGCGTGCCACAGGGGAGTGTTATGGGACCATTGCTTTTCACAATATATATAAATGACCTAGTAGATAGTGTCGAAAGTTCCATGCGACTTTTCGCGGATGATGCTGTAGTATACAGAGAAGTTGCAGCATTAGAAAATTGTAGCGAAATGCAGGAAGATCTGCAGCGGATAGGCACTTGGTGCAGGGAGTGGCAACTGTCCCTTAACATAGACAAATGTAATGTATTGCGAATACACAGAAATAAGGATCCTTGATTGTATGATTATATGATAGCGAAACAAACACTGGTAGCAGTTACTTCTGTAAAATATCTGGGAGTATGCGTGCGGAACGATTTGAAGTGGAAAGATCATATAAAATTAATTGTTGGTAAGGCGGGTACCAGGTTGAGATTAATTGGGAGAGTGCTTAGAAAATGTAGTCCATCAACAAAGGAGGTGGCTTACAAAACACTCGTTCGACCTATACTTGAGTATTGCTCATCAGTGTGGGATCCGTACCAGATCGGGTTGACGGAGGAGGTAGAGAAGATCCAAAGAAGAGCGGCGCGTTTCATCACAGGGTTATTTGGTAACCGTGATAGCGTTACGGAGATGTTTAATAAACTCAAGTGGCAGACTCTGCAAGAGAGGCGCTCTGCATCGCGGTGTAGCTTGCTCGCCAGGTTTCGAGAGGGTGCGTTTCTGGATGAGGTATCGAATATATTGCTTCCCCCTACTTATACCTCCCGAGGAGATCACGAATGAAAATTAGAGTTTAGAGCGCGCACGGAGGCTTTCAGACAGTCGTTCTTCCCGCGAACCATACGCGACTGGAACAGGAAAGGGAGGTAACGACAGTGGCACGTAAAGTGCCCTCCGCCACATACCGTTGGGTGGCTTGCGGAGTATAAATGTAGATGTAGATGTAGAAAACAACGGTTTGTGTGCGTAGATTAACGGTATACACTGTGTCCCAAAGTCTCGTTTTATTTTTTGTGTACTACAACATGCAAAGAAGGTAATTTGTCAACGCTTTCAATTTCCATCGAAAATTTGATGCGTGGATGAAGGCAGTTGAAATGATGTAACAACCGATGAAGAGCTTCCGTTCCATGTGGCCAAACCATAAAAATATCCTCCACGTACCCCAAAAAAACATGTGGGTTTAAGAGAAGACGTCTTGAGTAGTACGGTATTAGGGGAAAGAGTACTCCCTATAGCCACACCGTGAGTTTGTTCCGCCTTATCGCGCACATGTAGCGGCCTGTTACCGCGATATACAGGAGCCGCCATGTCTGATGTTACCTCAGTTCCGGAGTGATTGTTTATCTGCAATATGTCCTGAAGATGGCGGGCAGTTGGACCGTCGAAATATCGTATCGTAAGGACGATGAAACCCGGCTGCATATTCGTGACGAGTATCCAATTTGTTACACAGGAAAAATCTGTGTAATCGCAAATTAGGTTCATGCTGGCTAATAAATATGCACAAACAGGAAATAATTTTAGTTGACGTTAGGGATTCAGAATAAGAGTTAAATGACTTTGGGACGGTTTCTGTCTTGTGGTAACCTGTTTAAGGTTGAAGAACCACGAAAGTTTTGGACTTTTTCAGTTTTTCGCTCGTAACTGAAAGACGCTGCATTTCTAAAATACCAAAATAAAGGAGCATACAATTTCGCGCAGAATTACCTATTTAAAAGTTAAAATAGATTTAGCTGTTTAGCGACAGTCGACTGTCAAAGATCGGCAGCTTTTAGCAACTGGGCGGAAAAATGAGTTATACTCATGTTGCTACGCCTGTAACTCAAAAATGGCTACTCCATGTGAAAAAGGTCTGTCACGAAACTTGTAGCGCATGAAATTCTGCGTAAAAGGAGCACCTAAGTTCTGTTATTCACCCATCACTTTTAAAAGATGCAAATAAACTGGTAAAAGTATTGATAACACTAAATTCATGCTAAGAGTTTTTTTGTGAAGTCAAATTACTTTTGAACGACAGATCATTCAGATTCGTCCAAATATTGAAAATTAAGGGCTTCTTTTTAGGTTCCCACCTATCTAGGTAGTTAGTTCTATGTATTAATACTAATTAATTACCATGCTAGTTGGGGACTGTGACCACAGCAGTTAAGTCCCATAGTGCTTAGAAAAAAGAAAAAGAAAAGAATGACACGCAAATTATTACTCCGGCTTCCCGTTACTGGGATCGTGTACTTCAGGAATCCATCGAAATACGATTATCCGATGGCATTATCAATAGAGATAAAAGTTGTCTTTTAAGCAAGATGTTGTTGTTGTGGTCTTCAGTCCTGAGACTGGTTTGATGCAGCTCTCCATGCTACTCTATCCTGTGCAAGCTTCTTCATCTCCCAGTACCTACTGCAACCTACATCCTTCTGAATCTGCTTAGTGTATTGATCTCTTGGTCTCCCTCTACGATATTTACCCTCCACGCTGCCCTCCAATGCTAAATTTGTGATCCCTTGATGCCTCAAAACATGTCCTACCAACCGATCCCTTCTTCTAGTCAAGTTGTGCCACAAACTCCTCTTCTCCACGATCCTATTCAATACCTCCTCATTAGTTATGTGAGCTACCCATCTAATCTTCAGCGTTCTTCTGTAGCACCACATTTCAAAAGCTTCTATTCTCTTCTTGTCCAAACTATTTATCGTCCATGTTTCACTTCCATACATGGCTACATACAAATACTTTCAGAAACGACTTCCTGACACTTAAATCCATACTCGATGTTAACACATTTCTCTTCCTCAGCAACGCTTTCCTTGCCATTGCCAGTTTACATTTTATATTCTCTCTACTTCGATCATCATCAGTTATTTTGCTCCAAATATAGCGAAACTCCTTTACTACTTTAAGTGTCTCATTTCCTAATCTAATACCCTCAGCATCTCCCGACTTAATTCGACTACATTCCATTACCCTCGTTTTGCTTTTGTTGATGTTCGTCTTATATCCTCCTTTCAAGACGCTATCCATTCCGTTCAACTGCTCTTCCAAGTCCTTTGCTGTCTCTGACAGAATTACAATGTCATCGGCGAACCTCAAGGTTTTTATTTCTTCCCCAAGGATTTTAATACCTACTCCGAATTTTTCTTTTGTTTCCTTTACTGCTTGCTCAATATACAGATTGAATAACATCGGGGAGAGGCTACAACCCTGTCTCACTCCTTTCCCAACCACTGCTTCCCTTTCATGCCCCTCGACTCTTATAACTGCCATCTGGTTTCTGTACAAATTGTAAATAGCCTTTCGCTCCCTGTATTTTACCCCTGCCACCTTTAGAACTTGAAAGAGAGTATTCCAGTTAACGTTGTCAAAAGCTTTCTCTAAGTCTACAAATGCTAGAAACGTAGGTTTGTCTTTTCTTAATCTTTCTTCTAAGATAAGTCGTAAGGTTAGTATTGCCTCACGTGTTCCAATATTTCTGCGGAATTCAAACTGATCTTCCCCGAGGTCGGCTTATACCAGTTTTTCCATTCGTCTGTAAAGAATTCGCGTTAGTATTTTGCAGCTGTGACTTATTAAACTGATAGTTCGGTAATTTTCACATCTGTCAACACCTGCTTTCTTTGGGATTGGAATTATTATATTCTTCTTGAAGTCTGTGGGTATTTCGCCTGTCTCATATATCTTGCTCACCAGATGGTACAGTTTTGTCATGACTGGCTCTCCCAAGGCCATCAGTAGTTCTAATGGGATGTTGTCTACTCCCGGGGCTTTGTTTCGACTCAGGTCTTTCAGTGCTCTGTCAAACTCTTCACGCAGTATCGTATCTCCCATTTCATCTTCATCTACATCCTCTTCCATTTCCATAATATTGTCCTCAAGTACATCGCCCTTGTATAAACCCTCTATATACTCCTTCCACCTTTCTGCCTTCCCTTCTTTGCTTAGAACTGGGTTTCCATCTGAGCTCTTGATATTCATACAAGTGGTTCTCTTCTCTCCAAAGGTCTCTTTAATTTTCCTGTAGGCAGTATCTATCTTACCCCTAGTGAGACAAGCCTCTACATCCTTACATTTGTCCTCTAGCCATCCCTGCTTAGCCATTTGCACTTCCTGTCGATCTCATTTTTGTATTCCTTTTTGCCTGCTTCATTTACTGCATTTTTATATTTTCTCCTTTCATCAATTAAATTCAATATTTCTTCTGTTACCAAGGATTTCTATTAGCCCTCGTCTTTTTACCTACTTGATCGTCTGCTGCCTTCACTACTTCATCCCTCAGAGCTACCCATTCTTCTTCTACTGTATTTCTTTCCCCCATTCCTGTCAATTGTTCCCTTATGCTGTCCCTGAAACTCTGTAGAACCTCTTGTTTAGTCAGTTTATCCAGGTCCCATCTCCTAAAATTCCCACCTTTTTTCAATTTCTTCAGTTTTAATCTACAGTTCATAACCAATAGATTGTGGTCAGAGTCCACATCTCCCCCTGGAAATGTCCTACAATTTAAAACCTGGTTCCTAAATCTCTGTCTTACCATTATATAATCTATCTGATACCTTTTAGTATATCCAAGATTCTTCCAGGTATACAACCTTCTTTTATGATTCTTGAACCAAGTGTTAGCTATGATTAAGTTATGCTCTGTGCAAAATTCTACAAGGCGGCTTCCTCTTTCATTTCTTCCCTCCAATCCATATTCACCTACTATGTTTCCTTCTCTCCCTTTTCCTACTGACGAATTCCAGTCACCCATGACTATTAAATTTTCGTCTCCCTTCACTACCTGAATAATTTCTTTTATCTCGTCATACATTTCATCAATTTCTTCATCATCTGCAGAGCTAGTTGGCATATTAAAAGGAAGATATGGATTCCTAATTTATCAGATAGAAAACAACGATCTGGTTTTCTACTAGCTGCATTTTAATGTACGATTAATCGCTTTTGTTCGTTTCTACCGCCGCCGGCGCTGCAATTCTTCGCTTCGCAGAGGGCAGCCGTTTTTCTTCTCACGCACGTGCAGCGGCCTGTGCCCCGGCTATAAAGAAGATGTCGTGTCTGATGTTACCTCTGTGCCGGTGTGATTGTACAACTGCAATGTCACCTGAAGATGGCGGCCAGTTGGACCGTCTAAATATCGTGGCGTCAGGGCGATGAAATCCGGCTTCATGCGTGGGAAGAGAATCAACATGAATATAATTTGCCTATATTATTAAGGCAGCTATTTTACGCGCAACAATTTTTGAAGGAAACTGTGAGATCTGCACGCAAGGCGAAGGTTAACCCTGTGGGGACTATATAAAGATGATTGATTATCACTGCTAGCATTCAACCGCGATTCTTATACATATTTTAACAACGCGTTTCAAGAGACAATGCTCTCATCATCAGGTTGTAAAATCTATGTCATGAATTAAACGGACTCACAGTCCAATATACTTTTAATTCTGTTTTACTCTATGGACTTCCCCACTATTGGTGATGATATTTGGTCTTTTTAGTCCGTTTAATTCATGACATAGATTTTACAACCTGATGATGAGAGCATTGTCTCTTGAAACGCGTTGTTAAAATATGTATAAGAATCGCGGTTGAATGCTAGCAGTGATAATCAGTATAACGACAACTGCTACCTCGACTCCATAATGGATTATATAAAAAAAAAAAAAAAATAAAGATGATTGAGAATGTATGCAAAATTTAGTTTACTGACAACATTTTTTCCCAGAAGACAGACATAAATTACGCTAAACAAGCTATGATTGAATATTGTAAACAACTAACAGGTGGTTTTAAGACCACAATGGACAAGGATCCTGGGAGGCAGAAGTGAGTGAAGAACTCTGGCCCTGAAAATGAGGATAATGCAGTCTGCATTGATCTGATGCTGAGCAGACTTTGATTGCTCAAATCTACAGAAGATTATACAGGTGCATCTGAGAGAAATATCGATTGAGATCTGTGCACCATGATAAGGCCGCATCAGCAGTACGTTACCCTGTTTGCTTCGTGCGGCGATGTAACTTGCAGCTGGCGAGATGCGTGCGCCGGAGGCGACACATGAGGCGGTTCCTGTGAACCGATCAGGGCCACGAAAGAAATGCAAAAATCTCGCGGTCTAGCGATCAGGTAGACGGATCGTAATTTACTCTCTACCAGAACCATGGAACCACGGTAGATTTAAGTGTGTGACACCCGTTCGCCGGTCGCACCAAGGACCAATTTGGCTCACTTATACGACAGGGTGCACATGGATACCAAACGTCAAGACTGGTGAACCAAAAACGAATAAGTGTGCCCTCAGCAAACGAGTAGTTCGAGACATTTGAAGTAACACTGTCAGGACAGTAATAACTTCACCAAAGATTCCCCAGTCTAAATTACTCGCAAATGAAGTCAGTCTCAGGAGAGGTCCCAAGCACGAACCACACATGCCAGAGCATCGACCAGAAGTCCCCTTACCAGACCAAAGTCCAGCACATGAGTGTCCCGCACATCTTCAGAAAAAAAAGTCCCTTTTCCTGCGAAGTGCACGAGAGACACCGCCTTCTCACCATCTTGAGCCAATCATTGGGCTCTAGAGGCGCTAAATCTCCCCTCCCACATGACAGCACAGACTCCTGTCGAACCAGAGCAAGAGTTAACAAACCTGCGTCTCTGTAAAAAGAAGAAACCGCCAATTACTGGCTTTCTTTAAGTTTTCACAGATGGGGAAGACATTTTTCTCTGAAGTCACGTCTCTTCCTATGGCAACATACGAACAGATACAATCTTAAAGATCTTTATCTAAATCGCCTGTGCTTTGGAGCTTGTTAGTACTAGCTATGAGGTGTAATACAGATTTTATCTCTAAACGTTTCTCAGACGCCGGAGCTTCTTATACAACGAAGGCAGCCAATGGAAGTGGGTCACTGGCCTATTTGCAGTATTGGCAAACACAAAAACTTGTGAATTTTTATTATGCATGGCTCTCCACACTATGCCCGCTTTATGACTCCACTGTGTGATTCAGTCAGTCATCCCCAGCCCAGCTTTCGGCTGGCGCCAATACAGGTATAGCGGCATTATTCTGCTGGAGACCTGTCTCGACAAGGGGCTGCTCTGTCTGCCCTGTACAGCTGTGGGCCGGTCCGGCAAGATTTACTAAGGGATGGGTTCGCCACCCATTGCTTCCAACTCGAAACTTCCCATTTCTGTTGTTGTTGTTGTGGTCTTCAGTCCTGAGACTGGTTTGATGCAGCTCTCCATGCTACTCTATCCTGTGCAAGCTTCTTCATCTCCCAGTACCTACTGCAACCTACATCCTTCTGAATCTGCTTAGTGTATTGATCTCTTGGTCTCCCTCTACGATTTTTACCCTCCACGCTGCCCTCCAATGCTAAATTTGTGATCCCTTGATGCCTCAAAACATGTCCTACCAACCGATCCCTTCTTCTAGTCAAGTTGTGCCACAAACTTCTCTTCTCCCCAATCCTATTCAATACCTCCTCATTAGTTACGTGGTCTACCCACCTTATCTTCAGCATTCTTCTGTAGCACCACATTTCGAAAGCTTCTATTCTCTTCTTGTCCAAACTAGTTATCGTCCATGTCTCACTTCCATACATGGCTACACTCCATACAAATACTTTCAGAAACGACTTCCTGACACCTAAATCTATACTCGATGTTAACAAATTTCTCTTCTTGAGAAACGCTTTCCTTGCCATTGCCAGTCTACATTTTATATCCTCTCTACTTCGACCATCATCGGTTATTTTACTCCCTAAATAGCAAAACTCCTTTACTACTTTAAGTGTCTCATTTCCTAATCTAATTCCCTCAGCATCACCCGGCTTAATTTGACTACATTCCATTATCCTCGTTTTGCTTTTGTTGATGTTCATCTTATATCCTCCTTTCAAGACATTGTCCATTCCGTTCAACTGCTCTTCCAAGTCCTTTGCTGTCTCTGACAGAATTACAATGTCATCGGCGAACCTCAAAGTTTTTACTTCTTCTCCATGAATTTTAATACCTACTCCGAACTTTTCTTTTGTTTCCTTTACTGCTTGCTCAATATACAGATTGAATAACATCGGGGAGAGGCTACAACCCTGTCTCACTCCTTTCCCAACCACTGCTTCCCTTTCATGCCCCTCGACTCTTATAACTGCCATCTGGTTTCTGTACAAATTGTAAATAGCCTTTCGCTCCCTGTATTTTACCCCTGCCACCTTCAGAATTTGAAAGAGAGTATTCCAGTCAACATTGTCAAAAGCTTTCTCTAAGTCTACAAATGCTAGAAACGTAGGTTTGCCTTTTCTTAATCTTTCTTCCAAGATAAGTCGTAAGGTCAGTATTGCCTCACGTGTTCCAACATTTCTACGGAATCCAAACTGATCTTCCCCGAGGTCGGCTTCTACCAGTTTTTCCATTCGTCTGTAAAGAATTCGCGTAAGTATTTTGCAGCTGTGACTTATTAAACTGATAGTTCGGTAATTTTCACATCTGTCAACACCTGCTTTCTTTGGGATTGGAATTATTATATTCTTCTTGAAGTCTGAGGGTATTTCACCTGTCTCATACATCGTGCTCACCAGATGGTAGAGTTTTGTCATGACTGGCTCTCCCGAGGCCATCAGTAGTTCTAGTGGAATGTTGTCTACTCCCGGGGCCTTGTTTCGACTCAGGTCTTTCAGTGCTCTGTCAAACTCTTCACGCAGTATCTTATCTCCCATTTCGTCTTCATCTACATCCTCTTCCATTTCCATAATATTGTCCTCGAGTACATCTCCCTTGTATAAACCCTCTATATACTCCTTCCACCTTTCTGCCTTCCCTTCTTTGCTTAGAACTGGGTTTCCATCTGAGCTCTTGATATTCATACAAGTGGTTCTCTTCTCTCCAAAGGTCTCTTTAATTTTCCTGTAGGCAGTATCTATCTTACCCCTAGTGAGACAAGCCTCTACATCCTTACATTTGTCCTCTAGCCATCCCTGCTTAGCCATTTTGCACTTCCTGTCGATTTCATTTTTGAGACGTTTGTATTCCTTTTTGCCTGCTTCATTTACTGCATTTTTATATTTTCTCCTTTCATCAATTAAATTCAATATTTCTTCTGTTTCCCAAGGATTTCTATTAGCCCTCGTCTTTTTACCTACTTGATCGTCTGCTGCCTTCACCACTTCATCCCTCAGAGCTACCCATTCTTCTTCTACTGTATTTCTTTCCCCCATTCCTGTCAATTGTCCCCTTATGCTCTCCCTGAAACTCTCTACAACCTCTGGTTCTTTCAGTTTATCCAGGTCCCATCTCCTTAAATTCCCACCTTTTTGCAGTTTCTTCAGTTTCAATCTGCAGTTCATAACCAATAGATTGTGGTCAGAATCCACATCTGCCCCAGGAAATGTCTTACAATTTAAAACCTGGTTCCTAAATCTCTGTCTTACCATTATATAATCTATCTGAAACCTGTCAGTATCTCCTGGCTTCTTCCATGTATACAGCCTCCTTTCATGATTCTTGAACCAAGTGTTAGCTATGATTAAGTTATGCTCTGTGCAAAATTCTACAAGGCGGCTTCCTCTTTCATTCCTTCCCCCCAATCCATATTCACCTACTATGTTTCCTTCTCTCCCTTTTCCTACTGACGAATTCCAGTCACCCATGACTATTAAATTTTCGTCTCCCTTCACTACCTGAATAATTTCTTTTATCTCGTCATACATTTCATCTATTTCTTCATCATCTGCAGAGCTAGTTGGCATATAAACTTGTACTACTGTAGTAGGCATGGGCTTTGTGTCTATCTTGGCCACAATAATGCGTTCACTATGCTGTTTGTAGTAGCTAACCCGCACTCCTATTTTTTTATTCATTATTAAACCTACTCCTGCATTACCCCTATTTGATTTTGTATTTATAACCCTGTAATCACCTGACCAAAAGTCTTGTTCCTCCTGCCACCGAACTTCACTAATTCCCACTATATCTAACTTTAACCTATCCATTTCCCTTTTCAAATTTTCTAACCTACCTGCCCGATTAAGTGATCTGACATTCCACGCTCCGATCCGTAGAACGCCAGTTTTCTTTCTCCTGATAACGACGTCCTCTTGAGTAGTCCCCGCCCGGAGATCCGAATGGGGGACTATTTTACCTCCGGAATATTTTACCCAAGAGGACGCCATCATCATTTAATCATACAGTAGAGCTGCATGTCCTCGGGAAAAATTACGGCTGTAGTTTCCCCTTGCTTTCAGCCGTTCGCAGTACCAGCACAGCAAGGCCGTTTTGGTTAATGTTACAAGGCCAGATCAGTCAATCATCCAGACTGTTGCCCCTGCAACTACTGAAAAGGCTGCTGCCCCTCTTCAGGAACCACATGTTTGTCTGGCCTCTCAACAGATACCCCTCCGTTGTGGTTGCACCTACGGTACGGCCATCTGTATCGCTGAGGCACGCAAGCCTCCCCACCAACGGCAAGGTCCATGGTTCATGGGGGGGTTCCCATTTCTATGAGCTAAGAACCATAAAAATACCTCATGCTTTTAGCCCCCTACCAGGCTCCATCAGCGTCTGCTCAGGCTGTTAACTTTCTAGACCCTCACTCAAGGTGCTTCAGGTTGTAATAAAATCTTTAATAATTTTCTGTATACGAAAAATAGGTGAGAGAGTAACTTGTCCTCTCTCAAATGTGCAGCCGAGAATTATCATTGGAGAATGCTACGGTCGCCGATCACATTTAGGTGACCATTCCGCGAGATGTATCAGGTCCTTTCGGAGCGTGCAACAACCACATCTGACGTGCTTCGCTGTGAGAAACACATCCCGTGTGAACTGGGATGCCGGCCGCGGTGGCCGTGCGGTTCTAGGCGCTTCAGTCCGGAACTGCGTGACCGCTACGGTCGCAGGTTCGAATCCTGCCTCGGAGATGGTTGTGTGTGATGTCCTTAGGTTAGTTAGGTTTAAGTAGTTCTAAGTTCTAGGGGACTAATGACCTCAGATGTTAAGTCCCATAGTGCTCAGAGCCATTTGAACCATTTTTCAGAAGGTGGGGACGAAAAGCAGCGCTGTGTTTTAGTGGCGTAGATGTTGCGCCGCCACAGTCCACGCGCTCAGAAATAAACTGGCAGTTATTGAGGCGGAGAATTGGGGAGCATGTGCAGGCACGCAGGCGATCAACAGGCGGTCGCGGTGGCTCTTAAATTAGTCAGGGGGACGGGACAGAGCGGCACGGGACGCGTCCACCTGTTGCTGGCGCCAACAGTAAGTGCACATCTTGCTTCCTGCCTCTGGCGCCAGCCGACCCTGCTTTGTCTCTGACACGCGGCAGGGCGTCGCTCTTCACATTCATAAACCCGACTGCCAGAGACGAGCTCGGTAAAACTGTGAAAGTACTGAATCCTAGAGGTACGGTGAAGAGGAATTCATTCACGGGGTGTTTCACTATTACACTACTGGCCCTTAAAACTGCTATACCACGAAGATGTCGAGCTACAGACCCGAAATTTAACCGACAGGAGGAAGATGCTGTGATATGCAAATGATTAGCTTTTCAGAGCATTCACACAAGATTGGCGGCGGTGGCGACACCTACAACGTGCTGACATGAAGAAAGTTTCCAACTGATTTCTCATACACAAACAGCAGTTGACCGGCGTTGCCTGGTGAAACGTTCTTGTGATGCCTCGTGTACGGAGGAGAAATGCGTACCATCACGTTTCCGACTTTGATAAAGGTCGGATTGTAGCCTGTCGCCATTGCGGTTTATCGTATCGCGACATTGCTGCTCGCGTTGGTCGTGATCCAATGACTGTTAGCACAATATGGAATTGGTGGGTTCAGGAGGGTAATACGGAACGCCGTGCTGGATCGAGACGGCCTCGTATCACTAGCAGTCGAGATGACAGGCATCTTATCCGCATGGCTGTAACGGATCGTGCATCCACGTCTCGATCCCCGAGTCATCAGATGGCGACGTCTGCAGGACAACAACCATCTGCACGAACAGTTCGACGACGTTTGCAGCAGCATGGACTA
Organism: Schistocerca nitens; assembly: GCF_023898315.1. Classification (NCBI taxonomy): domain Eukaryota; kingdom Metazoa; phylum Arthropoda; class Insecta; order Orthoptera; family Acrididae; genus Schistocerca; species Schistocerca nitens. The sequence goes on along the minus strand of NC_064621.1, from coordinate 154,488,073 downwards.
TCAGCTCGGAGACCATGGCTGCGGTTACCCTTGACGCTGCATCACAGACAGGACCGCCTGCGATGGTGTACTCAACGACGAACCTGTGTGCACGAATGGCAAAACGTCATTTTTTCGGATGAATCCAGGTTCTGTTTACAGCATCATGATGGTCGCATCCGTGTTTGGCGACATCGCGGAGAACGCACATTGCAAGCGTGTATACGTCATCGCCATACTCGCGTATCACCCGGGGTGATGGTACGGGGTGCCATTGGTTACACGTCTCGGTCACCTCTTGTTCGCACTGACGGCACTTTGAACAGTGGACGTTACATTTCAGATGTGTTACGACCCGTGGCTCTACCCTTCATTCGATCCCTGCAAAACCCTACATTTCACCGGGATAATGCTCGACCGCATGTTGCAGGTCGTGTACGGGCCTTTCTGGATACAGAAAATGTTCGACTGCTGCCCTGGCCAGCACATTCTCCAGATCTCTCACCAATTGGCCTTTCTGGATACAGAAAATGTTCGACTGCTGCATTGGCCAGCACATTCTCCGGATCTCTCACCAACTGAAAACGTCAGGTCAATGGTGGCCGAGCAACTGGCTCGTCACAATACGCCAGTCACTACTCTTGATGAACTGTGGTATCGTGTTGAAGCTGCATGGACAGATGTACCTGTACAAGCCATCCAAGCTCTGTTTGACTCAATGCCCAGACGAATCAAGGGCGTTATTATGGCCAGGGGTGGTTGTTCTGGGTACTGATTTCTCAGGATCTATGCACCCAAATTGCGTGAAAATGTAATCACATGTCAGTTCTAGTATAATAATGAATACCAGTTTATCAGCTGCATTTCTTCTTGGTGTAGCAATTTTAATGGCCAGTAGTGTAAAAACCTTGAGGTTCGCCGATGACATTGTAATTCTGTCAAAGACAGCAAAGGACTTGGAAGAGCAGTTGAACAGAATGGACAGTGTATTGAAAGGAGGATATAAGATGAACATCAACAAAAGCAAAACGAGGATAATGGAATGTAGTCGAATTAAGTCGGGCGATGCGGAGGGAATTAGATTACGAAATGAGACGCTTAAAGTAGTAAAAGAGTTTTGCTATTTGGGGAGCAAAATACCTGATGATGGTCGAACTAGGGAAGATATAAAATGTAGACTGGCAATGGCAAGGAAAGCGTTTCTGAAGAAGAGAAATTTGTTAACATCGAGTATAGATTTAAGTGTCAGGAAGTCGTTTCTGAAAGTATTTGTGTGGAGTGTAGCCATGTATGGAAGTGAAACATGGTCGATAAATAGTGTGGACAAGAAGAGAATAGAAGCTTTCGAAATGTGGTGCTATAGAAGAATGCTGAAGATTAGATGGGTAGATCACATAAGTAATGAGGAGGTACTGCATAGAATTGGAGAGAAGAGAAATTTGTGGCACAACTTGACTAGAAGAAGGGATCGGTTAGTAGGACACGTTCTGAGGCATCAAGGGATCACCAATTTATTATTGGAGTGCAGCGTGGAGGGTAAAAATCGTAGAGGGAGACCAAGAGATGAAGTCACTAAGCAGATTCAGAAGGATGCAGGTTGCAGTAGGTACTGGGAGATGAAGAAGCTTGCACAGGATAGAGTAGCATGGCGAGCTGCATCAAACCAGTCTCAGAACTAAATATCACAACAACAACAGTACTTCCATGTAAGTGAGCCACAAGAAAATCATTAATGCTTATTTTCCCCTGGGCAACAGATCAGGTACTGAAGTCTGGAGACATGGACGCAGTATGGATGGTGTATATTGACACGTAATGTCTACTTCATGGGGCAGGTACGACCGTGCAGAAAACATCAGGCACACAACTATGTTATATATTTTCGGGGAGATTGTTAGATACAGAGAGAAAACATATAACACACTGAAATACATGAAATTTATTCGTAGTTGTGAATATGGACTAGCATCTACTGTAGAATGGAACTGACGATAACGAAAATTTCTGTCGGACCAGTACTCGAACCCGGGTATCCCACTTATCACGAGCGGTCGCCTTATGATTCGGCTGTCTGGCCAAGGCCCACAGCCAGACAAAAACTTCCATATATCGGCAACCATGTGTCTACAACCTGTATTGCAAATATTCCTTTACAGGGGAGACATTTTTATTTGAAAGTCACGTGCTCACTGTCAACGGATAAATACGATACTGCAATGCCTGTGTTATTCCACATCGTGATATGGTCCTTCTGACATGCATGCATGCATCTCTGAAGGAACAGGCAAGCGACTTTCAAGTAAAATATCTCCCCTGTATGGGAATGTGCATGATAGGTGTACGAGTATAGGTTGTAGGTACATGGTTGACGCCACATAGAAGTTTGGATGAGGCCGTGGGTCGTGTGGATAGCGAAGAGGTAAGGCGACTGCTCACTTTAAACACGAAATCCTACTTCGAGTCCCGGTCCGGCACAAATTTTCGTTTTCGTCATTCCATTGTACAGTTGATGGTAGTCCACATTCCCAACTGCGAATACATTTCATGTATTTCGTGACGGTTGTAGTTGCCGCAGTGCCTGCTCCTTCAAACATGCATGCATGTCCGAAGGATCAATACATCGTAATTCAGAATAACACAGGCACTGCAATATTGATAACACATAGTAAGGTACCAATTATCAAGTATATGTACTTGCATCCGTAACATCCTGTATGTACAAACAAAACGGGCCAGTAGAGGACAATGAAACAATTCTGATAAGCATGGGACTAGAACCCAATGGTTTCCCCGATACGATGTATTACGTCTGAGTACATAAACACCGTATAATTAAGTTCTCGAGCATCCAAACTGCAGATATACACTTGAGGACAAACACATTACGAATGTTCCACACGGCCATTGTTTGTGTGAAGATGGCTTTGGCACGTCTCCCCATCTCTTCCCATACACGCTCAAAGATCTCAGTCTTGTTTGAATGCATTGCTGACCATCCACAAAGCGCTCCCAGAGTTCATCAGCACACTCAAAAGGGCTGGAACACATCAGAGCTTTTAAATATCCCCATAAATATTCAGCGGGTTTAAGTCGAGGTACCTGGGAGGCCACAGTATTGGGTACCCATAACCAATAAACTTGTTATCAGAAACTCATGTAACATACTCCCGACAGCAACATGAAGGTGTCGTGGTGCACCATCAAGCATATCCCACGTATTTATGTTTTTCCACAAGGAACATAATACAAATACACGATTAGTTTGATTTGCAGGAAATAGAGGTACACATGACTAGTAAGTCGGTTATGTAAGAAACCACCGCCGACACCTGCCCAGATGTTAACGGAAAATCTCTGCCGATGTGCCGATGCTAGCATGTGGGTACTCATCAGCCAAAACATATGTGTTGTGGATGTTCATAACGTGGTGTCGGTTAAAGCATTATCCGTCTGCAAAAAACACATGCAACAGGAACTGTCGATCATTCTCACGTCGTGTACGGATCCATGGGCAGAAGGTTGGAAAGTCTGGAGCGGCCAGTGCTTGCACACTTTGCACATGACATGGATACAACTGTCCCTCATCTAATACCCACAGTTTTATGGAGCGGGCCCTGGCATTTCTTAAGATTCCAGCACGTTCTGCCTAATAAAGCATTTACACTGTAAGGTTCAAATGGCTCTGAGCACTATAGGACTTAACATCTGAGGTCATGAGTCCCCTAGAACTTAGAACTACTTAAACCTAACTAACCTAAGGAGATCACACATATCCATGCCCGAAGCAGGATTCGAACCTGCGACCGCAGCGGTCGCGCGGTTGCAGACTGAAGCGCCTAGAACCACTCGTCCACTCCGGCCGGCAGACTGTAAGGTAATTATAAGATACGCCCAACTGAAAAGGAAACCATCGCTGTAGTGGGGTTGTATACTCGTATAATTCCAATGGATGAACATGTTTGTCAAGAGATGGTGTGGTGGTATTCCCAGTTTCACAAGGTGAGTTAACCCCTTGGAAATAGTGATGGATGCTTGATTTGCAGGTGACTCACTGCTGTTTTGGAATTCAACTGTTTCTTGAAGAAACGGATCTTAGGAATGACTTATTGCTTGTATTACGATTCCTGTCTGTGCAGGTGATGGGTTTACGTTGCCTAATTGGAGGCATGGGCCGGCCGGAGTGGCCGAGCGGTTCTAGGCACTACAGTCTGGAACCACGAACCGCTGCGGTCGCAGGTTCGAATCCTGCCTCGGGCATGGATGTGTGTGACGTTCTTAGGTTAGTTAGGTTTAAATAGTTCTAAGTTCTAGGGGACTGATGACCTCAGATGTTAAGTCCCATAGTGCTCAGAGCCATTTGAACCATTTGGAGGCATGGTGATGCAGATATTTTGAAGTACCCTGTGCTTCTACGAAACAACATCATGTTGTGACCACAGTCAAGTGCAAATCTGAAGGCAGGATTGTCAGTGAAGTACAACACTTAGCACTAAAAGTATGTTTATTATTGATACTAAAAGTACAGCCAGAGCAGAACTGAACTCCCAGACGGAAAGTGCCCTATTTATACAAATATCCAACTTCCCAGAATTCTGGTATTTATACAGAAGTCGAATATTCAAAAATATACAAATATTACAAACATAAAACGCTTCAAGAGCGTTCCAGAAATGATAAATATTAAATAACAAACAATCGTTGATGGTCGGGTTCGAACTGTGGACGTGCAGTAGGCCAGCGACCACGCTGCACCCTGCATGCACCACAGCTTGCAGCAGTATCACCAAAACAATTGCACTGACGGAAAAGTTGCAACTCCAAAAAATAATTAATGTCAAGTAATCAAGTTTCGCGAATACATTTGTCTAAATAACACACTGAAGTCTCTAACATTCCAAGATCGCAGGTAGATATAAGTCTCGCAGATGTGTAACCGCCAGAATGTTGAATTCAAGCACACAAACGTGCATGCATTGTGATTTACAGTTGCTTGTAACACCTCCGTTTCTATCCTGACCTGATCTGATCGAATAGCAGCCCAATATTTATTATTAACATGACCGTGAACCTAATGGGGCTGGTAATCGGAATTGACTGTTACGGAAGTTATTACTTTCCAGTTCGTCCTGTTCAATACTATAATACTGAATGTATAGTAATAAGGAACATCAACACAGTTTTACTAATTATGAACTTATATTCTTCTCAAAACACAAAAAGGAGACAACCACTTCCTTCGTCATACATATCTAATTACGGCTAATCTCAGCACAGGCTTTCTTCATTTGCCATTATCGTCACACGCTAATCCATCACTGCATCCAACACGGCTATCCAAGGTTAGGCCGGCGCGGTAGACGCGAAACCAAATATCGGCACTAGTAACGTCACTGATCACTTTCGTAATGATACTTCATCACTTTCTCGGTATTCATTCATTATTTAGGGGTCTAACCACGGCGATGGTGACACCCTTCTCGGTTAAAAACCCTGTATTCCAATAATGACCTCCACACACACACACCATTCCCGCCAACCACTCTGGCACATCTCGACACTCGCTCTCTCAACACGTCACAATCGATTGTTCGCCCTATCGACCTGTGCCAAGTGCAAAGTTATAGTAAGGGCCTACGGACCCCTTACAAGCTCGATATCAGTTTGTGGGATGGAGTTCCAGGTTTGTTGCACTCTGTCGATCAATACAAGGACGGTTAATGCTGTTAGTGAATTGCGCTGGAGTTGTCGTCCCATGATGTCTCAATATGCTCGATTGGAGACAGATGTGGTGATCGCGCAGGCCAGGGCAACATGTCGATACTCTATAGAGCATGTTGGGTTACAACAGCCGTATGTGGGCAAGCGTTACCCTGTTGGAAAACACCTCCTTGAATGCTGCTGATGAGTGGGAGCACAGTACGTCGAATCGTACAGATTTGCTGTCGGAGTGCGTGGGATAAGCACGAGCGTGCTCCTGTTGTCATAAGAAATCGCACCCAAGACCATAGCTCCATATGTAGGCCCAATGAGTCTAGCATGCAGACAGGTTGGTTGAAGCCGTCTTCTAACCTCCTCCTAAGTAACACATGGCCATCACTGGCACCGAGACAGAACCAACTTTTATCAGAAATCACAACAGACCTCCACCCCGCCCTCCAATGAGCTCTCGCATAACACTACTGAGGTAGCAAATGGCAGTGGTTTGGCATCAGTTGAACGCACGCTGCAGGGCGTCTAGCTCGGAACTCTCCTTGAAGCAGAGGATTTGTAACAGTTCGTTGTGCCACTGTACTGCCAGCTGCTGCTCAGGTTGCTGCTGCAGATGCAGTACGATGCACTAGAACTATACACCGAACGTGATTGTCCTCCCTCGCAATGGTGCCACTTGTCTGTCTGGAGCCCAGTCATCCTGTGACTACGTTCTCGTGGCCACCGCTGTTTGCGATCATGTACATTGACTACAGTCCTGCCAAGTCTTTCTGCAATATCGCAGAAGGAACTTCCAGCTTTTCGTAGTCCTGTTAGACGAGCTCAAACAATGAGGTTTTGATAATGGTGTCTTTGTCGCCGTAAAGGCATTCTTGATTAACATCAGCTCACCACGTCCACCCTCAAAGGTAACTATCGCTCAAAACCGTTACAGCGTCTACTGAAAGCAAACCTGATTTGTAACCTTATAGTGGCGCTACCAGAGACACTCTTATGCGACTGGCGCGTCAACAGACGTTATCTTTCAGATGTGGCCGGCCGAGGTGGCCGAGCGGTTCTAGGTGCTACAGTCTGGAACCGCGCGACCGCTACGGCCACAGATTCGAATCCTGCCTCGGGCATGGATGTGTGAGATGTCCTCAGGTTAGTTAGGTTTAAGTAGTTCTAAGTTCCAGGGGACTGATGACCTCAGAAGTTAAGTCCCATAGTGCACAGAGCTATTTGATTTTGAACAAGTATGCGCCAGCTATAGGAATCCGAGAAAACGACGACATAGAAGCGAAGGAAATCCCATAGCGCTTAGAGCCATCTGAACCATCTTTCAGATGTAGAAACACGCCTACCAACTCTTATTTATGTCGCGTAACTCCGTCGGGGTGTTGCGATTTTTTTCCGTCGGTGTATAATTCCCAGAGACGTCACTCAGTATTTTTCAAAGTAGAAATGGGAAGGGGCGGATGGACCATCTCACCACTCGACGGAATCAGTTCTTGCATGGTAGAATGTGCGGCAGATGTGAGGTTGCCTCGAAGAATTAAACACATCGTTGCTGTGTGAAAGCACGTTCGTAGCCGGTAGCTTTGATATTCTGTGTTGACTCCAGACACCTTCTGCACTGACTGACCGCCGTACGTAATCCCCCTCAGGTAGTACGTTCAGCGACCAACACAGCATTCCTATTTCTGGTCTGTTGGAGGTTATTGTACACGGTAATTGTCTCACAGAAGCAGTGTTACGGAACATTTAGAGGTGGGTGTCCGACAAGCAAAATACAGTGTGCAGTCGGATACTTAAAGACACAAGCACTGGGCCGCAAAGCTTCGTGGATTCAAAATTGAGCGAAAATTGGTACGTCACGCAGCAGGTGGACATGCATATGAAGAACCAGAATGAGATTTTCACTCTGCAGTGGAGTGTGCGCTGATATGAAACTTCCTGGCAGATTAAAACTTGTGCCGGACCGAGACTCGAACTCGGGACCTTTGCCTTTGGTGGGCAAGTACTCTACCAACTGAGTTACCCAAGCACGACTCACGCCCCGTCCTCACAGCAGTTCGAGTCTCGGTGAGGCACACAGTTTTAATCTGCCAAGAAGTTTCATGCATATGAAGGTCAAACTTACTGTTTTCTCACTCTCCCCTGATTATATGAATGTCCGATCGATGTCTCACTGTCTAACTTTCCGAATGTCTCTCTGAATGTCCCCTGCCTGCTCACGTAACTCACGCAGTGCCCAAATTTACCGACGTATCGGCGTTGTCATTAGCGGGCCGAATTTGCAGTTCCATCCTATTGCTAACCAACATTTCGTGACCGCTCCACACAGTCTGCGAGCAGAGTTAAAACGCCGATTTTACGGCGGTCGGTGTGCCACTCAGTAACTCCAGTCTTGTTTTCATGTATTCCATGTTTTGGCGGTCCCCACCAATGGCTGCAGTCTCCCAACAAGTTTTTCAGGTGTTTGGCTACATTCCTTAGTTTTCACAGAAGTAACTTACCCAACTGCAAACCTGCTCGGCTGTAACGGGAAGACCAGTGCCTTATTCAAGTGCCTGCAATTGGCTGTAAGTTATCGTCTTGTTGTCTGTTGGATTTCAAACGGTGCAATTCCTCCCCGTGTGGGTCAGATATTTCAGATAATTCACCTGCATGGTCTCCTTAAAATGTATCAAAATACATCAAAGCGACCGTGGCCCAGGCGTCTTTCCTGTCTGAAACACTCAGCGGCTAAGTATTACAATAAGAAGGGGCAAGTTCGAAGCTATTTTGTTTCAGACGAGTTATGGAAACGTAACTGAATCTATGGATGCATGGGATATCTACCAGTGATTAGACATCCTTAACGTTCGACAAATGATGCATTAAACAATAATACACTACACATAAAATATCTACAAAATTTTCTCAATTTTGAAATCGAAACCAAATCTACAGCACCATTATTATACACTGAGATGACAAAAGTCATGGGATGGCGATATGCACATATACAGATGGCGATAGAGTCGCGTCCACAAGGTATAAAAGTACAAAGCTTTAGCTGAGCTGTCATTTTTGAACGCTGATCATCCATGTCAAAAGATTTCCGACATGATTATGGCCGCAAGTCTGGAATAAACAGATTTTGAACGCAGAATGGTAGCTGGAGCTAGACACATGGAACATTCTATTTCGGAAATGATTTGGGAATTCAATATTCCGAGATCCTTAGTGTCAAGAGTGTGCCGAGCATACCAAATTTCAGGCCTTACGTCGCACCACGGACAATGCTGTGGCCGACGGCCTTCACTTAACGACCGCGAGCAGCGGCGTCTGCGTAGAGTTGTCAGTGCTGACAGAGAAATAACTCTAAGTGAAATAAATGCAGATATCAATGTCGGACGTATGACGAACGTATCCGTTAGGACAATATGGCGAAATTTGGCCTTAATAGGCTGTAGCAGCAGACGATCGACGCGACTGCCTTCGGTAACAGCACGACATCGCCTGCAGCGCCTCTCCTGGGCTCATGACTATACCATTTGGATCTCAATCGACTGGAAAAGCATGGCTGAGTCAGATGAGTCCCAGTTTCAACTGGTAAGAGCTGATGGTAGTGTTCGAGTGTGGCGCAGACCCCACAAAATCGTGGACCGAAGCTGCCAACAAGGCACTGTGCAAGCTGGTGATGACTCCATAATGGTTTGGGCTTTGATTACATGGTCGTCTGGTCGAACTGAACCGATCATTGATTCGAAGTGCCTATGTTCGGGTACTTGGAGACCATTTGCACCCATCTACAGACTTCATATTCCCAAACGACAATGGAATATTTGTGGATGACAAAGCGCCATGGCACTGGACCACAGTTGTTCGCAGTTGGTTGTACGAACATTCTGGACAATTCGAGCGAATGATTTGGCCACCCAGATCGCCCGAATTCAGTCCCATCGAACATTCATGGGACATAATCGATAAGTCAATTCGTGCACAAAATCCTGCTCTGGCAGCACCATTACTATATACTGAGATGATGAAAGTCACGGATTAGCAATATGCACATATACAGATAGTCGTCGTACTGCGTACGCAAGATACAAAGAGGCAATACTTTGGCCTAGCATGGCTTTAGTGCAGCGTAGCTCCATATTTCTACAAGGGACTTCCAATGACTTGCTGAGTCCGTGCCACGTCGAGTTGCTGCGCTACGTTGGGAAAAAGGACGTCCGACACGATATTAGAAGACATCCCATGACTTTCGTCATCTCAGTGTATATCCACGTCTAGTCGCGACATGAAATTTTGGCCTCATCAATTAGACACGAACAGATCGTGAAAGAACAGAGATTAAAACATGGAGATTTCTTACGAAGTGTTGCATCCACTGGCCTGTAGAAAGGCTGGCTGCCCCATGTGGAAAGAGCGTGGTGTCCTATCAGATATTGATCAGTTGCACAAATAGCAAGTCTGGAATATGAAGCAGTATTTCTACAACGGCAGCTTATCACGTGTACACACGTGAGTGTACCATACCCAGAGGAATCAAAGTTCTTTGATGATCAGACCTACGAGGGCAGTTCAATAAGTAATGCAACACATTTTTTTTCTCGGCCAATTTTGGTTGAAAAAACCGGAAATTTCTTGTGGAATATTTTCAAACATTCCCGCTTCGTCTCGTATAGTTTCATTGACTTCCGACAGGTGGCAGCGCTGTACGGAGCTGTTAAATTGGCGTCTGTAACGGATGTGCGTTGCAAACAACGGGCAGTGATCGAGTTTCTTTTGGAGGAAAACCAGGGCATCTCAGATATTCATAGGCGCTTGCAGAATGTCTACGGTGATCTGGCAGTGGACAAAAGCACGGTGAGTCGTTGGGCAAAGCGTGTGTCATCATCGCCGCAAGGTCAAGCAAGACTGTCTGATCTCCCGCGTGCGGGCCGGCCGTGCACAGCTGTGACTCCTGCAATGGCGGAGCGTGCGAACACACTCGTTCGAGATGATCGACGGATCACCATCAAACAACTCAGTGCTCAACTTGACATCTCTGTTGGTAGTGCTGTCACAATTGTTCACCAGTTGGGATATTCAAAGGTTTGTTCCCGCTGGGTCCCTCGTTGTCTAACCGAACACCATAAAGAGCAAAGGAGAACCATCTGTGCGGAATTGCTTGCTCGTCATGTGGCTGAGGGTGACAATTTCTTGTCAAAGATTGTTACAGGCGATGAAACATGGGTTCATCACTTCGAACCTGAAACAAAACGGCAATCAATGGAGTGGCGCCACACCCACTCCCCTACCAAGAAAAAGTTTAAAGCCATACCCTCAGCCGGTAAAGTCATGGTTACAGTCTTCTGGGACGCTGAAGGGGTTATTCTGTTCGATGTCCTTCCCCATGGTCAAACGATCAACTCTGAAGTGTATTGTGCTACTCTTCAGAAATTGAAGAAACGACTTCAGCGTGTTCATAGGCACAAAAATCTGAACTAACTTCTCCTTCTTCATGACAACGCAAGTCCTCACACAAGTCTTCGCACCCGAGAGGAGCTCACAAAGCTTCAGTGGACTGTTCTTCCTCATGCACCCTACAGCCCCGATCTCGCACCGTCGGATTTCCATATGTTTGGCCCAATGAAGGACGCAATCCGTGGGAGGCACTACGCGGATGATGAAGAAGTTATTGATGCAGTACGACGTTGGCTCCGACATCGACCAGTGGAATGGTACCGTGCAGGCATACAGGCCCTCATTTCAAGGTGGCGTAAGGCCGTAGCATTGAATGGAGATTACGTTGAAAAATAGTGTTGTGTAGCTAAAAGATTGGGGAATAACCTGGTGTATTTCAAAGCTGAATAAAACAACCCCTGTTTCAGAAAAAAAAAGTGTTGCATTACTTATTGAACTGGCCTCGTACATTCGCTGAGCATTGTAGTGCTGACAACGTAAAAGTTTTTGATTTGAGCTCACGTGAGTTTTCAGGTAGTTAGTTGGGCGGGATCTGGTAGAGTCAATTAAAATATTAAGAAGACGAAGTCTGTGAAACATTGTTAAATACAATACGTAGGTTTGATTGGTTGGTTGGTTGATTGGGGTTAAAGGGACCAAACAGCAAGGTCATCAGTCCCTTGTTTCAAAGGTGGTCCATTCGGACGGATTGACATCTCAGAAGAGTCATAACGATAAAAGGTAAAAGGCTAAAAAACGTAAAAGTGCAGTCGTGTTGTGAATGGTGAAAACAAAAGGAGGGAAGTCAGCAAGTGGGCAACCCCTAGGATATGCTAGAGCCAGGAAATATCCCACCTGTGATGCAGTACAGGGAAGACCACCTCCTATTCAAAAGCGTTCAACAGCTAGAATGTAAAAATTCGTATTGTAAAAGGAGACTAACCAAATCTAAAAAGCGATAAAAACAGAGTAAAAGGGAGATAAAAGAGGATCCTGGCCAGGGAGGGGAGTCAGGAATCTCCAAATACAGCTTACAGTGGGAGACACCCCAACTCTCACCGCCCTGCCCCTACTCCAGAGGGAGTAATGAGTATGATGGGCAAACATCTATTAGGCGCACTACGAATGTAATGTTGTGGACATGTTGGGAATGTGGATCTCACGGGGAGCGTGCAAGGGATAAGTCCCTGCAGACGCACTATCCCCTGTGCCCGCGGTGGCTCAGATGGATGGAGCGTCTGCCATGTAAGCATGAGATCCCGGGTTCGGTCGGGGCACACATTTTCAACATGTCCCCAATGAAGTGTATCAACGCCTGCTTGCACCTAGGGTGTCCATTTAATTATCATTTTATTTCTAGCAAAGCTGCATGGTCATTGACGGTAACTGTTCTTTCGGGAACAGATACTACCGTCATATATAGTTTAAAAAAATATAGGTTTCCAACCTTTGACCTTCTTGTGCGAACGCACACGCTATGCCCGAACTCGTACGGGACTTGGTAGATTAATCTGCCACGAGTAATGAGTATGATGGGCAAACATCTATTAGGCGCAATACGAATGTAGTGTGGTGGACATGTTGGGAATGTGGATCTCACGGGGAGCATGCAAGGGATAAGTCCCTGCAGACGCACTATCCCCTGTGCCCGCGGTGGCTCAGATGGATAGAGCGTCTGCCATGTAAGCATGAGATCCCGGGTTCGAGTCCCGGTCGGGGCACACATTTTCAACATGTCCCCAATGAAGTGTATCAACGCCTGCTTGCAGCTAGGGTGTCCATTTAATTATCATATGATTGGAGATTAAAAACCTTAGAATTGAAAATAAAAACCACTTTCACCGAGGAAACTAACAACCAGTTCAACCATTCGGGAATCGTCAGCCAATATTAAAGGTAAAGTGCGAGTAAATCTCTACTTAGTATGCAGAGCCAGAAGAAGGGGCCATTCCACCAAAATGTGGGCTACTGATTGGATGGCTCCACAACCACAAAGTGGGGGCGGCTCATTACGCAAAGGAAAACCATGGTCAGCCTGGTATGGCTGATGTGGAGATGACACAGGATGGTCGAGTCCTTACAGGAGAGGCGGAAGGAAGAACGCCGCGGGACAGGTGTCACCTTAATCGCACAAAGATTATTAGACAGGGAGGTAGCCTCCCAAGAGTTGGCCATGATTGTGCGAAGTGGGATTTGATATGAAGCCGTAAATCCGCCGCAGGAGGGGTTACAGAGAAGGGGGGTAAGTGACTGCTCCCCCAAACAAACGATCAGCAAGCTCATTACCTGGGATACCCACATAGCCAGGAACCCAAAGGAAATGAACGGAACAAGCAGCATGGTGACGATCAGCGAGACGGTCTTGGATAGCCGAGACCAAGGGATGGCGGGAAAAATACTGATCAATAACCTGAAGGCCACTCTGAGTCAATAATAACAAAATGTGGTGGAGTTGGGATTGTTTAATAAAGGTAAGCGCCTGGGAATTTTCCATCAATTCCGCAGTAAACACCCCACATGCAGTTGGCAGGAGATAATTTTCCATGCCAACAGAGGACGTGAAGCCATATCCCACAAGATCAGCAGATTTAGAGCCATCGGTGTAAGAAACAACAGCATTCCGAAACTCCCATGAAATTCGGCGGAAAAAACAACGGAACACCATCAGGGAAATGGAATCTTTTGGGCCTCAGCAGAGATCCATCCCAATCCAGGGCTGAGGAACTAACCAAGGGCGGGTGTTTGGGAGGGAACGTGGGAGACAGGACAAAGAAGGAAGCTAAAAATCACGGCGAAGAGACACAAGGCGGAGCCCAATCGGTAAACTCGCCTGAGGGTGGGTATCAAGTGGTCTGGGAACAGGATAGAATAGGAAGGATGAGTGAGAGAGGAATGGACAGTTATTGCATAAGAAACCAGAAGCTGAGACCGCCGAACAGAAATAAGGGGGGAGGGGGGGGGAGGGATGGGGATCCCAGCTTCAACCACGAGACTATCAACAGGGCTAGTAGGGAAGGCACTGGTGGCCAAACAGATACTACGATGGGGACCAGATCCAGGAGGCACAGTGTGGAAGGAGCAGCCGAACCATAAACTTGACAACCATAGTCCAAGCAAGACAGCACTAAAGCCCGATAAAGGTGGAGAAGAGTGGAACAATCCGCACCCCAAGAGGCGTGGGCACGGATGCAAAGGACATAGAGTCTACAGAAACGTCCTATCTTCAGAAGTCTGATATGAGGCAGCCAGGAAACGAAACTGTGGAACCACAGGTAATCGTTGTACATTGAGGTAGAGCTCCGGATCGAGGTGGACCATAGTACTGCGACAGAAGTGGACCACCCGCGATTTTAAAGGAGAGAATTGAAACCTGTGTGAGAGAGTCCATGCATAGCACTCTGGAGCTCCCGCTTTGCAGAGGCCATCGAAGAGGAATTAACCCAAATGCAGAAATTATCCACATACAGAGCAGGGGCGACGAAAGGACCAACGGAGGCCACAAGTCCATCTATAGCAATGAGGAAAAGAAGTACACTCAATACAGAACCCTGTGGGATGCCATTCTCCTGGGTCCATGGAGAACTAAAAACAGTACCAACCCAAACCCTGAACGTCCGATGGAACAGAAACTGGCGGATAAAAATCGGGAGTGGGCCCCCGAAGACCCCACTCATGAGATGCAAGTAAGATATGATGGCGCCAAGCCTGTCATAGGCCTTGCGAAAGTCAAATATACTGCAACCAAATGGCGGCGCTGGGAAAAAGCCTGCCGAACTGTGCCTTCCAAGTGAAGTAAATGATCGATCGGAGACTGGCCTTCTCGGAAGTCACACTGGTAAGGGGACAATAGATCGCGAGATTCGAGGACCCAATTAAGCCAACGGGCTACCATCCATTCAAATAAGTTGCAAACAACGTTTGTTAGACTAATAGGCCGATAGCTTTCGACAAACAGGGGGTTCTTACCAGGCTTAAGGATGGGAACCACGATGCTATCCCTCCCTTGAGAAGGGAAGTCTTCCTGGAGCCAAATACAGTTAAGCACCCCGAGAAGATGTTGTCATTGTGGAGCACTGAGATGTTGAAGCAATTGATTATGAATGGAGTCTGGGCCAGAGGCCGTATCATGAGAAGAAAGTGCGGAAAGAAGTTCCCATTCAATAAAAGGTTTGTTGTAAGATTCTGACTGACAAGGAGTAAAACATAAGGTGGAAGCTTTGGCCCACTGTTTCTGGTACAGGAAAGCAGCCAGATAGCAGGCTGGTACCGATACTGTTGGAAAATAGGTCGCAAGATGTTCCGCGAGAATCAACGGGTCCGTGCAAAGCCCATCCAGGAGGGCAAGGCCCAGGAGGGTAGACTGCCGATGGCAACCTTGGAGAGAGCGAAGTGTGGCCCATACCCGTGATATAGGGACAGTAGAACCGAGGGAAGCATTCCCAACACACCCGTTTGCTCCGTTTCATTAAGTAATGGGCTTTGGGGTGAAGGCATTTAAAGGTAATAAGATTGACAGCAGATGGATGCCTCTTAAGGTATTTCAAAGCTCGATGGCGATCGCAGATGGCAATGGCAATGGCTGGACTCCACCAGAGGACTTGCCAGTGGCGAAATGGTTCAGATGAGCGTGGGATAGCAAGGTTAGCAGCACGAAGAATAGCATCAGACACGTCACGTAGGACGCCATCAATACAACTCGAAAAAGAGGGAGTATATAGAGGCCAATCGGCGTGTTGGTAGGATCAACGAGGTAACCTGTCCACTGGGGAGTGGAAAGGGGACTACAGAATCAATGGAGACACTATCGAGAAGTTCGTCATGTGGCGACCAGTGTAATGAAGGGAGGAGGGAGGGAGAAGAAAGAGAAAGATCAATGGCAGAAAAGGTATCATGACCAGTATTAAATGGGTGGGGAAGCCATCATTAAGAAGGAACAAGTCGTGGTCTGTAAGAAACTGGTCTATGAGAAGACCCCGACTAGATGGAAATGCACTGCCCCACAAGGGATGAGGAGCATTAAAATCCCCAAGAAGGAGGAAGTTGCTGAACAAGGGCAGTTAAGGCAGCAGATGTAAGAGTCCTGACAGGAGCGAGATAAAGATTGCAAACTGTGACCCCAGAGTCCAAGTGGACCCAAACAGCAACCGCTTACAATGTAGTTTGAAGAGGAATCCATGGGCTAGGAACGTCCGTATGGACCAACGTACAAAGGCCACCAGAGGCCCGCGGGGGGCTCACCTGAATTCAACAAAAGGCACAGAACCCAAGGAAGGATGGTGAGTGATCATCAGTAAAATGAGATTCCTGCAGGACCACACAAGTTGCAGAGTAAAACGAAATGAGAGATTTCAACTTTGGAAGGTGATGGTAATATCCATTACAATTCCATTGGATAATCACAGAACGATGATTCATAAGGGGGATGAACAAGCTAAAGCCAGTCATGCCACGAGGTCACCAGCCATCACCGACAAGGAGCGGGCGACATCCATGAACAGCAGGTCAGGTTGTGAAGGAGGGGACGGGACCTCTGTCGACACCAGAGGCTCCTTGTCCCAGGACTTATGTTTCTTCTTCTTTTATGTTTGAGATCGAGGAGTGCTGAGCTGTAAAAGGGAGCCAGCTGCAGCAAGATCTGGAACAGAAAGAGAGCGGGTGATCTGGGGGCCTACAGGCCGTGGTCGTCACGCTCATCATGTGGCACCAGACCTTTGGCTCGGAAGGTGCCAGGAAAGGGTGTCCCGGGAGGGGCGCCCTTGACCTGCAGACGCCAAAGAAGTGGGACACTTCTCCGGCTGGGGAGGGGGAGCGGCGCCCGGAGGGGAGGGTTCGGGAACTGCAGGGGAGGGGGGAGGGATTCAGGACTGGGGTAGGGAAGGGAGCAGAAGTGGTGAAGAAGTAACTAAAGCATACCTAGATGTGATTGACACAGGATGAAGACGTGCATACTACTTACAAACCTCAGTGTACACTGAGGTTGAAAAGAAGACATTCCTGTGTCTTCTTTTCCTTCTTATAAGCCGGGAAAACCGGCAAACGTGGAGAATGATTGCCATGACAATTAATACACACAGGAGGGGAAACACAGGAACTCCCCTCATGGAATGTATGGCCACAGTCACCACAGAGAGGGGTCTGCGAACAGTGGGAAGACATGTGTCCAAAACGCAAGCACTTAAAACATCTCATAGATGGTGGGATGTACAACTTCACGTCACATCAATAAACCATAATCTTTACCTTCTCAGGATAATCTTTACCTCTCAGGATAAATGAGGAGGTCACAGCTCAGGTAGCAGAAGTGTGATCCCTGTGTTTTCAGGGGGCTCAAACAAAAGAGTACATAGCGACCCCACCACATGGGAGGGCTACCGTGCTGGCTATGTACCCTAGCATCAGACAGTGACATGAAGGAAAAGATGGAAGGAACAAGAGCGCACATGTCGGAGACACTAGGTAAGATGCTCTTCCCCAAATGGCTCACACTACGGAATAGAAATTTGGTAATGGAGGTCAAATCCCAGACAGGGACCAGAGAATACCAAAAGGATGAGGTAATTACTCAACAAAACCAAATCGCAAAGCCAACATAACCAGGTGGATAGCGGGGCCAACAGAAACAAGGACACCAAGACAGGGAGAGGAGAGGGCGGAGTGGAAGGAGCAAGGACAGGAAAGGTGGGGAAGGGAAAGGAAACGCAGGCCAGGAGAGAAGGAAGGCTGCAATAGCTCGCCACGCACGTACTCACGAAAGGACCATGAGCCCCCTGGGGGAATACGTAAGTTTAATGTAGATGATAAGAAAAGCAGGGAAAATGTAATGAGAGGAAAATCATAAATCAGCAGTACAGACCAAAATACGGTAACAATCCTTTATTACATAAGTAGTGTCATGTTTCAAAGTAGCTCGAGTTTTACAAAATGGTTCAAAAGGCTCTGAGCACTATGGGACTTAACATCTGAGGTCATCAGTCCCCTAGAACTTAGAACTACTGAAACCTAACTAACCTAAGGACATTACACACATCCATGCCCGAGGTAGGATTCGAACTTGCGACCGTGGCGGTCGCGCGGTTCCAGACTGAAGCGCTTACCACTAGGCCACCCCGGCCGGCCGAGTTTTACAGTTTACAATATTATGTGAATGATAAGATATAGCTATTGGCATATAAGATGGGCTGTTTGAACACACATAAAACAACGGGTACACAAAATGAATGTCGTGGTTTTAATGCTACTTAGTATTTATTGCATTCAGCTTACAATTAAAAATAATACATCAAATGGAAGAGGAAATCCAACAGTTTTGTTTATATACATGTGCACATGCACTGTTTCTTGTGTCTTCAGTTAGAAAGCACTAGTAGCAAAAAATAGCGACTCGCGAACCTTTTTGTGTTTCACAGTTTGTCAGGCAGATGACGAAGAAATTGAAGAAATTTATGATGAGATAAAAGAAATTATTCATGTAGTGAAGGGAGACGAAAATTTAACAGTCATGGGTGACTGGAATTCGACAGTAGGAAAAGGGAGAGAAGGAAACATAGTAGGTGAATATGGACTGGGGCTAAGAAATGAAAGAGGAAGCCGTCTGGTAGAATTTTGCACAGAGCATAACTTAATCATAGCTAACACTTGATTCAAGAATCATAAAAGAAGGTTGTATACATTGAAGAATCCTGGAGATACTAAAAGGTATCAGATAGATTATATAATGGTAAGACAGAGATTTAGGAACCAGGTTTTAAATTGTAGGACATTTCCAGGGGCAGATGTGGACTCTGACCACAATCTATTGGTTATGAACTGTAGATTAAAACTGAAGAAATTGAAAAAAGGTGAGAATTTTAGGAGATGGGACATGGATAAACTGACTAAACCAGAGGTTGTACAGACTTTCAGGGAGAGCATAAGGGAACAATTGACAGGAATGGGGGAAATAAATACAGTAGAAGAAGAATGGGTAGCTCTGAGGGATGAAGTAGTGAAGGCAGCAGAGGATCAAGTAGGTAAAAAGACGAGGACTAGTAGAAATCCTTGGGTAGCAGAAGAAATATTGAATTTAATTGGTGAAAGGAGAAAATATAAAAATGCAGTAAATGAAGCAGGCAAAAAGGAATACACACGTCTCAAAAATGAGATCGACAGGAAGTGCAAAATGGCTAAGCAGACATGGCTAGAGGACAAATGTAAGGATGTAGAGGCTTATCTCACTAGGGGTAAGATAGATACAGCCTAGAGGAAAATTAAAGAGACCTTTGGAGAAAAGATAGCCACTTGTATGAATATCAAGAGCTCAGATGGAAACCCAGTTCTAAGCAGAGAGGGGAAAGCAGAAAGGTGGAAGGAGTATATAGAGGGTCTGTACAAGGGCTATGTACTTGAGGACAATATTATGGAAATGGAAGAGGATGTAGATGAAGATGAAATGGGAGATACGATACTGCGTGAAGAATTTGACAGAGCACTGAAAGACCTGAGTCGAAACAAGGCCCCAGGAGTAGACAACATTCCATTAGAACTACTGACGGCCTTTGGAGAGCCAGTCCTGACAAAACTCTACCATCTGGTGAGCAAGATGTATGAGATAGGTGAAATACCCTCAGACTTCAAGAAGAATGTAATAATTCCAATACCAAAGAAAGCAGGTGTTGACAGATGTGAAAATTACCGAACTATCAGTTTAATAAGCCACAGCTGCAAAATACTAACGCGAATTATTTACAGACGAATGGAAAAACTGGTATAAGCCGACCTCGGGGAAGATCAGTTTGGATTCCGTAGGAATGTTGGAACACGTGAGGCAATACTGACCTTACGACTTATCTTAGAAGAAAGATTAAGGAAAGGCAAACCTACGTTTCTAGCATTTGTAGACTTAGATAAAGCTTTTGACAATGTTGACTGGAATACTCCCTTTCAAATTCTAAAGGTGGCAGGGGTAAAATACAGGGAGCGAAAGGCTATTTACAATTTGTACAGAAACTAGATGGCAGTTATAACAGTCGAGGGGCATGAAAGGGAAGCAGTGGTTGGGAAGGGAGTGAGACAGGGTTGTAGCCTCTCCCCGATGTTATTCAATCTGTATATTGAGCAAGCTGTAAAGGAAACAAAAGAAAAATTTGGAGTAGGTATTAAAATCCTTGGAGAAGAAATAAAAACTTTGAGGTTCGCCGATGACATTGTAATTCTGTCAGAGACAGCAAAAGAACTTGGAAGAGTAGTTGAAGGGAATGGACAGTGTCTTGAAGAGAGGATATACGATGAACATCAACAAAAGCAAAACGAGGATAATGGAATGTAGTCGAATTAAGTCGGGTGATGATGAGGGAATTAGATTAGGAAATGAGACACTTAAAGTAGTAAAGGAGTTTTGCTATTTGGGGAGCAAAATAACTGATGATGGTCGAACTAGAGAGGATATAAAATGTAGACTGGCAATGGCAAGGAAAGCGTTTCTGAGGAAGAGAAATTTGTTAACATCGAGTATAGATTTAAGTGTCAGGAAGTCGTTTCTGAAAGTATTTGTATGGAGTGTAGCCATGTATGGAAGTGAAACATGCACAATAAATAGCTTGGACAAGAAGAGAATAGAAGCTTTCGAAATGTGGTGCTACAGAAGAATGTTGAAGATTAGGTGGGTAGATCACATAACTAATGAGGAGGTATTGAATAGAATTGGGGAGAAGAGAAGTTCTTGGCACAACTTGACTAGAAGAAGGGATCGGTTGGTAGGACATGTCCTGAGGCATCAAGGGATCCCGAATTTAGCATTGAAGGGCAGCGTGGAGGGTAAAAATCGCAGAGAGAGACCATGAGATGAATACACTAAGCAGATTCAGAAGGATGTAGGTTGCAGTAGGTATTGGGAGATGAAGAAGCTTGCACAGGACAGATTAGCATGGAGAGCTGCATCAAACCTGTCTCATGACTGAAGACCACAACAACAACAAAGGCTCAAATGGCTCTGAGCACTATGGTACATAACTTCTGAGGTCATCAGTCCCCTAGAACTTAGAACTACTTAAACCTAACTAACCTAAGGACATCACACACATCCATGCTCGAGGCAGGATTCGAACCTGCGACCGTAGCGGTCGCGCGGTTCCAGACTGAAGCGCCCAGAACCGCTTGGCCACCCCGGCCGGCACAGTTTGTAAGGACTGAATCTTTTGTTACGGTATAACGTGCGTTCCGTATTAGCTTGATTGGTTGATTTGGAGGAAGGGACCAAACAGCGAGGACGTCGGTCCCACCAGATTAGAGAAGGATGGCGAAGGAAGACGGCCGTGCCCTTTCAAAGGAGCCATCTCGGCATTTGCATGAAGCGATTTAGGAAAATCACGGCAAACCTAAATCAGGTTGGCCGGATGCGGAACTGAACCGTCGTCCTTCCGAATGCGAGTCCAGTGTGCTAACCACTGCGGCACCTCGCTCGGACCTTCCATTTTAATTCTCCATGTGATAATAAACATTCATAGATGATATCACCAGTCTGAAGATATCGGATGTCTTTGCAAAGGTAAGAATACAGCATAACGAAGAACGAATGAAGAACGTGTTGAACGAGTGAGAGATTTCGTGTGTAGACCCAAGAAATCAGTTCGGAAGGCCAGTTGTGAAATAGCAGCTTCAGTGACAACTGTGTGGAGATTTTTAAGGAGATTCTTACATCTGTGTCCTTATCGTTTGCAGCTGTTACAGGCTATAAAGCCTACAGGCTACTGTTTACTTGCCAAGTTTGCAAACGAAATGTTGAAGATGAAGATTTTCTGTATCATGCGGTCTTCAGTGATGATTTGACATTTCGCCTAAGTAGAAATTACACAATGTGCGCATCTGGAGGTCAGAAAATCGTCACGAGTTGGTACAGTTGCAACGAGATTCATCTAAATTGAATCTTGAAGCTTCAGAATTTGGCTTTTTCCTCAATTGGAGTAAGCTGAACCACAGAATTATATTTGGCTACAAGATGGAGCGGCACCTCACTTGCATAACTCAGCACGCAACAGGTTAAACGACGTTGTAAACTTCTGCTGGATTGGCCGCAAGGGGCTGGATGACGGAACTTGTTTCGCATGGCCTCCACGTTCACCCCCTCTGACGCCATGCGATTGTAGTTTTGGGGTTCGTAAAGGATCATGTACATTTGCCTCCACAAGCAGCTCGTCTAACGAACTTAAGAAACAGGATCGAAGCAGTTGTTGCACCAATTACTCCAGACACACTAACAAGGTTTGGTAAAAACTCGTCTATCGACTTAATGTGTACCGTATGATAAATGGTGCTCCTACTGAACACTTGTAAGAAAAATTGAGTTGCTCTTTCATTTTATGTATTATTTACAATTGTAAGTCGAATGTAATACCTGCAACAAAACCTTAAACCATCGATATTCATTTTGAAACAACCGATATTATATCAGTTCTGAGCAAAAGTTGACAACATCTGTTACTGAGAAAGATACAGACAGTACTTAAATCATTTCTGAGGAGCTACGATGTTAGACACAGTATCTGATTAGCAATCACTTTGTATCAAGGTCATAATTAGGTTAACTTACACTTTCAAGAAGTTCTAACTCTATTCACTACACAATGAATTTGATGGGTATGAGGTTGCCGTCGAAGACTGGTATTGGCGCTTGTCGCACTACCTAGCAAGACATGAGCCCGGGAAGTATATCCACTGACTCTGCAATCGAACTCCAGTTGACTCTTCACTTCACTCTGCAGTAATTGCAGCTGCTGTTAAAGAGGAAGACTTAATCCTCCACGGATGATGGAAATCCCGAAAAATTCTTGCTTTGCCTTCCACGTTTCAAAAGACACTAAGCGATTCTGTCGTGATTGTCTCTGCTGTTATCGGGCCGACTAGAACCCGTAAGTTTACTAGGCGAGTGGAAAGATGCTGAGCAAAGTTCTAGTTTCTACTGTTACATGTGATAGGTGAACAAAATAGTGCGGCAAAGATAGTACCCTCTCTGCCTCTCTACTGCTCCCTTTGTAAGACAGACAGCAGAAAGGTGACATACCGCCGCTTATGGTTGCTGTAATTTGTGGTGCTTCTGTGCCACGTAGGTACAGCATGATGTTTAATGTAAATTTTTATCATTTTCATGGGGAACCATCTAGACTGACAGCCGCCTATTGAGAATAGTATTGTAACGAAACTGAATAGTGAGAGCGCGAGCTGCAACTATTAAAGATGGAATGCTTGGAGATTAAACAGTGACGAAACACTCGAAGTCACTAACATATATAACAGTCGACTTAAGTATTCCACGCAAAAATGTTAGCTATAGTGCTGCAGTGGTGTAACGGTCAAGATGGAATGCTTGGAGATTAAACAGTGACGAAACACTCGAAGTCACTAACATATATAACAGTCGACTTAAGTATTCCACGCAAAAATGTTAGCTATAGTGCTGCAGTGGTGTAACGGTCAGCAACCCTGCCTAATGAGCGAGGAGGCCTGGGTGCGAGTCGTGGCTGTAGCACTAATTTTAACTCAATTATTCAGTTTCCATCATGATCTTAGAGAAAGATGTCTCGAGGAAAATTTAATTATAAGATATAGTTAAGTCTCTGTTACGCGACACAAAATGAACAGTTACTGAGGCAGCAAAATTTAGACTGAAACTGGTCATTAGCAAAAAAATGAAACTGGCAGCGGATAGTTAATCAGTTTTCATATTTTTACGACACTCAGTGATTGCATGGAAAGGGAAGGAAAGGATTCCTGCTTTGTAATAATGTCATAAGATAATGACAACACCGGTGTCTTACAAGTTTTAACTACTGCGGGTTATTATTCAAGGAAGTTGGTCATTAAAGTTTGTTAAAGAAATGCCACTGGGTTATGCCTGTACAATATTAGTTATACTCTGCCACAGTCTTACGATGTTGTAGCTGTGCGGACGACGAAGAATGTAGCCAATGATAGAGCTGTAACTGCTGCTGGTGGTGGTGGTTAAGAACCGCGACTCGTCTCCAGAGACACAATAATTATGGGACAGGCAATAGTTATAACATCTTTCTCCGCCTGTCCACTCCGACCGTGATCTCTATACTTGCTGGTTAATAAAGTAGGTGAGTCGGCCGCGGTGGTCTAGCGGTTCTAGGCGCTCAGTCCGGAACCGCGTGACTGCTACGCTCGCAGGTTCGAATCCTGCTTCGAACATGGATGTGTGTGATGTCCTTAGGTTAGTTAGGTTTAAGTAGTTCTAAGTTCTAGGGGACTGATGACCACAGATGTTAAGTCCCATAGTGCTCAGAGCCATTTGAACCAAAGTAGGTGAGCATACGTTGGTGCGATCATAACTGCACTCCACCTCTGCGGGAGCGCCCAACAAACACTTCTGTCAAGTCTCAGGCTGCTATCTTGCCTCTGCTTGCAGCGCTCCATATGCAAAGATAAACAACGACACAGCTACCACCATTTCGTAGTTGCTATCGATACATTTAAACGAAGTTCCCGTGTCGATTACAGAGCAATTTACATTATAATTACAACCAATTATATACGTTCCATAAAAATACACTACTAAATTCACTACGTATTAAATATAGTTTCCGTAATAAAACTTACAGATTCAGAAATAGCAGTATATTACAAGTTATCAACGGATATTAAACGGCGAAAAATTCTGGATGGTGCAGAAGGTATTTTACCTGCGTTTTCGGTCTTACAACCCGCACTTCCATGATAGCTGTATTTGTAATGAAAGGAACCTTGACAGTTGCGGACCACGTGAACAGAATTATGGAACAACTGCATCCCTTCATGTTTAATGTCTTCTCAATGGCGATATAACTTCCAGCAGGATAACTGTCCATGTCACTATGTTTTGAGGAGCGTGATGGTGAACTCATATTCATACAGTATTTTGACCACCAGATTCGTCCCATTAGAATGCGATGGAACAGCATCAGGCGCCAGCACTGCTCCCACGAACCACCGGCAGTAATGTATGGGATGTGATTTACCTCTGTGGAGATAAGTGCCTCAAATCTCTCTTGAAACTTACTAAGGACTTGTCGAATACTTGACACACTGAATTGCTGTTATATTGCATTCCGTAGATGGACCAACATGCTATTAAGCAAATGATAACAATGTTTTTGTTTATCAGAGTAGAACTTAAATAGATCAGATATTAAGATAATGCGAGAAGTAGGACAAGGCTGTGCTCTGTTCCCATTTCTATCAGTTATTAGGAGGCAGTCTTTTGACAAACCATATAAAACATAAATGTGGATATAAAAGTCAGTGGAAAAGTGATCTACAATATAGGAGTAGTAGGTCAATCTATGTTCTGCCCCACTCTCCATTGTTGTCAAATTTATTCAAGATGGCGGATCCAAGATGGCGGCGATAGCTATGGCAATGTCGCAATGACGTCATGGTGAGAAGTTCAAATTTTGGTGGGAAGATCAGTTGGGCTACCTCCACTAACATAATCCCCTCGCTTCCCCCTCCCCTCCCCCCCACCCCCCACCCTCCCCCAGAAAATGGAGGAAATTCCAGCAGGAAAATGCAACACACCACAGCTACTTCCACTAACCTAAGAAAATGGTGGGAAAATAGTTTTCTTTCTCCTAATAGCGACGTCCTCCTGAGTAGTCCCCACCTGGAGATCCGAATGGGGGACTATTATACCTCCAGAATATTTTACCCAAGAGGATGCCATCATCATTTAACCATACAGTAAAGCTGCATGCCCTCGGGAAAAATTACGGCTGTAGTTTCCCCTTGCTTTCAACTGTTCACAGTACCAGCACACAAGGACGTTTAGGTTAGTTCAAATGGTTCAAATGGCTCTGAGCACTATGGGACTCAACTTATGAGGTCATTAGTCGTTTAGGTTAGTGTCACAAGGCCAGATCAGTCAATCATCCAGACTGTTGCCCCTGCAACTACTGAAAAGGCTGCTGCCCCTCTTCAGTAAGCACACATTTGTCTGGCCTCTCAACAGATACCCCTCCATTGTGGTTGCACCTACAGTATGGCTATCTGTATCGCTGAGGCACGCAAGCCTCCCCAACGGCAAGGTCCATTGTTCAAGGGGGGGGGGGGGGGACAGACATACATAGATATCAATAAGAAAATAACAGTTAAGACCTCAAAATCCAAGACTTAACTGAAGTTCACATATCGAAGCTGAAATTTGCCAGTTCCAAAGCGGGCCCGGAAATCAGCACAGCGCCCCTGGCTTCAACTCTGTCATTGGTGTGCGATGTCCCATAGCTGGCTGGCCAGGCTACACACAAAGACAGCACTCAAAGCCAGTCACGTATTCAAATCGGCCTACAAATATGCCCAGCAACCACTTACCCAACTCCGTGTCCAAGACGCTTGTGCCAGTGCTGGCCTTAGTCGCCAGGTGAACCTCTCACGCCGTCCTCCTCACTCCGTTACCATTCCCCAACACGTCACATCACAACAAGCCCCGTCCCCCATGAATAGCCTCGAGCAAAGATCTTAGTAGCCTCAGATCAGGGGGACATCACACAACAGATGGAGATAGTGGAGCCAGGAATTCGAAAGCGACGCCAGCAACTCCACCACGACTCACACGTGTTTTTAGCGAACTTATTATTATCCAGCTCCATCTTTACTTTTCCTATTCCTTAATAACCTTTTGGCTAAGTTTCTTGATTTTAAAAATATAGTTTATGCCACCGTAATTTAGTTCAGTTTTGTATGTGAAGACTTTTTCATGCTGTAGCTGAACAATGCGTTTTAACCATACTTTGTTTCACTTTTGTTTAAGGAAATTTCTCATCATGCCAAAGAGGAAATGTCCATTTACGAATAAACAATGAAAAAAATATCCAAGCTTTTGTCCTGGAAGAGTTCTATAGGAAGTATAACGTATGGTTTGTTGCCCAGGGACCTATGTATCTATAGCAAATCCTGGCGCCAGCGACCTGGAGGTGCACAGAACAACAGATAAACATATGAAGTGCATGTTCGTCAGGCGAAGTGAGTAATTTTTTTACAAAATCCTGTGCTGAACTGGACATAAAAGTAAGTGCTGTTGAAGGAACTCTTGCTTATGATTCTGTGTTTCACAACAGCAGTTATAAATCTATGGACTGTATCAGTGGTCTGTTAGAGAAATTTTCCATAACGCATCCATATCACAAAAAATCTCATGAGGACGTACCAAAATTGAAGCAATAGTGAATTCAGTTCTAGCACCTCATTCAGTAGAATGAATCATGAAAGATCTGGAGTGCATTCCTTTTGTTGCTGCCCTGACAGATGCTAGCAACCATGGGAATATTAAAATTGTCCCCATTGTAGTTCATTACTTTGATCACAGGAATGGAGGACTACAAAATAAACTTCTTAATAAAGAAAGTAAAGCAAATGAAACTTCAGAAACTCTTTTAACGTATATAACTGATACGCTTTACAAGTTTTAAATTAAGTACAAATTTATGCCGTTTGGTGCTGATAACTGCAACCAATGTTCGGTGGTATTAAACGCGGTGAAAATAACATATTTGCTAACCAAAGAAGGTAGTTAACAAGGTATTGGTTGGAGTGGAATGCCCTGCTCATGTCCTTAATAACTACATTCAGCACGGAACTGACCTCCTTGAAATGGACTAACAGGGATTAATAAAGAAAATAAATAACCATTTTTCAATAAATATTGCCCGTGTTGAGTCTCTAAAGAAATTTTGTGATTTCGTCGAAAGAGAGTACTAACAACTTCTCAGCCACAGCAGGACTTGGTGGCTGTCACTGTTCACAGCTATTCAGAGGCTTACAGAGATGTTTCCCGCTCTGAAATCCTTCTCTCTGTCACAAAGCAAACCTCCAAAAGTTCTTAAGAATTTCTTATGTTCCCTATCAATGAGATATATCTATGGCTTATCGAATTTTTAGTTGGCATTTTTCATAATTATACTGGTAACTTAGAAAAGGAAGAAAACTCCCTTATATTTGTCAAGAATGTACTAAATTCCCTTCGTGGTCTTCTTCAACACAGAAAAGATACAAATTTCAATCTTTGGGCGTGAAAGATAGATTATTTCAAATGGAAAATAATGGTTATGCTTCGAAGTTGAAGGATTTTAAGGGTCACGTTGGTATCCTCTATGAATGATGTGTGGAGAACCTGAATAAGTGAATGGAACCATTTTGTGAATTTTATTGTTTTAAGTGGCTTGATTTTTAAGATAAATCGTGGATTTAATTGGAAGAATCAACATCAAATTGTTGTTGAATAAAAATATTAAAATTGACGATGAAAAATGCTTTGATCAATTTTCAGGTTTAAAAAAAAATCATGGCTGCATATGACGGAAGACCAGAACCGACCCATAACAAATGGTGCAAGTATCCTGATCCGAGCAGTGCGGAGGAACAGTTTAACGAGTAAATTAAAATCGTACAGTTCTTCTTCGCGTTGCCAGCCCATAGTGCTTGTGCTGAGAGGTTGTTCTCCTTAATACAGGCACAGTGAACAAGGGAGAGAAATAGACGCACTATTTACACAGTACAATGGATTGCAATGTTGAAATTTAATTCCAGAAATCCGTATTACAATAACTTTTATAAATCAAGGAAAGGAACTTTTAAAAAAGATTCAGTCAAATGAAAAATACGTGAGTTCTAAAGTGTTGTAGGTGTACGAGATGTGTGTAACGTTTTTATTTTTTGTTTCTTATGTAATTAACTTAAGAAATAGAAAGTGTCCTCTTTTTTCGTCCTAATATATGGAAAATGTCCTCTTTTTGGCAATCCAATATCTGGTAACCCTACAGCGCGTGAAATCTTCAGCAATGTTGACGACGTTTCTTTCCCGACTGGAATTACAGTAATACAAAGAAATGTCGCTGTGGCAAACCTGACTTCGCGCGATATTCGTGGTGTTCGGAATTTCAATGTTTCGAATGCTTCTACGATCGGTATCTTCCAAGAGAATGTGCCAAATCTTCCTGAAGAATAAACATAAGAATAAAATATAAGAATTAAGGAATGATATAAGAATAATTGAATTTAAAAAGATTGTAACCCCTGCAAATACCATAAGACATACAGTATATTCTATAATAAATGTGTGTCATTTATTGTAAAATCCATTTGTAATTTTACAATTAATTTAACGTCTTCGTATTCCATGACTTTATAACAAACATTAGTGTGGAAACCTTCTATGAACATGGTTGATAAATGAAATAAATAAAATAAAAACAATGACTGCGTTTTGAACACTGGACGCAAAACTAAGGGCCCGCGAACTTGCTACGGTACTACGACTTTGCCTGTGCTTGTCGTGCGCAAAATGCTTGTAAATCACGTTGAAAGCTTCGAGGGTCGTTTTCTCAGAAACTGTCGAGTATCTACGAATAAACCGATATAGGTGTTTGCTTAATTTGGTTCCTCAACTAGTGCGCTCCTCGCAGGTATCGCTCCCTTAAGGGTCTCGAAGATTGGATTCGGTGCGCACATTGGCGCATTAATAACTGGCAGAATGAGGTGTTGGCAGAGCTTGGGTAAAGATACAGATGTAGACTGGCACAGTGCTGTCTTTTCGCGCCGTCCCGTGGGGCTACTCAAAGAGCTCTGATGACCGCGCAACGGCCGGGCGTCGTACGAGACGCTCGTCTGTCTGCGACGGTGCTGCCACCTGGCGGGCCGGGGAGCCCGCGCGCTCGATGCTTCGGCTGGCCAGTGACGTCACGGCGGTAATCCATAGCGCAGCGGGCCGTGCCGGCCTGCCATGCGGAACAAACTCTTGTGCTCACACGGCCCGGCCACCTCCCCACCGGCTATTTGTAGCCTTCTAGGAGCCACAGGCCAGCCCAGCCGCGACTTGTAGCCCTCGCTTCTCGCGTACTTTGTCTTCTGGTACGCCAACAGCTGCGGGCCACATCGAGTTGTAAGAAGCAACAATAAGGAATCTTAATTCGCCATTCATCAGTTAAAATGAAATGAAATTATATTGACATAGAGATTGACAAACACGTATGATGTATATTTGCAGACTGAAGCGATGAATGAAATTTTGTACCCAGGCTGGGGTTCGAACATGGATCACCCACTCACTATGCAGATGCGCTCATCATCATCATTTAAGACTGATTATGCCTTTCAGCGTTCAGTCTGGAGCATAGTCCCCCTTATAAAATTCCTCCATGATCCCCTATTCAGTGCTAACATTGGTGCCTCTTCTGATGTTAAGCCTATTACTTCAAAGTCATTCTTAACCGAATCCAGGTACCTTCTCCTTGGTCTACCCCGACTCCTCCTACCCTCTACTGCTGAACCCGTGAGTCTCTTGGGTAACCTTGCTTCTCCCATGCGTGTAACATGACCCCACCATCTAAGCCTGTTCGCCCTGACTGCTACATCTATAGAGTTCGTTCCCAGTTTTTCTTTGATTTCCTCATTGTGGACACCCTCCTGCCATTGTTCCCATCTAATAGTACTTGCAATCATCCTAGCTACTTTCATATCCGTAACCTCAACCTTATTGATAACGTAACCTGAATCCACCCAGCTTTCGCTCCCATACAACAAAGTTGGTCGAAAGATTGAACGGTGCACAGATAACTTAGTCTTGGTACTGACTTCCTTCTTGCAGAAGAGAGTAGATCGCAGCTGAGCGCTCACTGCATTAGCTTTGCTACACCTCGCTTCCAGTTCTTTCACTATGTTGCCATCCTGTAAGAATATGCATCCTAACAAGGGAACCTCCCCATCGCACCCCCCTCAGATTTAGTTATAAGTTGGCACAGTGGATAGGCCTTGAAAAACTGAACACAGATCAATCGAGAAAACAGGAAGAAGTTGTGTGGAACTATGAAAAAATAAGCAAAATATATATACTCCATGTGCAAGATAGGCAACGTCTAGGACAATCTGCGTTCAGTAGCGCCGTGGTCCCGTGGTTAGCGTGAGCAATTGCGGAAGGAGAGATTCCTGGTTCAAATCTTCCCAAGAGTGAAAATTTTTCTTTCTTTATTTTCGCAAAGTTATGATCTGTCCGTTCGTTCATTGACGTCTCTGTTCACTGTAATAAGTTTAGTGTCTGTGTTTTGCGACCGCACCGCAAACCCGTGCGATTAGTAGCCGAAAGGACGTGCCTGTCCAATGGAAACCGAAAACATTTGATTGCAAGGTCATAGGTCAACCGATTCCTCCACAGGAAAACACGTCTGATATATTCTATACGACACTGGTGACGGCATGTGCTTCACATGACAAGAATATGTTGTCGACCCACCTAACTTGTACACTTGGTGAATGGGTAAAAAGATTCTTCTACCTTGCCCAATTTAGGTTTTCTTGTGGATGTGATAATCACTTCCGAAAAAGTGTGAAAACATAAGAGTTTGTCACATAAACTGCAACAAATGAATGCAACAGTTTCACAGTCGCACAGTTTTGTCTGTGCTCTGTCAAAACATATGTTTTTAACGTTTTCAAATTTTTCCGTGTGTAAACCGTCAAATCCTGCATATGTCCAAGCAAATCTGAACATGTCCTGGAATTTTGGACAGCGAAGATGATTATATGTGAGTGTCTGAACTTTGATAATTGTCTGAGAATAAAAATTAAAGTTTACTCCCGAGGTAAGACTTGAACCAACGACCTATCGCTCCGCAGCTGCACACGTTAACCACGGGACCACGGCGCTCACATGGACTACTCAGTTTGTATATTTTG
Organism: Schistocerca nitens; assembly: GCF_023898315.1. Taxonomy (NCBI): domain Eukaryota; kingdom Metazoa; phylum Arthropoda; class Insecta; order Orthoptera; family Acrididae; genus Schistocerca; species Schistocerca nitens. The sequence goes on along the minus strand of NC_064621.1, from coordinate 154,456,273 downwards.
CTTATTTTTTCATAGTTCCATACAACTTCTTCCTATTTTCTCGATTGATGTGTGTTCAGTTTTTCAAGGCCTATCCGCTGTGCCAACTTATAACTAATTCTGAGGGGGTTGCGATGGGGAGGTTCCCTTGTAAGTACTTGAAACCGTCCACCTGTTCTAACTTTGTTCCTCCTATTTGGCACTCAATCCGTTTAGATGCGCTGACCACTTTTTTTTTCTTTTTTTTTATGCACCCACAGCAGGAATCATACCCTTTTTCCTTTTTTCTTTTGTTATTTTATTTATTTATTTATTTATTCATAGAAATGGATAAAGGAAAGCCGTTCGTCTTCGGCTACATAACCATAATAATAGAAAATCGTCCCGTTACGACATAAGGATGCTCTATACTATAGCCCGCTGCGAATTTTTCGATGACTGTCGTCTCGTTGCTGTGTTTTTTCCGTTGTTTGTTCAATCTCATAAAAAAAAGAAACTGGAAAGAGGTGCAATGGTTATCTTCTGTCATCGATAATTCAGCTACGCGGTGGATTATGGAATGCTTTCCAAAGAAAATTAGAAAAATATTGCCTGTATTTAGGGTTCTTGACGATCGCACAATGTCGTTCGTTGAGGTAATACCAAAAGTCGGGTACTGTCTTTCCGCCATTACCGAATAGGTAGTGAACAGCGTGGCCGCTAATCCACGTCACAAAGTTTCTTTCTGCTCTTGGGAAATACATCTCATCGGGGAAAAGAAGTGATCGGGTAGGTATCTTATCGGGAGGCTTGCGTGTGAGAAAAGCGAATATCTGACGAACCAAATACCAAACGTCCTTTGCCGACTGCATTCGAAACGATGTTCATCCGTGTCAATCACTTGTTATGTGACACACAAGGGTGAGTCGGCGAGGTGGATGTGATGTAGGCGGGACTGCCACAACTGTTACCCATTAACAGTTACGTACCATCAGATTGCACGTCAGTATCAAGGGTGGCGGCATTCACTGCCTGCCACACAGCACGCCACTTTGTGGTGGTATGCTTGCTTTCAATCACATTCGGCGTCCTGTTCAGTTGGTTCAAATGGCTCTGAGCACTATGGGACTTAAAATCTGTGATCATCAGTCCTCTAGAACTTAGAACTACTTAAACCTAACTAACCTAAGGACATCACATACATCCATGCCCGATGCAGGATTCGTACCTGTGACCGTAGCAGTCGAGCGGTTCCGGACTGAGCGCCTAGAACCGCTCGGCCACCGTGGCCGGCCTGTTCAGTTGCATGGCAGCATATATCGCCCTCGTCATCAGCAAGCGTGTGGGTAGTAATGCGGTGTGGATGTAGCTTAATTCAAGGAAGGATTGGCTAATGTAAAAGAAAGGTGCTGGGATCTCCGATATCATCACAAGGAGTGCGAGTGTGGTTGTTCTTAAGCCCTCCAGTAATAGACTTGTGAGGCACGTCGGACTTCGTCGCCACAATTGCAGGTGACAGCTGACGAACAGGGCCTTCGCTCTGTTCTGAACATGACATAGGCCTAAACCCCTTCTGCTCCTCGGGAGGGTTAGGGACTCGTAACGAATCTTAAATAACACGTCCGTACTAACAAGGGATCCCAAAATCGCCTACATGCGCTGAACCAGAGCGGGTGGTATCGGGAGTATCTGGACAAAATGGGGGATGCGTGACTCCAAATAGACGTTAGCATATCGTGTCCGTTGCGCGAGGTCTACATGTCTAAGACGGTGGTCACTTATTCCTGCTCCCATC